>NC_134531.1:85380023-86027940 GCF_050624435.1 Tenrec ecaudatus
GAAAGAATAAACTCAAATGAAATTGAAGAAAATCAGAATTAACAATAACAACAAAACATACTATGAGCAACAATCTACCTTCTGGAATGTGCTAAGAGCACATAGGCCCTTCCCTTTTGAAATCAGCAACAAATGTTAGCAATATAATCCAAAAAATTTGCCAACAAATTAGTTTTAAATTAAAAATTATTTGAAAGTGTTCCCAAAGATGGGGGTGGGTGGGTGGAGGAATGCACCAAAATAACTGTATTCCCTGGGAAAGTTACAGACCCCAAACCAAACTCACTGCCATGAAGTTAGTGCTGGCTACCAGCAAGCCAAAGGACACAGCAGAACTGCTCCCGTGGGTTTGCAGGGCTAGAAAGTCTCATCTTTGTCCCTCAAAACAGCTAGTGATTGCAAACTGCTGATCCTATGATTCGAGTCCAACACGTAACGCACCAGTCCACGAAGGTTAATTTAATTTATAAAGTCCAAGGGACCACCATTTTAATTTTACTATCTACTAGAGTTGTATCTGAAACGGGTTCAAACGTATAAACTGCTCTACAAAGCAAGCTAGGGCGATCTGATCCTGTAAAGATTCACAGCCTTAGAAACCCGAAGATCAGTTGAACTGTGTTCAATCTGTTCTAGTTTCTTGAGTCGGAATCATGTTGGTCACATTGGCTTTGGTTTGGTTTACAATTATAATTAAATCTCTAAGAGGACATAAATTCTAAATTGGACCTAAGGATGTTTCATCCCTTTCTACACGAACATAGACTCGCCATAAGAAAAATCAGTGTGCACCTGACAGCTCCATCAGTCTTTTAGAAGATCACCTGTTTTACTTGAGTCATAACTGTATCCTCTGAGAATACAGAGATTTTTAAACTCAATTCTTAAAGATATCCTTAAAAGGTATTTTCATTTATTCTGTCAGCTGTTCTCACCAACCTTCCAGCCACTAGAAACATGAAGAACCAGAGTCACAAACAGTACCTTAGTTAAAATACAGATACCATGGAGGAGGTAACATGAATGAAGTCTGATCAAATTCAAAGCCAAACCAAACTTACTGTCAATTTGGTGATACTGACTTATAGTAACCCTGCCAGAGTAGAACAGCCTAGGGTTTCCAAGACTAGCCTTAAGGAAAGGGACTGCCACACCTTTCCCCATGAAGTGGCTGGTGTGTTGGACAGCGTGGTCAATAATCTGGGGTCCCACCGGTATGCCTTCATCCCAGTGAAGCACAAACCTTTCCAGAGGAATTCCAGCTCTCGAAGCACTAGATAAAATAGCCGTCAGGGCGATTTGGGAAGGTGTGTATAAAAGGTACGCATCTGTCAGGGCCACTCTATGAAGGAAGTCATCGGCTGTTTTCCTCAAAACCTCTGGGTTCTCCAACGTGGGGTAGCGTGTCTGGAACGGAAGTGTGCACCACTCTGAGTTCAGTAACACAACAACAGCTCACTAGTTATCTTCACCGGAAAGCACTAAACCTGAACACTTTCATACCGCCTCCATTTTCTACATGCCAGCAAGAATCATCTTTGTATGCAAGGTTTCTCGGCACCAATCATTAGAGTGTGGCTTAAGTGCAGTCACTAAATTTCAAATGTTTTAGTAGTCTCTCCTCTGATAGCATCCTGTAACTCAGAGGCTTTCAAACTGTCATGAGTACAACCCACAGGAAAAATAGACATGCTTCAGGGTGTTTCTAGAACTCCACATTATGCTCAGTTTGTTAATCCCTCCATTGTCCTTCTTACACCTGAGAAAGAAGGGTTCTGGGAGATTAAATTGGGTCTGAAGTAAACCAGAAAAGCACATATTGGAAAGTAAGTTTCCCAGTGATCCATGTGATAAAGTTATAAGGCTACATTTAAATCCAAAGCACCACCTCATTTAGATTTAAAATTCCTTCTATTTAAAGTTTACTTTTGGGACAAGGAAAACTTAAAAGGAATCTACTAAACCAAAAGCAAATTCTGTTGCCATTGAATCAAATCCAACTGATAGCAACCCATGGCAGAGTAGATCTGCTCCATTGTTTCTAAGACTGTAATCCTTACGGAAACAGATTGCTACACTGTTCTTCTGCAGAGCAACAGCAGGTAGATTCAAGTGATAGATCCAAATGGTCAGCTTGTTGGTTAATAGCTGAGCACTTTAAAACACAGTCCCACCAGGCTTCCTTTCAATCTATGTATTGCTAGGTGTTTTCAAGTTGGTTTCCACTGAAAGCAACCCTATGAAACATTTCCTGGTCCTGCACCATCTTCACAACCATCTCCGTGTTGAGCCTACTGTTGCAGCTACTGGGACGATCCATCTTGGGGCAAGTCTTCCTCTTTTTTTGTTCACATTCTAGTGTAGCTAGCATGATGTACTAAACCTTACAGAATTATCTAAGCTAAGTCCAAGAAATAGTGAAGACCACATAGCTAGAGTATAAGTAATCCTGACCATTTCTTCTAATGTTTAAGTGAACCTTAAATATTAAGCCCTACAACCTCGGATTTATTTCAGATACCATATTTAAGGCCAGAAGCAGTTAAGAAATCTTATCCTGACTCTGAAGCAACGTATTTAGTCAATCATGCAGCCCCTAGACCTTGCCATCACCCAAAACACTTGACCTCTGCTAGAACAAATTCAGATATTCCCCTCTGACCACAAAGTCCGACTTCCTCAATACTTTTGCTCAATAACCTCATAATTGTTTCTGGATGCTCTGATTCTCATTTCCCTCTCATCTTCCTTGACCCCATTCTACTGCTAACACATTTGGAGCAACTTCAACAGTAGTTAAATCTCAACAATTTGCTTTGGATCTACACTCAGATTTGTTTACTAACAGAATACATACAGCCAAGGTCGACTAGAAAACTACAAAACAGGGTTCTCAACATTGCCTACTGACGATAACATTTCCATAGTGAGTTTGCTTTCCCATTTTTTAGCATTCACTAAAACATTTTCTCTCTCAACGCCTTTGAGGTTTTTCAGAATCTCTTCTACTCTCATGAGATGATCTCCGTTTATTTAACAGTGAAAGGTGCTCCATTTCCTGCCACTATCCGATTTGCAGCCCTGCAGTACAGAGCCACACTTTGCTCTTTCCTTTCTCTGAAAAGAAAAAGCACCGTCACTGCTTCCAAAGTCAATTATTTCACTAATTCTCTAAATTAGTCAACTTATGCTATATATTTTCAGTTTCTCCGTTTATATTTAGGCTTTATCTAGCACTCCAGCACCAGCATTTAAAGATGCATCTATCACTTAATCACTTCTAACAAAATAAATTTTTTTAAATTATAAAAAAACTTCTGTTTATTTCCAGCATGTCCCATTTTCTTAATCACATCATCATTCTTTTCCACTTCAGAGGCATGTATTTTCATCCAAGTTGAAGAATTGTTTTCTCAACTTCTGTCCACTTCCCAAACAGTTCCAAACCACCTTGCTCCTCCACATTCCACACACAGTACAGCACGTTCTAGAACTACATCCAGCAAGCAGATTCAATTCTCTTACTTTGCCTGAATTCTGTGCAGGAATAGCGAGTTGCTTAAGGTCACCTTCTATAAGGACTCTACTACCTTTGTTTCTTCACTAAGTCCTACCTCTTATTGGGTGTTTTTCATTCTCCTTACTAACTTTTTGGATTTCTCTAACTACCTATATTTTCTTCATGGTTTGAAAATTCTATGAAAACCAAGTCTATATACCGCCAGCCAAGTCATCTTCTCTGACCTCCATGCACATGAGGTCCTACACACAATACAAAATAATCATGTATCAAATCCAAATAATCAACTCCCCAACACACACACAACACAACACAACACACAACACACACACACACACACACACACACACACACACCCCACCCCCCCCCCCTTCCTCTGCCAGTGATACCTAAATACGAACCAGTCTATCTGCTCAGGTCAGAAACCTGGGATTCCTCCTTTTTTTCTCACTATATGCAATCAGTCCTCAAGTTGCTTAGACTCTTCCTACTCAATATCCAAGTCTAAGACGCTATCTCTATACACACCGCCACTGCACAGTAAACCAACTGCCACCTCTCACTCAGGCTACTCTGATGGCGCCCTAACTGGTCTCCCTCTATCCACCGCAATATTCTTTACATCACACCTGACACACAGATATACGAAATGCTTGATGCAAACTCATGTATGATCTTCAAACTAATGCATGAGCTTACCAGAATTTTTTTAAGTTGCAAATATAATCATAATACTCTCTAGACTTTAACTTTTTCACTAGCTTCCCTTTGCACTACTCCAGACTGTAACCCTGACCCCCGTACTCCGGACTCTCCTTACACTACAGCAGCTCCGCACTGCAGCTCTCAGCTTTGACTACATGCCCTACAAATTTTTAAACCTAAGCCTTTGACCAGGTATGCCTTCCATTACAATTGCATTTTAAATGACATTTCTCAAGACGGCCTTCCCATTTCTTCAACCTGTCTCTTGGCTTGATGCTGACAGCGTGCTTTATTTGCCCCTCTGAAGAACTTATCAAAGAAAACACTCACTGTGAAGGTGGTGCAGAACCAGCCCCGCTCCACTCTGTTGTATGCGGAGCCCCATGAGCTGGGGCTGGTTCCATAGCACTGACTGACAACAGCAGCACCTGGCACATTTAGTATTGACTGTCTACCCTACAAAACTGAAACATCCGAACATCGGTGTTGTTCCTGACTAGCTCCTCAACGGCAATGCTTGGAAACAGAAGGCATGCCAACTGAGCTGCTCAACTGATGTTTCTGTTTTTTGCTTGACTTTGGTTCTCATTATGGTCACTGTACAAGGGCTTGTCAATCAACTAAATCAGAAACTCTAAAAGTCCCACCCAACATTCAGTTCTCAAGCATACTGAAATTGGAAAAATACTACCCCATAGACCCAAACTATATTCACTTTTTAACCAAGCCCATGTTGTAACTATAGAGATGACAAGGCTAAACAAAATTCCGTACTTTTTTGATTGTCGAAGAAGTTTACCTTTAAATCAATAAGGAAGCCTTCAAATGGCCTATAAGGATTGTGGACAATAAGGTGGAAATTAAGTTGCTGTATAAGAAGTAGTTCATATTCCAAAATCTGTTCCAGTGCCTTCTCCTGTCCATGAGGACTCTCCCGAAGGTTTCCAACAAACTGTGGACTAGATACATTGAATTCATCTACTTTGCAGGCTAGAAAGGCACAAGTGAGCCTAGAGATAAAAAGCAGGGTGAACAGAGGGACATGAATGAACAGGTATTTTAGTTTTGCAAGTACTTTCTAAATTTACCTGATAATGGTAATGCACTGCAGGGCAGGGGAGGGGAAGTTCTTAATCAAACTTTTTATCAACCCCAAATTCAAGAACCCTATGAATGTGTGAAGTAGGTTAAAGAAACATTGTAATAGGCCGTCAATGGAAGTCTCCACATGCATTTGAGTAGAGAAACATCATCTCAGGAACAAACCTATAAAACTCACCTGGTCACTACAAGACGTTCAGAGCAAAACCAGTAAGAAAACCACTGCAATGATCAATATTGGAATTAACGAAGGAATGACCTAGACTGGTGGGATGAGAATGAAAAAGAAAGAACTGAACAGGGAATGTGGTGGACAAGAAGCTGTTGAGTGATGAGAAAACACAATAGTAGCATTTAAGTGAGCATGACGCGCCAGCCCTTGTAAGCATGTGGTCAGGGAGGAGTCACCATCAGTGATTCTCCACCTGAGAGGCACCACTAGCAAAGAGATATTTTCGGAAGTAGCTAGTTCAAAAGAAAGGGAATCAGAATTTGGGCAAACTGAAGTTCAAATGCTATCAGTATAACGTGGAGGAAAGTCATTTAGGTAAAAAGGATCCTTTAAATTCCAAGTAGAATACAAAATACAAGTCTTAAATTATGCTTTATTAGAAAGTCAGTATTTACTACACATATACTCAAACTCAAAACTCACTGCTACAAAGTTGATTCCAATTCACAGCACCCTCCTAAGACAGGGTAGAACTGCTCCTGTGGGTTACTGAGACAGTAAGTCTCTATGGGAGTAGTAATCCCTGTCTTTTTCCTGTAGCGTAGCTGGTAGTTTCAAACTGCTGACCTTGAGGTTAGCATAACAACACAAAACCACTATGCCACCAGGGCTCCATGCACGCGCACACACACGCTCAAATAGTATAAAGGCATTCATAAATGTAAAGCATTAAATTAGCATTTATACTCACATTATTATCCGGGGGTGATATTCCATTACTGAGTTATTAAGATAGAATCGCTTGAAATACATACAAGCTGTACCCTAAGGAGGGGGGAAATAACCATATATATACATACACATATATTATAGGTCAAAAAAATAAGAATTTACACATTATATACTAAACATTTCAATAATTATTTCTGTAAAGGATCTCTGTAAAGTTCCCCCTTTTAAATACTAATACTTGTTGGTTTTTCTTTAGTTAGAATCAAATGCTCATACACTCAGAAGGCCCTTTCCCACCTTGGTTTGTGTTTCCTCCCTGCCCACCCTGCGTAATCGTCCTAAAGGCTCACTAAAGGGGGAAAAAATAAAAATGAAAACAAACACAGTATAACAATGCAATTCCATAAAAATCCTGACAGAATAACATGGTTGAGGTAATAGCATTTCCCAGTCCACATCAGAGTTATGCTGCACCCATGATCACTGCTTCAACACAAATAGTAGAAACCGCATCTACCATTTACTACCATGTGTGAGAATCCATGCCAAGCATAAAACTGTCATCTTATTTTAATCTGTAACACTTTGGTGAAGTATTAGCTCCACTTGAAAACATGAAATTGAGTACCAAAGAGGTTTACTGGCTTGTTCAAGGTTACAAATCTACTAGGTGCCACAGTGGATTCAACTAAGATCTGTCTCTGCTTTTAACTGCTACCGCGCTCAGCTAAAACCAGTGAAATCATCATCTGCTAAACGAAAGGGAAAACGAGCGTTTCATACACCTTAGAAGTTTGCTTTCGTCAACTTAGACGAAACAAAAAACAAAGCTTCTGAATTAGAGATAATTCCACAAAGTTAATTAAAAAACTTGGTTTCCTCATCTGGAAAGGTCACTTGAACCTGCTTTAGAAAAAGACTTAAAAATTGTGTTTTCAATGAACATTTACAGAGATCAGGTTCAACAATTTCTACTCCAATGTTTGGTGACAACATTACATTCTTCACACTGTATGCACATGCTCACTGTTTCCGCTCTGGTTCTTCTGCTCCCGTAACCTCTCATCTTTGCTTCTATCAGAACACAGCCCTAAGGGGTCATATTTTTGTGAGACAATGTTACTTAGCTAAAAGGTGATCCCAGGATAGTTTGGGTTCAGGATTTTAAAAGTACCTTGGGATACCAGTCTGCATCAGTGCAGTGCAGTAAACCTGGATTTGTGAAAAATCAGGTTCCATTCCACATTCTCCTCTCATTCTATCAGGATACATCTACCGTGGCCCTGGCCACAGTGGTAACAAGTGGTAGCTGAGCACCATCCAGTTCTTCCGGGTTCAGAGTAGGTCAGTAACGTAAACTATTAATTCTGGAGAAGAGTTTTTTTCTGAGTTAGTCTTTCGCTCTGAATGATTAAAAATCAATAATTTTACCTTGCTACCACTCGTTTTTTTCTACTATAATCCTTTTATTTGCTACATTTCCCACTACTTTTATCAGAAAAGAATGGAACTAAACTGGAGATAAAAACTAACCAGGTATATCTAAAACTCTTTCTGCATCTTTGAGCTCTCAGATGAAAGCATGATACACTAAGAAGGAAAAAATTAATATTATCAGGTTTAATATTTTGAATATATTTCCATATAAAAAGAATGAATATCTATGGGGGTGGGGATTTCTTTTCTAATTGGGTTACAGATAAATCAACCTGAATAACTTTAAACAGATTTTTACTTAAGATACTTTCATACACCATCTTTACAATAACCATTTGTGCTAACAAAGCAAAAAATATTTTACAACCCTCTTTAATTTTTTTCTAGCTTACCTTCTAAAACAGAAGGAAAAATTGAAAAATGATAGGTAATGATGTAGTCAATCTAGATAGCTATAAAGTTCTATACACTGGTTTTTTTCATTTCCCCTCACCAAATAAAAAGCAGAAAACAAGCTTTAACTGGGAAACCACAATATAATTTTGTAACCAAAGATAAATCTCTGCCTTTTACGCATCAATGTGGAAGGGGGATAAAAAGCCTTACAGCTTGGATGTCAGTGGGTGCCTATGATTACAACTGACGAAGGAATGTATTATTTCAAAGGTATGGATGTGATAAGAGTTGAAAAGTACTGTCATTGTTCTAGTCCCAGTTTCACTGTTCACTAGTTCAGAACTTGGAGGAAAAGATAATTTAATTTAAATGAGAATGTCATAATTTAACTGGTAGACCTCAAAATTCTTTTGACTATGAAATAGGGGTTAAATCATTTTTAAAGGTAGGAAAGAGACATTTGTGGCTACCTTAACTGAAAATACATAAATGACCAACACTGAATAAATATATGTTAAAGACACACACAACTAAGGCATATTTTTCACAACACTGAGCAGGCAACTGCTCAGTTGAAAATTTAGAAAAGGGAAGTTGGAAAGGTGGCATGTCAGTGCAGAAAGGAACACGCAGCTCATTACTACCCAGCTCACCACAACAGATCTTGGCATCACTGGTTTAAACACCGAACAGAATTCCAGTAATCTCTTCTCATAGTACTTGCAGAGTGTCATTTCTTCATGTGGTTCAAGAAAGACTGGATCATTTGGAAGAACCTTCAGATTTAAAATTATAATACAAATTCAGTACATCGGTCTTGAAATTTTCTTTCTACTCAGATTAAATTTTGGTTATGTGTCCAACCAAAGTTAAAGTATACCGAGCCTGATTTTTTCATTGCTAATTATTACACAGGTGCCCTACTAGAGCAGTGGTTAACCACCTGGTTCCTAACCAAAAGGTCTGCAGTTCACACCAACCAGCTCCATGAGAGAAAGGTGTAGCAGCCGCTCTCATGAAGAGCACATTCTTGGAAACCCTACGGGATTTCCACTATGCCCTGTATGCTTGTTGTCTATTAATTCATTCAATGGCCAAGGAATTTTAGTGGTTATACAAAATAGCTTGAGAAAATATTAAACTGAAATGATATATTACAGTTCCTCAGCATGTCAACTGGCTAATACATCGTGAATAAAGGTATAAGCAGTCACATGCTCAAAGGTCTGATGTTGCAATTTATTAAATGGAAGATACACGGTCAAAACCCAGCAAATGTCTCAAAGATCATCCTGCGCCGTACAACATTCTCTTCCACATTCACCTGTGCCAACCTTTCCTAGAACGGTCGTATGAACCGTTCAATACTCTTTTATAGGATCACTATGAGTAGACATTAACTCAATGGCAGGGGGGGGTATACTATGTCATATACACGTATATTTATTTCCCACATAAGTACAGGTGTATAGAAAATACATCCACACACATATATAAGTGGGCTTCATAAGTTTGTGGAAAGATAGAATTAAAACATAATGGAAATGCCCCACCAAGTGTTTGAAGCTCCCTTACACAATATATGAACAAAATGTTGACTGACACAGTAAGCATCACGGGACGGTGGAAGAAATACACAATCCTTGCACCAAAACTAAGTGTTCAGTATTCAACCATTTCAGTCAATACACATGATCGAGAACTAGTGGTTTTGATGGAAGGGTGCGAACTGCACTAAAGGTATAAGAGAAAAAGCAGAGCCACCGTTCCTGAAGGATAATCAAAGGAAATGTACAAAAACGGATGCAGCGCCAGAGGAGCCTACGCATCTATGCCAAGAAATGTGGAAGTCAGGGACCTGTCCAACCAACTGGAAGAGGCACATCATCATGCCCATCCCATCGAAAGGTGACCCAACAGAATGCAAAAATTATTAGAAAATACCAGTAATATCGCACACAACTAAAATCTTGCTTAAGATAATTTACAAAATGATTGCAGCAGTGCCTTGAGAGAAAACTACTAAGAGAAGGATGTGGAACCTGAATGCTGACCATCAGCTGCATCTTGGCTGAAAACAGAGAATACCAGAAAGATGTTTGGGCTTCAGTGACTTTGCAAAGGTATCTAACAAATGCGGACATCACTGTAAACGACGAGAATTCCCGACACTAGCGGGGCTCAAGTGATCAACAGAGCACGAGCCGGCTGTTGAAAGAAGACACGAGTACACAGCCAGGTGTAAAGTCAGCAAAGGTGTGCGGTCAGCCAGTATTCGTTCATAGTATTCACTGAATCTGTTAGCTTAGCAAACAGTCTGATAAACTACTATATGAAGAAATGTAGCATCAGAATTAGTGGAAGACTTATTAATAATCTACAATATGCAGATGGAACAATTTGGCATGAGGAAAGACTCAGTGCGCTTACTGATAAATATCAAAGATTATGGATAACACCTCAATATAAAGAAAGCAAAAATCCTCACAAATGGAACAATTAGTAAGAGCATGATAATTGGAGAAAAAAAACTGAAGGGCAGGAACTGATTTTACTTGGATCCAATCAACGCCCATGGAAGCAGCAGCCCCCAACCCCCATCCCCCAAAAAAGACTATTACATTACACACACCTGCTGCAAAAGATTTCTTTGAAGACTAAGACGTACAGGAGCTAAGCCATTGTATTTTCAATCACCTAATACACGGGCAAAAACTGGACAATGACTATGGAACACCGAACAATCGATGCCTCTAAGGGATGGTTTTGGTGAAGCACATCACATTTGCCATGGGATCCCAGAAGGACGCACAAGTATCTTGGCAGAAGTAAAGCCACAGTGCTCTGGAGAAGTGGGGATGGTGAGATTTAGAAAGAAGGGCGGTATCATCCGAAGAGACCAGTCAGTCCTTGGCGAGGAGTATTGTTTGGTAAAGTTGAGCGTTAGTGAAAAAGAAGAAAACCCTCAATGTGATGGATTGACACAGAAGCTTCAGCACTGAGCTTAAACACACAAAGGTTGTGAGGACCGTACAGGTGCACACAGCTGGGGAAGTCGTTCGTTTTGCTATACACGCGGTTGCTGGAAACTGAAGGTGACTGAACAGCTCCTAACCATCACGCTCACTCTGTTATGAAGCCCTTGTCGTGTAGTGGTTAAGTGTTGAGCTTGATCCACAGAGATGGCACTTCATAAAACCACCAGCAGCAGCTCCTTGGACAAAGACTGGGCTTTCTACTCTCCTATGAAAGTGTCCAAAACCTACACGGGGATCGCTATGGGTCAGCATGGACTCGATGAGAGTGAGTTTTAGTTACATATGTTTACATTTACACATGTTTTAAAGTAAACACACGCACACAATCAGTACAGCACAAAAACCAGTGAAGCGAATCGCTGCAAAAGAGAGGTAAGAAATAATAGTAGGTACTAAATATGCCTGAGGCATGAAGCCATTGCTGGAAGTCTGTACTAGAAAGAGTGGTGTCCTTTGTGAAAAAAGATTAAGCTGGCAGCAGTAACAAAGAGACTTGGTTGGCAGGTCCAAACCATCTTCTGTCAATGGGTTTATGGCAAGGGTCTCCAGTCTGCTGGCCTCCACTCTGCGTCACTCCGTCTATTGCTTACCACTGAGTGGTCAGGAGGGGTCCTTCTAAAACAGAGATTTCCTCCCTTTAAAAAATGTTTTAAAGTATAAAGTCCAAACACCTTCTTGAACGTGCAAGATCCCTGCCTACCTTCTCCAGACACTTGCTGCCGCCACAGCAGCATCCCATGGCCCCACCTCGCACCCCAGCAACTGGGGATCTCTCTTTCGTGCCACTGAATGCCCCTTCTCCATCCTCTCCACTCGGCCACGGAGCCAAGCCTTCCCGGGCACGGCCCCGCCGACCAAGCGCGCGGCGCTCGCCCTTACACAGGGCATTCTTGCCAAGTCTGTGCGCTGCGCTACAAAGATACTGGACTTGGCTGCCCTTCCGCCACGGGAACGGCGTCAGCAGCAGCCACCGACGGCTGGCCGCCGATCCGCCGAATGGGAGCAGTCTGCGCCTCGGAGGCAGAAGGCCCGACGGGCGAGGGCGTGCCCCGAGTCCCCCACCCACCACCACCGGGCTCCACGGCTGCCCCAGGCTTAGGCCGAGGCCTGGAAACCGCCGGCCCTAAGCCGGGGGAGCCTGGAAACCGCCGCCGGGGACCTCACCTTCCGGTTGGCCACCGCTTTGCATTTGAATTTGCGATTGGCGTCGGCCCGCAGTCGGGTTAGCTGTTCCTCGCTGCCGAACGTCCAGTGGCGCTTCTGGCTGCTGTTGTGGTACATGGTGGCGGGCGAGGCCTCACCGGGCCGCCGGGGAAGACTCCAAGCGCGCCAAGGCTGTGACGTACACCGGCTCCACGCAGACCAGGGTCCCGCCAGAGCCCGGTGCCCGCTCGGCCGGCGCCTGTCCGATTACGTCACGTCACGTGGCGGAGGGAGCCGGGAGACGCCGGGCCTGCGTCTCCCGTGGTTGGGCGACGCGAGTGGGCGGAGCCTAGAGACGTCCCGCCTCCGCGCGAGGCTCTCCTGCAGTTTTAAAGTAGAAGCCGCCAGGCTGGCTTGACCAAAAGAAGCGGGTGCAGAATAAGAGTGACTGGTGTAGACAATTCATCAGGGGAAATTAGAATCGGGGAAAGCAGTAGGGAGGACGTCGCTTCTCAAATGGGGTTCAGACTTTACTGAGGTGATGCTTAAGCAAAGACTTGCAAGAGTTGGGGAGTTAATCATCTGAAAGGATTAGGGAGCCCAAAGATCGGGGCAAAGGTCCTTAGACAGAAGGATCCCTGACTGTTTTAAGAAAGAGCCTGAAGGCCAGTGGGCCTGGGGCTGTAGGGTACCTTTGCACCGTGAATGGAAAAGTAGAAGCATGACTCATTTACAGTTACCTTTTCTTGCACCTTTTGTTGACAACAAGCCTGTCCTCTTCCCCTGATTTCTGTGTTTGAGGCCAAGGTGTGAGGTAGCATGGGAAGTTTTTGGATCTCATCTTCATTATTGCCCTTGAGGCTGCCCGCTCAAGAAGCAAGGTTTCTCTGGAGGAAAGCCCTCTCTATTTTCATCTTCTAGTTCTTGACCGTTGATTGGTTATCCTCATGTGCACCGATCTTGACCCATCTATCCTAGCTTGCATAATTCGCTCTTTCAGATCTAAAACATATTGCCTTAAAGCCCAGTAACCCGAATGCTGCCTCACTTATATAACAAAACAAAACGATCTCCAGGTGAGATATAATCACTGGCCTAGGGTTTAGGATTTACAACACATTTTTTAGGGGGAAACAATGTAATCCAGTTGAGGGGAGAACTTACCACATCGCTTATATTTCTCAAATTTGTACCACATGAAGTTTATAATATTGGAGATTCAGATGGCCCTTTGAAACATATCTGTCATCTGGACAAGCAAGTTGGCTAAGAAAAGAAGCAAAAATAAAAAGAAGAGAATGAGATGACATTAGGAAGGCAGCGGTGAAGCATTGTGAACTCCGAAAGGTATAGTGAGGGGAAAGGAAGTAACTAAAAAAGGGAAAGATACCAAGACAGGTCAAAAAGACACAATGCAGAGAAAGGAGTTTATGTCTAGAATCTGAGATTCGTGATAGTTATGTATCCCATGTAAATTTTCCTTATTTTGCTTTCTGGAAAGACATTGGTCAATTCTGTAAATGACACTTGAAGGAGATAACTGAATATAATTTCCACAGGAATGTGAGTAAAATTGCTGAATGTCACAGTGTATTTAGGAAGACAAAGCGTTTAAGAAACCTCTAAATTGCTGATGTAATGATTTTTTTCAATTGCTTTAAACAAATTTTACTCAAAAGTGAAAATGAATGTTGAATGTATTTGGGGAAGAAAAAAGGAATTGAGCTACACTTAAATTAACCACGTTCAGTATGATGTTTGTAGTTGGCTACACTCTACATTGAGCCTCATACGTGACTGTTTCTTATTAAGAGAGCAGGCTGAGTGCTGAATTGGGTTGTCTGCCTGAGTGACATCCTGTTTCCCATCCTGTGTTACAAAGGAGAGCAGAGTCAGGACTTAGAACTCGGTGACTTTACCTCTGTCCATTACTGCTAACAACTGAAAAACAGCAGGTATTTCTCTTCATTACTATTAATTTTAATGTATTTGTTTTATGGCAAAGTCAAAACATAGAATCAAGAGAAATCTGTTTCAACCAGCACCAAAATGTGATCAGGTTTCATCCGTTGGCCATCGTAAAGGGCTGCGTATGGTACACCAACAGTTCCCATGGGACTATGAGGAATTCCTCTCATTTCAAGATTATCCTTCTTCTCTGGGTTCTATTCTACTCTGGTTCTTGATGTTCTAAGAAAATGAAGGTCAAAAGATCAAAGCTGTCTGACACAGGGACTGAAGGAAGAGAAGCGCAATTATAAGGGTTGAGACAATGGCTCGTACATAGGAACCTATTTTAATTTAATGAAGGGGTCTCTGCTTTGTAGCAATACTTTTTGACTTACCCTAGTAAGATTGCATTTGTCGAACTCATTTGAGGGTTTCAAAGTTCAGGATCTGGAATTAAAATCCCACTTCACCCCTTGCTTGCAGATTTTTGTTTGTTTATGTTTTTGTGAAATTAATATTGATCTGTTTTACCTAAGTTTCACCTGTAAAGGTAACAGTGATCCCTACCTCATAGTATTGTGAGAATTAAATTAATTAATGCCTGCAAAGATGCTCAACAAATGTTAATGACTACTTCATTGACATTATAGGTTAATTGGAGGAGGTAGTAGTTATGTGGATTTGAATTATTATTGATATTTGAGTGAGCTGCCACTTCAAGTGAATGGAATCTGTTTTGGCAAAAGCCACAGGGTGCAACAGAGAGGATATGTTTAGTGAATAGGGAGTAACATAGTTGAGTGGAGAATAAGGTGAATTATCTGAGATATGAGTGACTAGAAAGATGAGCAGAGGACCTTGGATGTCAGGCTGACTAATTTGTGTCTAATAGTGTCAAGGAGTTGGAGCAGGAGAATAGAATGACCAGACCTGCAGTACTTGAACTTGGAAATGGTTTGTGGCTGTTAGGTAATGAGGGCTTTATGTGTTCCAAATTAAAATGAAAGAAAGAAGATCAGTTCTAATAGTGAGACGCAAATATCTGCACATGGACCAGTTATATCAGGCTCAGAATTTTAAAGGTAGATCTCCCAACATACGCCTAACAGAACTAGAACATATGCTACCTTGAACTGCCACTGAGTCAATTCTGACTTATTGTGACTCTATAGGCCTTTCCTCCACCGCAGGTCTGGGTGCTCATTGGAGCCTTTGAACAGACACCTGGTTCCCCTCCAGAGTTTGTAACTTGACCTTCCATGGGCAGGCCCGCTTGTATGTATTTCTCACAAGTTCCCAAACAATGTTCGGAACTCAAAGGATACTTTGAGAACTACGAGTTGTATTTAGTATTTTTTTTCTAAACACGGGAGAATGATAGCAACCTTATCATAGATAGTTTTTATTTTTCTGTTAGCCCGAGTGAATAAAACTGCATGCTATCCTTGGGTATATTTGTGAAAGAAAGAAAATCAAAAACAAAATGAAGTTGTTGACAGTTGTGTTTATACACATGCATATGATCATGGAAAACTTTAATACCAACTTTTAAAAATTGAGTACAATATTCTCGTTAGCTGAAAAGGCTAAAGAAAAAAATCATTCTCCAAAAATGGAATTGAGTCTTTTTTGGCCATGTTGTTGTTACTGTTGAGAGGGGCTGTCGAGCTGGTTCCGACTCGTCGTGACCCTAGGTGCAACATGGACCACACACGGGCTGGTCTTGCCCCATCCTGACGGTCGTTTTTATGTTGGAGCCCATTGCGGCAGTCACCGTGACAGTCCATCTCTTTGACGCCTTTCTCTCCTCCGCTGCCCCTTTACTTTACCAAGTCTGATGTCTTTTTCCAGGGACTCTTCTCGCCTGACAACACGTTCAAAGAATGTGAGACTAAGTCTTGCCATTCTTGCCCCCAATGAGCATTCTGGCTCTATGTCTTCCCACACAGATTTGTTTGTTCTTTTGCCAATCTACGGTACTTCCATATAGTTCACCAGCACAATGATTAAAATGCATCAATTTCTCTTAGGGCCTCCCCAGTTAATGTGCCATCTTCACATGCATACGAGGCCATTGAACATACCAAGGCATGGGTAAGGGGCACCTTAGTCCTCAAAGGTATGTCTTTGCTGTCCAACACTCTGAAGAGGTCTTCTGCAACAGATTTACCCAGATTTACCCCAGATTTGTCTCTTGACTGCTAATTATGTGATCATGGATCCAAGCAAGACAAAATCCTTGACAATTTCAATCTTTTCTTGGCTCATGATATTATTTATTGGTCCTGATTCAAGGATTTTAATTTTCTTCACATTAAGTTGCAATCCTTACTGCCATCCTTGCTCTTCATCAGCAAGGGCTTTAAGTCCTCCTGGCCTGGGCCTCAGCAAGCAAGGGTGTGTCATCTGTATCTCACAGCTTGTTAATAAGCCTTCCTCCAGTCCTGACGCCACATTCTTCTTCGCAGAATCTAGCGTCTCAGATTGTTTGTTTAGTGTACAAATTGAATAAATGTGATAGATAACAACTCTGATGCACACCTGTCCTGACTTTAACCTGTAGCTTTCCCTTGTTCCGTTCACACAGGTGCCTCTTCATCCATGCACAGGTTCTTCATAAATACAATTCAGTGTTCTGGAATTCCCATTCTTCTCAAGATTATCTATAATTTGTCATGACCCACACGGTCAAATGTCTTAGCAGAGTCAGTAATACATAAGTAAAACCATTCTGGTATTCTATGCTTTGTGCCAAGATCCATCTGACATTAGCAATGATATCCCTGTTTCACGTCACTTCTGAGTCAGGCCTGAACCTCTTGGCAGCTCCCTGTCAATGTACTGCTGCAACCTTGATTACTTACAGGCGTTATTAATTAACTACTACTACTCATTGCCATTGAGTCAATGCCGACTTATAGCGACCCTATGGGACAGGCTAGAACTGCATCTGTGAGTGTCCAGGGCTGTGCCTTTTCACAGGAGTAGAAAGCCTGGTCTTTCTCCTGAGGAGCAGCTGGTGGTTTCAAACTGCTGACCTTGCAATTAGCAGCCGAAAGCATAATCACGACACCACCAGGTCTTCTATAATGATATTGTTCTATAATTTCAGCATTCTCTTGGGTAGCTTTTCTTGGAAATGGGTACACGTATGGATTTCTTCCTGTTTTTTGGTCAATTAGCTGTCTTCCAAATTCCTGGCACCGATGAGTGAATGCTTCATCAGCTTGTTGCAACATTTCGACGTGTTCCATCCATTCTGGGAGCCTTGTTTTCGCTAATGGTTTCAGTGCAGCTTCACCCTCTTCCTTCAGGACCATTGGTTCTTGCTCATATTCTACTTCCTGAAATGGTGAATTGTTGACTAATTCTTTTCAGTACAATAACTCGTTGTGTTATTTCCATCTTCTTTTGAAGTATCAAATACAAATCTAGGAAAGTTGGAAGTTGTAAAAAATGACATGGAATACATACATATTGACATTCCAGGAACTGCTGACTGGAAAGAGCCTTGTGTGGGCCATGTTGAAGCAGACACTCCTTTGGTTTACTACGCTAGGAGTGATAGATTCAAGACAAAACGTTTTGCTATCATTGTTAACCAGGACATTTTGAGATCTATCTTGAAGCAAATTCTGACTGTGATAGGATTATATCTGTCTTCATACAAGGAAATCTAGTCAATACAACTATTATTAAAATTTATGCACCAACCACAAAATCTAATGATGCAGAAACTGAAGAATCCTACCAACATCTTTAGTCTGAAACCGATCAAACATGCAATCAAGATGCATTGATGATTATTGTTGAATGGAATGCAAAAGTTGAAAACAAAGAAAGGACAGTCCTTGGAAAAGATGGTCTTGGTGTTAGAAACTAAGCTGAAGATCACATGATAGAATTTTGTAAGACCAATGACTTAGAATTGACATAGCTTCTCCAAACTTATTTGGCTACAGCCCCCTTTTCAGAAAATAATTTGTTTCCCACCTCCTGCAATTACAATGTCGTGCAGTATAATAGCCCTCTGCTTTTGCAGGGCTCCTATCTGGTTCCAGTACCCCTTAAAGGGTGGCATTGTCCGCTTGGGGAAACACTTACTTAGATAATAACAGTAATTGAAGGTGAACTCATTTCCAGGACCTCCATTAACTGCTCAGTATTATCAGACAAGGGTGGCTCACAAATCAAACCCAATCAAAGCTCTTTATTTATTAATTTAAATTTTATTTCATTGGGGGCTCTTACAGTTCTTATCACAGTCCATACATATATCCATTTTGTCAAACATATCTGTATTTAAGTTGTCATCATCTTTTTCAAAACGTTTTCTTTCTACGTGAGACCCTGGCATCAGTTCCCCATTTTCCCCCTCCCTCCCCTATACCCCCTTGATAATTTATTAATTATTCTTTTGTCTCATTTCACCCACTTTTCTGCTGTCCACCCACCTTGGGATAAAGGCCATCATACATCGATCATTATGATTGGTTCCCCTTTACTCTGGCCCCAACCCACCCTTGCCCTCCTAGTATTGCTGTTCCTCTTATTGATACTGAGGGGTTTATCTGTTCTGGATTCCCTGTGTTTTGAGCTCTTATCTTTACCAATATACATGTTCTGGTTGAGCCAGATTTGTAAGCTAGAATTGGGGTCATGGTAATGGGTTTGGGGGGAGGAAGCATTAAAGAACCAGAGGAAGCTTGTGTGTTTCATCCGTACTATACTGTGCCCTGACTGACTCTTCTCTTCCTTGTAGCCCTTCTGACAGGGGGTGTCCAACTGTCTACTGATGGGCTTTGGTTCTACACTCTGCCCTCCCCCTCATTCCCATTGTTTTTTCTTTGTTTGTTTTGCTTTGGATCTTTGATGTCTGATACCTGATCCCATCGACACCTCATGAACACACAGGCTGGTGTGCTTCTTCCATGTGGGCTGTGTTGCTTCTCAGCTAGATGACCATTTGTTTATCTTCAAGTCTTTAAGACCCCAGACACTATATCTTTTGATATCCAGGTACCATCAGTTTTCTTAACCACATTTGCCTATGCACCCATTTTGTTTTCAGCAATTTTGTCAGGTAAAGTGAAGATCACAGAGTGCTGTGTTAATAGAACAAGTTGTTCTTGCATTGAGGGAGTACTTGAGTGGAGGCCCAATGTCCATCCACTACCATAATACTTTATCAATAAATACCATATAAATGTACATAGATAAATTCCCCTGCCATTGTATATAAAGGTATTTACATGTATACATGCTTGTATTTAGACCTCTATAAGTGTCCTTTGCCTCCCAGTTCTTTCTTCTATTTCCTTTTACTTTCCTCCCAACCCACTAACATGTTAGGGCTTCATTCAGGTTTTGCTAATTCCTCTCGGCTACATTTCCCTTGATCGAGCCTGCCCCCATCCTCGCCACCCACTGCAAGTATCCTATGCCCTCCTCACCATCAATTTTTGCTCACTTATTCTTACCTTGTCGTTGGGTTTGTTGGCACCTCCCTCCTTTTCCCCCATCTCTCTCTTCAGGGTCCCTCCGGAACTTTTAGTCCCATTGTTCTCTGCTCTGGATTGTTCATTCCGCCTATCTTGTCCAGATAGACATGCATAGACATTAACATACACAAAAACAAAGCAGAGCAAAACATAGCAAAAAAAAAAAAGAAGCCAAAAATTAAATCAACAACAGCTAGTTCAACAAAAAAAGAAAGAAAGAAAGAAAAGAAAGAAAGAAAGAACTGGCCAATAAGCTAACAATGTTTCTTTCATTTTTAACATACTGGAAATAAAATCAGGAGAATAGCATTTTATGGCACATGAAAATGGTAAGGAATTCAAATTTGGGGATGGAATGAGGAAACCAAGTGTTTTGGAACAAAGCAACATTCATTGCATATTGTTGCGATGTCTGCTTTTCATGCTATAGCAGGAGAACGGAGTGAAGATAGGGACCATTAGCCCGACAAAACCCAGAATACACGTTCATTATCTGATTTATTACCATACAAGGTATTCTAAAAGTTTTAATATTCTCCACTTTCTCTTAGATTGAGATGTTTCTCTGTTTCAAATGGTCGTTGTTGCTTGGTCCGTTTTTTGCATCTTTGCCCTTGCTTAGTGTGTTTTTCTCTCTAGAGAAGTCGAGATGGTTGGATCTATGAAGATGGTGACTGGATTACTATTGTCCAGGGGCTTGGAATGGAAGGATGGGAGGAATGTGGCATCAACACTAATGGGCACAAAAGGAAGACAAGGTTCCAAACTGGACTGTGGCGCTGACTGCCCCACTCTTCCTGATTTGATGGAACTGTTGAACTGCATGATGTGTTCATTGTAGCCCAACAAACCACTAGGGAACAAGGTTTCCGACTGCAATTCCAGAAGAGTGCTTTGAAAATGTTAATGTCCGCACAAATCACCAGATTATCTTGTTAGAATGTAGATTTTGGTTCAGTAAGGCCAAAGCCTACATACTTCATGTGTAAAAAGCTCCCCAAACTATGTTCCATTTCTAGTTTTGCTCTGGTCACTGTGCTTGTCGACAATGCACCCAACTTTGTCTATACACATTCCTCATAGGTCCACTTCTCTTAAATCTCATTTCTTATGCACACTCCCTAATTATTCCAGCTTACTGTGAATTCCTCTTTCTCATTAACTTTCACTGCAACTTTCTGTTCCACACCTTTGGCCTTTCAATATATTCTGTGTTGCCTTGTTTGACTGTTTTAACATATAACTCTCCTAATGCCCCACAAAGAGTTAAACTCCCTCAAAGCAGGAATCCTGTTTTTAGATATCTTTGCTCATATAGTACTTTACTGTATGGCAGATGGCCTCAAAATGGTTATTAAATTAGTTAATTACTCTTCCTTTTTTCCCCAAGATGCTTGTAAAAAAATAACCAAAATACTAAGGTCTTACCTAGTGACTCAGTTTTAGAACAGATTTATTTTCTCCTTAATAGATCTTGATACTTTTCAGTTGTAAGAATTATGTCTGTTCCAGAATAAAAACAATGCTATTGAAGAAAAATCCACACCTTTGGTTTAACATACTAAACTAGATTGTAGAATCAAAATGTAAACTTGAGTAAAGATTTGAGATGGAAAGCACAATTTAAATATGAACTGAAAAATTGCTTATTGAGAAAATTGTCTGAAGGCTGTTGAATTAGAAATGCAGTGTTAATTTCATCAATTTAATATATCATTTTCTGAATTTGCTTGAACAGATATTGACAAATTTCAATCCCCAATCATGTATGAAAGTTTATATACTATGACGATGTTTTATTTTGCCATTTAAGAACCATACATTTTAGCTCTTTGAAGACAATTACATGCATAGTTAAATAAGATGTAGAAACTGCTGTAGTAATAAAAATCAATCAATTTATTTTGCTCTTTTAAAATTTCTACCTGAATTATTTCAGTATCTTATAAGAATAAAGGGTTTTGATTATGAAGCTACTTTCCAGGAATATACACTTAGATATCAAAAGTAATTACTGATGTCTGATTTTTCTAACATCTTCAAATAACATTCTTTTACCCAAAAACTAATGTAAAAATTGTATTTTAATATATTTTGATTAAGAAATGCAAATAAATACTTCTGTTTTAAATAAGCCCAAGAAAAAATTAGAATTTTGTATATAAAACTTTGTGACATTTGAAAACATTTTATTTTTGTTTTAAATCTTTTTATGTGTGAATACATACATTTCTTCTGATCAATATACTATTTTTAGCATTGTTATTTATTCCAAATGCCTGGAAAACAGCAATCCAGGTCCAGGTGGGAGGAGAGCCATCAGCCCACTTGCTACAGCGCAGCCCATCCACACGGTGGAGCCATGTGGCTAGATCCCTGAGATGTGACTCTAATTTCACTCAGTGTGTTGAAATAATGCATGGTAAATCCAGAAAACCAAATTCTTGTTCCTGCATGCAGTTTTCTTTTGTACTATTAGTGTAGTTCGTTCTTACGGCTCACTTTGTGTAGTGCAGTAGTCTTGTTCCATTCCACTCTAGCCTCCACGACAGTAGTTGTCGGCTTGCCTGCATAGTAGACTCATCTGGACAATGTTTAACGCCCCCACCCCCCACCCCCGTTAGCCCCCACTTGATGTGGAAGGTTTTGCTTCACACTAATTCCTTAGGGACTTTTTCAGGGTGCAGTCTGACACTGTCATGCTTAAAGGCTTCATTCTAAAAGGGATTGTATCTTGAAAGCACAGCTGGAATCGAATGCTTACTGTCACTGTAGCTAGCTTCCTAAAGTGTAAACACGATCACATCACATCGTAGCTTCAGTTGAAATCGTTCATTGGTTCCTTGTCAACTGCAGGATAGGACAAAGCTTCACAAGGCAAACAATCTCCTTCAAAAACTGCCCATTGCCTTTTTAGCTTCATTACCATACTCACCTTCCCAATGCTTGGCCTCTCTCTCTCTCTCTCTCTCTCTCTCTCTCTCTCTCTCTCTCTCTCTCTCTCTCTCTCTCTCTCTCTCTCACTGCCTACTGCATCGTGTATTTGCATCTAAATTTATCAGACTTTTTTACACCTCCAGATTTGGGCTCACATCCCAAGCAACTAATGTAGTAGACTAACTAATATTTATTGAATGCCTCAATGAATAATGTAAAGTGGCTTCTTCATATTTAGGCCAGGGATGTTTGTTTCTGTCAAACATCTCCCAGGTATTTGCTCTTTTCTATTGACTGGAGCGCAGAACGGCACCAGGTCAAACAACAAAAGTTAAATATACTCGAAAACCTAAGCTGACTTCAGCCAGCTTATTCATTTCAAAGTGAACAATGGAAGCTTCATCACAGAGTTACTGCCACATTGTACTTTCTCTCATTCTAAATTTCCCATAACCACAAGGCCGTAGTTCAAAACCACCAGCTGCTCTGAGTGAGAGAGAAGGGGCTTTCTAGTCCTGTAAAGAATCACAGTCCGAGAAACCCACATTTGCAGTTCTGTTATCTCTGTAGGGTCACTATGAGTTGGACTCAACTCGATGACAATAAGTTTGGTTTTGGAGCATTTGTATATAAGACAAGAGAATGACTGTTTATATGTAGGTGATGACACTGAACTTATTCTTCTATGATAGAGCATCCTTGGATTTTCTGGCCGATTGCTCTGAATCTTTGTTCTTATCATATTTATCATCTTAGAAGTTCCATGGACCAAACGGAACTAGATTTTCAAGACTGTACCTTATTGGAGAGTGGTGGTTTGATTCATTTGGCACCAACTTTTCCAACATATCACCAAGCACCCTGCCTAGGGGTAATACTCATCAGTTCCCATGAAAATAGTTTAATGACCTTTAAAATAATAAGAAAACACTTTTCAGCTAAAGAAAATGTTTTGCTTCATAATATTAAAATATTCACCTTTATACCAACACAATCATGAAATACTTTTTTTGGGAGGAGAATATGGATGAAGGCAAAAATACCTAAACCCCAAAGCAAACGCATTGCTATGGAGTTAATGCCAGCTCATGGAACACCCTGTGTTACACAGTAGAATAGATCCACGGGGTTTTCAAGGAGTCTCCATGAGTTATAATGGACTCACAGCAATGAAGAAAAACCGCAATCTTTATGATAGCAGGTCTCTAGGACATTTTCCCATGATATCAGTAGGCGAGTTTGAACTGCCAGCCATTAGGTTATCAGTAAATCACAAACAGCTTGGCCATCCAAGGATCTTCAAAGTGTCTATAGTTCAAGAACTCATTACACAACCAAGATATCTAACTGTGAATTTATCTTCGCTATATATCCAAGCAAGTCCTTTAACCGTTGAATGGTATCTTTTTTAAGTGGACTCATCTTGATGCTTCATTTCAGTTGGTATTCCATCACTTCCTGGAGCCTCCTTTTTTGGCTCATGCTTTCAGTGCAGCTTGAACTTCTGCCTTTAGCACTCTTGGTTCTTGCTCACATGCCACCTCCTGAAATGGTGGACTATTGACAAGTCATTTTTGGTACAGTGACTCTATAGTCTGACCATCTTCTTTTCCTTCCTGTATCATTCAATATTTTGCCCATAGAATTTTCAATATTGGAGCTCAAGGCTTGATTTTTTTTCTTGTGTTCTGGTGAGGCTTCTTTTTGCATACTTTGTTCATGTTGTCAAGAGAGACCAGTCCCTGGAGAAGGACCTCATGCTTGGTAAAGTAGAGGGGACGAGAAAAATAGGGAGGTCCTCAAGGAGATGGATTGACACAGCGTGTGCCACAATGGGCTCAAGCATAGGAACAATTGTGAGGATGGAGCAGCACTGGGAATTCGTCCTTTCTTGTGCATAAGGTTGCTGTGGGTCAGAACCGACTCAATGGCACTTCAAAACATCAACATCTCTCTGTGCTCTAACAAAGACGTGGCAGCATTAAGAATTGGCTCCGATGGTCACAAGAATAATACTACCCTGGCATGCATACTCAGAGGCTAGTTTCCAAAATATTCTGCTATTAAAAGTGTGGCTGTTATTATGGGCTCTGGAGGGGGCCCACAAGGATACATTGACGTCCTAGTGTCTGGTAGCTAAGACTGTGGTCATTTATAAAGTCTTCATAAATGTAGGTAGTTAAGTTAGCGCGAGGTTATATTGAACAAGGTGGACTCTGATGCAAGATGACTGGCATTCACACAGGAAGAAGAGGACTCAGAAGGAAGAGGGCTACATGAAGACAGAACCAGAGACTGGGCTTAAAACCCCAAACCACACTCTGCCAAAAAATGGATTCCAACTCTTAGATTGAAGCTTAGATTGAAGCTATGCGGCTATAAATCGAGCAACACCTGGGGCGACCAAAACTTGGAAGAGGCAAAGAAGAATCTTCTACTAGAGCCTTCAATGAGGGCAAAAGCAAAACCCAACCCTCTACCATCAAGTCCATTCGCACTCCGATTGTTGTTGTTAGACGCCATCGAGTCAGTTCTGACCCAGAGCAAATGTCTACCAAGGACGGACACGTGGTCCGTTGCATTATTATTTACATGCACTTTCAAAATTTCTGACAGAGCGATACAAGAGTAAAGGCGGTGGCTCGCTGCTGTCGTTGCCGTTAGGTGGTTCCAACCCACAGCGACCCCATGGACAGTACAACACAAGGAAACACTGCCCGGCCCTGCACCGCCCTCACAATTGTTCTTATGCGTGAGCCACTGTTGCAGCCATTATTTTCAGTCCTTCTCATTGCAAGCCTTCTTCCTTTCCTGATCTTTCTGCTTTAGCAAGCATGATGCCTACCACAGGACAACAGACAGACTAGCGACACTACATAGGTTTTCTACGGCTCTTCACACGAGCAGAGAGCCTCATCTTTTTCCAGTGGCGCACTGACCATATAGGGCTTGTGTTAGACATGGTTCTCTAGAGAAACAAAACCAGAATGCTAATAATTATATATATATATATATATATATATATATACAGATAGGTATATAACATAAGAAATAAACAGTTAAATTATAAGGCAGTACAAATGGCTCAGTGCAACTCACTCCCATGAGACAGTTGTGAGACACTGGCAGTCCTTCAAGTTTTGAGGGTCACCGGGTAGTCCTCTGTAGAGCAATTCAGGCTATCTGGGCACAGGCAGCAAACAGTAAGAAGGTCACCATCAGTCAGCCAGATGACAGGGTCTGACAGTCCCCAGCTCAAGAGATGTAAATTCCAGTGGTGTGACGAAGCAGGTCTTGAAGGAACCTCAAGTTACAGTGACACAGTCCATGGGTTAGGTGTCCCACAGGTAGTCTAGCTTGCAAATCGAGGCACAGAACAAGCAAGGCAGCCGCACACTGGTCCGTTGGAGTGAGGTAGTTAGTTTATTGTGCCAACCTGGCCGATAAACACATGTGGGGTTAATTGAAGGGCAGATGGATAAATGGCTCGGTGAGCCTCGCCTTTCTAGTTCTCAGGTCGGTTGCTTTCTGATAGTTGGACCAGGGTGCAGCTGTCTTAGCCAGTTCCCTGCTTTAGCTGGCAAGGCTCACTTCCTGCAAGACATCCCTGAGGAGAAGCTACATGGATCTACCCCAATGCAGTTCACGGTGCTGGAGCAGCCGTGTGGAGACCCCTGCCAGTGCTGAGATGTTTACACACTCACTGACTCGGCTTTCCTCCTGTAGTCAGCATCATTGCATGTGTTTTGTGAGATGGAGGAGGACTTTGTGGATTGGTATTGGACATATGGGTTAATGGGTTACTATTGGAATTATGGGCTTGGGCACCACTGGTTGGGATGTTTTCTTGATGCACACTTAATCTTTATATAAAGCTTTCTCTTATACATGAGTTTCTGTGGATTTGTTTCTCTAATGTACCCAGACTAACACAGGCTCTTTCAAAGAGGGTTTGACCTTGCAAATAATTCTAAATTCAGACTTCTAGTCTCTGCATAAACAAATTTCTTTTGTTTTCACCACTTTAGTTTGTGGTACTTTGTTATAGCAACTACAGGAATCTAACCTAGTTGGCAAAGATGTTAAGTTTACTAAAATAATTTTTGAAAGTGTTAATTATTGCAAAGAACTCAGATTTAGATGAGCACCTCTAACATCAAAATCCATGATTCGAATATGAATGATATTTATGTGCAATGCTTAACAAATCTGTTTTTTTTCTAATGTGAATTCAAACATGCTACTGAATCAATTAGTGTCCTGTGACATTGGATGAGCATAATATAATTTTTAAATGAATTCTTATTGTGAATTAGGTGTGGAGTTTACATTTCAGTTTAAACCACTCAGCATCTCCCTAAAACAATATTCTATCCCAACCCGTTCCCCTGATCTCTCACCTCCCTCTTATGGATCTCTATACTCCCTTTCTCCTAAGCCCCTATTTGACAACGTTCTAGCTGTCAGCTTCATTTTCTGACTCTTCTCCCTGCTCCCGCCACCCCCCCTCCTCTAGAACTCCCCAAGTCTATTCCTTTTTTGTACACAGGCCTGGGCCATGATTCCTTTTTCTTTTTTAAATCATTTAATTAGGGGCTCATACAACTCTTATCACAGTCCATACATACATCAGTTGTGTAAGGCACATTTGTACATTCATTGCCCTCATCATTCTCAAAACATTTGCTCTCCACTTAAGCCCCTGGCATCAGCTCCTCATTTTCCCCCCTCCCTCCCCCTCATGAACACTTGATCATTTATAAATCATTATTTTGTCATATCTTGCACCGTCTGATGTCTCCCTTTACCCACTTTTCTGTTGTCCATCCCCCAGGGAGAAGGTTATATGTAGATCCTTGTAATCGGTTCCCCCTTTGCACCCCACCCTCCCAGTATTGCCCCTTTCAGCACTGGTATTGAAGGGATCATCTGCCCTGGATTCCCTGTGTTTTCCGTTCCTATCTGTACCAGTGTACATCCTCTGGTCTAGCCAGATTTGTAAGGTAGAATTGAAATCATGATACTGCGAGTGGGGGTGGAGAGGAGCATTTAATAACTAGAAGAAAGTTGTGATAAACAAGTGACCATCTCGTTCAGAAGCAACAAAGCCCACATGGAAGAAACACACCAGCCTGTGTGACCACGAGCTGTCAAAGAGATCAGGTATCAGGCATCAAGGAACAAAAAAGCATATCATTGAAAATGTGGGTGAGTGCAGAGTGGAGACTCAAAACCCATTGGTAGCCAATGGGGCACCCCTGATTGCAGGCTTCTGGGGAGGGGATGAGCCAGTCAGGGTGCAGGGTAGCAACGATGAAACATATAACTTTCCTCTAGATCTAAAATGTTTCCTCCCTCCCCGCACTATCATGATCCCAATTCTACCTTACAAATTTGGCTAGACCAGAGGATGTACATAGGTACAGATAGCAACTGAAAACACAGGGAATCCAGGACAGATGACTCCTGCAGGATCAGTGGTGAGAGTGGCGATGCCTGGAGGGTGGAGGGAACGTGGGGGTATTAAGGGGGAACTGATTACAAGAATCTATGTATAGCCACCTCCCTGAGAGAGGGACAGCAGAGAAGAAGGCGGGGGAGACATCGGACAAAATAATAATAATTTATGAATGATGAATGGTTCATGAGTGAGGGGGGAGTGGGGGTGGGAGGGGGGAAATGAGCAGCAGATATTAAGGGATCAAATGTTTTGAGAATGGTGATGGCAACAAATGTACATATGTTTTTGACACAATGGATGTATGTATGGATTGTATAAGAATTGTACGAGCCCCCAATAAAATGATTTAAAAGAAAAAAGAACGCTTTATCAAAGAACAACAACTACAAAAAAGTTGCATGTTTCATTATTGCTACACTGCACCCTGACTTGCTTGTCTGCTCCCCATAACCCTTCTGTAAGAGGATGTCCAATTGCCTACTGATGGGCTTTGGGTCTCCACTCCGTACTCCCCCTCATTTACAATGATATGTTTTTTTGTTCTGATGATGCCTTATACCTGATCCCCTCACACCTCATGATTGCACAGGCTGGTGTGCTTCTTCCTTGTGGGCTTTGTTGCTTCTGAGCTAGATGGTTGTTTGTTTACCTTCAAGCTTTTAAGACCCCAGACACTATATCTTTTGATAGCCGGGCACCATTAGCTTTCTTCACCACATTTGCTTATGCACACGTTTGTCTTCAGCGATCATATCAGGGAGGTGAGCACACAAATATATGATATTTTTGCTCTTTGATGCCCGATAACTGATCCCTTTGGCAACTCGTGATCATACAGGCTGGTGTGTTTCTTCGATGTGGGATTTGTTGCTTCTCAGCTAGATGGGGCCAATCAGACTCCTCTCTGAACTTTAAACTAAGTTAGAGAGATGAGCCATTTAATCTAATTTAGTGAAATCATGAGGTTCTGAGTCCAGGTGGTACCAGTAATGCTCATGGTGTCTTTTGTGGCGCATTCTAAGCTGATATAGAGGGGAGAAGAGGCAAAGGGACTCAAAGAGAAGACAAGAAACAGTCCTAAGAAGAATATCTACATCTTATTCAAATTCCTGAGGTCTCTGAAAACCCTAGGTTTTGTCATTTCTGGTCTTAGTTTTTCTGACTCAACTATGAGCTAACCAAGTTTTCTCCTAATATATCTGCAGATCCATCCACCCTCTCCTTTAATATATTTATTTTTCCTATGCTTAAGTCTATGCAAGTTTTTAATTAATCATTTCAAATATTAACTGAGAATTAAATCAGTCACATTGGTAATCAGTTGATAACAAATGGAGATAATAGTATTATAGCATGAAATGAGAATATGCATAAAGCAATAAAGCCTTTGATCAGTGCTTATAATATAATAATTCAATAAAATGTTAGCTGTTAGTATTTAAACATTATTTTCTTATTTAACTAATTGTACAACATGTGTTTTATGAACTCCAATGATGAATACATATGATTGTATTACATAAGACTCTTAGTTTTAGAAAACAGAAGGCTAAAATTAACCCAAGCCCACCCCCAGTTGACCCTAGGATGTTCAGAGACCTGGAGAAATATGTTTTGTGGGATCCTTTTCTGTTTAATTTTATTTAAAATGTGTTATGAAACTCACAGTTCTATATGATTTATAGTAATTTATTAATAAAGATTTAGAGTAATGGGAAGAGAACAGATTTTTATGTATTTGTTTACTGTCCAATTAAAACTTACAAAACATCTTTATCATATCTGCCAACCACTATGAAGGCTCTGAGATTTTACCCTACATACATTATAGTAAGTTAGTGACTCTTTCAGGGATTATGGTGCCTATTATTATCTCTACAGATCTATCTAGATAAGATAGACAGGATGAGTAGTCTGGAGGAGAAAACAACGGGACCAATGGTTCTGGGGGACACGGAAGAGATGGAGGAGGGGGCAAGGAGGTGGTGCTGACCAACCAGGGACAGGGGAGCAATAAGTGATCTAAAATCAGTAGCAAAGAGGGTGTGAGGGGACTGGTAGGGATTCAGGAAGGGCAAGGTAACCGAGAGAAATTACTGAAACCCAAATGAAGGCTGAGCATGACAGTGGGACAAGAGGAAAGTAAAAGGAAATAGATGAAAACACTAGGTGACAAAGGGTATTTATAGAGGTCTAAAGACTGGAATGTGCATACGTAAATATATGAGTGTAGGGAAACAGATCTATGTGCACATATTTATAGGTTTAGTGCCGAGGCAGTAGATAGACATTGGGCCTCCAATCAAGCACTTTCTCAATGCAAGAACACTTTGTTCTATTAAATTGGCATTCCAGGATGCACACCTTCCCGACACGATAGCTGAAGAAAAATGTGTGCATAAGCAAATATGGTGAAGAAAACTGATGGTACCCAGCCTTCAAAAGATATAGCATCTGGGGTCTTAAAGACTCGAAGATAAACAAGTAGCCATCTAGCTCAGAAGCAACAACGCCCACATCGAAGAAACACACCAGCCTGTGTAACCACGAGCTGTTAAAGGGATCAGGTATCAAGTATCAAGGAACAAAAAAGCATATCATTGAAAATATGGGTGAGTGCAGAGTGGAGACTCTAAACCCATTGGTAGCCAATAGGACACTCCTACTGAAGGGTTGTGGGGAGGAGATGAGCCAGTCAGGGTGCAGGGTAGCAACGATGAAACATAAAACTTTCCTCTAGTTCTAAAATGCTTCCTCCCCCCACTATCATGATCCCAATTCTACCTTAAAAATCTGGCTAGACCAGAGGATGCACATAGTTATAGATAGCAACTGGAAACACAGGAAATCCAGGACAGATGACTCCTGCAGGACCAGTGGTGAGAGTGGCGATGCCTGGAGGGTGGAGAGAATGTGGGGTAGTAAGGGAAATTGATTACAAGAATCTATGTATAGCCTCCTCCCTGGGGGAAATACAGCATAGAAAAAGGCGGGGGAGACATCGGACAGTGTAATATATGACAAAATAATAATAATTTATGAATGATGAAGGGTTCATGAGGGAGGGGGAAAATGAGCAGCAGATATTAAGGGCTCAAGGAGAAGGCAAATGTTTTGAGAATGATGATGGCAACAAATGTACATATGTTCTCGACACAATGGATGTATGTATGGATTGTGATAAGAATTGTACGAGCCCCCAATAAAATGATTTTTAAAATGGTGTAAAAATAGAGAATAAATTTATGTTTGTATCTACCTGCTTTATTTCCTCTTTTGGAGCTTTGTTCCACCCACAATTTGATGACGATTGAAAATACTTTTTAAGCATGAACACTTGTGAATCAGCACTGAAACCTTAACTCAACATATAGAGTATTGTAATGGGTATCTCACTTTGGTTGAAATACTTGTATTGAATATATATATATATATATATATATTCTCTAATGTTCACGGATGGCCCAGCTCATCCCTGGTCGCTAATTAAAACAATACTGTGTTTTCTGAGGGGAATTTGCTTATAATATAACTATTATCTCATTGATCTGTTAGACACACACACACCTTTATAGAACAGTTTGTTGTGATCATGCCCATTAGATTAATTTTTCCCTACGATAAGCTGTAAGGTACATATTATTGACTGACTTTGACAGGTGTGGAAACTAAGGGGAGTGCTTTCAATTTTTCTGAGTTATGAATTTAATGTCATAACTATGAACAAATGGGGCTTAATGGACTCCATAGCTGAGGTACCTCTGCTTTTGGCAACTACCATGTGCCTTCCCCAGGCACACCTGTCACGATCAGCTTAGTATTTATTCTGAGTCTTTTTCCATGTTCACCACGTCAAAAAGGATAGCATGTCATTTTTCTTTCCTTCTTGATGCCTATATTGCTTCAAGGGAATATGGTTTTAATATTAAATAGTGAATATTAAATACATCTATTAAACATGATATAGGACAAGAAATCTATATTCTGCATTCAGAGCTGTACTGTTACCCAACATTCTGATATGTGTGTCACCATAGTGAACACAGTGGATCCTGCTGCCAGTCACCTTTAAACTACCTAAACCTCACAACTTCTCAGGGCTGCAGGCAGGAGGATTTGCTGCATGTCAGACTTGATGTCCCCACATTCTTTCTTACTTCTGAATAAAACCCAGAAATATTTAATATCCTTATAAGGTTAGTAACTGATAAGCAGAACTCTGCTCCACATTTTCAAAAGAACAGATGCTGTCACAACCTGCCCCCAGGGTTCCATCGGGGCTTCCTGTCACTCTACCAGATCCGGGGTGCTGATAGGTTCATTAGGATCGCTTAGGTGTGCAAACTAACTTCCCCAGTTAGGGAGTGGTACAGTGTAGACAAAACAGGCAGGAACTTACTGTGCTGCTAACTAAATGGATGGCAGGGTCAGGTCACCAGTTTAGAACCCATTTGTAATCCCAACAACTCCTTTTAAACAGAATTTCCCCAATAAAAACTAGTTTATGTTTTTATGATTTGAAATCTTGGCTTCTCTGCTAGTTTTCTGATACTATTAAAATATCCAGAGGTTATAATAATGGTTTTATATTAGACCCGATTCATCTATAAACCACACCAAACCCATGGTTGGATATGTAAGTCTAAGTCATACTAATCCTGTATGGGAGCAGAACTGCTCCATAGTGTTCTCAAGGCCACACTTCATCATGTGCTTCCCTTGAAGGAGGTGTGTGTGTGTGCGTGTGTGTGTGTGTGTGTGTGTGTGTGTTCCAAGAGCAACTTGTTAAACTTGTTAGAGTAGAGATGTTAGAGTAAAGATGCCTGTAAACTTGTTAGAGTAAAGATGTTAGAGTAAAGTAAACTTGTCAGAGTAAAGATGCCTGTTTCCAGTTCATACGATTGGAGAAACTTTTAAGACACCAGGTTTGGAAAGATCACGACACTCTAGACATTTCTGTGAGTGCTAAATCCAACAAACTGTCCTTCTTGAGCCTATAGAAGATTATTTTAAGGAGCACTTAGGAGATTTTGTCCCTGGGAAAGAGGAAGCTAGACTCTGAGTTAAGAAGAATATAGAAGAAAATAGAGTTTATGATGATAGAACAAGAGAATTAAAAAGGGGGAAACTCTTAGATGTTTTAATATAGAACAGAGGTTGGGAAAAAGGGTACTTCTCCAAGAGGCTTGTAGGAAAGGCAGAAATTCTTGGGTGTTTTCCTTAGGAATATGGAAAATCCATATATAACATTTTTATTTATATATATTTTTGTGATCTTTAATTTTATTCAACCTGTTAATAAATTCAGATATACATTAATAATAACTCTCTGGAGTGATTATGATGCTGAAGTAAGAGGTTTTCATTAGCCAGTTTTGACTCATAACAATTCTACAAACAAAGAATGAAATGCTATGTGGTCTTAGGCTACCCTAATAAGAGTAGGAATGCCTGAGAAAATAAAAGTCCATAGAGACTGATTGGGCCAGCAGCACTCTGACCTCTCACATTCTGAAGACGTCTTTGACACGTTGCATCATTACCTCGCAGTCCAGGAACATGCACTGATTCTTTCTAATGTAAACCATCGCCTACAATGTCATTTCCTCCTATTATGATGCTTTAGATATTGTGCAAAATGTTTTGAAACTGAACTTTTATCATCAAAAATCCCTAAAAGTGCATTAGAAAGGGATAGCTTCAAAGGTTGAGCCCCAGCACTCATGCAGTTTCATTTTCTTCTCCATCCCTCCACAGATAGAAGAATAACCCTTGTAGTACCGGGCTACATGCTCTACTGCTGGCCAGACATTTATGAACAGCGAATATTGATATTCGGGGGAGGGAAAATTTAAATGCATAAGAAGTTCTGGAAATTGAACGCACTAACTTATCTGGGGAATAAAGACATGACCGTCTGTGAGTCAAGTGAGATTCAGCGGATGACGTGGAATGAGGAATATCATTGCTGATGTCAGATGGAACTGGACTTAAAGCAGCAAACACCAGAAAGAGTTTGACTTGCGTTTTACTTTTTATTCAGAGGCATTCAACTATGTGGAATAGCATTGAGACAAAAATCCAGAAAGGTGTACATCAGGTTTGTATCCTTTCTCTGTCCTTGCTCAATCTGTATGGGAAGCAGATCATCGGAGAAGCTAGACCGTATGAAGAAGAGTGCCGCATCGGGACTGGAGGAAGGCTCATGAACAACCTGCCATGTGTGGATGACTCCGCCTGCCGCGCTGAAAGGGACGAAGACTCGATGCACTTGCTGATGATAATCAAGTACTGCAACCTTCAGTATGGATTATATATAACTCAATGTAAAGAAAACAAAAATCCTCACAAATGAGACAATAGTCCAAATCATGATAAACAGAAAAGATATTGAAGTTGTCAAAGATTTCATCTTGTTTAGATCCACAATCAATGTTCATGGACACAGCAGTCAAAATATCAAATGAGGTATTGCATTGGGGTAATCTGCTGAGCGAGACCTCATAAGGTGTTGAAGAACAAAGATGTCATTTGGAAGAATAAGGTACAACTGATCTAAGCCATGATTTTTCAATTGTCTCAAGCACATGTGAAAGTTGGACATTGATCAAGGAAGGCCAAAGCACAATTGATGCATTTGAATTGTGGTGCTGGAGAAGGATATTGAAAGTATCACCAACTGCGGGAGAACAGAATGCTTATGTGAAGCAAGGATGGTGAGACGTTGTCTCATGTACTTTGGGCATCTTGTCAGGAGAGATCAGTCCCTTGAGTAGGCCATAATGCTTGGTAAAGTAGAGAGGCAGCCAAAAAGCGCCTTGGGGCGCTGGATGGACCTAATGGCGGTTCCAATAGGTTCAAACACGACAACCGCTGTGAGGATGACCCAGGACCAGGCCAGGCTCTGTTCTGGTTGCCCAGGAGGAGGCAGTGTGTTACCCCATGGTACAGAGCTTTACTGTTGGTCGGAACCCACTGGAAAGCACCGAACCAGAGCAACACAGAACATTCACAAGAATAGTACATTTTATTTTGTCTGGCAACGTTTGCCTTATCCCTTTATATTTCAAAGAGTTACTAATTAAAAATCCTGGATTCCTTTCTCCATTTCCAAAATATGTCTTCTCAGACTACAGAGCAGAAGTAAGTAGACCACATGTTTCCTTAGGGTACATCCTTGGGTATCGGATAATAAACCCAAGATTAGGCATTGTTTCTCTTCAATAAGGCATCATTCTCTGATTTTGTGAGGGGAAGAGAAGTGATGTTTTTAAGAAAAGACCTAATTTTTCTAATTTCATTCACAGTTGCAGAATTAAGTTTTAATGTCTACAATACATATGGAGATCATATTACAAGTATTGAACAAATCTGTTAGTTTGGGTGGCCTAGAGAAACAAATTCATAGCCACTCACATGATGTGTTAAGAGAGAACTTTATATCAAAGAGCAACTGTCCATTAAGAAAGCATCCCAGCCCAATACAGATCAAATCCATAACCCCTATATTACTCGATATGCCAATACTAGTCGATTAATTCCTCTTTAGACTCATGCAGCCATGCAATGATGCTGAATGCGGGAAGATCCCAGGCTAGTTCTTGGGAAGTCTGGTGGATGCAGTGGCAGTGGAAACATCTCAGCACTGGCAAGGTTCTCCACACGACTCCTCCAGTGCCAGGGTTTTAGCGTAACTGCATGTGTCTTGGCAGCAGGGAGACGAAGCAGAGAGTCTGTGTGTATCTGGCCTCCAGGGAGCTATTGATCTCCATGGTATGTGGAAATGAGGTCATTAAGCCGCAACTTGATTGACAGCCTAGACTCCACCTCTTTGCAAGGTGACACCAGATTATGTAACTGCCACAACAGATGAAAAAGTATATAGGATGATTGGATGAAAAATATTACCTCATCGTGTGCTTAAACCAAACCTAAAAATGTAAGCAGTACACCTGATGTTAAACTCTAGCTGTGCAATTAGAAGTCACTTAGTATGTAATGCAAGCATAGAATTAACCATCTTCATGTTGTAAAAGAACAAACTGTTGATCACAAATTTAATTATTGAAATGACAATAAATATGTTGTTTGAGACCACAGAGACCAAGAAATTGTCTGGGAATCTGTTATATTGAAGACTATTTATTACCCATTACTTGTGTAGCCTTTCATTTTACAGAAATATTTCCATTTACTTTGTTAACATTTTGCCATGCAAAAAATGGAAAGGATAAGTCTACTGACTCGTTGACAAGTTGACATTGAGAAAAAGATATGCCATAGTTCCAGATATCTAATTTTACCACAGCAAGTAAAATAAATGCCCGAAGTAAAGGTAAAATGAAATAAAACCTTTATTCTTGACCAGAGAGATATAATGCTCCTTTGATACCATAAAACAACTCTGGTAGCACTGTGGTTAAGCTGCTAACTGAAAGTTGGGAGAGTCAAATCTACGAGCTAATATATGGGAGTAAGCGTGGCAGTCCGTGTGTGCAAAGATGTAAGTTTTGGGAACCCTATGCGGTAACTCTACTCTGCCCATAGGTTGATTGTCGTTTGAATTGGCTCAGTGAATGGATGGATATTATGATTACCATCTATCACATCATTTTTTTATATAACACACATAATAATGGAACTTCTGGTTTTTACCTTTACTTTTCCATGCTAGATGAAGGTCAGATATAAAGTGTGATTTTTCACCAAGCTATTGATTTTGAAAATTTATATTTCTGTCATTTTCTCAGTGTTTTGTATAACTGTGCACACATTTTATCATGTCTTTCCTTACATTAATATAATGGGGAACTCTTGCCCTTTTAGTAATAAATATATCAAGACGGCATATAATTTTGAATGTTTTTCACATTAGGTTCCCCAATTTAAATCTGATCTGATTGTTTATAGATTTCAGACAGATCCTCTTTTAAATGGTCTGATCTTATTTATAAGTTGGATGGCAATGAATTTAGTTTTGCAGCATCAAGTAAATCATTCATAGATGTAGCTTATAAAAATGAATAAAAGAAAAAGATAAAAAGCAATTTCAACCTATCATTAGTATTTATTGATATAGTCAATTAATGCATGTTAAATACTTCACTTGAGAGCTAAGTTATTGAAAGGATTATTATTATTTAGATCATCTCAAAGTAATATTGATTTATTCCAGTAGCTTGAAACCTAAGCATTATCTGGGGAATTTCCCAAACTCCTAGGTTTCAACCACAGTTCTGACCAATTAAATTTAAGTTGAGGATATAGGTACCAGTTTGGGTATGTATAACACTTTTTTTGAAAAGGAACCCTGATGGCATAATGGGTTATGCAGTTGGTTACCAATTGCAAGGTCAGCGGCTCAAAACCACCAGCTGTTCTGTGGAAGAAAGATGAGGCTTTCTACTCCCCTAGAGTTAGTCTCAGAACCCCTTGGGGGCAGTTCAACCTCGTCGCACAGGGTTGCTATGAGTTAGAACAGACTCGGTGAAAGAGTTACTTTGAAAAAATATCAAGACTACTAAATATTCACAACCTGACATTATGTTCTGATAGCATTTGCTTTATTTCTCTGTTTATAGAAATATTAATATGTTCTTTTATCCTGAAAGTAACATTCCTCAAATGATAAAACATTACCCTTAAATATTTCTGTCCCAAGTAATTTTTAGGAATAAAGACATTATTCTATATGAGCACAACATTCTTCTACATGACCACACTCAGGAAACTTAACATTGTTATATAATTATTACATAATATACCATTCATATTCTAATTCATATTTATCTGAGTAATGTCCTTCATAGCTGTATCTGTTTTTTTATGAGGATCTAATCAAAGATTTTGCATTATATTTAGCTGTCTTATCTCATTTTTTCTCCCTTAACCTAGATCATTCCTCCAGGATGTCATTGAAAGTCAAGATTCTTTTTGAAAGCGCAGGCCAGTTGTTTTACTTCAACTTGTATGATGTTTCAAGTTTAAACGCAAATTAAACATTTTGCGCAGGAAAACTGTATCCATGAGACTTTCATTTCAGCAAATCACATTGTGGGCATACACCGTCGATTGTTATATTATTGGTGATGTTAGATTTCAGCCTTCAGTTGGGTAGGCATCTTCCTGATCTCCACACCCCTCTCCCCGTTTGCCTTGTGCTTAATGACGTGATCTGTAAGGTGACACTTAGACACTGTCATACATCCTGATCTCGACAACCAGTTCAATACGAAATTTGGAGTAGGGGCGCCAGCGTTCATTTCCCTTGTTAATCCTGAATTTGTAAAGTGAGGATTTGAAAATTCATAGCATTGCCTTCACATTTGTCATTTGTCACTTTAAAGAATGCTAATGATGAGATCAGCTGTGCCTCTGCCTTGGCTGCTTAGTCCTGCTCTAAGTGATATAACGCGAATGGCGACTTTAACAAACAGGGCTCTGTCCTCACAGTGTTCTGAATCCAGGATTTTGTCCGTGAGGGAAGACTTTCATTTTCTGTTGGCTTGAGGGCAAGTTCCAGCTCTTCTCAGCTTCTGTGTCCAGGTTCCTTGCAGATCTTCTCACTGTGGAGCACTTGTCTTCCGCCCTACTGTCCTTTTTTGGTTGCTTGCTTAATTTATTGTAGTAAATCTCACCAATTAACTGTGTATTTTTGTTTGCTTTACATTGAGTAGAAATCCGTACTGAGGTTGTAGCCATTGATCATCATCGGCAAGTAATTCAAGCACTCTTCACTTTCAGTAAGCAAGGTTGTTATCTGCATAGGGTAGGGTGTTTATGATCTTCAATGTTGATGCCCCAATCTTCTTCTTATAGCCCACCTTCTTGGATTATTTGCTCAGTTTACAGATAGAATAAGCATGAGTAAATAACACAATCCTGATGCATACCTTCCTTGATTTTAAATCATGCATTTTCTCCTTCTTCTGTTTAACTGGCTACCTCTTGATCTATGTACAGGTTCTTCATCAGCATAATTAAGGATTCTGAAATCCTGATTCTTCTCCATAACCATCATCATCCACACGGTCAAAAACCTTTGCATTGGTAATACAACACAAATACACATCTTTCTGAATTCTCTGCATTCGGCCAAGATCCACCTGATGTTGGCAATGATCCCTTCGTTTTGAATCTGCCTTCACTCTCTGGAAGCTCCCTCTCAATAGACTTGTGAAGCAATGTTTGTTTTTTTAATGAAACCATTGTTTATCATCAGTAAAATTTTACCTGTCTGTGATATTAATGATACTGTCTACAGTTTTCACATCGCCTTGGGTCATCTTTCTTTGTAACAGGCACAGATAGGGGCCCATTTAATTTGACCGGCCTGGCAGCTATCGTTTCCATTTCTTGGCATAGTCAAGTGAATGCTTCCAATGCTGTGTCACTTTGTGGAAACATTGCACCTGGGGTCCTGTCAACTGCTGCATTCTTGTGTATCACTAACGCCTCAGCACAGCTTGGACCTCTTCCTTCAACATAATTGGCTCTGGGTCATATGCTACCGCTCAAAATGCCTCTCAGTTCTTTTTGGGACAGCGATTCTGTATGTTCCTTCCTCCTTATTTCGATGCTTCTCACATAATTCAATAGTTTGCCCATAAAATATGACAATGTTACAACTCAAGGATTGATTTTTTCTTCAGTTCTTTTAGCATGATATACATTGAGAGAGTTTTTCCCTTTTGACTTTCTAATGCCAGATATTTGAATATTTCATTCTAATTTATTCCAACAGTTGTATTGGTATCTAATTCTCATATCACGCAAGTCAATAGTTCAATCACATCAAGAGGAGTTGTATAATCATCACCACAATCAATTTTAGAATATCTTCTCCATTCTTGTACTCACTGTTATTAGCTCCTCATTTCCCCCCAGTCTCCCTGCCATACCTCCCAAGGAATCCAGTTACTGTCTCCATAGATTTACTTCTCCTGGATTTCATATAAACAAAAAATTAAAAAACTGAGAGCAATAACAAAGTAAGACAGATAAAACCCCAATAAAAAAGGAAATCACTCTGTCTTCTTGAGCGGTTCCTGGACATTTTCTGTTGGGTTTTTCACTTGACATTTATTTCATTCACTTGAACTACACTTCATTCAAGAGTGAGGGTAAGAGTCTCTTTGGACATCCACTTCGGCATTTTCTTTCCTTCTTGTCTTTTAAATGACCTTTGCTTTCTTCATGTAGGATGTCCTTGTTGGCATCTCACAACTCATCGGGTCTTCAGTTATTAGTGTCCAATGTGTCAAACTTGTTCTTGTGATGGTCTGTAAGTTCAGACAGAATAAACTCAAAGTTGTATTTTGGTGCTCGTGGACATTGTGTTAGGCTGGGTTGACTAGAAAAACAAATCCAGTGACACGAATATATGTGTAAGAAAGAGCTTTTATATCAAGAAGCAATTGTTTATCAGGAATACTTCCCAGCTCAGTCCAACTCAAGTCGATAAGTCTGGTACTAGTCCATAAGTCCCTCTTCACATTCATGCAGCCACTTGCAATGATGCAGAATGCAGGGACATCACAGCCTGGTGGGTGCAAAGTCATGTAGATCCAATGCCTGTGGCTGCACCACAGGGCCTGCATCAACCAGGGTCAGCCAGCGGGATGGTAAAGGCAGAGAGAGAGAGGGGGACATTCCCAGGCTTTCCTTATAAGACCACACCCACAAGGAGGCACCATCAGGCTGTGACCTGATTGATGGGATGAATACCACCGTTAAACTATTTTAAATCTTCACTTTGACATGAAATTATGTAACTACCACAGACATGTTTTAATATGTCTTCAACTTTAACCTGAACTTTCAATGAGAAATTTGATAGTATGTTCCCTAGTTTGTCCCTGTTTTTCTTGGTTTATGATATTGAGTTTCGCCATTGAGTTTTGCAATAAATGTATTGTGTTAGACAGGGTTCTCTAGAGAGATAAAACCAGTTTGCTGATAATTATATACATATATATCACAAGAAATGAACTGTTAAACTATATACAGATAGATAAATAATACGAGAAATGAAAGTTAAATTATAAAGCAGTAAAAATGGTTCAGTGCAACTCACTCCCGTGTGAGAGTTGTGAGAGCTGTCATTCAAGTCTTGAGAGCCACCAGGTAGTCCTCTGTAGAGAGAGCTGGGCTATATCAGCACAGGCAGCAAACAGCAAGGCAGATCACCAACCGTCAGTCCCCAGCTCCAGAGATGTACATTCCAATCATGTGGGCTTCAAGGGACCTCAACTTACAGCGACACAGTTCATAGGCTAGGCATCCCACAGGTAGTGTAGCCTGTAAATTGAGGCACAGAACAAGCAAGGCAGCCGCACACTGGTCCAATGATCAAAGAGTGAGAGACAAGCAAGGCCAGGCTCACCGAGCCATTTATCTCTCTGCCCTTCAATTAATCCCACCTGTGTTTATCTGCCAGACTGGCACAATAAACTATCTCATGTATTTCGTTTGAGTCCTCTGTATCACATCTCATAAGGTCCATATGTAAAGCCATCTATGTTGGGAAACGGTGTTTGCAGTCTTTGGCCTTGTACAAGTCTATCATTTGATCTCCAGCTTATTTTCTGCCACCAAGGCCATATTGTCAAACCACTAACCCTTCCTCTTTGTTTCCAACATTCACGTTCTAGTGAATCAAAAATTATCAATTGCATATTTGATTAATTTCAGACTGAAAAATTAGAGAGAATTACTCAATTTCTTCCTAAATCTCAGTAATACTTGCATTAGTGGAGCTTCTTTGTAGCTATATAGATATTATCCATCACATGCAACATTGTAATCTAAGATAAATCTTGAAATATTATTTTTGATGATGAAAGTGGCAATATTACTTTTCAGTTTGCCATTCCTGACACATGGCACCATGTGCGTGTCAGACTTAAAATGATCAAAACTAGTCCAATGCAGCTCACTGATGTCTAGAATATCGATTCTTATGCATTCTACTTCACTTTCGGTGACTTCAGATTTCCTTATATTCATGCTTCACTCCATCCACATGATTCAGGTCGACTCCACTTGAGGAGGCAGCTCTTCCTTGGTCATATTGGAGTGTCTTCCAATATAAGGGACTCGTGCTCTAGATGTACGCCAGATAGTAGTCTACTGTTATTCATAATATGTCCAGTGTCTATTGTTTCATAAATTGGCTGCTTCTTCCTTCTGCCTAGTTCATTCTTAGATTGGAAGCTTTGTTGAAACCTGTCCACTACTGGTCCTCCTACGGATATTTGCAATAGCAGTGGCATATATTTCAGCATCACAACATGCAAGTCACCGTAGTACAGCACCTTGACCGACGAGTGGTCCAGAGAAGGTTAGAAAGATTGAAGCAATGCCTTTAGAAGTGTACAGACCCAGATGGAGGATATGCCAAGAAATAAGAATTTTGAAATGTGATGTTTTCTAAGAAAGGTTTCTATAATGTTGCAGCGATATGCTTTCACTTACATTTAGACCATATATTTAGTGTTTTGATTTTTTTAATTTTCATTCCAAATACTTATTTTAACCCCAGGGAAAGGAGTATTCGCTTAAATGGTCATGTTTTTGAAGTTGTATTTTATTTTATTTACTCTCTCTCTCAATATACATTTAAATATATTCATAAAAATCTGGGAATTTGAAACAACTTTTCTGCCATCTCAAATCAACTTTTGTATCTGCAGTGGCACACATGTTATGCTCTTGGAAAATTGTTCTAATATAAGGTTTAAACAATCTTAAAAATAAAAAGCCACTGCACATTTTATAGCTTTGATATCCACTTTCAGGAAATTTATATGTTAAATGAGCCCCCCCTATTTTTAGTGCTTACACTTAGGTTCAAAAGATATATTGCCTTACCAACATTTTTACTGTGCCATCACATTTTTATTAGCTGGATCCATGCTTTCTGATATTGCAGCCGTGATACTCTACTGGCAGTGAAAATCATCCAGATGTTTCAAAGACAATCACTCAGTTTATTCAATTAACCAATACATGTGAACACACACGTATGTATACATGTGAGATAATGTGGAGAATATCTAAATCCATAAATTTGACACTTAACTTCAAGAAGCATCAAGTTTCACCAAAGACACTGGTTTTATAGAATATATTTACTCAAATGACTTTTAAGTATAGGATACAAGAATAACGTAAGAGCTTATAATGTGGTTAACTATCATCAAGCTGATTCTGACTTATGATAAACTCACATGTGTCAGACTAGAACCCAGATCCAGTAGGGTTTTCACGGTTTTAACTTTTTAGAGATGGTCTCCAGGCCTTTCTTCCGAGGTGTCTTTGGGTGGGTTGTGCCATCCAGGGTCTGGGAATCTGCTTTGCAAAAATTATAGTCCAAATAAATCCTCCTTAGACGTGAGTGTGCCGAGCTTTGTCTCACTTACGTTGGACACGTTAGCAGGAAGGACTGGACCCTGGAGAAAGACAGCATGCTTGGCAATGCAGAGGGCTGACATAAAAGAGGAAGATTCTCAGAGAAATGGATTCACATGGAGACTTTAACAATGGTTTCAAATATGGCAATGATCGTAAGTGTGGTACAGGACCAGGATATATTTTGTTCTGTTCTGCACAGAATTGCTGTTGTAACGCATTCAACATTATCTAACAAATGATTATTTTGAGCTGAATAAGCCGAGGAAGTTACCTGGGTGGACTCCATTTGAGCCAAAGAACTAAAGAATGCAACATGTCAGATAAAGAACAACAATGAAAAACCACATGATGTGTTCTGTGGAAAATGAAGAGATGGGTTCATTTCTTCATCATTTATTTATTTAATTAACAGCTCTTTACTAAGAACATTTTGTGTGCCAAATACCGAGACAGACACTGGGGATCAAATTGCATGTAGTCCCTGCTGTCACAGAGTTTATAACACAGCAGGGTGGATAATGAGATTGTAGCTTGACCACTGGGCCTTGAAAACTGTTAGATTTGTGTCTTTATTGTAAGAGCAAAGGTAGGGCAAAGAAGAATTTTGAGTCAGGTGGTGAGATTGTTCTTGAAAATAATTCTAGCTGTGGTGTATAAAACAGATGGTAAAATACTTACGGTAAATTTAGATTTTAGGACTCTAGGTTAACATACGGGTACTTAGCTGCTAACCAAAAGGCTAGTGCTTTAAGTCCACCCAGAGGCACCTTAGAAGAAAGGACTAGAAATCTAGTTCTCAAAACATTAGCTACTGAAAACCCTATGGAAGACCATTCTACTTTGACACATAGGGTCTTCCCATATGTGTTGGGCCCAAGCTGTTGAAAAATTGTTTGATGGCCCATAAATTGGTAAGCTAAAAGTTCCAAGGAAATGGAAATTGATGGGTAATCACGAATGTTATTTGGGGTCCTCTGGGGCTCTCGGTGGTGAGTGGGGTAAAGGGCAGGCTGTGAACGGAAAGGCTGCAGTTTTAAGCCACCTGTTGCTTCATGGGGGAGAAGATGAGGCCGGCTGCTGCTGTCAGCATCGGCAGGCTCAGAAGCACTCTGGAGTAGTTCCACCCTCGTCTTCAGGGTTACTCTGAGTTGGAACAATGTCAAAGACAGTGGAGGGGTGGGACGCATCTGCTTGCTTGTAATGAAGAGTCTGGTTTTCGGGCATGGGTTTGTCAGGGGAAGCTAGCCCCTAACACATCATTACAGGTCCGGTAGGGGCAATTGTACGGCAATAATAAGTAAAGATCATAATAAAGTCATAGAAGTGAAGTATAGAAATAAATGGGAGTCAGTCAACGATTCATGGAAACATGCTCACCTCAGCTCCACTCGATGGTCCACGTGGAGGGAAAGAGTGTCTTCAATGTTAGCCCACACTTTTTATATTCTCTAGGGACGTGTACGTCCCCTAATCACAGTTGAGGATATATGTCACAGGGAGGGGTGGTACCATAGGTAATACAGTAATGAGAAGGGGTGGTCTAGGGACACACATGCAACAATAAGAGGAGGAATTGGGGGTATTCATTTGATAAGATGGGCGGATAACTTAACTTTGGATGTCACAGAGTCAGTTTGGCCTGTTCCCTGACTCAGTTGATAGAGATCATTATTGGTAGGGTGAGAACGCTTGGCCACAGGCCTCAAGGAGGAATAGTTTATTGTCCCCAGTAGCAGGGAGTGAGGCCTGCCATATAGTCTGGTGACTAACTGCCCTAGAGGCCTACCCTGTAGTCTGGTGACTAACTACCCTGGGGAGGATGTCTGTAAGCGTTTGACCTCTCCCCACAAGGGTTGAAATGCCTATGGCGGGTAAAGGAATGAAAGCAGGATCAGGTAGGAAAGTCTTCCGATAGTGAGGTTGATCCAACACCTGAATGTGAAGAGGCAGGAGTGGGCACAAGGAGCCTGTGACCAGAAGGAGACTGATGCCAATGTCACACAGACTTGGCGAACTCAAAGAAAGCTCCAGGTCAAATATTGCCCGTTGGGGGCGTCCTATGTTTAAGAGACAGCAAGCTGTAGAACACTCTCGAAGGTTAGTCGCTGGCTGGGGGCTCCCGGAGAAGAGGGTGCCCATGAATAAAACACTGTAATCAATATTGAGAGCACTGCCCATTGATGCCAAGAATGTCATCTTCCAGCCTCCCTCTCTGAGGACGGTGTTAGGCAGTTGAGCTTAGGGATGGGGGTCGTCCACTACGCATGCCCAGAGGTCTGAGTAACTGGTCCATGAAGGAGTGGTACACTGCGCATGCTCAGAGGTTCAAGTTTCCAGCCAGGAAGGAAGATACACCTGGTGGGCGCTGCACCTGGATTGGCCCATCTAGGCCAGGTAAATTCAATTCAGCCAGTGGGGTCAACCATGGTTGTCCACCACGCTTCCCCGTGGGATGATTGAAAAGGCAGGAGCCCGCAGCAGACTGCGGGCCTTTCTGAGCAGCTTCTAGGGAGGCTGCAGGGGTGAGGGGCCCTGTGGGTGCCTGTGTAAACTTGAAACTTCTTCTGACTCTCCTAGAGCTCACTTGGATCACAAGCCAGGCTTCAGCGTGAATTCTTTCTTGCGCGGAGCCAAGCACCGAGGTATATCTCTACCCTGAGAGACCTAACAGAAGGTGAGTTCTTTCTTGAAGGGAGAGCCAGATAGCACACTTTCATGCTTGCCACATGGAGATAGGTGTTGACGGAATTAACACTAAGGACATGCTCAAAGAACAATTTAATAAAGAAAGATAGAAAAAATAGATGAAAAACAGGTTCCGAAGGTTCATAATGATAAGAAACCTGATTGGAACATTTATTTGATCTATTTTCTAAGTTGTTCTAAGAAGTCATTAAGCTGATGAAAATAATGTCAATATAGTGTTGTCGGTAGGTTCTAGAGTCAGTTCCGACTCAGCAACAGAAGGAAGCCCTGCCAGTCCTGCGCCGTCTTCTCAGTTTGCGCTCTGCTTGAGGTCATTTTTGTAGTGTCCGTGTCGATGCAGCTCCCTGAGCGTCTTCCTCTTTATTTCGGCTGCCCTTCTCTTTATGATGTCCTTTTCCAGTGAGCGGTAATCTTGCAGCCCTTGTTTCTCAGAAGCATTCTGGTTGCAATGTTTCTAAGAAGCATCCGTTCAAGACAGATTTGTTGATTTTTGTGGCCAGTAGAGTAGTAAAATAAAATGTAAAACAAAATTAATAAGAAGACAACAGAAGTAGGAGACAATGGTGAAGCCTTCACAAGCGGTTACAAAAATGAATGTGAGGAAATCCTATGCACTGCATAGAAGTAGGTGACTCTGACCTTTCTATGCAGAGGAAAATATAATCAGCTACAGGAGGCAGAGTAGTCATAAGACAAAAACAAGCAAATTCCTCCATAGAAGCTTGATTTTTTGTGACGAGAAAGGACCAATGGGTCTTCATGGAGAGAACATGCATAATGTAATGAGCAGAATCCTTACAATCACAATTATCCTTACAATGGACAGAGGAGGGAGTTGCAGGACCTCGTCTGACACGCTCCCTAGGTTGACTAGTGAAATTCTGTGTGGGAGCCTAAAGACTAATTCAGTAATAGATGAAAGAAGATTAAGAGGAAGAAATAAAGAAAAAAAACCCAGAATTTCCTAGACAATCTATGCAATATTTGGAGTGACATTTTCCCATGTAATTCTAAGACCCTGACTCAGAGACTTGACTCAGAAGTTAAGAGTCACTGAATTTCCCCCCAAAGTGACCTAAGGGGCTCTCAGTGAGTCAGATCAACAAAACAACTAAGCAGCAGCTTTGGGCAACATTGCTTCTCAACTTAAACCCCATGGCTTTGATCATAGCTGCAGAAATCTGAGCCTTGGAATAATTTAAAACAGATAAGTAAACTGATTATTTACTTGATATAAAAAGGTGACTAATAAAAAATCCTGAATCTCACAAAAACGTTTACAGTACATCTAACATATAATATAGACTTGAGCTGATGCAATTCTCTCCGTCAATTTTCCACATTTATGATTTTCTCTTGATTACAGGTTACCTTGAGGGTAGTTTAAAACTATGTTGACAAGTTCTTTGATGACACTCCCTTCGAGAAGTCCAGCCTGTACTGCTCACCACAGGGTCAGTGGCTCCAAGCCAACAGCTGCTCTGTGGGAGAAATATGAGGCTATCTGCTCCTTAGAAGGTAGCAGCCTTGTACAGCCTACACAGTGTTGATGTGAGTCAGAATTTTCTCAGTGGCAGTGGGTTTGTTTGTTTGTTTTCTAATTAGTATAAAATGTCCTTGGAGGTTTCAGAAAAGTGTACTTAGTGCACACATGACTGGAAAGCTGAATCCATCAGAGTACAGTTCTGTAGATGCTTTGCACCTCTTACTGAAAAAGGAAATGTTAAGCATGTTTTCTTATATTAGTTTCAAATGTGTTTATAAAGTCCAGAAATAGATGTGGCAAGTCTGAATTGTAAGTAATGCACAGATGCCTGTTGAAAAAAGTACCAGCTAGCTTCAAGAAGTATGTGGAAAAACAGCATGAAAAGATAATGGAATTTTCCACGAACATTTAAAGCACTGTTGTAGAAGCCCTGAGTATGTTAAGTGACAATTTAGATCACAGGAACATATCTTTGGTGTGAAATACTGTGTGATGCCTTCTCTTTGGGTCTAATAGAAAACTTTGAACAGGTAATTCTTTAAAATGATGGAACAGGAAAACAATTCTATTTATTACAAATAGTTTAGCGAAGACTGGGCATTAATTGGCAGGTAATAAAGCTAACCAAATGGAAGCATCTTGTTTGGGGGGATACTTTGGATTTAAAAATATATAAAACTATAGGGAAATATGTTTAACATTTCCTTTTTCAGTAATACTATATGAAGAGGATGTGGCCTCAGCATTGGAGGGAGACTCACTGGCGCATGCTTACGACACAAGCTTGCAGGGTGCTGTCTTGTTGGAGGTCTTCCTCCCTTTAGGGGACGCTACTTTCCCAAGCACAATGCCATTCTCCAGAGAACAGTTCCTTCTGATAACCTTACTTTTTCTGGCTTTCTTTCTTCCAACACAAATTTATTTGTTCTTTTGGCAGTCAATGGCGTATTCACTAGTCAGTAGCACCATGATTTAAATGCAGTCTTACTGACTCATTGTCCAACGTTTCCACACATATGAGGCTTTAAAAATACCAGGGGTGTGAGGGGCGATGTTGGGAGAGTGGGTTGGAAAGGGGGAACTGATTACAAGGATCCACATGTGACCTCCTCCCTGGGAGAGGGACGGCAGAGAAGGGGGGGAAGGGAGACTCCGGATAGGGCAAGATATGACAAAATAACGATGTATAAATTACCAAGGGCACAGGAGGAAGGGGGGACCGGGGAGGGAGGGGGAAAAAAAGAGGACCTGATGCAAAGGGCTTAAGTGGAGAGCAAATGCTTTGAGAATGATTGGGGCAGGGAATGTATGGGTGTGCTTTATGCAATTGATGTATGTATATGTATGGATTGTGATAAGAGTTGTATGAGTCCCTAATAAAATGTAAAAAAAGAAAAGAGGAGAAAAAAAAGAAAATGATTAGGGCAAAGAATGTACAGATGTGCTTCATACAATTGATGTATGTATATGTATGGACTGTGATAAGAGTTGTATGAGCCCCTAATAAATTATTTTTAAAAAAATAAAATAAAAAGACACCAGAAGAAAAAAAAATACCAGGTGTTGGGCCAGGAGCACCTTAGTATTCAAAGTGACATCTGTGATTTTCACACTTTAAAGAGATCATTTGTAGCTGATTTGCCCAATGAAATGTCTTGTTTTATATCTTGACGTTGTTTCCCTTGAGTATAGAGTGGATACCAATAAACGAAGTAGTCAGAATTTCAAACTCGATTAGTGTATCATAATGTTGCTTATCGTTTTCTTTTGGTTGCGGTGTGGTCTTTAGTCTTTATCACTCAGTGCTTCATTAGTAAATCCTGTCCACTTTCAGCAAGCACGCTTGTGTGTAAGCATATGTCGATGTGTCTCCCTCCAACGCTGAGGTCACACTCTCTCCATAGAATCCTTCTTCTCGGACTATTTGCTCAGTTTTCAGGTTGATTAAGTGCTAAAATAAATAGCCCCGACACACACCTCTTCTGATTTTAAACAATGCGGTATTTTCCTGCGCTGTTTGGGACTGCTCAGTTTATGTACTGCATCCCTGTTGGCACAAAGCCGTGTTCTGGGATTCCCTCAATGGTATTCACAACTTGTTACAATTCGCCCACTCTAATGCCTTTGCATTGTGAATAGAACACAGGTGAACATCCTCCTGGTGTGCTCTTCTTTCAGCAAAAATGGATCAGTCAGCAATGCCATGTCCTCCATATCATCTTCTGAATCTGGCTTACCTTTCTGGCAGTTTCCTGCCAAGGTACCCTGGAGTTGATTTCTGGATTTTCTAGGCTGTAATGCTTACAAGATAAGAACTCCAGCTCTTTCCCAGAGCTGGTGCTGCAGGGTAGATTTGAGGTGCTAACCTTTTAGTTCAGGAGTCCTGGTGGGGTAGTGATTTGGGGATGCTAACCACGGGTCATCTGTTTGAAACCACCAGCTATTTACTGGGGGATAGATGAGGCTTTCTCCTTCCATGAAAAGTTCGTTTCGGACATCCATATGAGCAGTTCCATCCTGCCCTATAGGGTCACTGTAAGTCTGATTTGGCTGGATGGCAGTGAGTTTTTCACTTTTTGGTTAGCAGCCCAGCAGCATCTAACCATTGTACCACAGCCCCCTCCCCTCATTAAGATTAGTTGCTGTGGATTATTTGTTTGTAGGGTTTCTTTATGTATGCATTTATATGTGGTATTTTAAAATGGGTCTTTGAGCAAGTTGCTACAATATGTCCAAGATAGAATCAGTATTAAAATAAAAGAGTTGCTTTGTGGCACATGATTCTTTCAACGTCACGCGCCCTCTTTCCTTCCATTCATTCATGATGTTGTTCTTAGTTGGCTAGCTGGTATTTCACACATCAACCTGACCCTAGGTTGTAAAGGACATCAGTCAGTCCTCCTTGTAGCAGTTCTTAGAATCTACTGCCAGGAAGTCACTTCACTGATGTGACCATCTCACAGAAAGATCACTGGTCTCCATTACCGACCTGCCCTGCCCTGGGACTCCGATCTGCCAAGCCCTGTCCTGCCCAGGCCTGACACTTTACATGCTTTTCTGTAATCACAGTGTGACTTGGAAATTGCTGATTTTGCATACTTTTGTGTGTGAATGCAGTGCTTTAACCACTAGCACATGTGCATCTAGCAGTTATAGGGGCTTGGTTCTGCTTGCCTCTTTCCAGAAATGACTACTAGGTAGATTTTTCTGAGAAACATTGGTGTGTAGAAGGATAATGCGCCAGTCATTGTCCTTTTTGTTCCCCGTTCTTAGGTCATGCTGAGATGTTTCGCTTCTTCAGGGGCAATAATGCCAGCTAGTGGGGAGGACGGGCTGAACACACGGATTAGAAGAAAGAGGTTTCCTTAGCAACAATAACCGTGCGAAGGGAGCCACGCTGCTCATCCACTGCTCACGACTCCTCCTCAGGTTTGAGTAACACAGATCGAGGATCACAGTGCTAAGTATCTGATTCCGAATCATTTCTAGTGGATGGAATTACAAAAACCAGCACTGTCTGACAAGCATTGGGGAATTTGACGAGTGTGCAATATACTTTTATATGGTAATGGGTACCTCCAAAATGCTCTTTCTTATTAGTGTATCATCGCTTTTGTGCTTTTTGTGAGATGAAGCTGAAGAACACTTACTGCTCTCAAAGTCAAAGTACAATAAAACAGTACAAAAATCTGGTTTAAACCATGATAATCTTTTACATTTTAAAATTATATTTTCTCTACCAGTGACGAAAACATTATCTTTAAATAAAGTAACTTGGTAAGAAAGACAAGAATGTCACTTCAGTTTAAGTTCTAGTTCTTTCTGGCCCACTGCCATTGGATCAGTTCAGACTCACTGGGATCATAGAGGAGGACAGAGCAAAACTGCGCCATCGGGTTTCCACGATTGCTCATGGATTTGAATTGCTCACCTTGTGGTTAGCAATCAACAGGTAACCCACTCATGCTTTGACTAAAATTAAAAAAAATTATTTTCTTTTTATTTCGACATGTAATTTATATGTATCCTGACATTAAAGTATTAACATTTTCACATGATTCATGTTTTAAATAGGAAGTTGTATGTGGTATATGGCTCTCTCTGCTTTCTGGCCATACATTATAACATTTATATAGATTTCCGACTTCATCTTTAGGCATAATTTTGATAAGTATTATACATAGCTAAGTGTAGTCAGAAATTGTCACATATCTGCTATTGCTATTGACAAAGATTTCTTAAGGGAAAAAATCAATTGCCAAACTACTTCCTTGTAAACAGTGACCCATCACTGAAAAATTAGTATGTATAATGCATTGCTTTATTTTTTAATCATCAGTAGTATCTTACCTCATATTTAAAATATAATTTTATGGCAAGTTCTTACAGATATCATAGCGTTCCACGGTTCAATCACATCAAGCAGTGTTGTAACAATTGTGACCACAATTTCAAAATGTTTTCTTTCTTCTTGAACTCCTTGATTTAAAAAAAATCAATTTATTGGGGGCTCATACAACTCCATAATCCATCCATACATCAATTGTGTAAAGCACATTTGTACATTTGTTGCCCTCGCCATTCTCAAAACACTTGCTCTCCACTTAAGCCCGTGGCATCAGCTCCTCATTTCGCCCCCTCCCTTCCCACTCCCCACTCCCTCATGAACCCTTGATAATTTATAAATTATTATTTTGTCATATCTTACACAGTGATGTCTCCCTTCACCCACTTTTCTGTTATGTATCCCACAGGGAGGAGGTTATATGTAGATCCCTGGAATTGGTTCCCCCTTTCCACCCAACCCTCCCTGTACCCTCCCAGCACTGCCACTCTCACCACTGGTTCTGAAGGGATCATCCGTTCTGGATTCGCTGTGTTTCCAGTTCCTATCTGTACCAGTGTTCATACTCTGGTCTAGCCAGATTTGTAAGGTAGAATTGGGATCATGATAGTGGAGAGTGGGCAGGGAGGAGGAAGCATTTAGGAACTAGAGGAAAGTTGCATGTTTCATTGTTGCTACACTGCACCTTGACTGGCTTGTCTCCTCCCTGCGACCCTTCCATGAGAGCATGTCCAGTTGCCTACAGATGAGCTTTGGGTCACCACGCCACACCCCCCCTCATTCACAATGATATGATTTTTTGTTCTTTGATGCCTAATATCTGATCCCTTCGACACCTCATGGTTACACAGGCTGGTGTGCTTCTTCCATGTGGGCTTTGCTGCTTCTGAGCTAGATGGCTGCTTGTTTACTTTCAAGCCTTTAAGACCCCAGATGCTATATCTTTTGATAGCTGAGCACCATAAGCTTTCTTCACTACATTTGCTTATGCACCCATTTGTCTTCAGCAATTGTATTGAGGAGGTGCACATACAATGATATGATTTTTTGTTCTTTGATACCTGATATCTGATCCCTTCGGCACCTCATGATCACACAGGCTGGTGTTTCTTCCATGTGAACTTTGTTGCTTCTGAGCTAGATGGGCACTTGTTTACCTTCAAGTCTTTAAGACCCCAGATGCTATATCTTTTGGTAGCTGGGCTCCATCAACTTTCTTTAACACATTTGCTTATGCACCCACTTTGTCTTCAGCAACTGTGTCAGGAAGATGAGCATGATGGAATGGCAGGTTAATAGAACAAAGTGTTCTTGCATTGAGGGAGTACTTGAGTGGAGGCCCAATGTCCTTCTGCTACCTTAATATTAAATCTATAAAATATGCACATAGATCTATTTTCCCATACTCATATAGAAATATATCTACATGTGTACATGCTTTCATTTAGACCTCCCCTACCTCTTTCCTCTATTTCCCTTTACTTTCATTACTTTCCTCTTGTCCCACTATCATACTCAGTCTTCATTTGGGTTTAAGTAATTCCTCTCCGTTACACTACCCTTGATCATGCCCTATCAGCCCTCCTACACCCTCCTCACCACCTATTTGGATCACTTGTTACTCTCTTGTCCCTGGATTTGTTAACACCACTTCTTTTCCACCCACCTCCCTGTCTCCCATGCCCCCCCAGAACCATCAGTTTTCCCGTCCAGATTGTTCATCCAGCCTATCTTATTTAGACAGACCTACGGAGATAATAAAATGCACAAAAACAAGACAGAGCAAAACCAAGCAACAAAAGAAAAGAAAACAACAGCAACCAAAGACAAAAAGAAAGAACGAAAAGCCTGCAGTTAGTTCAAGGACGGTTTCTTGGCCTTTAGGAGTGTTTTCTCATCGAGTCTGATGGGGTGCCAAGCCTTGGTTCCAAAGTCTATTTTTGGTATTCCCTGAGGACTTTGCTTCTCTGTTCCCTTTGCTGTTCTGTTGCATGCCCTAAGTGTTTTGCCTCGGTGTGGTGGGATCAGATTGGGTGCAATTCCCACACTGTGTCTCTAGTGTTGTCCCCTGTAGGCCTATGAGTTTGTGAGGGTTGTTGTGTCTCATAGTGGGGCTGGCCATATGGCCTTCTCTGTGGTTTGGCTTCTATGAGGGGGAATATCGTCATCAAGGCTTGGTGGGCCAGGTATGCTCTACTCTCTCTTCCTCCCCTTCACTTGCCCCCGTGTGCTCTGATCAGACATGTCCCCCTCCCTGGGCTTCAGCTTCAGTGCTATCCTCTGAAATAAATTATTCTGGGGGAAGGGGCAGGTGTATCTTGAATTCCTTGATATCAGCTCCCCTTTATCCCCTCCCTCCCCAACCCTACCCTTCAGGAACCTTTATCTCTCTCTCTCTCTCTCTCTCTCTCTATCTTATCTATCTACACTACAGTTCTGTTTTTCGCTCCTTTAAGTGGGGTTATACACTCATCAATGCTATCAGCCCTCCCTTACTCCTCCACTACCCCTCAGGGAACAATTACTTCTATTACCGTTTCTTAATTGTTATCTATTTTGGCTTTCTTATATAAAACAATCTTAATTGTATAATGAACATATGAAAGTCTAGCATGCTTAATGAGGTAAGACAAATCAGAGCCATAAGAGTAAGGGGAGGAAATATTAAAGAACTAGAGGACAGTGTTTCATCAATGCTACACTGCACCCTGGATTTCATCACCTCAGTGTGGCCCTTCTGAGGGGGAACAGTTTAATGATCTTTGAGGTGCGTTTCGGGTCTCCACTACATTCACGCCCCTTTACATTGATTTGGTTGCTTGTTTTTGAACTTCTGATACCTTTCCTTTTGACACCTTATGATCACACATGCTGGTGTGCTTCTTTCATGTGAGCTTTGTTGCTTCCCTGCTGGATGACCACTTGTTTTCTTAACTGCCTTGTTTGTAGAGTTTGGCTTAGGAATAATTTGGTAAAATCTAAAGCACTAAGTAGATAGTTATTTTTCCCCTCACCCCGCCAAGAAAAGAAAGACAACTCTAATGTGAGCAAAGCTAGGTAATAATATGGAGAACTACTTTCTAATAGAAATAGAATGTGAGTCACAAAAGTAAAGCATATGTGATTCAAAATTTTCTACTAGCCACATTTAGAAAGAGAGAGAAAAGCAGATAAAATCTGTTTTAATGATATATTTTAATACCATTATGATTTTTATTTAGGTATATAATCACTATAAAATTACTAATAAGATATTTTGCATTATTTTTTCATATTGACTTTAGCATCTTAATTGCGTTTTACATTTACCACACCAACCAAAGCCAAACTCGCTGTCACCACTTAATTTTTCTCATAGCAACAGGGTTTCCAAGACTGTAAACCCTTACAGGGACAGACAGCGTGACATTTCTCCTGGGGCTGGTGAGTTTGAACCACGGAACTATTTACGTTATATTGTCACCAGGGCTACTTTGTACACTTACCATACAGTTCAGTTTGGACTAACCACATCTCGTGTACTCAGTCATTTCATCTGCCTAATGACTAGCCTATTGGATATGGTAGACATAAATGAAAATCGTACTGAAGTCATTTGAGTAAAGGATAAAATAATAAACCTACAGAAATAGTATATCTCATTAGGATTAAAACAAGTACTTGTTTTGAGAGTTTTGAAAAGTTACTAACTTTGCCGTGTTTTCTGCAGTTTATATTAGATGTTTCTGAAAAAAGTTAACATCTTCATAAAAAAGTTTTCAAGGTTGCTCCCAGAGACCATAAGTAATTTGATGGTGATGTGACTATAGAGAATATAAACCAGTGAAAAACAGCTAATCCTGTTCATTATCATTAAATATTCTTGGAAAAGTTCTTTGCAGATTTAGTACATGGTGTTGTTATGTTTGTATAACCACTATTTTTGGACTATAAAGAAATTCTGTGCAGATTCAAAGTGACAAAAGTAAGATCTACCAATTTTTCTACAGGGGGTTTTCTTCCAGTCTCCTTGAGTATGGAGCCTCCTGCTTGTCCTGGATGATGTTACAGGGAAGACAGACAGAGAAGGTCAGAGTGTGGCGGGTGAGCTCTGTCAGCTGGCTAACTCAAGTACACTTCCTTTTTCTCAGTTTCCTGTCGTATTGAGAAATCCCTTAAAGAATCATGACACATTTTCAATAATTTCATGGATGGAGATATCATCATTACAAAGACACTTATAATAAATAAAGAACTATGTGCACTCACAAACTAATTTATAGACTTTTTATTTTCAAAAAGAATTCAAGACAAGTGTCTCATTTGGAGATTTCACCCCCTGAAATTTATGAATCCTATCAATGGCCCAACTAGAAGCTGTTGGAAATCTATTCTTATTAGACTATTAATAATGATTAATTTGTGAAATAAAGTGAAAAATTATCTATTGTGAAAATAATGGAAGAACTAGAATTCTACATGTGTAGGGATTTAAGTAACTTATAAAGCACAGAAGTATCAATAAAATAAGTTATGATATGTTACCAGGTATAAAACAATTTAACATTTTTAGTTATTTAGTCAGTCACTAATTTTAGAACTCCTGTGTGTGTACAAGCTAGGGATTATGTCGACTCTGACCCATAGCAACCTTCCCCCTAACAGAGTGAAGTGATGGCTGTGACATCCTGTGACATCCTCACAATCGTTGGCACATTTCACTCTACTGTCACAGGAACTGTGTCAATCCATTTGGTTGCAATATTTCTCGTTTTTGGTTGACCCTCCACTTTACCAAACGTGATGTCCTTCTTCACGGACTGGTCCTCCTGATAGCCTGGCCAAAGTACATGAGACTGTTCTTTCCCGCCTCACTCCCAGGGAGCATTCTGGTTATACTTCCCACAGAGATTTGTTCCTCTGGAAGCACACGGTTTATTCAGTATTTGCCAGCAGCATGATTCAAATGAAGTAATTCTGCTTTGATAGTATGTTTTTCTTGTCCAGCTTTCGTCATACCTATGAGATGACTGAAAAGCTCCTGGCGTGGCTTGTTGTGGTTAGGTATCATTGAGTCAGTTCCATTCCATAGTGATCTTCTGCACAGCAGGAGGAAACACAGCCCTTCCTCATACGTATTCCTGTGCTTGAGCCCATTGTCCCAGCCACTGCATCAATTCATAACATTGAGGGCTTGCCTCGCTTTTGCTGCCCCATCTGTTTCCAAGCAGTCCTTCACCAGGGACTGAGCTTTCCTGACCATACGTCCAATGCCTGAAAGACAAAGTCTTGCCATCCTTGTCTCTAAGAAATTCTCTGGCAGTACTTCTTCGAAAATAGATTTGTTTGACTGTTTGGCAGTCTATGGTACTTTCTATCTTCTTTTGCTGCGTCCTGAATGATTCAATATTTGCCCATTGAATCTTTCAATACTGCAACTCTAGGCTTGAATTTCTCCTCAGTTCTTTCCATTTAATATATGTGGAGCCTGTTCTTCCTTTGTCATTTTCTTTCTGTAGGCCTTTCCACCACTGATCTATCAGTTTGTCATTTTGTGGTGTCTTGTGTGTTGCTGTGATGCTGGAAGCTATGTCTCTGGTATTTCAAATGCCAGGAGTCACCCTAAGTAAGTGGGTTATAGCAGAGATTCCAGACAAAGAACAGACTACAAGAAGGAAACGGCTGTACATTGCAAAAGAAGGAACTCCTGTAAACCTATGTACAGCATGGAAACATTGTCAGAGCCCACATGGAAGAAGCACACCAGCCTGTGTGATCGATCACGAGGTGTCGAAGGGATCAGGTATCAGGCATCAAAGAACAAAAAAATCTTATCATTGTAAATGAGGGGGAGTGCAGATTGGGGACCCAAAGCACATCTATAGGTAATGGGACATCCCCTTTCAGAAGAGTCGCAGGGAGAAGAAGAGCCAGTCAGGGTGCAGTGTAGCAATGATGAAATATACAACTTTCCTCTAGTTCTTAAATGCTTCCTCCCCCCACTATCATGATCCCAATTCTACCTTACAAATCCGGCTAGACCAGAGGATATACACTGGTACAGATAGGACCAGAAATACAGGGAACCCGGGAAAGATGGTCCCTTCAGGATCAGTGGTGAGAGTGGTGATACCGAGGGTGGAGGGAAGGTGGGGTAGAGAGGGGGAACCTATTATAAGAATCTACATATAACCTCCTCCCTGGGGGGCAGACAACAGAAAAGTGGGTGAAGGGAGGGAGATGTCAGACAGTGTAAGACATGACAAAATAATAATAATTTATAAATTATCAAAGGTACATGTGGGTGGGGGGAGCAGGGAGGGAGAGGAAATGAGGAGCTGATACCAAGGGCTTAAGTGGAGAGCAAATGTTTTGAGAATGATGAGGACAATGAATGTATAAATGTGCTTGACACAATGCATGTATGTATGGATTGTGATAACAGTTGTAGGAACCCCAATAAAATGATTTTCAAAATAATTAATAAATAAAAGAATATTGGCAACCCCTTAAAAACAAACAAACAAAAAACCTTGTCAGATACTGAAGTCCTAAGGAATGGAACCAGAACTTTGTCAGAGGTTGTGCCCAAGGATAGGCACCTTGGATCAGAAGGCACTCAACAGGTGATTGAGGAAGAACTGCTTTTTCAGTGTAGAGCAAACCATGGTCATATGAATGTTGCGAAGACTGTAGGAACCTTTGGGATCTCCATTTGCTGATGGGGGCACAAATGAAGGTGAGAAGAAATAGGTGAAAACATCAGTTAATAATTGGAATGTGAAAGTACAGGTATGTATCTAGAAAAATTAAAAGTTATCCAAAATGAAGTGGAATGCATAAAGATCTATATCCTAGGTGGTCATGAGCTGAAATGGACTATTTTCAATCAGAAAATCATATAGTCTTCTATGCCAGGAATGACACAATCAAGAACGTTGTTGCATTCGTAGTCAAAAAGAACATTTCAACGTCTGGCTTGAATTTTAACGCTGTCTATGACAGAATTACATGTATTTATATGGCTTCAAGAAAATCCAATGAATACAATGACTCAAATTTATGTACCAATGACAAAGACTAGTTTTGGAGAAATTGAAGAATTCTACCAACGTCTTCAATAAGAAATTGATCAAACATGCAATCCGGAGGCACTGATAATTATTGCCAATTGTAATGCAAAAGTTGGAGGACTAAGGAGCACCTGACCAAAGCCATGGTGTTTTCAATGACCTCATATGCACGCAAAAGTTAAATAAGGAAGACCGAAGAAACGTTGAAACATTTAAACTATGGTGTTAGTGAAGAATACCGAAGGTTCCATGTACTGCCAAAGGAACACACAATCCGTCTTGGAGGAAGGATGGTGAGACTTTACCCCATGTCGTTTGGACATGTTGGCAGGAGAGACCAGTCCCTGGAGAAGGACATCATGTTTCATAAAGTGGAGAGGTGGCAAAAGAGAGGAGGCTCTGCGACAATGGGCTCAAACTTAACAATTGTGAGGATGGTTCAGAACTGGTCATTGTTCCTTCTATTGTACATCGGGTCTTTATGGGTTGGAATCGACTTGACATCACCCAACAACAACAACAACAACAAAAACAACATTGTTCTAGCTATAGCTGTAGCTCTGTATCTATCTATCTATCTATCTATCTATCTATCTATCTATCTATCTATCTATCTATCTATCATCTAAAACTTCATTCTTGGTAAAGTAGAGGGGAAGTTAAAGAGAGAAAGATCCTCAAAGAGATAGATTGACATAGTGGCTACAACAATGAACTCAAGCATAAGAAAAATTGTGAAAATGGTGCAGGGCAGGGCAGTGTTTCATTCTGTTGTGCATCAGGTCGCTATAGGTTGAAACCAATCGGAAGGCACATATCCACAAGAACAACATCTATCATCTAATAAGAAAATGGCTTACACAGTTATAAGGTAAGGCAAGCTCTAAGTCTTTTACTCAGCTGTTATATTGGAGGCATCTCCTGAACCTAAGATTGGCAGGAAGACTATGTGCTTGTAGCTGCAGAGGTGAATGAATCCAAGGCTGGCAGGTAAGATGGCATGTCTGTGATGACTCCCAGAAACAGCATGTAATAAAACAAGCTGTTGACTGACATCCACAGATCCTTAGGTTCACAAATGAAATACAGCATCCAGACTCAGCAGAATGCAGACAAGCTTTAATGAAGCATCTTCTTACACTGGAAGCAGGGCGCTTACTTAAGAGCATCTCATCATGGTGGATTACTAAGTTTTAACTGTTAAACCATTGAGAATCTGGGTCCAACCAAGTTAACACAACAGCTATCACAGAAAGCTCATCAAAAATAGCCTCATCATGAAGATTGTTATGTTTTAATGAAAACTTCAGCAAAAGGAAACGGTGTATAATCAGTAGAGTTAGTGGAATAAGATCTTTTTAATCAATAATTTGTTCCCATTCTTCTTTGAAAACTAGATATTGGTATTAATATCAAAACAAGCAAACATAAGAACAGGAGGAGGGAAATTAGGTCCCACTGTTGATGTCAGATGCATAGGGTCACTATGGGTCGGAACCGAGTTAAGGGAATCTAACAACAAACCTATCACCCATTTTGCTACCTGAGCAAATTGTTAATGGAGGCTCTAAGGAAGAAGGAAGAGGCGCTTCCCAGGGCAGAGATAATCCCCTTCCATGAAATGGAGACAGGCACAAAGGGATGACAGTAAGAGAAGTCTCCATAGGGATCATTATAATACCTGGGGTATTCACAAGCATGGATGTAGCATCAAAACCCATCTGACTCAGACTTTCAAATCGATATGTTTATAATAAGTAGCATGTATGGTAAGATCTTTAAAGCCTATCTATCTCGATTTCTTTATGAAATGTAAAGCACAGGCCCTCTCCCACACATGTCTATGGTTATAGTTGAAGTTGCATTTGTGAGCATAGTGTACCAACAACCAAATAAAAATAACGGGGGCATATTCATTTAAAAAGAAAAAACTCCCTATTGGTCTAGTTTGAAGATATGTTAGAGTGTTTTTTTTTTATTTGACAGATTTCCTAAAAGTGCATCACAATGCGAACTTCTGCAATGTGAACCCCCCCCCCCCCCGCCAAAATGCATTCTGAAATTCTGATCCTTATACGCACACCCAGATGGAAGGTGAAGCAGAAGATAATTTCTTCTATCATATTCCTAGCATGAGCGGATTTCCTCTTTGAAAGCGTATCAGTTTGCTTCTGTGTGGAAACATAAGCAATAAAATAGCCCTTTCTTGATAAACAACCTGAACTTGCTCACCTCCAGGAAGCATTAATAGCTTTGTTTGGCTACTGACAGAAAACAGTTTGAGGATGGACTGAAAGAGTAACGCAAAATTCTCATGTTTGGCGTCACTCAACTTCTTTTATAGTTGATAGCATGTTACAAAACTTACAAGCGATGATCCATGAATTTAGGTTCCATAACTTTATTTTCCCTAGTGGGGGAAAAAGACAATGGCTGTAATATTTTGTCTTATGGATATGATTTTCGTTCTTTCACAGAGATGTTCTTTCTAGCATTTGGGTTATAACCCTTGCCGGCTAGGAAATTATTTCTCTCTGAAAAAGCAACTTTTCCTTTCTAAATCTGCTTCAGTAGTTTCCATCTTGGGAGTTGGCTTCCTTTTTCGCTATAGCAAAAACGTTCCTCCGAATGCCTAGTGAGCTACCAACTTTTTAAATATCTGAACTTGTCTTCAGATTGCTCCTTAATATTTTCATCATCTTAACATGTGCTCATGCGGATTCTGCACATGGAGCAAGGAGCAGTGGTGCAGACCGAACAAGGGGTACATTATGTGGCTTAAAATCAGGAAAGGTGGTCCTGCACTGCGATGGGGGCAGGCCGTGGCAGCAATGCTCAGACTGGAGGCTTGGAAGAAGACAGCTGATCTTTCCCAGAGAGCTTGAAACAGCCGAGACAGCTCAATTCAGAACTTCTTGGGCTTCTAGAGCATCGGAAGCAATAGAGCGAGAGTGCAGAAGATGGACAGGAACTCTTGAAAGTTTTCATGAACCCGTCAAACTACGGAGCTCATTTCAGAAACAGGGAGTCTATTGCCGGTGTCGGCAGCTTGTTGTTCAAGAAAAGCGTGCCATTTGAATTGGCCTGTTTGGCCAGTCTTTGTCCAGAGACTGCTGAGGGGCGCAAGGTTCTGGTATCAAGCTTGGATGGGAAGTTTGAAGATACGAGCTGTCTCAGATTCTTGATGATGTCCAGACAAAGTGCAGTTTTCAGCATTGATCTGCAAATGGCACTGGTGGAAGCACAAGCCAACATAGCACCACCTTCCCAGGACCTGAGCTGACCACGGAAATTCTCCTTCAGCAACAACTGGGGCGCCTGTAGGCAGAATACCGCAATGGCAGTTTGGGTGTAGGTTGCCATTTCAGACTTGACTGTTAGACCACAGGTTGACAGTTCTTCCCTCTCAGAAAGGTGAGGTGAGTGATTTGCATATAAGTTATGCTATTGACTACGTAAAGAAAATCTGAAAGGTGTGCATTACATGTACATCAGGAATCGATCTCATCATATTTTCCTAGATTCATCCTGCGTGTGTTCCAAGTTCTGATTATTCATTGAGGTTTTCAGTTGTTTCTCCTCATTTTCAGTTGTGTCCCATCAGCAAATGAAGGTCCAAAGGTTCCAACCCCACCGGATTTCCTCATTCAGGTCCCCATGTTCGCCTCCACTTTGAGAAAGCAACTCCTTCTCTGTCATGTGTCAAGCTCTTCCAACGACCGCGGAGGCACAGGCTCTGCCCGACCTCTGGCCACGTTCTGACCACGCCTCACAGCTTCCCATTCTGACAGTGTTGCCACGCTGGGCACGAGGTGTTCCTTTTGCAGCGGCGGCTCTCTGTGGAGCGGGCACCTAGTCCTTCTTTGTTGCCTGGTCTTGGTCTGGAAGCTTTGCTGAAACCCGCCCACTTTGGTGACCCTGCTGCCATTTGACAGGCCAGTGACATAGCTTCCAGCACCAAAGCACCGCCCAAGCCGCCACGCTGTGCCAAACGGACAGACAAGCCGTGGTGTTTGGTTTCGCTTCTGCTTTTCTCGGAATGTCTTTATTTGATTTTGCTTTGAGGTTAATCCTGCCTTTAGACACTTGGTTAGAAAGTTCTTCCTTTTCTATTTCCTTCTTTTTCAAAATCATTTTATTGGGGGCTCTTATAACAATCCATACATTAATTGTATCAAGCACATTCGTAGTTATATTACCACCATCAATTTAAAAATATTTTGTTTGAGCCCTTGGTATTAGCTCCTGTTTTTTCCCCTCTTTACCTGACCCTCCCACCCTTGTGAGCCCTTGATAAATGATAAATTATTATTATTTTTGTATCTTACACCTACCGCTGTCTCTTCACCCACATTTCTGCTTTTCTTCCCCCTTTGGGGGTTATACAACAATCATTGTGATCGGTTCCCCCTCTTCTTCCACTTGTCCCGCCACCTTCTCCCTACGCTCTTGGTTTCACTGGATTACGTGTGTCGAGAGCACTTGTCTGTGCCAGTATACATGCTCAGACGAGCCAGATTTTTGAGGTAGAGCTGCGGTCATGATACTGGTGGCGAGAAAGCCTCAAGGAATCAGGAGAATAGTGTATGTTTTGTTGGTGTTATGCTGCACCCTGGCTGACTTGTCCTTTCCTTGTGACCCTTCTGTGAGAGGATGTCCCTTTTCTATTTTATTTTTTGGATTGCCAGGTTTATTTTTATTAAATACTCCATTTCTATTATTTTCTTACCGAACATATTCCCTCCAAAAGGCTTCAGGTCCAGGAAGGGTCAACCACTTGATCCTGGAACAATAGCTGAAACCATAAAGTTAGAACAATAAATTGAATTTCCATCTGTTCTATAGAGGATGTATATTGGGTATAATCCCCATTAGAAATACATGGATGGAAAGGAGACCATTCATGAAAAAAAGAGGTTTGGCTTAAAGAGGGACAGGGTGATGATTTAACTGAAACAACTGCTGTACACTTGAATCTGTAATATTTATTGACACTAGAGTTGTGGATTCCTCTTTAAAAAGGAAAAATTCTCAGCAAGAAGGTAGAAAATAAATAGTTACCTACTTTTCTTTTGACTTAGAGACCTGGTGTTATCAAATTTACAGGATGTGGAGCTAGATGTTTCTACACTTCATTAGACCAATTGCAGTATTCTCATAGAGTTATCGGACTCGTAGCAGTTTGTCAGTATATAGGTACTGCAGAAAAGAAGTCCTAAATAAGAATTAGATTTCAGATAATCTACATGAACAATTATGATGCTCATAATTTACTCTTTCCTAAAAATAACTTTCAGTTTGATGTAAAAGCTGCATTTTAAAAATGCCACTGACCCTTATAATGCTACAACAGGATTTAGATCTTCAGAGAAGGTTGTATTACCCACAGGATGCCAAGTTGCAGGTCAAATATTTGACTTTGAAGACTGAACTCCCAATTTAAAATTCTTTTTGAATTCATGTTAGGTTATACCATAATAAAAGAATATAGAGACACTGCGTGTGTTGTCAAACTTAATGGCAAAAGTAATACAGAATTGGCTAATGAACTAATAAGTGGCTTCTGACTTATATTGAGGTGAATGTCAGAATTCATCTCTGTGAGTGTTGTGATTTGACAGGGGTGATAAATCTTCTCTAGGGCTGATATGTTTCAATACCCTGGTGCATCCTAGGGCATTTCAAAGGAATACATGGAGAAGGCAGGATTAGCAACAGTCCGATTTACTGATACCTTTCGGGTGCCCACGGTAATTAGCACAAACAGAGAACCTTTAAAGAGTTCAAGCTGAAATCATGCAAACTGAAAGGACGAGTAAGATACTGTATTATATACCCACGGTGTTTACTACAGGAAGAGAGGCCGCGAGAGGAAGAAAACAAAACTCTTACACTGAGAGTTTCTAAGACTGAGTTAAGAGAGACAAATTATGTTTAGGATTTATAATTCACAATCAAAGCCTCATGGAAACGAACATTTCTTGGTTACTGTAAACATTTTGTAGTCAATTTGAGATTTTGCATTTAAATAACACAGAGAAGCAAATATACTGAGATATTATATATTCATGGAGTTTTCTGATCTTTCCTTTGGTTATTTCGCCTTCCTCTATGGCATTTTTCTTCTGCCACTATGTTCACACTCTTCTGGACCCAACTGCCTGGATCTGCTGTGACGAGTGATTGACCACAAACTAACCTGTGGAAGCCATTGCAGCCATGACATAAAGATTCTGCAGAAGTTTACTGACTCTGCTATTCACAATGAAATAATCAGAAATCTGACGTAGTGTCTCCAGCTTAGGTCTCAGCATTCCAACTTCCTAGAACTTTGTATAGGCCAGTGTGCCCCCGTGGTACAGTGGTTAAGCAGCTGTCTGCTAACCGAAGGTTGGCTGTTTGAACCCATTCAGTCACTCTGAGGAGGACAGATCAGCTGATCTGCTTCCGGACAGAACACAGCGTAGGAAGTGTGCAGGGCAGTTTTACTCAGTCACAGAATCTTACTTTGAGTCAACATTGAGTAGAGGGCACTAAATTACAAGTCATTCCCCTGTTGACAATGTTTTCAGATTGCCACTTGGTTATATCTTGCCTCAACGTTAACAAGGTTTGGAAAAAGGGGCCCACAAATGAGAACTTGACTTCCAGTTTTGAGGTGGTTACCTTTATTGCACGCCCTATCCTCTGATAGCTCCGACTAGTCCATCTTTGAAGTCTGAGTAACTCGGCATTTGTAGTCCACTCAGGATACAGGTGTTTACCCTAACATTTAGCACCAATAAATAAATTGAATATCAAGAATATGTGAGTCCTCCAAAGTATGCTTGGGGCTTCAAAAGGTTCATGAAAAAATTCCATTACCTTTAAATTACATATTTGCAAGCGTTATTTGAAACTACTTAGTATATTTTGAACGACAATGGAATGTACACTATTACGTGGACTGCCGGGTGTTTAGAGAGCAGTGCTAATTGTCGTAGAATGTATTATCCAAGGAGTAAAGTGCATAGAGCTGAGTTTATTGTGGAGAGAAGAAGAAAGAAGAAAATTCAGGCCAAGGAAATAATGTGAAGTGGTTTATAGCTCTCTGCTTATGAACTGGCATGTGAGGGTATTCATGCCCACTCTATGTCAGAGCCCCTTCGAAGGGCTCTCCAATAGCACTGCAGAGAGCTACAGCTATAGTGGGTTTTTATTTATCTGCTTTCTTATCTTGTATTGATTAGATTAAATCTAGAGGATTACCAAAATACACATTAGTTTTTCCAAATTTATTGTAGAGTAATAATAAGCAGAAAAATTTTAAATGTCATTACCTATGTTCCCATTAGCAGTGAGAGCAGCAGTGGCAGGAACAAATATTTGTGGGCTATTTATTTTATATAATGTGCTAGATCTGAAGATGAGTTGGGGTGTCTACAAGCAGAGAAGCCTTTTCCCATTGCCAGACTAGACTCTGATGATTTGCTGGCTGCTCTGCAGGTTTAGATTATCTCTACTCTTGGGACTGTTCTTGCTAAGGCACCCCTCTGGCTGGCTGAACCCCAGTGAATAGTCAAAGAAAATTATCAACTCACGTAAGAGGATGAAGCAATGATAGAGAGAAAGAACAAGAAGAAAAATAGAACTTCTAGATTAAATAAGTAAAAATAAAGTTTAATTATAAGCAGAGCGGCTAAGTAGACTTCAGGAAAGACTACTCCCTTTATTAACGTTATTCAGTGCAGTGCAGGGAATTAGTATGACTCATCTACTCAAAGTCTTTCTTTGTCGTCCCCCTCCCATCATCCTCTCCCCCCCCCCCAACAAGTGGGCAGGGGTATGCAAATGATGACATGGTGGCAACTCTGGGAATTGGAGGGCTTGCTATTGATTTAAAAAATGAGACAGAAGTGGGCTTCCCAAACCCTAGAGAAAGAAAGCTGTGTGCTTTGGAGTAGGAGGCTTGCTGATGAAGTGAAGTGCCCTTGGGCACTTACTAGTGGAGCTGAAAGATTTTTGTAATATTTGTCCAAGCAAGGCAGAGTCCAGGAGAGGCCAAGGGATTGAGGAACGAGAGAGGCCAGTTGAAAGGCATGGTGAAGCGGCGGTGGTATAGTGCTTATATATTGGAACGCAATCCTCAAGACTAGCAGTTTAAAACCACCAGCCACTTGACAGTAGAAATATGGGGTTTTCTACCCCTGTAAAGAGTTACAGTCTTGTAAACTCACGAGAAACATTGTTACGTTGTTTTATGAGTTGACACTGATTCTATGACAGTGGTGTATGAGGGGGTAACACCCCCAAATGAATTAAAAAAAAACATTTTATTAGGGACTCATACAACTCTTATTACAATCCATTCATACATCAATTGTATAAAGCACATCTGTACATTCTTTGCCCTCATCATTTTCAAAGCATTTGCTCTCCACTTAAGCCCTTTTGCAAAAGTCCTCTTTTTTCCCCTCCCTCCCCGCTCTCCCCTCCCTCATGTGCCCTCGATAATTTATAAATTATTATTTTGTCATATCTTGCCCTATCCGGCGTCTCCCTTCACCCCCTTTTCTGTTGTCCATCTCCCAGGGAAGAGGTCACATGTAGATCCTTGTAATAGGTTCCCTCTTTCCAACTCACTCACCCTCTACCCTCCCAGCATTGCCCCTCACACCCCTGGTCCTGAAGGTATCATCCACCCTGGATTCCCTGTGCCTCCAGCTCCTATCTGCACCAGTGTACAGTCTCTGCTCTATCCAGACTTGCAAGGTAGAATTTGGATCATGGTAGTTGGTGGGGGAGGAAGCATTTAGGAACTGGAGGAAAGCTGTATTCTTCATCGTTGCTACCTCGTACCCTGACTGACTCATCTCCTTCCCTAGACCCCTCTGTGAGGTGATCTCCAGCGGCTGACAAATGGGCTTTGGGTGTCCACTCTGCACTTCCCCCTTCATTCACTATGGTAAGATATTTTTTTCTGATAATGCCTTATACCTGATCCCTTTGACACCTTATGATTGCACAGGCTGGTGTGCTTCTTCCATGTGGGCTTTGTTGTTTCTGAGCTAGATGGCCGTTTGTTTACCTTTAAGCCCTTAAGACCCCAGACACTATCTCTTTTGAGAATTTTTTTTCAAAGCTATCTATTTAAAATTTTACAAAATAACCTTACCACCTTCAAAGTACTCTCAATTACGCTTAACACATTTGTCAAATCTGCGATTCTATTCTTGGAAAAAATTTTCAATTCATGGATTTGGATGGCTGACAGCACCTCCCTTATTTTTTTCTTCACCTCTTCTACGTCATCAAATCACTGTCCTTTTATGTCCCTCTTCATCCATGGAAGCAAAAAGAGGTCACATGCATTGAGGTCAGGTGAGTAATGTGCATGGGGCAAGAGAGGCATGCCATTTTTTTTTTGCCCAAAACTGGCACACAATGAGAAGGTGCATTGAGGTGGTGGCAAAACCAGTTCCCCATCTGCTACAAATCAGGCCTTTTTTGCTGCACACTGTTACATAATCTTTTCAGAACCTCTAAATGGAAAGCTTAAGAGTCTGACCTGGTAGAAAGAACTCCAAATGCATCATCCCCCTGACATCAAACAAAACAAATGAGCATTGTTTGGGTTTTTTTTGGGGGGGGTAGCCCCTCATATTATAATTCACTGTGGATCTTGTTTTATAACCTACTACTTGGTCAATGAGTTGCAACAAGGAAGTAGCAGATTACAGTTTGTAATCTAATTAGTTAAATCGGCCACACAAGACCTCTTTGGAGTATTGAAAAACAAATGTTCCTTTGATGACAAGAGTGCACCTGACCCAACTCATGGTATTTTCAGTTGTCACATATACATGTAAAAATTGAATAAGGAGACCCAATGAAGAATCCATGTGTCTGAACTGTAGTGCAGGGGAAGACTAGTGCAAGTACATGAACTCCTAAAAGGACAAACCAATCTGTGTTGGAAAAAGTACAGTCCGAGTGCTCCTTACAGGCCAATATGGTAGGACGTCGTCTTCATTCTTTGGGTCTGTTTTCAAGAAACACCAGTCCCTAGAAGACATTATATTTGATAAACTAGAGGGGCAGCTGAAAAGAGGAGACCGTCGAGGAGATGGACTGACTCAATGGCTGCAACATGGGCTCCAGCTTAGAAGCAATTGTGAAGAAGGTGCAGGACTGGGCAGTATTTCTTTCTGTTGTGTATAGGGATGCTATGGGTTGGAACCAGCCCAGTGGCACCTAACAGCAACAATAGCAACACCAACAACATTTCCCTAATCTACCACATGTCAGTTACTTTGCCATGGTGGCTTGAGTGTTGCTTCAATGCTGGAAGGTATTCCACCCATATTTCAAATGCCCACAGCATCTTCCAAAGTTTCTACAGAGCTTCCAGACAAAGAACACACTATAAAGAAGGAATAGGCTGTCCGCTTCTGAGGAATTCACTAAGGAAACCCTTTTAGACAGAATCTAAGCATTTTTAGTTAATGAAAACAAATGGAACGCTGTCGGAGATAATGCCAAAAGATAATCCCCTCAGATGGAAGGCACTTAAAATATAGCCAAGAGAGAGCTGCTTTCTCAAAGTAGAGTTGGCCATAATGACATGGAGACAAGTAAGTTTGTGGAGGTAAAGCCTTTGCGACCTTCATTTGCTGATGAGGTATGGCCCAAAATAAGAAGAAATGACTGCAAGCATCAATTAATAAAGAAAACTTGGAATATATGAAGTATACATCAAGGAAATATTTAAGTTGTAAAAAACTAAATGAAATGCATAAAAATAAAATTCTAGGCATCAGTGAGCAAAAATGAATTAATGTTGGCCATTTGGAATCAGAAAATCATGAGGTTTACTATGCTGAGAATGGCACAATCATGAGGAATGGCTTTGCATTCACTGTCAAAAAGGACATTTTTAAGATTTATCTTGAAGTACAACATTGTCTCTGATAGGATTATATATATCTGCACTCAAGTAAATCTAATCAATACAACTATTATTCAGATTCATGCACCAACCACAAACCGAGTGATGAAGAAATTGAAGAATTCTACTAATGACTTAGGTCTGAAATTGGTCAAACATGCAATAAAGATGCATTCATAATTATTGGAAATTGGAATGCAAAAGTTAGAAACAAAAAGGAAAGAACTATAGTTGGAAAATAAGACTTTGATGATAAAAATGAAGCCAGTGATCTAATGATAGAATACTCCACAATTAACTTGTTCATAGCAAATACCTTTTTTCAACAACACATAAGGAGATTACACACATAGACTTCTCTAGATGGCTTTCACAAATTGATTACATGTGTTAGTCCGGGTAGACTAGAGAAACAAATTCATAGACACACATATGTATACAAGAAAAAGGTTTATATACAAGAGCAGTTGAATATTGAGCAAGCATCCCAGCCCAGTCCAGATCAAGTCCATAAGTCTGATATTAGCCAGTATGTCTGATACCAATATATAAAGTCCACTTCTGACTCACGAAACACATGCAATGATGCCAAATGAAAGAAGATCACAGGCCAGTGGGTGGGAAGTCCTGTGGATGGATCCAGTGGAGGTGTAAGCATCTCAGCTCTGTCAGGGATCTCTATGGGGCTTCTCCAGCACCCAGGGCTGCATCAGGGTAGGTCCATGTGGCTTCTCCTCAGGGATGCCTCGCAGGGAGTCAGCCTTGTCAGCAGAGTCTCCAAGGGAGTGAGACAAGGGAGAAATAGTGTCTCCTGCCTCCAAGAAGGAATACAGGATTTCCCAGAATTCTCAGGAGAAGGCCATACCCATACAGAAGTCTCATTGGCTATGATCCGATTGACAGAGTAGACTCCACCCCATCACTTGTTGATACCAGATTATGTAACTACCACACTGCATTGGTGGGAAGAGATGATGGAGAAGCTCTATATCATCAGCTAAATCCAGTCAGGAATTGGTTGGGGGATAGAACAATTGCTCACATATAAGTTCAGAATAAAACTGAAGAAAATTAAAACATGTCCAGAGAGCCAAAATACAAACTTGAATCTATCAAACCTGAATTTCAAGGAGGGATTATAAACATTGAACACTAATGACAGAAGACCTGATGAACGGTGGAATGATATCAAGAACACCATATATGAATAAATTAAAAGGTCATTAAAAAGACAGGAAAGGAAGAAAAGGTCAGAGTAGATGTGAGAAGAAGCTGAAACTTGCTGTCAATCACAGAATAGCTAAGGAACTCGGACAAAATGATGAAGCCAAAAAGCTGAACAGAACATCTCAAAGGAGTAGGAGAAGAGAAAGCCATATATAATGAAATACGCAAAGACCTAGAGTTAGAAAACCAAAAATGAAGAACATGCTCAGCATATCCTATGCTGAACCAACTAATTATCTTCAAGCCTCCAATTGTAGCACTGATAGATCCTATGGAAAAAATATTGGATGATGCAGGAAGTATCAAAAAAAGATGGAAAGTATATACAGAGTCAGTGTCCTAGAAGAACTAATCATCATTCAATCGTTTCAGGAGTTGGCATATGAGCAAGAACCAGTGGTACTGAAGGAAGGCGTTCAAGCTGCACTGAATGCATTAGCTTAAAACAAGGCTCCAGGAAATGATGGAATACCAATGGAAATTTTCAACAAGCTGATGAAGTACTAGAAGCAATCATTCATCTAAGCCAGGACATTTGTGAAACAGCAACTTAGCCAACAGACTAGACAAGATCCACATTTGTACCCATTCTGAAAAAGGATGGCCACACAGAATACTCAAATTATGAACAATATCATTGATATCACATGCAAGTATAATTTGTGTTTACCCTTGTAGTGGTGGACTCATACAAATTTGTCCTTTTGTGATTGACTAACTTTGCTCAGCATAATGGTTTCTCTATCCATCCTGTCATGAGGGGTTTTACCGCTGTTTTTTATGGAGCCATAGTAGTCCATTGTATGTCTGTACCAAGGCTTCTTTATCTTTTCTTCTACTGATGGGAATGTGAACTGTTCCCAGCTTCTTGCTGTTGTGAACTGCTGCATTGAGCATGTCTATCTCTTACTTGGTTCCCTTAGTTGGTGTATACACCTAGCAAAGGAATTGCATTTCTAGATGGGTAGTGTTTGTGAGCATTTTCTCATGTGTTTGTTAGGAATTTGAGTGTTGTCTTTTTTGAATTGCCTTGTTCCTTTTATCTACCTTAGATGAATTATTGGTTCTCTTTTCTTATTGAGTTGTTGCAGAATTCTATAGATGTTTTATTTTGTTTTAGTAATTAGTCCTTTGTCTATTGTGTAATTGCTAAAGATGTTTTTCCAATATGTGGGCTTTCATTTTTCTCTTTTGAAAAATTCTTCTGCTGTGCATAAATATTTTGATTTTAATAGGTCCCAGCAATCTATTTTCTCTTCCGCTGTGTGTGCTTCTTTTTCATATTTGGTAGTCTGTGTAAGTCCTGCAATGGGGTCCTTAAGTTTGTCCTAATTTTTGCATTGAGCATATAGCTCTGGAGTTTACATTTAAGTCTCTAATCCATCTTGAATTTGTTTTTGTGCATGGGGTGAGGTATGGGTACTCTTTCATTCTTTTGCAGATACAGATCCAATTATCTCAGCACCATTTGTTGAAGAGGGTGTCCCTTTTCCATTAGTTTTTATTAATCCTTTGTTGAAAATCACATGCCTATAGGTGGATGCTCTCATTTCTGGGCTTTCTATTCAGTCCCATTGTTCCATGTATCTATCAGTGTACCAACATCAGACTGTTTTGACTACTGCGCCAGTGTGGTAGCTGTAATGTCAGATAGTGCAAAGGCTTATACTTTGCTCATCTTTTTGAAAGGTTTTTGCTTATCCTGGGACATTTATTGTAAATGGCATTGCTTTCTTAATATTTTTCTGGGGCTCTCTTTGCTGGTATACTACGCATATAGGAAATACAAATCAATATAACAAAATATCCTCTTATTCCAACAATGATAGCCAATTAAAAAAGAGACAGAGAAATAACAAATTCTGGCGAAAATGTGGAGCAGTTGGAACTCTTAAACCCTGCTGGTGGGCTTGTCAATATGTAGAACAATTGTGGAAACACACTATCTACCACGATTGACACTGACAAATGTAGAAAACCTGAAAAGAACCTTAACATAAGAAGACATAGAGAAGGCCATCAAGAAACGTACAACCAAGAAAAAACAGGGCCAGAGGAATTAACAAGGGAATTCTACTAATGTACAAGGAGGAGATCTCACTGATTCTGCACAGATGACTCCAGCACATAGAACTGGACAACAAACTCCCAAATTCATTCTATGAAGTGGGCATAACCCTGATAACAGCCGAAGATGCCACAAAGACAAAAATGATAGCCCAAGATCCCTCATGAACACATGCAAAAATTCTCAAAAAATTCTGGCAATGGCATCCAACTATATATATATATATATATATATATATATATAATAATTCATCATGACCACGTGGAATTCATAGCAGAGATGTAGGATGCTTCAATGTAATCCATCACATAAATATGACAAAATAATGAGAACCACACAATACTATCAATAGATGCAGAAATAGCATTTTACAGTATCTCACCAATATCTAACAGAAACACTCAATAAATATGAATACAAGAGAAAATTTCAGGATAATAATGGTCATATATGAAAACCCAAAAGTCAATATCATGCTCAATTGGAAAAAACTGAAAACAAAATAGGAACTATACAAAGGTACCCCTGTCACCTCTCTTATTCAATATCATGCTGGAAGTTTTAGCCAAAACTATTAGATAACAAAAACAAATCAAGGGACTATAATTAGACAAAGAAGAATTGAAGCTCTCATTAATTGCAAATATGTGATTTTATAGAGAGAACCATAAGGACTCCATATAAGACTGTTGGAAACGATTGAGTGATTTGATAAAGTAATAGGATAGAACATTAGCAAGCAGTTATAAGTAGTGTATTTCTAGGTAGTTTCCCATGTCTTACAGTTCATCAAACTTGGTAGAGTACCTTTTTGTAGTAATGTGTTACTATTCACTTTATTTCACTTGGATCTATTGTGATGTCACTCTTTCTGTCTTTAATGCTACGTAGCGGCATCTTCTCTATCTTTTCCTTTGCTAATTTTGCCAGTGGTTTGTCAATTTTGTTAATCCCTTCAAAAACCCAACTTCTTATCTTGTTGATTATTTTCATTGCTTTTATGTTTTCCAGTTCATCTATTTTCATGATAACCTTTCTTCTGTGGTAGAACAAGGGGTTATATTGTTGCCCTTGTTCGAATTGTTGGATATGTTGTGTTATGATGTTGATTTTGAATTTCTACTCTTTTTATATGTGGTCATTGATTGCTATAAATTACCCTGCTAACTTCTTTTGCTGTTATCCCAAAGGGTTTGGTGTGATGTGTTATTGCTATTTTTAAAAGGGATTTGATAATTATCACTTATTTGATATATTACCATTCATTTTTAAGTAGCGTATTGTTCAGTTTCCACCTGTTTAACTTTATGTTCTTGGTCTTTCTTTGGTTGATTTCCAGTTTCATATTATTGTGATCTGACAAAATGGATTGTAAGATCTCAATGTCTTTTAATTTGTTGAGTATTACTTTGTGGCCTACTCTAGAGGTGAGGGGGGTGCTCTGTATATATCTAGGACGTCAAGCTGGTTTATTGCGTTGTTTAAATCTGTTTCTTTATTGAATTTCTTTCCTGAAGATCTGTCTTTCCTAGAGAGGTCTGTGTTGAAGTCTACTATTATGATCAAGATAATTGTTTTGTTTTCAACCCTCTGAGAATTTGATTGATGTATCTTTAGAGACTTTCCTGGGTTTAACATATGTTTAAGAATGTTATATGTTTCCTTGTATATGGTTCCTTTATCATTATTTGGTATCCGTTCTTGTTTTTCCGGAAGTCTGTTTTCCTAGTGAGTAATGTGGGCACTTATGCCTTCTTATGGTCTCCAGGGGCTTGGTGGTTGTTTTCACCATCCTTTAATTTTTACCCTATGTTTGTATTTGACTTTAAGGTGTGTCCCTTTTAGGCAGCATATAGAGGGGTCCTGTTTTTTTAATTCAGTCTGTTAGTCTGAAATTGTCATATTAACAATTTCTATTGTTAGTCTTTTGATGGGTGCGTTTAATTCATCGACAGTGCCATTATTGATATATATGAGTTTGTTTCTGTCATTTTGCTGGCTTTATGTTTGATTGCCACCCTCCATCCCTCTTCCCCCGCCCCCTTTTTTGTGCATGGTTTTAATGGTATATTAAAACTATTTGTTCCTTCTCTATTTATATCTTGTTTCCATCAAGGAAAGATGATTGGGTGGTTGGATTGCTTTCAGAGCTGGGAAATTATGCAGTGTCTGGAAAGAGGAGGGCTAACAGAAGCGTCCTATGCAGCTGGTGGATGGTAGAGTGGAGTCTGTCAGTAAGCATTGATGCTCTCCCATTTTAAGAAGCTTGGGTTTACTTAGCTTTTAAGTTGAATTTCTCCGTGCCAGGAAGAGAAAACTATCTTTTCTAGTGGAACCTCTCCAGTCGTTTCTGAGAAGATCGTTCCATCCTTGTTATCTGGTGGTCATCATTCCCTGGTCTCTCCACCAATGTTTGTTTGTTTTTAACTTGCTCACCTTCCCTTCCATTATAGCAGACTATCTTAGAAGGTGTATTGTCCACGTTCCAAATCCCATGCATCTTCCTTATTCATTAAGAGTCGTTTCATAAAATAGATATGGTTTTATTTAATAAATTATTTCTATGTTTCTGAACATTTGAGTTATATGCACCTTTTACTAATATAAGTATCACTGGAAAGAATATTCTCTAAGAATTATTAATTTCTCCAATGGACATTGATATGTAAGCTACAATTGTGTGTGTGAGTGTGAAAGGCAAACTGAACTGTAAGTGGATCTAAGTCACAGAGTTAAAAACGGAGACAAACCTGTTGGTGCCAAGGTAATGATGCCCACTCACAGTGACCCTATTGTTCAAGGTCAAACTACTCCATAGTATGTCCACGGTCAGAGTCTGTGTGGGAGCGGATAGCTGCGTAATTCTCCCATAGAACAATTTTTTCATTTGGAATGTGTATTGTTTTTGGCAGCCAACTGTGCACTTAACCATTATGTACCATGCTACAAGGGGTTTCTTGTAGAATGTGGGGTTTTGTTAAATAATTTTAGATAAGGCGCAAGGAAGTTATTCTTATTTTTGTTTGTTTGGATTGGGTTCACTTCTTCATGTCACAAGTGGTCCTTGAATGTGCGTGCTCTAAGGCTCTTGTCTAGTTGTGAGTGACAGGTGAACAACTTGTGATATCAAAGTTTCTCCATGTTGGGCCAGTTTCGGTTGGCTGGGACTGCTTCCCTCTTGTTAGAATCAGTGTTTCAGAAATGCTCATACACATGTCAGGATTGAGGAGTATGTGTATTTTAAAATGTAAAGATATTCCCAAATGGTCATGCCAAAATATGGAGAGAGGTGTGATGAAAGAAGAGATGGGAGGCCCTGCGATTAATGTGTTCTTATGTATGCATACCTTTGCTCAGAGATCATGCTTATAACAGTGGTGATTTAGTTTGTTAGTTTTTTAAAATCATTTTATTGGGGGCTCATACAATTCATATCACAACCCATACATACATCCATTGTGTCAAGAACATATGTACATTTGTTGCCATCATCATTTCAAAAACATTTGCCTTCTACTTGAGCCCTTAATATCGGCTGCTCATTTTCCCCCTCCTTCCCCACTCCCCCCACTCTCATGAACCCTTCATAATTCATAAATTATTATTATTTTGTTATATGTTACACTGTCCAACGTCTCCCCCACCCTCTTCTCTGCCTTCCATCCCCCAGGGAAGAGGATATACGCAGATTCTTGTAATCAGTTTCCCCTTTCTACCCCACATTAGTTTGTTATTTTAATGAAGGAATGTAAATAGGAGAAAAGCAGGAGCCTTGAACATTATTTTACTAAAACACACAAAATAAGAGGGAAGCTGCGTGAGTTTTCATGTCTTTTTCCTGTATTTCATACAAAGTAGAGCAGAGCACATTTTGTTGTAAAAAAAAGTCCTTTAGAAAAACCTCATTTTATTACAAGTGGAGAATTTGTCTGCCCCTTCCTTTGTCCCCTAAAATATGCTGTGTTTGTAATTTTGACAGTTGTTAGTTTCTTATAATTTATTTTTTCATTGATGATGTTTTGTTTAATATTCGACAGATATCAAGCAAAAAAGAGGAAAGGGTTGCTCCTGGCGGAACACAATGAAAGGAAAAAGGAGCATTGCAATGGCATTGCAGAAGAGCTTAGTTTGTAAATGTAAATTTAGCTGAATTAATTGCTCAAGTCATAAGTTTTTTGATAGAGAAATTTAATGTATTGACTTGCACTGTACTAAAGGATATTTGAATTCCCACATCATTGGACCATCAATCAAAAGAAAGATATTTTATTAAATATGACTTGAATGATGATCCACTCATTTGAAAAATATAATTCCCTAAAGGTAGTAGGAGGACTTTGGTGTATGTGAGAGTCATCCAACTGATGCTTTTGACAATAAAATCAGAGATTATTTTGCCCATTTCTTTAGTGTTCCAACAACTTTTCATTTTTCTAAAAAATAGATTAATTGTCCTCATATCACTGCAGTTATAGCAATGCAATAACTGTATTCAAGGCTTCTCCTGAATGTTTAAAAATTAATCCTTTCCGTTCTTAATTATCACCTGTCTCCTCTTCTATTTTTCCTAGTCATTTGTTTTATCTCTCTCTGTGACGGTAATAAAAACCTCAGAAATAAAGATGTCTGATTATATTCAAAATGCATTGCTAAAATCATGCCATCTGATTCTCAAGGTCCACCTTCCTCTGGCTTAATGTGACCAATTTATTTTAGAAATCTTAGCTTAGAGAAGTCTTCTTTCTTCAAGCATGCTGGTGTTAGGTGCCGTGGGTTCTGACTCACAGCAACAATATGTACAGCAGAACAAAACACTGCCTGGACTTTTGCCACAACCAAAATTGTTGTTACGCTGAAGTCTATTGTTGAAGCTTCTGTGTCAATCAATCATGCTGAGGACTTTCCTCTTTTTTGCTGCCTCTCTCCTCTACTGAGCATGATAATCTCTAGGGATTGGCCTCTTCTGACGTGTCCAAAGTGCTTGAAATGAAGTCTCCGCATCCTTCCCTATAAATAATGTTCTGGATGTGCTTATTCCAGGACAGGCTTTTGTTCTTTTGGCAGAACATGGTGCTTTCAATATTCCTCGGAGCACTATGTTGTTGTTGTTAGGTGTCATCAAGTAGACTCTGACCCACAATGACCAATGCACAATATCAATAAACATTACCATTATGTGTACTAAACACTGGTTCCTGTGCCTGAGCCTATGGGGGCAGCACCGTGTCAATCCATCTCATTGGGCCTTCCTCTTTTTCACTGACCCTCTACTTTCTCAAGCCAGATGCCCTTCTCCATGGACTAGTCTCCCCTGACAAAATGTCTGAAGTATGTAACACTAAGTCTTTCCATGCTTGTCTCTGGGAGCACTCTGGCCTTACTTCTTCCAATACAGACTGGTTTATTCTTTTAGCAGTCCATGGTACTTTCAATACTCTTCTCAAGCACCACAATTCAAATGCATCAATTCTGCTTTGTTCTTCCTTATTCAATGTCCAACTTTCATATGAAGCAATGGAGAATACCACGACTTGGGTCAGGCATACCTTAGTCCTCAAAACAATATGCTTGCTTAAAAATTCTCCAAAGAGGTCTTGTGCAGCACATGTACTTAATGCAATACCTCTTCTGTTCTTTTGACTGCTGCTTGCATGAGCATTGATTGTGAATTCAAGCAAGACAAAAATCCTTGACAACATTTTCTTCATTTATCATGATGTTACCTATTGGTCAATTTGTGAGGATTTTGGTCTTCCGTACATTGAGTCATAATCCATACTGAAGGCTACAGTCCTTGAACTTCATCAGCAAGTGTTTAAAATCCTCCTTACTTTCAGCAAGCAAGGCTGTGTCATCGGCATACCAATCCTGATGCCACATTCTTCTTCATATAACCCAGCTTCTCTGATGATTTGCTCAGCATACAAATTGAACCAGTATGGTGAGAGGATACCACTCTGGGCACACCTCTCCTGATTTTAAGTCCTGTAGTATGTCCAGTTGTTTACCCAACTGCCTCTGGACCCATGTACAAGTTTTCTCATGAGCACAATGACATGCTCTGGAATTCCTATTTGCCTCGGTGATTCATAGTTTATATGGTCTACTGAGTTGAAAACCTTTGCATAGTCAATGGAACACAAGTACACATCTTTCTGGTGATCTCTGTTTTGAGCCAAGATTCTTCTGCCCTCAGCAATTATATCCCTTTTTCCACATCCTCTTCTGACTCTGGCCTGAACTTCTGGTGGTTCCCTGTCAATGTACTGCTGCAACCGTTGTTGGATGATCTTAGCAAAAGTTTACTTGCGTGTGATAGCTTGATGTCATTCTATAGTTGGAGCATTCTGTTGGGTCCCCTTTCTTTGGAATGGACACACATATGGATCTCTTCCAGTCAGTTGGCCAAATGCCTGTCTTCCACATTTCCTGGCATAGATGAGTGAGTGCTGCTAGTGCTTCTCCAGCTCGCTGAAACACCTTAATCAGTATTCCATCGATTCCTGGACCTTTGTTTTTGCCTAAGGCATTCGTGTTGTTTGAACATCTTCCTTCAGCACCATTGGTTCTTGCCAATGTGCTACCTCCTGAAACAGTTCTTGAAGGAACTGTGCCTCCAGGTATTCTTTCCATCTTTTGATGCTTCCTGGATTTTGCAATATTTTGTCAATAGAATCTTTTGAGATTGCAACTTGGAGCTTTAAGTTTTCTTGAGTTCTTTTAGTTTCAGATATGCTGGGCATGTTTTTCCCTTTTGTTTTCCAATTTTAGACTCTGGTATCATTTTTTATATTTGGCTGTGTCTTCTTTAGCTGCCCTTAGAAATTTTTTTATTCATCACTCTGATTTTATCCTTTCTTCCATTTTCTTTAGCTATGCTACAATCAAGAGTACATTTCAGAATCTCTTCTGATAAAGATTTTTTTCTTTATTTCCTGTCTTTTTAGTGACCTTTAGCTTCCTTCGTGAATGATGGTCTCGATGTCCTCCTGCAGTTCGTCAGATCCCCTGTCATTATTGTTCAATGCTTCAAATCAGTTCTTGAGATGTTCTTGAAATTCAGGTGGGATAGACTCAAAGTCACATTTTTGTTCTTCTAAACTGGTTTTCATTTTCTTCTGATTTATCTTGAACTTTCATATGAGCACTTAGCTGCTGAGCTTGAGCTTCACCATTGTGTACTCCTACAGATGTAGTCAATTTTGTTTCTGTTGTATTCCATTTGGGGAAATCTATGTATGGTCACCTTTTGTATTATTAAAAAGATATTTACACTGAACAAGTTGTTGGTTTTGCAAAATTCTATCATGTGATCTCCAGCTTAATTTTTATCACCACGCTCATATTTTTCAACTTCTGTTCCTTCTTCTTTGTTTCCAACTTTTGCATTCTAATCACTAATAACTATCAATTGCACCTTGATTGATTGCATGTTTGATCACTTTCTTCCAGAAGTCATTTGGTAGCATTCTTCAATTTCCTAGCTTCTGTGGTTGGTCATAAATTTGAATAATAGTTGTAATGATTGGATTTCCTGGAAGACAGAGAGATATAATGTTATCACAGATAGCATTGTACTTAAAGATAGACCTGGAGATGTTCTTTTCGACTTTCAATGCAATATCATTCCTCTTGATTGGCCATTCCTGGCATAGCACACTATATGATTGTCTGATTGAAAATGGCCAATACCAGCCCAATTTTAGCTCACTAATGCCTAGGATATCAATCTTACGCATTTTATTTATTTTTGATGGCTTTCAATTTTCCTTGATTCATACCTTGTGCATTCCAAGTTACAATTATTAATCAATGTCTGAAGCGGTTTCTTCTCACGTTGAGTTGTGCCCCGTCAGCAAATGAAAATTTCAGAGACTCCACGCCCAGAGGCTTTCTACCATATGCATAGCTGTATAAGGTTGTCAGCAGCTGGTTCCTCCAAAGTGAGCAGAAAATTCTTTCCTTGTTGCTTGGTTTTAATCTGAAGTTCCATTGAAACCAGTTCACTGTGGGTGACCTTGTTGGCATTTGAAATACCAGTGACATAGTTCCAGCCTCACAGCAACACACAAGCCATGACAGTATGACAAACTGACAGACAACTTGTGAGTATTTAACTTTAATCCTAATTAGTTTTAATGCTGAACTTCAATTGCTATCTTGTCCCATTATTTATTTATGCTCACTTTTTTGTTGTTTTTAATTTTTTTCTGGATTTATTTTAATTGTAAAAGCAAAACAAAATAAAATGTCTATAAGATTGATTAATAAAAAGGGGGCTGTGGCAGTTACATAATCTCCTGTCAACTTGGTAAATTACATAATCTCCTGTCAACTTGCTAAGGCAGGAGTCTAGCCTGTCAATCAGGTTGCAGCTTGATGACCTCATTTGGAGGCGCTACGGAGATAAATAGCTTACTTGGGGCCAGACACACTCACTCCCTGTGAGACATTGCTGTTAACACGAGCTACGCTGATGAAGCCAGAGCCTTGGAGCTGGAGGAGCCACATGGAGACCCCTGCCAGCACTGAGATGCTTCCACCACCACTGGATACACTAGACTTTCCACCTGCATTTAGCATCATTTTTTGTGTTGCTTGAGTCTGAAAAGGAAATTATGGACTAGTATCAGACAAATGGGCTAATATGAGACTTATGGACTTGATCTGGACTGGGCTTGGATATTTCTCAATATACAATTACGCTTTTATATAAAGTTCTTTCTTATACACATATGAGTGTCTATGAATTTGTTTCTCTCGGCAACCCAGAAGAACACAGGAGTTATGGTTGAAATTAGGAAGTCTGTGGTTGGAATTGTCTCTTTTTCCAGAAAACTGATCCAAAAGAACATCTCCTGTCAGGCCAATCTCTATTTGAGTCAATCTTTTCTCTGCAATTATCTACTATCTATCTACCAATTAGTTAACTTTGCTTAAAAAATTAGTGCTCTCTTACAACTATGCTAGCTCTCATAATGCCTTTCCATGGTTTATTTCTGCTGTCAAGTAGTGTAATGTTCTTATTTTATCTCTCGAGTAAGGAGTTGATTGTAGTTGTTTTCTTTTCACAAAAGGCCATATCATAGATTGTTAGCAATGCTAATTGATTCTTCTGCCTACTCCTGGTCCACATGGTTATGCTTAAAATAAAACAAGTCACCTGATGTAGGATTAGATTAAGACCTGCATAGACTTAAGGAATTGAAAAAATCACAGTGCAAATCTATAATCCAAGATGTAAGATGACATTGAAAGATTGATTAAACAATTTCAAATCACAAAATGTCTGTCTCTTTCTCTGATAGTGCCCACAATTTTCTGGTTACTTCAATCAGGACATAGTTTTAATATAAGGAATAGCCTTGCCTGGTGGAAACACTGTCCACATGAACTGTGGTGGGTTAGTGCCCCTAGAAGAAAATGGGGATAAACAGCCAGTGTTAGTATCATTGGTGTGCTTAACTTATTTTCCTTTCTACCTTTCAAAATGTGTTTATCTCACAAGATGTATACAGGAAGTGCTTTTTCCATGATGCTTTGATGAAAAATCTTGCTTTTTATTGATCCATTATTAATCTCTGCACTCCTGTTATTGTTAGATACTGTCTGGACTGTTTTCTCATACTGACCCTATGTCCAACAGAATGAAACACTACGTGATCTTGGCTCATCATTATAATCATTGCTAATGTTTGAGCCCATTATTGATACTGCTATGACAATCCAGCTGGTGAACCACTTCTTTTTCACTGATCCTTTACTTTACCGAGCATGATGTTTTTCTATAGTGACTATTTTTTAATGATTGCATGTCCAAGATATGTGAGATGAAGTCTCACCATTCTCCTTTCTAATGGGCATTCTAATTGTACTTTTTAAAATTAAAATTTTGTTCATTCTTCTGGAAATCTATAGTATATTAAATATTCTTTGCCAATACCATAATTCAAATATGTAAATTCTTCAGTATTTATGTATGTAATATATAATGAACATGCTAGTATAATATTCACATGAGTCTGAGGGAATTGAAGATACCAAAACTCAGATCACCCAAAGTTTAGTCCTCGGAGTGACATTTTTGCTTTTTTAACACATTTGTAGCAGGTTTGTCTAATACAATTGTCATATGGATTTCTTGACTGCTGCTCCTGGGCATTTGTTGTGGATATTTGATACATTTCAGCTCATGTTCACGTGTTCTTGGTCCACTTATTTCAGGCTACACTTTAGTGTAGCCTGTTGTCACCACTCCATGACTGTATTGCTTATCTCAGGATTTTGCCATGGATTTCTCTGCTCCTATTTTGTGGGATATTTTGTAGGATGTTAACCAGATTCACTGGATCATTCTCCCATTTTTCCATTGCTTTCCAGTCAAATTTGAACTCAATGACTCTACAGGAAAGAGGAAAACTGCCCCACAGGGTTTCCAAGGTTGTAAATCTTTCTGATAGCAGACTGTCCATCTTTTCCCCAGAGCATCTGATGGGTTTACATTAATGCCTTTTGGGTTAGCCACTTCTCAGTAAGCACTGAACGACTATGCCAGGGCTTCTCTGACTAATATATTAAATTGGACAAATGATTCCCAAGTTCATTCTACACAGAGTTTCCCCAGTGGGGTAGGCCCTTTTTGTCTGCACCTGAAACCATTTCAAAGTAGGATTCTTCACCTTCTTCCCTGTTTTGTTCCCCCCTCCCTCATATCCCTATTCCTCTTCCTTGAACTACTCCCCCAAATTAGGTCTTCATCTCAGGTAACTTTTTTTAGAGAAACCTAGAATAAGACAATATATGAGAGGGTGTTAGGCAAAAGCAGTGACACTTGTGTGTTTCTGTATTTAAAATGAGATTGATATCAAGAAGTGACTCATGCAGTTTTAGGAAGTGCACAAGTCCAGTCTGGTTCAAGCCCGTGAGTCAGCTGTAACCTGGAGGCTTCTCCCAGCTCATGTAGCTGCAGGGGGTGATGAACAGGAAGCAGGAAGATGAAGCACGAGGGCCATAGGCTGATGGAAGCAGAGCTAAATGAACTCAAGGTCAGCAGTCTGCTGATAGCTCCTGCCATAGGCAGGCAGTATTACAGGTCAACAAACCAGATGCAGCAGAAGTGACAAAGCTTCCCTCTAATATTAATCTATAGTCAGAGTAGGCAATACCTCGGATGAAATTTAACTTAATTGTAACGAGGTTGTGATCTGAATAAAAAGGTGATGTTGTAATTTGTTCTTCCCATGACTGTACGACCGTGTTACAGTAGATATCAACATGGAGTTGACTACACTTTGTTAGATCATATGCGAGAATCCTGGCCTGGCCAAATTGACATAAAACCTTACTATCACAGGGGCTTCAAAAAAGTTCATGGACAAAGAGAATAAATAATAATGGATTTGTCCCCAAAGATAATTAAAATGTTGAGAATTCCAAAAGAAAATTTCTTCATTATTCAACTGGTGGTGTAGTGAGTGATGCTTGAGCTGCGAACCACAAGATCAGCAGTTTGAAAACACCCGCTGCTCCTTGAGAGAAAAAGGAGGCTCTTCTTGTAGAGATTTCCACATTGAGAACCTGCAGAGGCAGGGTCCACTGTGTCCTGTAACGTTTCTGTGAGTTGGAATCAACTTGAGGACAGTAAGTTTTGTTTGTTTAATTTTATTGTACATTCAAAACTATCATTAGACTAATAGTAGCTTCTTTTTAAAAAACAACAATTTATTGGTTTTTTTTTACAGTTCTTATAACATTTCACACATCAATTATATGAGGCATCTTTGTACATACTTTGCTATCATCATTTTCTAAACATTTACTTTCTATTTGAGCCCTTGGTATCAGCTCCACTTTCCTCTCCCTCCTCACTCCCATCCTCATGAACACTTGATAAATTTAAAATTATTATTGCTTTCTTATCTTACATGGACCACTGTCTCCCTTCACCCACATTTCTGTTGTTCATCCCCCTAGTGGGCGTAGGGGGATTGTGCACTGATCATTACAATCTGCTTCCCCTTTCTCCCTTCCTCTCTCACCTTCCCCTACCCACCTGGAGTAACTACTTTTTTTGTGTGTTTTCCATTTTATGAGGAGAAACCATTGTTCTGTGAGGATGCAGGGTTGGTTTTAGATTTGCTTTGACTATTGAGTCAAAGAGAAAACCAGTGTTATCAACTGGGGCATAGTGAGGATTTAATATTTTAAGTCATGACCTGACCCATTTAAGTATGGTGTGCCTGATCGAAACAATGGTATTTTAATAGCTTCATATGTGGGTGAAAGTTGGACATTGAATAAGCAAGACCGAAGAAGAATTGATGTCTTTGAATCATGGTGCTGGAGAAGAATATTGAAACTACATAGACTATTAGAAGGACAAGTCAATCTGTCTTCAAAGAAGTATGGCCAGAATGCTCCTTAGAGGCAAGGATGGCAAGACTTCATCTTAAAGTCATACATATTTCGGAAACACACTGTCAGGAAAGACCAGTCTCTGGAGAACGACACTATGCTTGGTAAAGTAAAGGGGCAATACAAACGAGGGAGGCACCCAAAGAAAGGGATTGAAACAGTGGCTGCAACATTGGTCTCAAGTATAAGGACAATTGTGAGGCTGGTGCAGGATGGATGTTTTGTTCTGTTGTACGTAGAGTTGATAGTGGTTGGAACTGACTCACTGGCACCTAATAACAACAACAAAGCCGACACAGATGCTGTCAGTGTCAGAGGCAGAGAAAACAAACAAGTATTTCTATTTTGTCACACGTTCTGAGAGATGAAATGTTTTCCTTTCAATTGTTGCTGGATGATATCTAGATGTCTGTGTTAGGATGGATTTCCTAGGGGAAAAAAACCGTGTTAAACATATATATTATATATGTAATTATATTTCAAGAAGGCAACCCAGCCGAGTGCAACTCCAGACTATAAGTTCAATGCCAGTCCATAAAACCCTCTTCAAATTCACTTAGTTCAATACTGGTGAGACAGAATGGTGAACTGGGAAGCAGGCAGATCACAGACTGGATGGTGAAGAATTGTGTGGATCAAAAGTTGGTGGAAACATTGCCGGACACCAACCCCTGGAGGCAGAGAATTCCAGAGGCACGAAGGTGGAAGGACATAGAGAGGAAAGTGTCCAATTTCTGCTTCTAATAAAGCCAAGGAGGCATCAGGCTGTGACCAATTGTTAGGCAATGTTTCACCACTATACTTTCATAAAAATGCAAATTGTCATAGAATCATCAACTCCCACAGTGTCTGATGCAAAATGCAAGTGCATTTGTTAATCTCTTCAGTCAACAATATCTATGTGCTGGATCCTGGATGAACCATTTTAATCAAGAGATATTTGTCTTTCTGTTACACTTTTTCATGTCACTGTCATTGATATTTTTCTTTCTTTTACTTTCTCTACCATCCCTTTCTCAGCACTGATTTATCAAACATTGATTCATTAACTCGGTCCTCACATTTTATCATCTTTCCATTCTCTACCTGCTGCATTTTTCTTTACTTATGTGATACTTACAATCTAATTTTTCTATGTAACATTTCATTTGTTTTATTTTTAATTTTAACAATTTATTAGGGGCTCATACAATTCTTATCACAGTTCATACATATACATACATCAATTGTATAAAGCACATCCATACATTCCCTGCCCCAATCATTCTCAAGGCATTTGCTCTCCACTTAAGCCCCTTGCATCAGGTCCTCTTTTTTTTTCCCCTCCCTCCCCTTTCCCCCCTCCCTCATGTGCCCTTGGTAATTTATACCTCGTTATTTTGTCAAGAGGTCCACCCCAGTCTTTCCAGGTCGAGTGCAGTTTCACTTTTCTTCCTTTGTGTACTCTGCTAGTCTTATTACAAAAACCAAGACAGTACCACCATTTCTGTAATTTTAGCACAGTGCTTATAGAGAAGGTTAAAATTTTTTCTGGTATCAGAAATTTTTCTTTTTTCTTCTTTTTTTTTTGAGATGTATCAAATATTTTCTTCAAAATCCTGATGATATTAAGTTTTATATTTATAGTTAAGATAGAATTCCTAATTGAGTAATGGAAAACTAAGGTCATAGGCAGGATATTTGAAATCATAAACTTCATTAAAGTCAGCACAACCCAACATGTGATTAATTGAATAATGGTTAATACCATATTATCTGTATCTATGTTTTATTTTATTTTATTTTTCTGTTGGGCAAGTCATCTTCCATGAAGAGAGATCTTACTATAATTTTATTTCTAACTACCAGAGACCCTAAACCCCACAGGGAGAAAATTTGGTGTGTTTATAAGGACTTGGTGCCCTCAGGGGCTGAATTACTCTGGTTTATCTAATTTAGGCACACCATTTGTCTATCATTTGTACTGTGTTGGCTCATGTTTTGCTGTGTTGTTGAAAGCTATGTCATTGATATTTCACCTATCAGCAGGATCATTCAAAGTGACTAATTTTCAGCAGAGAAAGGAGAACAGTCAATGAAGAAGGACTAGGCCATCCACTTCAGAGGAATTAGCAACCAAAAACCTAATGATAGCAATGGAACAATGTCAGATACTGAAAGCCTCATGAACATCAGCAGAGCATTGGAGGAGATAGAAGATCCCTTCATATCAAAAGACACTCAATAGAGGACTGAGGAAGAGATGGATACCTTCTCAAAGAAGCGTTGACCATAATGACATGGATGGAGTAAAGCCTTTGGGGCCGTTGTTTTCTGATGGATCATAATTAAAACTGAGAAAAGCTGAAAAGAATCTATTAATAATTAGAACTTGAAATGCAGTAAATGTGAGCTTAGGAAGATTGGAAATTGAGAAAAAATGAAATGGAAAACACATCCGAGCCTTTATTCAGTTGAAATAGACTGGTATTAGTTATTTACAATCAGAAAATCATATGATTTACTATTCATCTTCATAAAGGACAGTTCAACATATACATTGAAGGATGATAGCATAAAATAGAAATAGATTAAATGTGTGATCAAGATGCATTGATAATTATTGACAACTGAAATGTAAAACATGGAAACAAAATGAAGGGACATTCATGGGAAAAGATCGTCTTAGTAAAACAAAAAAAAACCCCAACAACTGGATATTACGATAGAATTTTACAAGTTGATTGACTTCTTCATAACAAATACCCCTTTTTTAACACAAAAGGAAATCACATACACCTATATCCACTTCTCCAGATGGAACACACAAATCAAATTGATTACATATATGGGAAGTGATGATGGAGAGGCTCAATATCAGCAGCTAAAATGAAACCAGGACACTACTGTGGAATAGATCATCAATTTCTCATATGCAAGTTCAAGTTGCAGCTAAAGAAAATTAAGATAAATTCATGAGAACCCAAAACTACCTTGAAGATCTCCCAAGTGAACTTAGAGAAAGAAGATCTCAAGAACAGATGTAGTGCATTGAACCCTAACTACCGTAGTCATCATGAGATGAAGTAGGACAAAAAGAACATCATTCATGAAGAAAGTAAAAGGTTATGAAGAAGACAGGAAAGGAGGGAGGAATCAAGATGGTGTCCAGGGAGAATCACCTTCCCAGTTCTCCTGTTGTTAGATCAGAAAATTAAAAGGTAAGGAGGCAAATATTTTAAGGCTGGGTGCTAAAAATATATTCAGTGTACTAAGGATTGGTTCAGCCCCCACTTTGCATTTTTCACCCATGTTGTGATTCAAGAACGCGATTAAACTCTCTTTGTTCACCACGTCTGCCCACGGGCTTTACTAATCCCTCAACAGATCCAGTGGGATGGTTTCTGTCACTGCTTCCTATACCTAAGATGCAAGAGATTCTCAGTGTGCCGTAATTTTCCCAGACTGCTAACAGTGGTCATAATCTCAGACTCATGGAGAGCCTCCAAGAACTAGCCACAGGACCTCACATTGGATTTCTCCTCTCCACTATCCACCTTGCTCTTGGATTCTCCATCCCCAGCCAGGAATGAAGTAACTACATCAACAATCCCCTTCTTCACCTTTCCCAGCTCCACATCTGCCAGTGTGTGTAACAGTAGATAATTAGTGACTAATTTTCAGCAACTGAGGAGCTTTGGGGCTATTTACTTGTTACATAGCTGTGCAAGGAGATCCAGGAGTGACACAGGAGTGCAACCAGGGGAGAATTCAGATCAAGTTGGCCACAAAACCACTCAGGTAATCTTGTCACCCTTCCCTGGGGGACAGTGTAGCACATCCCTGATATCAGGACACACCAAAAGCCCATTATAAAAAGAAAAACAAAAATTTTTAAATGGTTACAATTTCAGGCTGTGTAACTTTGAATGTAAGCCACCAGAAATCTGTCCTTGTTCTATTAGCATTGTATTAGCATAACAAAATAGGCAGAATACTGATCCTCAAAGCAGAGCCTTGGATTTTAACATAGCAAAACAAGAAAAACCAGGGGCTGAAAGCCACAGCCCAAGCCAAAACTGACTCTACCAGTTTTGGGCTCCATAAAGAGTCTTTAAAAGCCTGATAATTGTGGCCAATCCATACCAGACCTGTGCCCACACTGCAGGCCCATCTGAACCCAGTGGCAGACTTACAGGCACTGGCCTCAGCATACTCTCTGAGGCCCCAAACTGCCTCCAGTCACAGAGTCGCCATGGCACTTCACCTACACAGCAGCCTGACTAACCATAGTAGGCCACAAGTGGTCCCCAAATCCACTCTTTCTCACACAGAAAAAGAGCTCAGAACCTCTCGGTCTCCTGGGAACATGCCACCCTGTTCTCCCAAAAGGACACACAGATAGCAACATAAAGCAATATTCTCAATGAGAAAACAAGAAAAACAAAACACAACAACATTGGAAGAAATAATAAACCTGACAACTCTCATAGAAGAAAGACTTTGATCTCCAACAAACAGAAATCTTCAGAATGCTGCTTGGAGTAATACAGGATATGAGGAAGACAATGCAGAATAAGGACACAATGATAGAGGACTTAAAGTCCACAATAGAGAGGATGAAGTCCACGCATCAAAGGGAAATACAGGAACTAATCAATGGATTAGCAGAAGCAAAGAACAAATAATGGATGTCACCAACAGATTAGACGAGGCAGAGAATTGTACCAGCAATATTGAGGCCAATCAATCAGACTTCAACAAATGGGAAAGACAGTCAAACAAGATAATCAAAGAAGAAGAAGAAACCTGAGAACAATTACAGATGATGTGTTAGCCTGGGTACTTTATTGAAACAAATCCTTAGAAACTCATGTATAAGAGAGAATTTGATATAAAGGCTAAGTGAACATGAAGAAAACATCCCAACCCAGTGCTGTTCAAGCCCACAAGTCCAACATTATCCCATATGTCCGGCACCAATCCACAAAGTCCTCCTCCATCTCCAGAAAAACACACTGTGATGTCGACTACAGGAGGAAAGCCAAATCAGTGAATATGTAAGCATCTCAGCACTGGCAGGGGTCTCCACACGGCTGCTTCAGTACCCAGGGCTGCACCGGGGTAGGTCCATGCAGCTTCTCCTTGGATACGTTGTGCAGGAAGTGAGCCTTGCCAACTGAAGCAGGAAACTGGCTAAGACAGCTGCACCCTGGTCTAACCATCACAAAGCAAAAGACGTGAGAACTAGAAAGGCGAGCCCTTTATCTCTCTGCCCTTCAATCCCACATGTGTTTATAGGCCAGGTTGTCACAATAAATTTTATCAGATGATTTGAAGAGGAACAATATTTGAACAAGATACAATGAAGAAGTTTATAGCTAAATTAATAAGGGAATTCTTGAAAGCAAACTTCCCCACCTTAATGAATGAGAATCAGATATTCATACAGGTTGTAGAGAGGACACCAATTAGACTTAACTCAAGGAATAAGTCACCAAGGCACATATCATTAAATTATCCAACTTCAAGGAAAAAGAGAAAATTTTAAGAGCAGCAAGAAAAAAACAAGGTGGTGATGTACAATGGTGCTCAGGTAAGGATATGCTCAGACCTATCTACAGATACCATGAAGAGGAGGAGAGAGTGGAGTAACCTCTTCCAAAAGCTGAAAGAAAAAAATGCCAACCCAAGAATCCTCTACACGTCCAAATTATCTAATAAGATAAGCTGTGGGGTAAATCTTCCAGGACAAGGTAAAGAATATTCCATTAAAAAAACCAACCCTGTGGAAAATCCTTGCCGACTCACTGTGGTCAGAAGATCAACAACACAAGCACAAGCAGAAGACCTATATATAGCTAAATTCCATCTAAAAGTCAATGCCCCTCAAAAATTGCCAAGAGATAAAAGAGGCAAGAATCAATCCTTCCCTTACCGCCCCCCCCACTCCACACACATACACAGAGCACACTGACATGAAGGGAGATAGGAAACAACCCAACACAACAGGCATGATATGACAGCAATGAATCCACAGATGGGGATATAACCCTGAATGTCAATAACTCGGAATATCAATGGCCTGAACTCACCCATTAAAAGACAAAGGTTATCAGACTGGCTCAGAAAACATAACCCATCTGTCAACCCATCAACCCTGCAAGGGACACAACTGAAGCTCACAGGCCATAATAGACTAAAATAAAAGGTTAGTGGAAAGTATACCAGGAAAATGGCAACTTAATAAAAGCAAGTATTTCAACACCAATCCCTACAAAATTGGCCTCAAGGTACAAACCATAATAAGAGACAAGAATGGACAATGATCAAAGCATCAGTAGATCAGGAATCAGTAAGCCCAATAAATATATACACATCTAACGAAAGACCCACAAAATTAATCTAACAAATTATTCAAAAAATGAAAAATGAAATCAGATCCAATAATCATAGTAGGTGACTTTAATACATGGCTATCAGAGAAAGATAGATCAATGGGAAAGAAGCTCAGCAAGGGAGGCTACAGAGCTAAACACTACAGTTAGGCTACTGGATCTGATAGACATTTATAGAACTCTCCAACCAAATACTGTAGGAGACCGTTGCCCGGTCCAGGTGTTTCTTGGTATGTGACTAATTAGTCCCCTGTGCCTCTGTTTACCTTGTAGCTAAAAGCATTGTGAGATAACTCAGTTATTTATGAACTCTTTAAGATTCTTTTGAACCCTGCATGTCATTGTGCTTATCTTAGAATATAGTGCTGTTATTATTCAAGTGTTTAGACAGTGTGCCTAGTTAAGTCATATTTACATAGATAAGATGTTCAGAATGTTTTTTAAAATAAGTGCTTTAAGGCTTGCATTGTAACCATTCCCTTATATGAATAGTATAAAAACCAAGTTTTGAATATACTCGGGACTTCAGCCCATCAGACTGTTGCCCTTCCAATCCCATACTTTGTACATGTTTCTTTCTTTTCCTTTCATCTGCATGCCTCATTTCAGATGCACCTTGATGCTGGATAGCTGGTCTAATCATCTGCAAAATACAAAAAAATTTCTCTATTGAAAAAATTCTTTTCAAATATGGGTTATTTGTGAAAATGGACAAAATGCTGGCACACAGGACAAGCCTGAGTCAATTCAAACACATAGAGATTACTCAGACATCCGTCTTGGACCACCACACCATAAGGCTGGAGATCAACAAAAGGACGACCAGAAAAACAAGGGCAAACAACGGGAAGATGTATGACAATCTTCTGTGACACAAATGGGCATTGGCCCAGATTAGAGGAGGAAACTAGGAAGTTTCTAGAAACTAATGAGAATGAGACTATAACATACCAAAACCATTGGAATACAGCAAAAGCAGTTATCAAAGGAAGCTTGATAGCCATTAATTCATATATGAAAACCTCCAGCAACTAGAACAGAGTCAAAAGAACAACCCGTCTGTGGTAGTTACCTAATTTGGTGTCAATTTGAGGATTAAGAGTTTAGGGGTGGAGTCTAGCCTGTCAATATGGAGATAACTAATGAGACCTCTGTGTGGGAGTGGACCTTGGAGATATCTAATGAGACCTTGGAGATGGGAGACACTCTTTATTTCTCTGCTGACTCCCTGGGAGACATCCCTGAGAAGAAGCTACATGGACCTATCCTGATTCACCCCTGGAAGCTGGAGAAGCCATAAGGAGTGTTAGTGCTGAGATGCTTATAACGCCACCAGATCCAAAGACTTTGTACCAACTGTCCCGTGATCGTCCTGCATTTGGTTTCATTGCATGTGTTTCAAATGCCTGAAGAGGACTTTATGCCTTGGTTTCGGACCTATGGGCTAATATCGTACTTATGGGCTGACTGGTCTGGATTGGGATGCTTACTAAATGTACAATTACCCTTTATATAAAACTCTCTCTTATACACATGAGTGTGTATGAATTTGTTTCTCTAGTCTACCCAGACTAACACATTATGGTACCTCTGGAATGGGATACTAGAGAAACAAATCATAACGATGGAGAATGAATCCTTGTTTGACCTCTGTCTCATGGTAGTGTTTCTTCTTTGACGAGCCAGAAGTAAGATATATCCATGCAGTTTACTGGGTTGTTTTCTGGAAAGAATATGGGAAGTTAAAGTTTTGTGTATATTTTGGGCTCAGGTATAGAAATTGCCGTTTGAATTTCTCAAAAACCATGTTGCTTAAGGAAAATGGCTGACAGAAGGTCAAAATGGCTGACAAAAAGCATGGATCTGTTTTGATGGTCTCCAAGGCCTAATTCCATATTTTGTATCAACAGAAGAGTTTTGATAAAGATTTAGATAAGCTAAATAAGGATTGAACTTGACTGTTTTAATAATTGAGTGTAGTTGATGTCCCTCACTGATCCATAGCCCTACAGAAGACAATGCCGGAGACACAGTGTGGGAATTGTGACTGAGGCAAAACACTAAGGGGGTGCAACATAACAGCAAGAGAAAAGAGTGGCGAGGTCCCCAGAGAATTCCAGATGGACTTTGGGGCCAGGGCTTGGTGCCCCAACAGACTGGAAAACACTCCTAAAGGCCTACTAACAGTCCCTGAATAACTGAAAGCTTTTCTTTCTTTTGTGTTTTGGTTTTTGGCATTGGTTTGTTGTTGTTGTTGTTGTATATTGTTGCTTGTTTTTTCTCTGTCTTGTTTTTGTGCATGTTATTATCTCCGCAGGTCTGTCTAAATAAGATAGGCTGGATGAACAATCTGGAGGAGAAAACAATGGGACAGACAGTTCTGGGGGACATGGGAGATGGAGAGGTGGGGGAAAGGTAGTTGTGTTAAAAAAAAGTCAGGGACAAGGGAACAACAAGTGATCCAAATTGGTAGTGAGGAGGGTGTAGGAGGCCTAGTAGGGAGTGATCAAGGGTAATGTAACCAAGAGGAATTACTGAAACCCAAATGAAGACTGAGAATGATAGTGGGACAAGAGAAAAGTCAAAGGAAATAGAGGAAAGAGCTAGGAGACAAAGGGTACTTATAAAGGACTAAATAAAGGCATGTACATATGTAAATATATGAGAATGGGTAAATAGATCTATGTGCATATATTTATAGGTTTAGTATTAAGGTAGCAGATGGACATTGGGATTCCACTCAGTACTCCCTCAATGCAAGAATACTTTGTTGTATTAAACTGGAATTCTATATGCTCACCTTCCCAACACAATTGCTGAGGACAAAGCGAGTGAATAAGCAAATGTGGCAATGATAGTTGATTGAGCCCGGCTATCAAAAGATATAGCATCTAGGGTCTTAAAGGCTTGAAGGTACACAAGCAGCCATCTAGCTCAGAAGTCCTCATGGAAGAAGCACACCAGTCTGTGTGATGATGAGGTGCAGAAGGGATCAGTTATCAGGCATCAAAGAACAAAAAATCATATTGTTTGCTCAGCTCCCTAATATGATCACAGAAGACAAATGGGTGCATAAGCAAATGTGGTGAAGAAAACTGATGGTGCCCAGCAGTCAAAAGATATAGCGTCTGGGGTCTTAAAGGCTTGAAGGTAAACAAGCGGCCATCTAGCACAGAAGCAACAAAGCCCACATGGAAGAAGCACACCAGCCTGTGTTGTGTGATCACGAGGTGTAGAAGGGATCAGATATCTGGCATTATCAGAACAAAAAATCTCATTGTGAATGAGAGGAGGAGTGCAGAGTGGAGACCCAAAGCCTATTTGTAGGCCACTGGACATCCCTTTACAGAAGGGTCTCAGCGAGGAGATGAGCCAGTCAGGGTGTGAAGTAGGAACGATGAAACATACACCTTTCCTCTAGTTCCTAAATGCTTCCTCCTCCCTCCACCCACCGCCCCGCCCCACTATCACGATCCCAATTCTACCTTACAAATTTGGCTAGACCAGAGGATGTACACTTGTACAGATAGGAACTGGAAACACAGGGAATCCAGGGCGGATGATCTCTTCAGGACCACTGGTGTGAGTGGTGATACTGGGAGGGTGGCGGGAGGATGAGGTGGAAAGGGGGAACAGATTACAAGGATTTACATATAACCTCTTCCCTTGGGGATGGACAACAGAAAAGTGGTGAAGGGAGACCTCAGACAGGGCAAGATATGACAAAATAATAATTTATAAATTATTGAGGGTTCATGAGCAAGGGGGAGCCGGGAGAGGGGGTTAATGAGGAGTTGATGCCAAGGGCTTAGGTGGAGAGCAAATGTTTTGAGAATTATGAGCATAATGAATGTATAAATGTGCTTTACACAATTGATTTATGTGTGGTTCGTGATAAGAGTTGTATCAGCCCCTAATAAAACAATAAAAAAAGAATTGAGTGTAGTATCTGATCTACTTGTTTTATACTAATTTCTTCTGCTTAGTATTGTGGATATAAGGGTTATAGAAATGATTTTGGTAATTATGAAAATAGAGAGTTTGTAAATCCACTTGCTTAGAGCCATTAATTTGATCTTTAAATAGGTTTAGGACATGCCTGCAAAGAAAGCTTAGAAAAGACATGCCCCATCCAGTGCTTTGGAGTACTCAGGACATTTGCATTCCAAGATATTTCCCTAGGGGTAAGATTGACAGATTGAAGGGAATAAAAAGGAACTGTTTGAACTCAGGGAGTGAGCAGAAAGAGAGAGAGAGAGAGAGAGAGAGAGAGAGAGAGAGAGAGAGAGAGAGAGAGTCTCCCATCTCCAAGGAGGAAAATCCAGGAATTACCAGAATCTTGGTGAGAAGGCCATGCCCCCACAGAGGCCACATTGGTTATATCTTGATTGACAGGCCAGACTCAATCCTTCACTTGTAATCTTCTTAAATTGACACCAGAGTATGTAACTACCACACAAGAGCTTAAGTAAAAAATGTTTTGGAAATGATGATGGCACAATATGTATAAATATGTTTGATACAATTGTTGTATGGAATGTTATAAGAGCTGTAAGCACCTCAATAGAATGATTAAAAGAAAGAGCACTGAAACCAAGGTTTGAATAAGCTGCAACAGTCATGGTAACCTGTGGTAAGCTTTATCTTACTGTGCCCTAAACACAGGCAGTAACAAAAGCAAGTGCTTAAGGAAGGAAAGCAAAAAAACTTAAAAAAAAGACAACTCCGAGGGCTTACCTAATCTCATTTTAACACCTACTATGTTAGTATGAGTTGACTAGAGAAACAAATTCATAGGCACTCATATGTGTAATAAGAAAGAGCTTTACATACAAGAGCAATTGAATATTGAGAAACTTTCCCAGTCCAGTCTAGATCAAGTCCATTAGTTCTGTATTAGCCCATATGTCCGATCCCAATAAATAAATTCCTATTCAGATTCACAAACACATGCAATGATGCCAAATGCAGGAAGAGCACAGGCCAGTGGATGGAAGGTCTTGTGGACCCAGTGGTGATGTAAGCATCTCAACTCTGGCAGGGGTCTCCATGTGGCTCCTCTGGCTCCAGAGTGCTAGTGCACTTCCATGTGTCTTGTCAATGGAAATGTCTCACGGGGATTGAGCATTTGTCCCACCTCCAACAAGTTATTTATCTCTTTGGCGCCTCCAAATGAGGTCCTCAAGCTGTGACCAGATTGACAGGCTAAACTCCACCCCTTCACTCTTAAGTCTCAAATTGACAACAGATTATGTAACTACCACACCTACTTTGCAAGCTACAATAGTCAAAATGGGATGATACTGGAATAATGAAAGACACTCAGACCAATGGAAAAGAACAGAAAACTCAGAAATATAACCTCAGCGCACAGACAACTGATCTTCAACAAGGACCCAAAAGCATCAAGAGGGAGGTGGATGCCCTCTATAGCAAATGGTTCTGGAAACAACAAATATCTGCCTGTAGAAAATTGAAATGACATCCTTACCTGACCCCATACACAAGAACAAACTCAAGATAGATCACAGATCTAGAAATAAAGCCCCCAAATATCAGGACCATCAGCAAAGGAATTGGGGCAAACCTTGTTGCAGGGAATGCATAGGATAACTGAAATAAGGAAGGGCACACACACAGATGAAGCTAAAATCAACATGTGGGATATAATAAGGAAGAAACACCTGTGTGCATTTAAAGACTTCACCAAGAGAGGAGCAAGATAACCCATAGACTGGGAGAGGATTTTTAGCGGTGACACAATAGACAAAAGGCTTATTACTGAAGAAAACTGTTAACCTCGTGAGGAAGTGGGCAAAAGACCTGAACCTAAGTTTCACTAAGAAGGAGACCCTGAATGACCAAAAGCATATGAGAAAATGATCCTGATCATTAGCTATCAGAGAAATGCACATTAAAGCAACCATGAGGTACCATCATATATCCTTGAAGATAGCCCAAATCAGGAAATCAGAGAGCACCAAATGTTGGAGGGAATGCGGCAAGGTAGGAACTCTCCTCCACTGCTGTGTATAGCCACTGCGTACAGCCACCGTGAAAAGCCATCTGGCGAGATTTAAAGCAAATAGAAATAGAGATACCTTATAACCCACCAATCTCTCTACTGGGGTAAGGAATAGATGCCTGCACCCCAATGTTTATTGTGGCACAATTCACAATCACAAATAACTGGAAACAACCTAAATTCCCATTGATAGACAAGTGCGTTAGAAAACTCTGGTACATGCACACAATTGAGTACCACTCATCACTAAAAATCAACAGATGATCACATGAAGCACATCGTCTCTTCGGAAGAGATAGAGGAAATTATGCCAAGTGAAGTTAGCCAATCACAAAAGGACAAGTACAACATGAGTCCACTGAGGTAAGTATAATCAGTGCAGTAGGTATAGAAGAAAAGTCACTTATCCCATACTTCACAGGCTGAGGTACAGACAATTGGCTAGGGGACAGACCAAACCCAAGGATGTACATGTCATGCCAATACAAAGAAGGGGAAATGATTGGGTGGGGAGATATGAGAGAGAGAAAGAGGGAGATGATGACACTGGGAGAGTAGGGTACTAGTCCACCCGGGGGGGTGTTGTTTATGTCTCCCCAGAAATGGGAGTGGGAATGCAGACCCCACCACAGTCCACCAAACCTGTGGGCAACATAACTACATGGAGCAATTCATGAACAGAGAGGTCTAAAGGGCTGGTCCTAATCAGAGCCAAACTGACTCCTGCCCCACTAGAAATATGTGCTACAGAGGACAGCACTAAACCTGGAGGTTGACCAGAGGAGCCTGCCAGCGTGCCCACACAGAAGCAAACCAAGAAGGATAAAAAGAGAGTGAGGGACTAGATCCCATACTGGCATACCAAGCACTGAGGAAGACGTCCCTCCACTGAGCTGAAAAGACAGAGCAAGGGCAGTGTGGCCAACAAGAGCTCAAGTCATGATGTCCACTCACCAGAACAAACCTCGACAGAGGACCATACTGGGCACACATAGCAGGGAGTGTGTCTGGTCTGATCACCCCACGGAGGGCTGAACCAAAAAGGGAACATAACAGACCAGCAATGGGAGCAAAGCAAAGGAACAAAACGCTTGAGGAGCCTCCAAAATGGACTTCAGGCTCTGAGGGGCAATTCCTGGTACCTCTTCTGCCCCCATGAGCAAGGGGAGATAATAATAAATGTCAGTGGACAAACCTGGAATTATGTATGCTTTTATTATTTTTTCTTTCCCCCCCTTTTTTTTTCAATCTTTTGTTTTCTTCTTGTTTTGGCTCTGTTATTGTTGTTTTGCCTACCAATATAAGACAGGCATGGGAAGCAAGCCTGAAGTGAAAGCAATGGGACAAACAGTTCCAGAGGGACCTGGGGGAGGCGGAGGTGGGGAAAAGGAGTGGTGAACAAACAATGCCATAGGCAGGGGAACAACTAAGGAATTAAAAGCAACAACAAGGAGGATCTAGAGATTCTGGTAGTGTTGGACCAATGGCAATTTCACTGACAGGAATTACTAAGAGGTAGAAGAAGGGCAAGTGTGATGGTGGGGCAGGAAGAAAATAAAAGAAAACAGAGGAAATATCTAGGACGTAAAACTATGGATAGAGGTATAAACATATGTGTGCACTTATATAAACATATTAATTCATTAAAATAGAGGTATTGGTCTAGGTACATGTGGTAGTTACATAATCTGTTGTCAATTTGAGACCAACGGTGAAGGGGTGGAGTTTAGCCTGTCAATCAGGTTGCAGCTTGATGACCTTATTTGGAGGCACTAAGGAGATAAATAGCTCCCGGGAGGTGGGACACCGACTCACTCTCTGTGATACATGCTGGCTGACAAGACACATGGAGTGTTGCTAAAGCCCTGGAGCTGAAGGAGCCATGTGGAGACCCCTGCCAGTGCTGGGATGCCTCTACTGCTACTGAATTTACAAGATTTTCCATCCACTGGCCTGTGATCTTCCTACATTGGGCATCATTGCATGTGTTTTGTGAGTCTGAATAGGAATTTACTGATTGATATCAGATATATGGGCTAATATCAGACCTATAGACTTGATCTGGGCTGGGCTAGGATGTTTTCTCGATATTCAATTGCTCTTATATATAAAACTATTTCTTAAACACATATTAGTCTCCCTGGATTTGTTTATCTAGTGTACCCTGACTAACACATAATGGTACCTTGGGAGTGGGCTACTAGAGAAAGAAATCATACAGATGGGGAGTGGATGTTTGTTTGAATTCCTCCTCATAATAGTGTTTCTTCTTTGGCTAGCCAGAGGTCATATATGTCCAAGCAGTTTACTGGGTTGTTTTCTGGAAAGAACATGAAAATTCAAGTTTTGATTCTTTTCGTTGGTTGTAACCTTTGGTTATTCCTGTGTGAAATGGTGACAATGAATGTGAGCTCAGGGGACAAAATCGTTCCTTGAATTTTTCAGAGCTGCTTTGTGAAATGGCTGACAGAAAGCCTGGCTCCAGCTTGATGCTGTCAGAGGCCTAATCCCATATTTTGTATCAATAGAATAGTTTAGATAAGGATTAAGATAAACTAAATAAGGCTTGAACTTGACTACTTTAAGGATTGAGATTAGTATCTGATTCTACTTTGTTTATACTGATTCTGCTTATTATTGTTGATATAATGATTGATAGAAGTGATTATTGGAAAGTATGAAAATAGTTTGTAAGCCCACTTTCCCTGAGTAAAATTTGGATCTTTAAATGGGTCAGGACATGCCTGCAAAAAAGGCTCTGAAAAGATAAGCCCCACCCAATGTCTTGAGTGCTCATAACATTTGATGATAAAGAGACTTCATCATCTAGGGGGCTGTTGACAGACTGAAGGAAAAAGGACCCTTTGGATTTTTGATTTTTAAACTAGTGGTTTTTGTCAAAAACTGAAAAAAATCTGGTACCATGACTTTAGGACTGAACTGTTAAAGGGAGCCTGTGGGCAAGCTGAAATGCTTGCTAGGTGACCACATGGATCTACTTGTTGAGTCGAAGTGGGAGAAATGGAGCAATAAAGAGACGGGTTGAGACTGGCCACTGATATTTGTGGACCTCGTTCACAGTGGCTGGAGGAAAAGATGAGAGTGGGTTGGCTGTTCTGAAGTTTATGACCTAGCAAAATTTGTGACGAGTCCATGGTCTACAAGTGAGGCAACCAATGGGCATCCTGGTGAGGCTAAGTAAGGCAGCCCACATGAATTGACCAGAACGCGACCAGATTAAGAGAAGATTGTTACACCTGTGAACTGGTGCATGTTGCTGTTGACTTCATGGATAGCCTGTCCTGATTTGACTTTACTTATGGATGGGGATTCACTAGAATAAAGATTCTTCATGTCAAAGATTATGATTGTCTCCTCAGAGCACTGGGTTGATGTATGTGGCCAGTATAGAAATTGGATACCCACAATTGGGGGGATAAAGGAATGAAGTGGTTGGCTTTCAAACTTTCATAGGTAGGGGAATATATTCATAGGATTACAGGATTAAGATGTAGGTGTTATTAACTGCAATTGTTAGGCATTGGATATTTTGTTTTGTTCACTTATAGAATATTATGTTTAAATGAGGGTGGCACATATTGAATTATATGCATTTTAGTTTTATGCTGTTAGGTACAGATATGATTTTATTATTCTTTGAAAATTATATATGGCTACAGTGTTGTGTGAAAGTGTCAAATTGACAAGGGATGGTCTGTGGTAGTCACATAATCTGTTGTCAATTTGAGATTTAAGAGTGCAAGGGTGGAGTTCAACCTGCCAATCAAATTACAGTTGATAACCTCATTTGGAGGCGTTAAGGACATAAATAGCTTGCTGGAGGTGGGACACAGGCTCACTCTAAGCAATACATGCTTGCTGATAAGACACATGGAGTTATGCTAAAGCCCTGGAGCTGAAGGACGCATGTGGAGACCCCTGTGAGTACTGAGATGCCTCTACTGCCACTGGATCCACAAGACTTTCTATCCACTAGTCTGTGATCTTCTTTCATTCGGCATCGTTGCATGTGTTTTATGAGTCTGAATAGGAATTTATAGATTAATATCGGGCATATGGGTGATTATCAGACTTATGGACTTGATCTAGACTGGGCTGGGGTGTTTTCTCAATATTCAATTGCTCTTGTGTATAAATCTCTTTCTTATATACATTTGAATGTCTATGAATTTGTTTCTGGAGTCTACCCAGAACAACACAGTGCAGATATTTATATGGTAATACATTGAGGAAGTGGATGGACTTTGGGCCCCTTCTCAAGCCCTTCCTCAATGCAAAAACACTCTGTTCTAATAAACTGGCATTCTGTGATGCTCACCCCCATGACATGATTGCTGAAGACATAATGGATGCATAACCAAAAGTGGTGAAGAAAGCTGAAGGTGCCGGCCTATCAAAAGATACAGCATCTGGGGTTTTAAAGGCTTGAAATTAAGCAAGTGGCCATCTAGCAGAGAAGAAACAAGGCCACATGGAAGAAGCACACCAGCCTGAAGACAATGACATGTGGATGGAATCAGGTAACAGGCGCCAGATGACCCAAAAGAAACAAAAAGGAAACATAAATACATATTTTGGGAATATCTGGAGCAGAGACCAAACTCTATCTGTAGATAATAGGACATTTCTTCACAGAAGGGTCAGAAAGAAGAGATGAATCAGTCAGGGCACAGTATAACACTGATGGAATGTGAAATATTCCTCCAGTTCTTTGAGACTTCTTCACCCTCCACTATCATGACCCCTGTCCTGCCTTTCAGTTCTGGCTAGAATGGAACAAGTACACTGGTACAGATAAGAGCTCATGACACATAAAATCCATGTCAGAAAGACCCTTCAGGAACAGAATGGGGGGTAGCTATACCAGGAGACTAGGGCGAAGGTAGAGGAAGGAGGGGAGGAAGGGAGAATCCTTTGAAATGATCGATGCATAATTCCCCCTAGGGGGGCAATTGATGCATAATTTTCCCTCCCTCACCAACCATGGTCAATGTAAGACATGAAAACAATAATTTATAAGTTATCAAGGTGCCACAAAGGTGAGAGGGAGGGATAAAAGAGGAGCTGATATCAAGGGCTCACATAGAAAGTAATGTTTAGAAAATGATGTAAAAATATACTTGAAACAATTGATGTATGGAATGTTATAAGAGCTGTAAGAGTCCCCAATGAAATGTTTTAAAAAACAAAACAAAGCAAGCAAACAAACACAAAAGACAGGAAAGGAAGAAAAGATCAGAGCGATGTCAAAAGAGACTCTGAAACTTGCTTTTAATTGTAGAATAGCTAAGGAATATGGAAGAGATGATGAAGTCAAAGAGCTGGGCAGAGCATTTCAAAGGGCATCTTGAGAAGACAAAGTAAAATATTCTAGTGAAATAGGCAAAGACCTAGCATTAGAAAAACAAAAATGAAGATCATGGTCAGCGTATCCTACATTGGAAGAACTAAGCAAAAGCTTCAAACCTTGAGTTGTGATATTGAAAGATTCCATGGGCAAAATATCGAATCATGCTGAAAAGATGAAAAGAAAATGGAAAGAATATGCAGTTATTGTATGAAAATAAGATAAAATAAAACCTAGTGGGCATTTACCCATTTTGAGAGGCCACATATAGTGAAGAAACAAAGACACTTATAGAAGACGTGCGAGCTCCACTGAAGCCACGAGGCAGAAGCAAGTCTCTGGGAAGTGATGAAATACAAATTGCACTGTACGCACTCCCTCATCGATGCCAGGATACATATTTTTTGATATAGAATATTCATGGTATCATTGTTCACAGTAACCAAAATATGACAACAGTCTACATGTCTGTCAACAAGTGAATAAACGAAATATGGTATATAAATATGCTGGACTATTACTGAGTCATGAAGAGGAACGAAGTCCTGATATGTGCTAAAACATGGATGAGCCTTGAGACCAATATTGAGTGAAATCAATCAATCACAAAGGATATAGACTGTAGAATTGCACTAGTATGAAATAGACACATGCAAAGGAAGCAAGCTTATTAGTTAAACACTTTCCATGAGAGTGTGGGAAAGGAAAAGGTAGTTTTAACATAAGCCACGCTAAATTTATGATACTGATGAATAGAAATAGATTGTGTGGTTTTTGTCCATGATGAGGAAGGCAACCAATAGCACTGAATTGTACAGGGGGTGAAGGATGTGGAATTGGCTACTGTTTATAATTTATATAATTTACAAATATATGTTATAATACTATATAAATAAAAAAGAATTAACTCACTGACTCCTAGTTAATTTTGACGACAAAGACCTACAGGACAGAGTAGAATGACTATACATTTTTGTTTGTTTGTTTTCCAAAACAATTTAAAGGCCAACTAATGCAACTATAATATAATTCCATAGTACAATCACATCAAGCTATATTGCACTATTATTACCACAATCAGCTTCAAAACACTCGTCCTTGAATTCCTTGATATAAGCTTCCCTTTATCCTGCTCCCCCACTGTACCCCTGCTCCCCCCACCCCCGCCCATTGTATCCATCAGGAACTATTATTCCGCTTGCTGTCTCTATAGGTTCACCAATCCTGAGTTTCATGTATTGAAAAATAGAAAAAGATATAACAAAAATTCAAGAGGTTTACTCTCAATGGCAAAATATAACTGACCTAAACCTATTGTGAAAAAAAAATCCCCAAACACCAAAAATATTGAAAAACAGATCAGGCCAGTGTGCTACAGATGTATTTTAAAACACCATTAGAAATAAGTTCATGCATGCACAAACTGAAACATTTTCTGCATTTTTGTTTTGTTTCATTTGTTCGTATTAGACGTTATCTCAGCACTGTTATGTCATTGAGGGGTCACATTCATGAAGTTGTGTTGTGTGTCTTTCTGTCTTTTGGTATATGAAGCCCAGGATCGATGAACGTATAAGGACAGCAAGTAGAAAAGGGTTTGGGGGGCAGGAGGAAGGGGAGGATATAGTGGTTAAAGGGAGATGATATCAAGGAATCCAGGAAGAAAAAGAATTTTTGGAAAATGATTGTTGTAGGAGTTGTATAACACTGCTTGATGTGATTGAACTATGGAATGCTATGAGACCTGTATTCCCTCCCATTGAACTATGAATTAAAATAAATATAAAAATAATTTCCTAGGGGCCCACAGGGAAGGGTGAGGGGAGGTGGGGAGCTAGCAATGAAAAGAAGAAGAACGTGCTTTGAAATCGGTTTTGGTGGTGATTGCCCAACTATTCTTATTCTGACTGAATGATTAGATTGCATGCTCTGTGAAGCATATGCTCATAAACAATTTTTAGAAATGTTAGTTACAAATGACTAATATCCATTGGAAGGTAAACATTCCAGAGAAAAATAAAATGTCTTTGAGATTAAAAAAAGGAAAACATAATGCTCATTGCTAGAAATCAATAATAACCTACAACTTGTCATTAAGTGCTGTTTTAGGCTGAGTTCACAAGAGAAGCAAAACCAGTGTATGTATATATTTTGAGAAATTTATATCATGCACAGTTGTAGAAATGGGCAGATTCTTTGCCTTTATGTCAAATCCCGAGGTTTCTACAGACTCAAGAAGCTTGGGGCACTGATAAACTCACGATTAGCAGTAAGGCCACAGGCCTGCGGCCACAAAAGCATATGAATCCAAGGCCAGCAGGTCAGATGGAAGGCCACTGACCACCCAGGATCAGCAGGTAAAATGAGAAACTGCTGGCATAGGTTAAAATACCTGGAGGTTGATGAGCCCAATGCAGATCCTTACTCAGCAAAAAACAAGTAAGCAAGCTTTTCCACACAATTCACTTATATTGTAAGCACCCTCCCCTGCTCCCCCTCCCCCTCCTACCCCCCTCCTCCCCGCCTTGAGGAAACTACCATTCAAATGATTGCATCGGGGATGTGATTAATCATTTTACAAATAAATGGTTACATTATTAATGACATTGTGTTAGGTCAGGTCATGAGAGAGTATTATGTGTCAACTGCCAACCTTTTGAGAGTTTGGCCTAGCCACGTTAACATAAAAAGTACTTTCACAGTTGCCACCAACTTGATTTTATTTCATGGTGACTCCATGTGTGACGTGTGCAGACAGAGCTTTGGACTTTCAAGGCTTGGACCTTTCTGAAGCTTGATCAGGCCTGTCTTCTGACGGTGAACAAAGGGTGAGACTGTCTTCTACAAAGATTTCCAATCTTGGAAACCCTAGGGAGCAGTTCTACTCTGTCCCATGGCATTGCTATGAACTGGAATTGACTTGATGGTAATGGACTTGGTTTGAATTTTTCATTTAAGCCTGTGGCTATGATTCATAATAGTCTCAATGGTGCACATAAGAAACAAGTTACTGGAGGGTGTCAACAGCTAATGCTTGACTGTTGCTAACTAAAACATTGAAAGTTCAAGTCCACTCAGGGGCTCCTTACAACAAAGGCTTGGCTATCTGTTTCTTTAAAAATCAATGCTTGAATAGCTCATGGAGCAAGTTTGTACAGTAATGAGTTACAAACTTCTATTAGTTGATGGAGATGAGACTAACTGGGTGAGAATATATATATATATATTCTGATATATAGCATATGTATACATATATGCATATGTATGTATATATATATTCAGATGTTAATCTAGAGGTTTCTCTGACTTTCATGGCAGCTGGGGTTGGGAAGCCAGGAAGCCAAGTCAGAAGATGGACCAGGAGGAAAGAGGTAGAAGCAAAAGGTGAAGCAAGGTGGCCACATCTGGTGTATGCTCCCAAGACTAGCAGGCAATGTGGCAGGCTCTTTGGCTCAAGTCCAAAGCACTGGAAGTGGATAGGACAGGTGCATGAGCCACATGAGCAAGAAGAGAGAGTTTTCCCCAGCAATAATTCATAGATATGAAATAGAAACCCTCCACCCTACCCCCACTGGGAGGCTCGACTGCCAAATCACTGAGTATCTTGGCCCAGGCAAGTTGACCCAAATCCCAACCCTCATACCCCACAAACAAACAGACAGACAGAAAACAAAACCATTGCCAGCCTTTTTCTATTGAATTTCTAGGTGGGTTTGAACTGCCAACCTGTGGGTTAATAGTCAATTGTATACCACTTGGGCCACTCATGGGTAAGCAGGTGTAGGTAATTATTTCTTAAAGTTTTTACTGGTTTAATACAATACAGTGTTCCATAAAGCACATTGTTCTAGTAGATGTTTTCACTTTTATGAATGACAATCTCAATGAGAACATAGAAATCAAGTTATTCATCAATAATCACAGGGAGCCAGGAGGAAGTATATTTAGAACTGTGGTAACATTCCTTCCTCCCTTGGGAAAATAGGTGAGGAAATATTTAATTAAATGGCACACTATTTTTTTCCCAGTCCTTAGGGCAACATATTCAAGATCTCTGGACAGATTAATATGATCTGAGTGACCCTGGGTCATTTTTGTTGGAGTGGAGCCATAAGAGAGTTAAATATGTAATCCCATTTTTACTGCTTCAATTTTTTCCCGGAGACACGTTTGAGGTTAAGACTAATTTTGGAATGCATTTAATTGATTGGAGGACTCCTACAACCCTACCAAATGGTAAAAATCACCTAACAGCAGAGGTTTACTTCCCATCAACTTCTTCCAGAATGGCTGTAATTCTCAGTATATTCGTTGGTGTTAAGAGTTTCTAAGCAGTTAATGCTATTTCAAAAGGGTTGAAAATTGTTAAAATGTGTTCAACAATCATCAGAGCAAGATTTTTCTTCGTTATATGTAAAAAAATCAAAAGAAATTGGCTTGACTAAATAAGAGGAGGAAGGCCTTAAGTAGTGTGGTCTGACAGTAATTTATATTATAGTCTAGAAGAGCACATTTGTAATGTCTTGTGGTAGTACATTTATCTCTTGGTGACAGAAGGAATAATTGCTTCAGAGAGCATATCAGTGGCTGTTTAAAAATTTAACCCTTTACTTCCTCACACCCAAGATAATAAAACTAAAAGAAGAAAAATATTGTGGTGATTATAGCCCAGTTAGAAGAGTTGTGAAATACTGATTCTCAGTAGAAACATATATATTGTCCATTTTAAAGGAAAGGTGGAAAAAAAACCCAAATAAAATAAAGAAAATGTTTGTATGGGAATTGAAAAGAAGACTTCAAAAATCCATGGGAAAAAGATCCATGAGGTCTCCATTCAATTTTCCCACAAACTTTCTGACAGTACCTTGTATTATTTCTGGGTACTCTGACCAAGTATTATTAACATTCCCCCATATTGTAACTAGAGTAGCTTTGCTCAAAGATGAACTGTGTCTGAGAAGTTGTTAATTGTGCTTCACTGTCTAGTGTTCTCCACATCAAGGCCTATAGTGACTTCCTGAGTGTGAATCCCTTTTTATTTATAGCTCTGTGTAAAGTCTCTTCATTCACCAGGGTCTTGATTTCCGCTCCCAATGTGTGCTGACATGTATGGTTCCCTGGAGACATGGAATTTTATTTGACCCCATCTCAATGTACAATGTTTGGACACAGGTGAAAAAACATATCAAAGCAGGGACATCACAGATCTAATTTCTTAAATTTGACCACTTTTGAGAATGAAAAGGAAAAAAGCATTTACAGTGAGATGGGCAACACAAACTCAGCGGTCAAACCAGAGTGCTTCCTTCTTCAAAGAAGCGAGGATGAAGACACAGGCAAGACCTTCCTGGAATGAGACCTTGAAAGGTGAATTGAATATTCCTGAGATTTGATAGGCAAATATGGAATCAAGAAATGCCTTTAGTTACTCTCATTATAAAGCTGTAGCATAGCATGAATATAAGGAAAAAAAGGGGAGTGGGGGCATGGAGCACTAACCCACCCAAGGGGAGGGTATTGTTTATATCTCCACAGGGAAAGTGGGACCAGACTTCAACCCAGTGCCACAAGGTGTGAATACAAAATTCCAGAGTGGAGTAGGGAACCAGTGGAGAGGTCTGGGGGGCTGGCCCCAGTACCAAAAATAAAGTGGATTCCTGCCCCTCCCCCCAGAAGAATTTGTTTCAAAGGACGACATTGATTCTGCAGCTCCAGGAGAGGGACATATCTGATCAGAGCACAGGGGAGCAGATGAAGGGGGAGGAGGAGAGAGTGGAGCACAGCCTGGCCCACCAGGCCGTGAGGATGATGTTCCTGAGTAGAGTAGCCAGTCCACAGAGAGGACAATATGGCTGGCCCCACTATGAGACATGATGCCCCTCACTGACCCATGGCCCTGCGTGGGGCAGCCCCGGAGACACAGTGTGCAAATTGCACCTGACCTGATCCCACCACACTGAGGCAAAGCACTGGGGGAGTGCAGCAGAACAGCAAGGGAATGGAGCGGCAAGGTCCCCAGGGAATGCTGAAAGTGGACTTTGGGGCCAGGGCATGGTGCCCCAACAGACTGTACTAGAAACCACTCCTAAAGGCCAACAAACGATCCTTGAACTAGCTACGAGCTTTTCTTTTTTGATGTGTTTTGTTTTGTTCTTTGTCAGTGGTTTGTTTTTGTTGTTTTGTTGTCTGGTTGTATACTGTTGCTTTGATTTCCTCTGTCTTGTTTTTGTGCATGTTATTATCTCCCCAGGTCTGTCTAAATAAGACAGGCTGGATGAACTATCTGGAGGAAAAACAACAGGACTGACACTTCCGAGGGGACTTGGGATAGGGGAAGGTGTGTGTGTGGGGGGGGGGGGGGGGTAAAGAAGTGGTGTTAACAAACCCAGGGACAAGGGAACAACATGGGATCAAAATTGGTGGTGAGGGGGGAGTGGCAGGCCTGGTAGGGAATGATCAACGGTAAGGTTACATAAAGAAGAGTTATAGTTGTAACCCAGGTGAGGACGGAGCATGATAGAGGGGCAGGAGGAAAGTCAAGGGGAATAGAGGAAAGAGATAGGAGGCAAAGGGCATTTATAGAGGTCTAGACAAAGACATGTACATTCAAATATATATATGAGGATGGGGAAATAGTTCTATGTGTCTATATTTATAGGTTTAGTATTAAGGTGGCGGACGGACCCTGGGCCTCTACTAAAGCACTCCCTCAATGCATGAATACTTTCTTCTATTAAATTGGTATTCTATGATGCTCACCCTCCCGACACAACTACTTAAGCCAAAGTAGGTAAAGAAGTAAATGTGGTGAAGAAAGCTGATGGTGCCCGGCTATCAAAAGAGATAGTGTCTGGGGTCTTAAAGGCTTGAAGATAAACAAGCGGCCATCTAGCTCAGAAGCAACAAAGCCCACATGTAAGAACACACCAGCCTGTGTGATCACGTGGTCCCGAAGGCATCAGTTATCAGGCATCAAAGAACAAAAAGTCATATCATTGGCTGCACACCTCCATGATATGATCACCAAGGACAAATGGGTGCGTAAGCAAATGTGACGAAGAAAGCTGATGGTACCCGGCTATAAAAAGAGACAGCGTCTAGGGTCTTAAAGGCTTGAAGGTGAACAAGTGGCCATCTTGCTCAGAAGCAACAAAGCCCACATGGAAGAAGCACACCAGCCTGTGCGATCATGAGGTGCTAAAGGGATCAGGGATAAGGCATCATCAAAAAAAAATCAATCTTACCATAGTGAATGAGGGGGGAAGTGCAGAGTGGAGACCCAAAGCCCATTTGTCGGCCACTGGAGACCCCCTCACAGAGGAGTCTAGGGGAGGAGATGAGTCTGTCAGGGTGCAATGTAGCACCGATGAAGAATACAGTTTTCCCCCAGATCTGGATGCTTCCTCCCCCGCCCAACTACCTTGATCCGAATTCTACCTTGCAAGTCTGGATAGAGCAGAGGTTGTACACTGGTGCATATAGGAGCTGGAGGCACAGGGAATCCAGGGTGGATGATACCTTCAGAACCAGTGGGTGAGGGGCGATACTGGGAGAGTGGAGGGTGAGTGGTTTGGAAAGGGGGAACTGATTATAAGGATCTACATGTGACCTCCTCCCTGGGGAACGGACAACAGAGAAGGGGGTGAAGGGAGACGCCGGATAGGGCAAGATATGACAAAATAATAATCTATAAATTATCAAGGGCTCATGAGGGAGGGGGGAGCGGAGAGGGAGGGCAAAAAAAAAGAGGACCTGATGCAAAGGGCTTAAGTGGAGAGCAAATGCTTTGAAAATGATGAGGGCAAAGAATGTACAGATGTGCTTTATACAACTGATGTATGTATATGTATGGATTGTGATAAGAGTTGTATGAGCCCCTAATAAAATGTTTTAAATATAAAAACTGTAGCATATTCAAAATTAAATAAGATGTATTGTCTTTCCAAAACGACTCACCTTAAAAGAATAAAGACTTTTTTAAAAACACATTTTAGTATGATACTGATGTTTCTTGACCTGTTGATAGCTTTTTAATTTAAGTCAATTATGTTTTACACCTGTAGAAACATGATTTTGAATGTATAATTTGGTTCCCTCCAAGGAGTTACCATACATTAAAGACATTTTGTTTTTCGATAAAATGATGTTCACTTAAAGGCTGACAAATAGGAGGCACTCAATCAATATTTCATGAATGTGTAAATTAATTTGTGGTGAATTCTAATTTAGATCCCCACCCCCCATGTTACATGTGCCTAGCCAGTATTTTCATCTGATTCGTGCTGCGTCTTCAATTTCTTGAGATCACTTTGAGTTTTGACATGTTCTTCTAGGTGCTGGCAGCCCCGTCACTTGATGCCATCTGAAAATACTGCCCGTACCAAGTGTGTGACTGACGAGTGAGGATTGTCATGTTGGATGTGTTCTTAAACTAAAACAGAGCTGAAAATTCCATCACAACCCAAAGAATACTTCATTTCAGTCTTAGCAGGCCACTTTGTCTACAATGGACTGATTTATCTACTTCTCTATAAACTATCACTCAGCCTCTTCACTACATAGAAAATGCATGGGAAAGTCTCAGGAAAATTAGAGGACAGGATAGCCAACAGGTGAGTGTGTTATAAAAATATCTTGTGAGCACTCTTCAAAAATATACTCCAATTCATACCTGTTTTGTGAGTATGTGTTTCAATAGGCAGGTCTTGACACATAATATATAGAAACAATCTACAAGCTACTATAGATATCCTGTAGAGCATATGAATTTTCTAAAATGTTCCTATGATTTCTTTCAAAACTTTGGATAGAAAAATAACTCACTGCTGAGAGCTTAATTAATCGTCTTCCAATTCCATAACCAATTCATTATTTATTTTTAATCAAGTGAATTTCTCGTTTTTAACATCAAGAAGTAATAACAATCTTTCATTGTCGAACTCAGAGCACATAGTCTTCTAAATCATGTGGCGTAAAACCTTTACTCTTTTCTCTCTTTTTCTTAAACAAATAGGGGTATACTAAGAGATGGGCCAATTAATGATTTGACAGCAAACGGGAAGGTCATAACTAAAATTTTTCTACAAGTAATTTGAAATAGTGGTTAACTTCAAAATCAGCAGTTCAAAACCACCAGCTGCCCTGCAAGAAAAAGAGGAGGCTTTCTACTCCTGTAAACAGTCTTGGACACCCACGGGGACAAATCTGTTCTGGACTAAAGGGTCATTCTGCGTCACAGTAGACTCGATGGCAATGAGTTTGTACTTATTTTATGCATTTATTTTTGATACATTTGATAACAGTTACATCACATGGGTTTACATTTGTACATTTATGTCACTGTGGAAATTACTAAACCATTATCAAGATTAGCGGGCTGTATTTGCATTTTTCTCTCTTATAAAATAGAAAGACCTTTTATTTTCTTTCTGTTGTAAATATGCACTGTATTGACTACTAAAATATCAATTAATTATGATTTCAAATGTGTGCCGCATGCCTTCTTTCCCTTTGGGGAAACTCTGAGATGGAACCGGCTGGATGGTGGTGAGTTTTATGATAATGCAGGCAGAAGACAAATATTTCCATAGAATAAGTTTATAAGAGAACTTCTTTTATTTACACAGTACAGGGAAGAAACCATCCTTCTGATGATATAGACCCCAGTTCTCAGCCATGTTTAAAATTCAAGTAACGTGATGTGTTTTAATCGCTCAGAACCTCAGTCGCAGCACTCCCTGTGATCCGTAAGTGGCAGTGTGTGTTTGTATGAGGAGGTGCAGTTGGCAGTGTGGATGCTCCATGTTGACGATGATCTGTGTGTCACAGGCTTCATTTCTAACAATGCTATATGCAAATTAGTTTAGCTGCATGCCAGGGAGAACACATTCACAGAGTAATTGCCAGCATTTTTCCTGGTCATTCTACACATGGAATGAAAATAATAACCATTTAGGGACCTATTTCTATAAATTAGCAGAATAAAAGCATTATATTGTACACATTCTTCAAATTATTTTTTAAATACTACAGATGTTCATTTTTACTACATAACTAATATGTAAAATTGAATAGTAATATACCTTTAATATTTAATCTACATTTTAAACACCATGATTTTACAGAGTTTGATGTATGAGAGCTATTGAAAAATAAAATAAATTCGGTTGCATATTATTTAAAAGTTTTGAAATGCTATGGACAAAATGCATGCTGACTAAATGTGTCTGAAATTACTCGCATTGACTGAGGTAGTACATGGAGTACCAATTTTGGAATTAATTCTGTGCCGTTTCTTAAGGTGTTTGCTGTTTCTGAGCTTTTCTTTTGATTTCTAAGAACAATACACGAGGACCTAAGTATGGATAATGGAAAGGATAATTGTTGCTAAATGACAAGAGCTTAAAATTCCAAGGGAGGAAAATGCAGCAAGCAGGTTTTGAACGTCTGTGAAGGGAATTAGGAACACAGAAAATTTCTTTGATAGCGTCTGTAGACTTTGCTCACTCTATCTAAATTGTCTCTCATTTTAGAAATGTAGTGATATATGCTTCTTCTTTGCAGTTTCACACGCCAAAGTGAAGCAACCACTTTCCCCTATACACAAAGTGATTTGTAAATGCATTCTGTGAATAAAACACATTAGATTCCATTTGCATATACTATGTTAACACGTGTGAAAAATGGTTCACACAGTACATTAGGAAGAGAATAAACAGAAATGACTTTAAAATGCCTGTGATGTTTATAATAATTTAAAAGATAGCAGAGCAATGAATTTCAGGTGCACTGAACTTAATTCAGTGACAATATTTTCTTTGGAAACCCTTGCTTATTAATTTCTTTAAAACCCTCTTTTGCCAATTGCGGTGCTTGACGGCTAAAATGTTCAGAGCTGACCAGGAGGTGGAGAGCTCATGCAAATGAGCTCTTCTCCAGAGCTGGCAGCCCACAACGAGTGATTCCAAAGAACACGTTCACCCAGGAGATGAGTCTAAGCTGAATATCACCAGCCAGAAACCATTGCAGCGCTCTCTGTTAGGTGGATGTTGCCTTCAAAATAAGATACTACCTTCCCCCCAAAAGGCTCTGGTTCTATCTCCAAAAAGAAGCGTTTATTTCCTCTTTTTAGTGGAAATACCATACATTGAAAACCTTCCTAGCTTTAAATTAAATTTCTAGGCACTAGTTCTATTTCTCTCAACTTATACAACACCCATTAACAGGAATATATGTATACATCTTTATTCCCAGGCTGTCCGAGCTATATATGGCTGAGTTTCAGTGTTTAATAATATATTGAATGTGAAAGAAATCTGAAAAAAATATACAATGTGTGTAAGCCTCAAAGTTTTATTAGGTTTCCTAGTGTGAACTGGCATATGATGTAATTTTCAAGAATAGTATAACGGGGCTGTGTTGAATTGGTGAGATGCAAGTCCAGCAGTATATTATAACATCGTCATTTTACCTCAGATTCTAGTTTGGTATACACTTCCGACTTTGGTGATTTACATAAACATGCATGGTCTATGAATTATGCATGAATCTTATTTTAAATGCAGAGCTTTCAACTCTCACAGTGCACTAGTATACACACCCATTTGATTGGCTCTGCCCTGTTTTCATTACTGGCAATTTCTTGGAACACAAAAGAGGTTGAAAAGGCTGACAGGAATGGACAGTATATTTTCTTGTGTGTATAGGAAATATTTGTTTCCTTTTCAAGGCGATTGGTGTTGCAAAGTTTTGTCTGCGATTATTGTTCCTAGTTGAAATTTTTCCCAAGGAAGAATGTGTTAAAATGTCTGAACCTACAAAACAGCAATCACAATCAGATATTTTATTTATTTGTTTTTAAGGCATGCAGCAGGAATGGTTCTATATTTGGGCGAATCTGTACCCACAGCTATAACAAAGAACCGATCATCAGATTTCTGGGGGGAATATTCCAGTTACAGTTGAAATAAGTGGGTAATCCTAAAGCATTGCTCAAACAGTTAGACTTCCAGAAAATGTGAAAACATTAGCATTATAATTGTGTTTGTTCAGATAGAATTGAATATTCTGATTAATGCACACACATAATGAGCCCTTTGTATCTGAGACATTATGACATGACTCTGTTTTCATATGAACTTACCTTTGGAACTTATCCATCCAATGATATAAGAAAAAAGGTTAAAAACATTTTTAGTAAAATAGCAGGGCATTAAGTAAAATGCAACACAGTGGCATGTAAACAGAACTTTAATGAGAAAACATTTTACATTAGCTCACCAGCCAGTTTGTGCATTACGATAGTAATGTTAAGCAGGAGTCAAGAATCGCACTATACATCCCTGGGGTGAGGTCCAGCAACCATGGCAGGGGCCAAACCCAATCCAGGGATCCAAACGACAGCCAACTAAATAAGAGGGGAAAGAAAGAGAGAGAGAAAAAGAGCCTTGGGTAGGGAGCAAGGCACTAATCCACCCAAGGGGAGGGTATCGTTTTTATCTCCACAGGAGAGGGAGAGAGAGACCAGGTTTCAACCCGATGTGCCAAGACGTGAATACAACATACCAGTGTGTACCAGGGAACCGATAGAGAAGTCTGCGGGGCTGGCCCCAATCCCAACTATGTGGACAATCCCCATCCCTCAGAAGAATGCACTTCAGAGGACAGCACTGGGCGACAGCTTGGGGAGAGGGGCGAATTGGATTAGAGCACACAGGAGAAATGCAAAGGGGTGAAGAGGAGGAGAGGACATCCTGGCCCATCAAGGCCCAAGGACGATGTTCCTGCTGAGAACAGTCAATGTATAGGGAGGACAGTAGAGCATCACAGGACACAGCGTCCCACACTGAACCATGACTGCAGGGACAGCACTGGAGACACAGTGTGGGAATAGTGCACAGTCTGGTCCCATCACGCTGGGGCGAGGCACTGGGCAGCAGGGGGAGCAGACTGAGGACCTCCTCCCCTGGGGAATACCAAAAATAGACTTGGGAGACGGAGTGTGGCACCGCATCAGACTGGACTGGAAAAAACTCATAAAGGCCAACAAACAGACCTTGAACTATTGATAGGCTTTTCCATTTTTGTCAGTGGCTTTCTTTTTGTTCTTGTTAACTTGTGTTTGGTTTTCGCTGTTGTTATTGTTTTGTTGGTTTTGACTTCCTTTGTTGTTTTATTTAGCTTTGCCTGTTTTTTTGCACTTATTAATGTATCTGTGTCTTTCTAGATAAGCTAGGCGGGATAAATAATTCAGATATGAAAAGAACAGAACTAGTGATTCTGGAGGGATACTGGAGAAGGGGAGGAGGGACCAACCCAGGGACAAGGGAACAAAAATGAATTAAAATCAATGGAAGGAAAGTTGTAGGGTGCCTAGTGGGACTCAATCAAGGGCAACGTAGCAGCGAGGAATTCGTAAACCTGAAAGAAGGCCAAATATGGTGGTGGGACAAAAGGGAAGTAAAAAGGAAATCAAGGAAAGAACCAGGAGGCAAAGGACATTTATAGAGGCCTAAATACAGGGATGTTTGTGTGTGTGTGTGTGTAATGAGAGGGGAATAGAACTATCTATATGTTAAGAATTAAAGTTGTAGATGGACATTGGGCCTCAACTCAAGTACTCCTTAACACAAGAACACTTTGTTCTAACAATCCAGCATCCTGTGATGCTCACCATTCCGACACGATTGCTGGGGAAAAAATGGGTGTATAAGCAAATGTGGTGAAGAAAGCTGATGATACCCTGTTATCAAAAGATATAGGGTCTGGGATCTTAAAGGCTTGAAGGGAAACAAGCAGCCATCTAGCTCAGAAGCAACAAAGCCCACATGGAAGAAACACACCAGCCTGTGTGATCATGAGATGTTGATGGGATCAGATATCAGGCATCTAAGACCCAGAATTAAACCATACCCAAGGTAAAGGGGCGGGGGCATGGAGTGGATCCCCAATGCCCATCTGTAGACAATTGGACATTCCATCACAGAGGGGTCACAGGGAAGAGATGAGCCAGTCAGGGTGCAGTATAGCACAAATGAAACACACAACTTTCCTCTAGTTCTTTGGTGCATCCTCCACCCCACTATCATGACCTCAATTCTACCTTACAAGTCATATTAGACAGAGCATACACACTGGTACAGATAAGAGCTTGAAACACAGGGAATCCAGGATAGATAAACTCCTCAGGACCAACAAGGAGAGTAGAGATACCAAGAGGATTAAGGGAGGGTGGGGAGAAACAAGGGGAACCGATCACAAAGATCAAACTAGAACCCCCTCCCACAGGGACGAATAATGGAAAAGTGGGTGAGGGGTGATGGAGGATGATGTAAGACATAGAAAAAAATAATCTATAACTTATCAAGGATTTTATGAGGGAGGGTGGGTGGAGGAGGGAGGGGAAGAAATGGGGAGCGAATATCAGGGGCTCAAGTGGGAAGAGAATGCTTTGAAAATGATGATGGTGGCAAAAAAAATTTTAAAAAAAAGAAAATGATGATGGTGGCATATGTGCAAATGTGCTTGACACACTGGATGAAAGTATAGATTGTGATAAGAGATGTAAGAACCCCCAATAAAAGTATTGAAAAAATAAGAATTGCACTCTTTATTGTATTGGGAAAATTTGTTGCAAAAGACCTTGTTACAGTGTGAGAAAGCAAAGAGGTCGCATTGAGGACTGAGGTGAGCTTGACCAAAGTCATGGTGCTTTCAGTACCTCATATGCGTGCCGAAGCTGGGCAATTAATAAGGAAGATTGATGAAGAATTGATGCATTGGATTAAGGTGTTGGCAAAGAATATTTGGCACACCATGGACTTCCAGAAGGACCATAAATCTGACGGCAACCTTCTCTTTGTTGGATATGTCATGAGGAAGGGCCACTCTCTTGCGAATAACATGATGCTCGCTGGATAAAGAAGAGTGTTAGAGAAGAGAGAAGACCATCGATGAGAAGGATTGACACAGTGGCTGTGTGTGACAATGGGCAATGGTTGTGAGGACGACATAGACATGACTGTAAAGGGAACACAGGACTAGGTGGTGTTTCATCTGTGCTACATAGGGTCACTAGGAGTCTGCTAGGATGCACCCAACAAACGCAGCAGCAGCAACAACAACAACAACAACAGCAACAGCAAAAATGTGCTTTAAAAAATAAGGGAAACTTAAAAGAAACCTTTTCATTGGCCCCTTACATTGTTCTTTTCTTCACATAATCTCACGAGGACTTCGCTCTTTTCACGCATCTCTACGTCTCCCACTCTTCATTGGCATAACTTACATTGGACATCCTATTGGACATCCTATTTTAACACACAGGTGGACCTTATTTGTCTAACTATGCTCATATTACCTTCCCTTTAAGTAATTCCTTCTTACAGTTTCTTTCTTCTAGCATCTAATTAAGCTTTTATGAGAGTTTCTTTCTCGTGATAAATTCTCTATTACGTGACAGAAAAATGGATATTTGATTTAAGTGAAAAAGGAGGAGCTGTGCCGTTAGATTTACTTTGGGGAGTATTACCTTTGAGGGCCATAAAATCTTGATTTCATCCTGTTGCAAGAAGTTCCCAAGTTCTTTGTGGGTTTATATTAGAGAGAGACATACAGGAATAAATGACCCAAAGAAACCTTTTTGATAACTGTACCCTGGTTTTAATCACAGCCTAAATGTCATGTGCAACTATTCAGTGAGAAGATTTAATAACAAACGAGGTGAGGAGCCAAACATTTTGGTTCACATTTAGTGACTTTGAACTTAGAAGACATCAAACTCAAAGTGCTGGACTTGATCTAACAGAAGACAATTTGTTTAAGTATTCAAAGTGAGAAATTAAAACTAAATTATATATGGTAGCTCTTACCCTGCTGATTTAGGGAAATTAAAACAGAAAAATCACTGAAAATACTTGCTTTTGGGGGAGAACAATAAGCACATATGTCAACTATGTGGCCTTGCTTCCTCACTGCCATTGAGTCAATTTTGACTCATAACAACCCCACGGACAGAGAGGAACCACTCTTGTGGGTTGCCGGGGCTGTGAATATTTACTGGAGTAGAAAGCCTTATCTTTCTCCCACAGAGCAACCGATGAGTTTGAACTACTGACCTTGTGGTTAGCAGGCCAGCTCATATACATTATGCCACCAGGCAGGGCTCCATTGCTTTGCTTTAAGGGTGTTAATTAAATTCAATGTTAACTCTACTATTAATATTTAATATTAAAACTAGATTATATCTCTATGCCTATTTAATCTTTATGATTATTGTTTGGTAGAAAACAACAAAAATAGTACATCTTGTTTGTATTTACATTGGTTGTAGAGAATGAATGTGAATGTTCTTAACAGAGACCAGTTTAATAGAAGAAACACAAAGGTAACTTTTCATGGTCTGATCTTTCAACACAACTGGACTCCCCACAGCTCCTTAAAATAAATAAAATGATCATATCCGTACTGCACTGAACCATGTAAAAAGAGGATTTTGTAAACTGGAAACAACTTGCCGGTATATTTTCGTCAGCATATATTAGTTCAAGGAGTCCTGGTTGCATAGTGAGTAAGCAGTGGGCAGTTATCTGCAAGGTGGGCAGTTCAAAACCACCAAGAACTTTGCAAAAAAAAAAAAAAAAAAGGACTCTACTCCCATAAATAGTTATAGTCACTGAAACTCACAGGAGCAGTTTTAGCCTTTTTGTAGGGTTACTATGTATGAGCACCATCTCAGTGGCAGTATGCTTTGTTATATATTAGAAAAAATATGTTTTTGTAAAAACACTTGGAAGAAAGATTTTAACTTGGGATTTTCTGGAAAAATAAAAGCGACAACAACAAAAAGTTAAATGAGAACGATTAAATTAATACCATGAAGTGAAAACTGCTTACAGTCTTGTCAGTTGCCCTTGAGTCAGTTCTGATTCGTAGCAACCTCATGTATAACAGAAGGAAACATTGCCCTGATCTGAGACACACTCATAAGTTTTCTTATTGCCAGACATTCCTGTATTGTTGAAGTCACTGTGTCAACCCATCCCCTATTGCTCAGTAAAGTGGAGTAGCAGCAAACCAAGCATGTTGTCCTTCTCCCAGGACAGGTAGCTCTGATAATTTGTCCAAAGTATAAGAGAAAGTCTTGCCATCCTTGACTCTAAGGAGAAATCTGGCTGTACTTCTTCCAAGAAAGATCTGTTTGTTCTTTTGACAGTCCATGGTATTTTCAATATTCTTTGCTAACACCATAGTTCAGATGCATCAATTCTTTTTCTGTCTTCCTTTTTCAATGTCCAACTTCCACATGCATAGGAGCTGACTGAAAATGCCACGTGTGGCAGTTACATAATCTGTCAATTTGAAAAGGGGTGGAGTCTAGCCTGTCCATCAGGGCACAGTTAATGAGGCCTCTGTGTGGGCATGACCTTCTCCTGAGGGTTATGGAAGCTCCTGTCTTCCTCCCTGGAGGTGTGACACACACTTGCTATGAGACATTCCTGATGATAAGCCAGATGGAACAATGCTGATGGAGCCAGAGCCCTGGAGCTGGAGGTGAGATGCTTCTACCACCACTGGATCCACAAGACATTCCACCCATTGGCCTGTGATCTTCCCTCATTTGACATCATTACATGTGATGTGTGAATCTGAAGAGGAAATTATAGACTGGCGTCAGGCATATAGGCTAATAGCGGACTTAAGGACTTGATGTGGATTAGACTGGGATGTTTTCTTAATATACAATTGCTTTTACATAAAGCTCTTCCTTATACACTTCTGAGTGTCTATGACTTTCTTTCTCTTATTAACCCAGAATAATGCACTATGGCTTGGGTCAGGTCCACCTTAGGCTTCAAAGGGATAGCCTTGCTCTGTAACATTTGAAAGTGGTCTCATGCAACAGATTTGCCTAAAGCAAATATGTAGCCTAATTTGCCTGTTGCTTTCATGAATATTAATTCTGGTGTGCAGTAGCCATTTCAAGAGATAGCATATGATTAAGAACCAATAGCATTGCAGGAGGATGTTCAGTTGCACTGAAGACATTGGAGGAAATCAAGGCTCCAGGAATTGACATAACACAATTGAGATGTTTTAACACAAAGATACAAAACTGGTCAGAGTCAAGATGGTGTCCAGGTAGAATCACCCGCTCTGCACTCATGTTACTAGACCAGAAATAAAGAGGTAAGGAGGCCAATACTGGGAGGCTGGGTGGTAAAAATAAATTCAGTGTGCTAGGGTCTGATACAGACATCACCCTGTGATTTTCACCCATCTTGCACCTTGAGAACTCACTGAAACTCTCTAAGCTCACTATATCTGTCCACAGGCTCTCCTAAACCCTTGTTAGGTCCAGCAGGACAGCATCCACAATCCCTTACTGTGCCCAAATTATGAGACCTGCAGCAAGCAGTAATTTCCCCAGGCTGCTGTTTAAAAGTTGTCATAATCCCAGGCTCATAGAGAGCCTTTGAGAACTAGCCACAAGACCTCACACCAGAGTTCTCCTCTCTGCTACAGTCTAGAAACAGAGTGACTACATAGGCCATCCCTCTTTCCCCTCTCCCCAGCTCCACACCTGCCAGCATGGGTAACGATAAATAATTAGATAGTAATTTGCAGTATGAATAGCCACTGGGATATTTACTTGTGACAGAATGCAGTTCCCCAGAGCACAACTGGCAGGAGTGACGCAGGAGTGCAGTCAGGGGAGAATTCAGTTCCAGTCATCCGCAAACCCACTCCACTAATCTGTTCCCCTTCCCTGGGGTCAGTGAGGCACAGCCTCAATATCAGGGCACCTCACAAGTCCATTATAAAAGGGGGCACATTTTCTTTATTAAACAGTCAAAAGAATGCTTTCAATTCCAAGCTGTGATTCTTTGTGTAACTTTCAATGTAAACAGCCAGAATTTAGTCCTTTAGCATACATTAATCTCCAAGCACAGCCTAGGACTTTAACATAACAAAATGGGAAAAACAAACAGGTTCTGAAAGCTAAATGCCAAAGCCAAAAACTGGCTCTACCCGTTCTGGGCTCCACAGAGAGTCTCAAAAAGGCTGCAAATTGTGGCCAGACAGCCCAAAGCAGGCCTGTACCTGCACGCTGCAGTCCTACCCTAACCCGGCTAGTGGCAAACCTACAGTTGCCTGCCTCAGACCAAACTCGAAGGCCCCCACTTTCGGTGTCTACTGAGTCGCCCTGGCACACTGCCTACATAGCAGTTAGACCCACCACCATAGTAGCCTACAGGTAGTCGTCAAAAACACACTTTCCAGTCACACAGAGAAAGAGCTCAGAAATATGAAAGGTCTCTAGAAATATGGTGCCCAGTTCCAAAATGATGTACAAACAGCAACAGACTTCAACTCTCTCAACAAGAAAACAAGAGAAATGAAACACAACAGTGGAGGAAGTAATAAATCTAACAATGCTCATAGAAGAATGCCACAAAGAGATAGCTTCAGAATGCTGTTTTGAGTACTCCAGGATATGAGGGAAGCAATGCAGAATAAGGATGCCATGATAGAGGAAATGAAGTCCACAATAGATGGGATAAAATCCATGATAGAGGGAATGAAGTCCATGCACCAAAGGGAAATACAAGAACTAGTGGATGAGGTAACAGAAGCAAAACACAAGATCAAGGACCTCACTGACAGACAGGAAGAGGCAGAGAATGGCACCTGTGACCTTGAGGACATTCAGGCTGACTTCAATAAACAGGAAACACACACAAACTAGATAATAAAAAAGGCAGAAGAAAATCTGAGTTCAATGACAGACCCTATGACAAGTACAATATTTGAATAATTGGTCTTTGAGAACAAGACACAATGAAGAAGCCAAGAGCTAAATTAGTGAGGGAATTACTGGAAGCAAACTTCCCCATCTTAATGAATGAGAATCAGCCACTAGTACAGGAAGCAGAAAGGGCACCAATTAGATTAAACCCCAGGAAGACTTCAGCAAGACACATAATAGTTAATTTATCCAACTTTGAGGAAAAAGAGAGAAATTTAAGAGCAGCAAGAGAAAAAAAAAGGTGGTGAAATAAAATGGTGTCCAGATAAGAATATACTCAGACCTATCAGCAGATACCATGAAGAGGAGGAGAGAGTGGAATAACACCATCCGAAAGCTGAAAGGAAAAAAATGCAAGCCAAAGAATCCTGTACCATGTGCAATTATCTATTAAGATAGAAAGTGAGATAAGGGTCTTCCTGGACAAGGAAAAACTCAAATAATATGCATAAAACCCACAACCCTACAAAAATCCTTGCTGACTCACTATGGTCAGAGGACCAAGATCCACCAAGCACAAGCAGGAGACTGCCAAAAAACACAAGTCCATCCAGAAGTCAATGAATTGAAAACAGTTACCAAGATAACTTTGTCCCAGAGGGAAAATAAGGCAAGAAGGAAGCTCCCTCGACAAAAACACAGCACACTAATATGAAGGGAAATAGGGAAACACCCAACACAAAAGGTAAGAGAATCAACAGCTGTGAATCAACAGATGGAGATAATAACTCTGAATGACAATGGCATGAACTTGCCCAATAAGAGGCAAAGGTTAGCAGACTGGCTCAGAAAACATAGCCCATCAACCTGTTACCTGCAAGGGACACATCTTACACTTGTGGACAGAAATAGACTGAGAATAAAAAAACTGGCAGAAAACATACCAGGCAAAAGACAACTTTTTAAAAATCAGGGATTAAGATCCTAATCTCTGACAAAATTGACCTCAAGGTGCACACTACAACTAGAGAGACAGAATTGACCTCAAAGTGCACACTATAACAAGGAGGGACACTATATAATGCTCAAAGGATCAGTAGACCAGAAGCCAGAAAGCATAATAAATATCTGCATATCTAACAAGAGACCCATGAAATTTGTCAAACAAACTATTCAAAAGATGAAAAAAAGAAAGCACAGACTCAGCAATCATTGTAGGTGACTTTAATATACCACTATCATAGAAAAATAGACCACTGGGAAAGAAGCTCAGCAGAGAGGCTACAGAGCTAAACACTACAATTAGGCTACTCTGGACTTGATAGATATTTATAGAGCTATCAAAAGTCATAGCATTTGGGTCTTAGAGACTTGTAGTTAAACAAGTGGCTATCTAGCAGAGAAGTTGCAAGCCCACATGAAAGAAGTGCACTAGCCTGTACTATCATGAAGTGTCAACAGGATCCGGTAGCAGGCATCAGAAGACCACAAACAAACAAACAAAAATGAATATTATTGAGAACGAGAGAGGTCAGAACGGAGACCCAAAACCCATCATTAGGCAATCCAACATCCCCACACAGAAGGGTCGCAAGGAAGGGATGAGTCAACCAGGGTGCAGTATAGCACCGATGAAACACACAAAATTCCTCTGGTTTTGTGAGGCTTCCTCACCTTTCTTGAGGCTTCATCAGCCCCCCACTATAATAACCCCAATCCTGCCTTTCACTGTGTCTAGGCTGGACCATGTATACAGGTATAGATAAAAGCTCAGGCACATAGAATTCAGGTCAGATGAACCCCATAGAAATAGAATGGGAGTAGCGATACCAGGAGGGTAGGGGGGAAGGTGGAAAGAGGATGGGAGGAAGAAACCATGGGGGGAAAGAGACAGCGGTCAGTGTAAGATATGAAATTAATAATAATTTATAATTTATCAAGGGGTTATGAGGGAGGAAGGCAAAAAGAGGAGCTGATACCAAGGACTCAAAATGAATGTAAATGTTTAGAAAATGATGGCAACATATGTACAAATATGATTGATACAATTGATGTACAGCTTGTTATAAGAGCTGTAAGATCCCCCAATAGAATGATCTTTAAAAATAATTCCCCCCCCAAAAGGATACTATACTGGAAGTACTCATTAATCTTTACCTAGAAATTTGGAAGAGAGTCCTCTCCCCAACTGACTGGAATAAATGTCCACATTCCAAAAAAAAGGTGATACAAATGAATTTGGAAATTATTGAAAAAAATTAATACCAAATGCAAGGAAATTTTGCTAAAAAGAGCCCAAAGAGAGGCATGGCAGGATACAGGCTGGGAATTTCCACAAGTTTAAGCTAGAATAATAAGAAGATATGTGACAAGAAATATTATTCCTGGTTTCAGATGGATCGTGGCTGTAGGCAGAGCATGCCACACAGTACTGATTTACCTGTGTTTTATTGGCAATGCAGCAGCATTTGACTGGGAACTTCTTAAAAAGGGATGGATACCATATTGATAAAAATGGAAATTCCAGAACACTTAATTATGTTCATGCAACACCTGTCCCTAGACTAAGACCAATCATTGGAACATAACAAGGAGAGACTGGATGGCTTATAATCAGGAAAAGTGCACTTTGGGCTTGCATCTTGCTAGCATACTTACTCAGTCTTTGTCCTAAACAAATTCTTTGAGAAAATGGACTCTATGCAAAAGAATATGGGATCAGAATTGTAGGAAGACTTATTAACAATCTAAAATGTGCAGAAAACATAATCTTGTTTTGGGAAAGTTAAAATGGCTTGAAGAAATTACTGATGAAGTTCAAAGACTACAGCTTTTAGCATGTATTGTAATTTAGCATTTAGAAATCAGGAGTACTCACACTGGACCAATAAGCAGCATCCTGATAAATAGGGAAAAGATTGAAGTTGTCAAGGATTTCATTTACTTTGATCCATAACCAAATGCTCATGGAAGCAGCAGTCAAGAACTCAAACTGTATATTGCATTTGGAAAATTTGCTGTAAAGGACCTCTTTAAAGCATTCTAAAGCAAAGATGTCACCTGAAGAATGGCCCAACCTATGCAATTTTCATTCATATCATATTTATGCTAAGGAAGAGAGGTGAAGAATTGGGATTCCCATGTTGGGGAAGAATATTGAATATACAATGGATGGTTGGAAGAATGAGAAACTCTATGTTGGGAAAATTAGACAGAATGCTCTGTAGAAGTGTGAATGATAAAGTTTGTCTCACTTACTTTGGACTTGTTATCAGGAGGTAGCAGTCTCTGGAGAAGGATGTCATGTTTGGTAGACAGCCAGCAAAAAATTAAATAAATCAAGGAAGACATTCAATTAAATTAATTAGTACAGTGGCTCCGATAATGGGCTCGAACGTCAAACAAAGATTAAGGAAGATGGCGCATAAGACTGGTCAGTGTTTCATTCTTTTGTACACCGAGGTGCTATGAATCTGAGCCAACCCAAGAACAATAGGGTTTTCTTTTCTATATTAATGAAATCATATCAGTGTAGGGTATGCTTTAAACCAATTACCTTTCACATATAAACCAAGCTGATTAGGTAGAAAACAGCATACAGATGAGATAGATATGGAAATTATCAAGGAGTCATGAAGTAGAAACGTAAGTGACAAAGACTTGTCTCTAGAGGTGTTAGGCTGAGTTTTACAGCAAAATAAAGTCAGTGAAATTCACTTATGTATAAGAAAGAACTTTATATCAGGAAAGAATTTTATATTTACAAACAGCCAATCCCAGTCCAACTCAAGTCCATGGGCAGATGCTAGCAGGAGACTCTCAGACTCATGCAGCAGATGGTGGATGAAGCAGGAAGGTGAAATGGGAAGCTGCGAGATCACTGACCAATGGGTGCACAGTCAGGTAGATCCAAGGGCCACCAGATAAGGCCACGGTTCCAACAGCAAGCTCATTAGGCTGCAGGAGTCAAAAACCCCAGATATGAGACATAGATCTAGTCAAATAGGAGGTGAAGAGCAAGAGAGCTCATTTCCCTCCAGGGTCTGTCTAATAAAACATCCATACCCACCAGGAGACACCATCAGGCTATGTCCTGATTAATAGGCTGGACTCCATGCTACTTTCACACAGGTTTAAATTGATATGAAAATTAACAATCACACACACACGAACATTCTTCCCCTGAATCCAGCACGCTGAATTTGTTGTTTTAGCCTTCTACCTGTGAAAAAATTAATCTGTTTGTTAAAGTCATCCACTTATAATATTTATGCAATAGCAGCCCTCGATAAATAGGAAAGCAAGAATGCTTTTATCATCTGCATTTTAAAGTTTGTTAATGAGTTTTCCTCTAATTCTGATGATCCCAGATTATTTGCTCAGCATATTGAATAAATAAGGTGAAAGGGTACAAACCTGACATGAATCTTTTTCCATTTTACCTAATTTATTTTATTGTCAGTTTTTGGTTTTTTTCTTCTGCATTTTAAAATCATGAACAATTTTTATGAAATATAGCTTACATATCACACAATTTGATAATTTAAACATATTAAAAAGAGTTGTGCAATCATACCCACAATCAATTTTAGAACATCTTTTCTTTCTTTTACTCATTATTATAAGGTTTCCATCCCCTGTCCCACAACCCCCTGTTCCATAACCTCAAGGAACTGTCTCTGTAGATTTATGTACCCTGCATATTATATAAAGAAAAACATACAAAAACAAAGAGCAAAAACAAAACAAAAAATACGACCCAAGAATAGTGAAAAACAAAACAAACCAAAAAAACAGAAAATAATAACCAGAAAATAAAAACTAGACCAACTTTTTAGGGGTCAAAAGTAGAACAGATAACAAGGTGTTAAATTTCAACTTAATTACATCTGAATTAGTCCAATTTCCAATACACGTTATATGAAAGCATGGCTATTGAGATAGTTAAGGTTTATTGTGTCAACCTGGCAGATATACCCATGTGGGATTAATTGAAGGGTGGAGAGATAAATGGCTTGGTAAGCCTCGCCTTTCTAGTTCTCAGGTCTCTTGCTTTCCAATGGTTGGACCAAGGTTCAGCTGCCTTAGCCAGTTCCTGGCTGTAGTGGTCAAGGCTCACTTCCTGCAAGATATCCTTGAGGAGAAGCCGCATGGACCTACCCCGGTGCAGCCCTGGGTGCTGGAACAGCCTAGTGGAGACCCCTGCCAGCGCTGAGATGTTTACACATTCACTGATTCGGCTTTCCTCCTGCAGTCAGCATCATTGTGTGTGTTTTGTGAGATGGAGGAGGACTTTGTAGATCTGTGTTGGACATATGGGCTTATGTTGGATTTATGGGCTTGGACAGCACTGGGTTGGGATGCTTTTTTTAACTACACTTAGCAGCCTTTATATAAAACTCTCGTTTATACGTATGAGTTTCTGTGGATTTGTTTCCCTAGTTTACCCAGAGTGACACAGTTACTCACATCCCTGGTCAATGGCCAGAGGTGATTTTCCTGAGGTTTAATCCACTTGGGGACCCTGCAAATGAATTTTGGGTTTTTCCTGTAATTCATAGCCTTCTGCAAACTGGGTTCTCTGAATTTAAACTCTAATACCATTCCCTCCTCTGGGCTTAGTTTTTATTAATTACATTATTTGGGTCACACAAGCTGGTGTGTTTATTCCATGTTGACTTGGCTGGCTCAGCACTTAAATGGTTGCTTGTCTTAAGACAAGCCTAAAGACCCCAGACACGATTCTTTCTGAGAGCCAGAAACCATTTGATTTCTCTGCCTTTTCTATAGTATCCATATCTTCAGTGATCTCTTCATGAGTTCACAAGGAGGATCACGTCATAAGAACAAATTGTTCTTAGATGAGGGTTACGATTAAATCCAAGCTCAGAATCCATTCACAAAACATATAGTTTATATATGTCCTGGTCCACTTTAAAGACATCGTTATAATTTTATTGGGGAACATTCTAAATCACCCCTACAGGGTATATGACAATTCCAATGCTATTATCATTAATTTTATCAATGGTTTAGAATTCAAAAGCTGAATAGAAACAGAAAGTATATGTGTTTAGGACAACATTTTAGACTGAAATACTGGTGACATATAAATAAAAAATGCAAGCGTCTGGACACTATGCAAATAATGAGGATTAAAGATAAGGCAAAATGTCAATAACATTCATTTACATGTTTGCTATACTAAGATATTTCATAAAAAGCCAAGGCAGCATGGACATAGTAAATATCTGATAGTCTTAAGTTGCCATTCATTGGGGACTTTCAGAGCAAGAGCTCTGAACCAAAATTCAATGACCTCCAAATCCATAATGTGGGATAATAGCCACCTGCTTCTTCTCACACTAAGGGAGGATTTCAGTTCCTTGATTATGTTACATGTGAATTGAAAGGAAAATTCATTTTGCTTAGTGGGGTTTCCACATTGGAGACTCTGGTGTGGCCTGTGAAGGATGTTGCACTTCGAAGGGCTGGAGTCGGAAGTCCTGGTTTTCTGTAGCACTGAGTCTGGGTCGCCAAGGAAATTAGGTAAGAAATACCTAAGTAGAAACACAATACTGGGTGCATTCTCCCTTGAGAGTCTATGTAAGCTGTATTACACATTTTCATCAATGGCAAATTGCCGCACTTGGTTGACCCCCAACAGAAGTAAAATCACCTTCTCTAAGACAGATACACCGCTCCTCACTTCAGAATTTGAATTTCCATTAAGGCTCATTCATAAGAATGCCTGTTAGGGTCGGTGATCTTAGAACAAAATTATGTGACAAGAACTAATTGATCTCCCCCCTCTCCCCTCAACATGAGGAACTGATTCCAGCTGAGGTGAGTCTTCCCCTGTTGAAGTAGATTTTGAGATGTACACATAAGAGGGTGCTGTATGGATGATGAGCAGTAGGCTAGCACCCCACCTCGTTGCTTGCGAGCATGACTTAGAAGATTATGTGACATGAGCACAAATGGTTACCTTTGTCTTGGTGTTTATCCCTATAATGTTGGTAACACACAATATACGTTCTTCTGTGTTTGACTAACTCAACTCAGGATAATGGTTTCTAGGCCCATTCGTGTCATGAGGGGTTTTGTGGTTTTATCACTGTCTTTCAGGGTTGTGTAGAATTTCATTATTTGTATGTACTAGAGTTTCTTTATTCATTATTCTACTGATGGGCATTTGGATTGTTTCCAGCTTCATTCTATTGTGAACTGTGCTTCACTGAACATGGGAGAGTATATGTCTGTTCACATTATATCTCTGACTTACCCAGGAAAGGTATTGCTGAGTCACATGGTATTTATGTTCCTAGTCATTTCAGGTTAGCACCGTATCCCTTTCCACAGTGACTATATGTTTACAAGCCCACCAGCAGTATAAAAGAGTTCCAGTCCCTCCACACCCTTTGCAGTATTTGTTGTTTTGTTGGTATGAGTTGGGGTATAGTGATGTCAGTGTTGTTTTGACTTTTTGCATTTCCTGTGTTGCTAGTGATCATGAGCATATTTTTAAGCCATTTGAATACCTTGTTGGTAAACTGTTTGCTCATGTCCTTTTCTCCCTCTTTAATTGGATTATTTATTTTTCTGATTGAGATATAGAATTGTATAGGTTTTAGTAATTAGTGCTTCATCCATTGTTCCATTACTATTTTCCCCCAGTCCAGGGGCTGCCCTCATCTATTTTTGCAAACAATAGGTTTGTGGTCACATACTTCACAGATCTCTAAATGTAATCGGTCAGTCACATTAAGATGCATGCCGTCATAACCCTGATACGTTTCAGAACCTTTTCTTCTTGTACCCAGGGTCCTTAACTTCCCGTGCGCCCTTTTTCTTCCCTGTCATGCCCTAGCCAATTGCCATCAAGCTCTGGTCTCTATAGCTGCACCTATCCTGGATCTCATATGCAGAAAATCATATGAAAGACAAACAGGAGGCAAGCAAGAAGACAGACAAACACCCCAACAACAATGACTCGATAAAACAAAGAGAAGCTTCAATAGAAAAGAAAGCAGAAAATATTAAAAACTGAAATAACGTTAGTGGGTCAAAAGGGAGATAAAATGATAATATATTACATCTTAACCTAACTACAGCTGTCATAATTGACTTTACAATACTCTGAGAGCAAGGCGATTCACATGGCTGCATTATGTTCACAGCAGATTCACAGGAGGCTAAATCTATGTGGCAATCCCGCCAATGGAATGTGGGGTCCACTGTCATCCTGCTCTCAGGTCATGTGATCTTTCAATCTGGTCTCCTAAGTAACTGGGTAGAAAGCCCGCCTAGTGCTTATGAACCACATATCCCCCTCTTTATATGTCCATCCTAAAGACCACTCCACAGAGGGGCCATCACTGTAGCTAGGCCAGGTCAGCTCTTCTAGATCTGGGGAGAAGATCGTTCCGTTGCTGCAGTACCACCCTGTGCCAAACCAATCGACATTTCTACAAGAGAGATGAGCAAAACTCCATAGGAAATTCAAGTCAAGATCGGGGAGGAAGGCATGCATATCTCAGAGAGAGTGATTATATTTCTGTTGGTGGGTAAACTGGGTCGAGAAACCTGTCATCTGGGGAAAATGCTCAACAGGAGCCTTGGTAGCATGATGGTTACATGTTGGGCTGTGATCTGCCTGGTTGGCAGTTGGAAGCCACCAACAGCTCTGGAGAGAAAGACTGGGATGTCTTCTATAGAAACATATTGATAGCCTGTGCAAGTAAAATTTGGCTGCAGATCCTACAACACTGGTTGCAGCAGTACATTCACAGGGACTGTTCAGGCCAAATTCAGACGATAACATGGAACAAGAGATATCATTGCTGATGCTTGAATCTTGGCTAAATGCAGAGAATACCAGAAAGACCTTTACTTTTTTTTCCTTGAGGCTAGATCATTTATTAAAACATCATATGATAGAATACACTTTCTGAAACAATAGTACAGTGGGAAACATTTCACCTCATTGACATTCCACATAAAACCCAGTTAAATTGTAACATAATCTGGCCAGAATTGGAAAACATGTATGCCTATAACCACTGAAAGGTTTAACAGGAAAGTGAATTCGGATCTAGGGTTTTCCTATATTCATTGCTGAGTTAACGAATATCACCATCTAAAAGGTGATCAAAATCCCATGTACCTGCAAGTTAAAATTTATCTACCCTGGGTTCATTGGTATACGTCCAACTTAAAGTTACCTTTATAGTAAAGATTTCACTATTACCTTCTCTCCGCAAACAAAAAATAAATATCAGGAACAAAAATTAAAGATAAGAGTTGAATTTCAAACCACGTTTTGTTACTATTATTCTTTCTTTTTAACTGATCACCTATAAGCATGCAAACAACTGTCCTCTGAACGACACTGCTTCCACAGTCTCTTGGGTAGCAGCAGGTAAATTGAAAAGGGCACTCAATCGGTAGTTCTCTCCTTTTCCAAAACACTTCTAAGCAGTGTGTGTGTGACGCACAACACGAGGTAGGAAAGACCATCTTTAATAAATTATCTTCTTAACTGCAGAGACTTTCTGTAAAATAAAACTTGACAAAATGAGAAACCACGCCGTTAATGAGAGCCATAGGAGTCCCAGCCCATTTCCGGAACCACTTCCAGGAGTGCTCAAGCCTAAGCAGCGCCTTGATGTCAAGGTCCACCACGCCTTCAGACCAGGGCACTGAGACCGACTTCCTCCACTCTCATTTGCCGCTTCTTTGGACCACCCAGTCTTGCTGGCAGAGGGGACAGCGTTTGTTCTGTTTCACCCACAGGGACATGCAACAGTTGTGGAAGGAGTGATTGCATTCTCCCCAGACCACAACACAGTCCTCTTGTTTGTTTTCAGCTTGACATCTAAGGCAGGCATCTGGACCCTGCAGATGGCGCACGTATCGCACTCGACGTCCCAGCTCCACAAGGCCACCGCGTTCCACTTCTTGAGGGAGAACATCTTATCGGTCCCCGCCTTAGGGCCTGCGCCCCGCCCCCGGAGTGAGCGGAGAAGACGCCGGGCTCCTAGCTGTCTTCCACATCGGCCATGGCGGCAGCGCGGCGCCGGGAGCGGAGACGTGGGCCTGGGGAGGAGGGCGGTGATGGCGGCTCCACGGGGCCGCTCGACGGGACACAGCGCCCCCAGCGGGCCGCGGCAAGACCTTTACTTTTTATAAAAATAGACTATGCCAGAGCATTCGACTGGGTGGATCATAACTAGCTAGGCTTGAGAAGAATGGGATTTCCAGAACTTTCATGGTACTCATGCAGAACTTATACATGGATTGAGAGGTAGTTTTGTTAACAGAGCAAGGGAATGCTTTTAATGTTTTTAAATCAGGAAAGGTGTATAATAGGCTTACATCTTTTCACCATCATCAGGGAATCTGGATTATATTTAAAAGAATGTGACATCAGGATGGGAGAAAGGCTTATTAACGACCTGTGATTTGCAGATGACATATCTCACTCTTGCTTGCTGATAGTGAGCAGGATCTGAGGCACTTGCTGATAAAGATCAAGGATTGCAGCCTTCAGTTTGGATTACAACTCAATGTAAAGAAGATCATAACCTTCACAACGGAACCAATAGGGAACATGCATGATAAATGGAGAAAAGATTGAAGTTGTCAAGGATTCTGTCTTGCTTGGATCCACAGTTGATGCTCAAGGAAGCAGTCGCCAAGATATCAAAAGACGACTTGCATTTGGTAAATCTGCCAACACTCTTTAGCGTGTTGAAAAGCAGCGCAGTAACTTTGAGGATTAAGGAGCACCTGATCCAAGCCATCATATTTTCAATTCCCCCATAAACATGTGAAAGTTGGATACTAAATAAAGAGACTGAAGAATCGATGCATTTGAATTTTGGTGCTGGTGAAAAAGTTGAAGGTATCATTGACTGACAAACATGCTTTGACATGTCAGGAGAGACCAGTCTCTGGAGAAGGAATCACGCTTGATAAAAGTATAGGGGTAGTGAAAAATAGGAAGACCCTTGATGAGATGGCTTGATACAGTGGCAGCAACAGTCGGTTCAAGCATAAGAACAATTGTAAAGATGGCACAGGACTGGTCATTGTTGCTTTTAGTTGTACATAGTCTGGATAGACTAGAGAAACAAAATCATAAACAGTCATATCTGTATAGGAAAGAGCTTTAAATAAAGAATAACTGTACTTTAAGAAAATATCCCCGTCCAGTTCAGATCAAGTCCATAAGTCCAATATTAGTCCACACTAGTCCATAAAGCCCTTTTCAGATGGACACACACATATAATGGCATCGAACGCAGGACGATCACAGGCCAGTGGGTGGAAAGTCTTGTGGCTCCAGTGGCGGTGGAAACAACTTATCTCAGTGCTGGCGTGGGTCTCCACGTGGCTTCATCAGGGTAGTTCCATGTGTCTTGCCAACAGGAACGTCTCGCAGGGAGTGAGTGTGTGTCCTGCCTCCAGCGAGCTATTTATTTCCTTAGCGCCTCCAAATGAGGTCATCAAGCTGTGATCAGATTGACAGGCAAAACTCCACCCCTTCACTCTTAATAGTTTCAAATTGACAAGAGATTATGTAACTACCATAGTCACTATAGGTCCGACTAGACGCAATGGCAGCTAACAACAACAACAACATCATAGTTGGTGGCATGAAGTCAAACTCCTAGCCTCCTAAACTGCTAGAAAAATCTTATCTCTTTTATGTCACCCCTTGGGATATTTCTCTTACAGCAGCACTAAAACCTATTCATATCGAGTTGACTCTGACTCATGACAACCCTATAGGACAGAATAGAAGTACATCTTATGGTTTCCAAGTTTTGATGGCACTTGTCAACAACAACATAGTTTCCAACATAGTTTCCAACAACATAGTTTCCATCTTCCTAGAAGCAGACTGATATCTCTCTCTCTTATGGAGTGGTTGATGTGTTAGAACCAGCAACCTTTCATTTAGTAGCAAAGTACTGAACCATTCTGCCACTAGCATTCCTTATAGCAGCGATGTTCCTGACTCTAGCCTCTGGGTGAGTTTGAGCTGCCAACTTGTGAACTGTGAAAAATGGCACTGTTGCACCAGACCTCCCTGTTTAACTTCACAAAGGGGAAGAATAAAAACCTTAAATCTTAGGCAAATTCCAATGATGTGGAAGTTGAATATAACTTTTTGACAATTCTTTTAACAGTCACCTTTCCAACCACCCTCTCTACTTCTCTACTGGGTTGGACAATCCATTGCAATGACCAAAGAACCCACAAGCTATTTTTATCGTTATGGGTTTTATGATAATTCGGGATCAGGAACAAATTAGGGTACACATCTTCCATTGAAGAGATTCTTGGCAGGCATACTCCCTACCCCTTGGCTCAAGTGTTGCAAAACTCTTTATCTCTACTAATAAGTTCCCAGAAACATCTCTGTCCTCCCGTATGATAGACCTGTGGGTGTTCAGCTCTTTTGCTCGATGGAATCTTAGTTTTTCCAAGTACCTGGAAGGATCACACTCCACCAGAAAGTCTCACGTGTAAAGGTGCTCAGTTTCCTCATTTTGTTTGCATGTGCACTATACCCATGGATAGGGACTGAATCCCACCTTCTTGCTCTGATCAAGTGGTTCTGGTACCACTGTTTCTCTGCTACTGTTTTTCACTATCTCAGGTGTGATAGAATGTTCTGTTGACAGGGATCCTGAGTCCAAATTGCATGTTCCAATTCTGGATCTTTTTGTCAATGATAGTGGGATCTTCATTTTGCAACTCTGAAATGGCTCATTGCAAGCCAGGTGGGGTGGTAGAGCTGAGCAATATTCTTGTTAGTGTTTCTTATACTTTATTTTTTGTGGGCTCATAATTGCACGGGTTTTATACACCTTATTTGCATTATTAGCAAGCTGTACATACCACTTGGTGGGTCACCTTGTTTTCATAGTTTTGCTCAGTTATTTATAGGAGTTATAAGAGCAAATGTGACTCTCATTCACTGCCGTTGATTCAATCCTGACTCATAGAAACTCAATTTGTAGAGTAACCCATTTGGGTTTCCAAGGCTGTAAATCATTATAGGAGCAGAAAGCATCAGCTTTCTCTTTGGTAGCACTGGTGGTTTTGAACTGCTGACCTTGTAATCTGACCACCGGAATCTACTTGACAAGAGTAAGTGGATGAATGAGTGCTTTTAAAAGTCACCCTTTATGCTAGACAGGGTCTCTAGAGAAACAAACCCAGGACACTAATGATTATATATATATTTATATAGATATAGACATAACATAAGAAATAAATAGTTAATTAATCTATAAAGCAGTACAAATGGCTCAGTGCAACTCACTTCCGTGAGACAGCTAGTACACTGGCCACCCTTTGAGTCTTGAGGGCTGCCAGGTAGCCCTCTGTAGAGCAATTCAGGCTATCCAGCCACAGGCAGGAAACAGCAAGGCAAGTTCACCAACAGTCAGCCAGGTGACAGAGCCTGACAGTCCCCAGCTCAAGTGATATATACTCCACCAGCGTGGTGAAGCAGGTCTTGAAGGAACCTCAAACTACAGTGGCACAGTCCGCGGGTTAGGTGTCCCACAGGTAGCGTGGCTTGCAAATTAATGCAGAGAGCAAGCTAAGGCAGTCACACACTGGTCTAATGATCAAAGAGCAAGAGACAAGACAGGCAAGGCTCGCCTATCCATTTATCTCTCCACTCTTCAATTAATTCCACATTTGTTCATTGGCCATGTTGGCACCATAAACCTACCTATCACACCCTTGTAGTATGAATTAAAAAGAAAAAGATACATTAAATTATGCATCTGATACTGCCAACGTAAAAGTACTTTGGCATATTATCTAATTTTCACGGAATTCTTACTTGAATGGATAATTAAAGAGGACTAATCTAGAATAGTTGGATAAAGTCGCTTTTGAGTTTTTACTCAAATACAAAGTATGCAAATTGATAGTCCATATAGCTTCATAGCCACAAATATTTTTTCCTATGCAATGAATATGTAATTCTTTCTTGCAAGTTGCTAAGGCATTTGACTTAGTAAAATCCTGTGGAAATGAGTACTATAGATTTATTAGACACTCCATAGAAATGTATTTCCTTGGTGCTTTAAATTCGTTGCATTTTAATGTCATTGAACATGCCCTTGCTCTTGTTTCCATTTGAGGTCTTGCATCCAGTGGGAATTTATAGGGCTTGGATTTATTTAAATTATGCTGATATATTTGATCTTTCAACATACAGTGCATGGTAAAAATGGGTAGCTGTCCATATCCATAAATGAAATATGAAGGTAAAGGCATACTGATAAATTCTCTACTAAATCAGGTTTAATTAGATATCAAAAGGGATAAAGCCTGGCAAAGTTCCACCTAAGTGTTACAGAAAGCTAAGTTCAGAAAAAAGAACATAGATATTCAAATGTGCATTATAAAACATGCTCTTGAATTTTACAGATGACAAAGCAAGAAAATACTTCTAATTTTGCCAATCCACTTGTTGAACAGAAACTTTCCCTTTGTTAATTTTTCCAATTTCATTGTACAAATAGCTTAGCAGCATCACTCTATCCTCCAAATAGGTTATCAGGCTTATAAATATCACACTCCTCGCCTTCACTCTATCCTTAGCATTGTAGATATATTATTGCTGACCTACACTAGGCATAGCTAGTTATGTTTGTACTTTTGGAATTTGAACAGAATATGATATATTTTATTGTGTGTGAATCAGATTCTATGTTTGGTGCCATATGGTAACTTGTTAATTAAAGGGACCTCAAGAGAAGGCATTCATGAAATGAAACAGTTTTTTCTAAAATGAATAACAAATCCTTTGTAGATGTTCAATAATATTTTCAGAATTGATTTTACTTAAAGCTAAGTACATTCTGACTAGTTTCAAGAGTCTATGATAATAGTCCTTTTCTTTGTCGCAAAACTTATATCGCCATTTTTACTTACTTCATGTTTCTGTCCACTCTCTTACTTCTGTTGCTTGTCAAAATACTTGCAGATAAAGAGAGAAATCACACTTAGGTAGTAGTTAGCATTGGGCAGAACGCAAAGAAATAAATGTCAGGCGACTCTCCTTCCTTTCCCATTTGTTTCTCATGATCTTCAACCCAGTTCCAGTTTTCCTTATATTTCGCCCTTAACAAGAGACTTTGAACATTTCATATTTGAGCTGAGTTGGCTTTAACGAGGCTGCTGTAAGATGCCAGCAGTTCTTCCCCATGTCTATTTTACAGCCATGTAAACAAACTCAGGTCAACATCCTAATCTTAAACTTTAGTAAGCACAGTGTTTTATGATTGGGTAGTTTTTCACGCAAACTTGTTAAGGAGTGGTTGCGTGTTTATGCTCTGGAGTGGACTTCAGCTAACTTCCCAGAAGCAGATTGCCACATTTTTCTCCCACAGAGCAGTTTTTGGGTTTGATCTACTGACCTTCTGGTTAGTAGCTGGGCTCAGAACCAAATCAAATGCATGGTATTTTAAGTGTTACCAAAAGGATGCAATGAATGTTAACACTGCAAAAAGGGGGTGGGGGGTCTACATTTCTTAAAGATTTTTGGCGATGTTTCTTTACCAATTCCATTATTTCCTCTGCTTGGGAAGACTGACTATCTTGCTGAACCTTCTGAGTTTCTTGTAACACATTGATTTAGTTATACCTTTTCTTAAGCTCCCACTCCTAGACTTAACTTTCCCCCATATCCCCATTCTTATTAAAAATGGAATAATTATGAGCTTCTGGAATATCATTTTGCTCTTCTAATAACCCAATTTGCCATTCAGGATGAGAGTCTAAGCCATCTTGAAAGTCACCGAGCACCCATTCGTACATCGATATTGATTCTGCAAGTATTCTCAGTACAGAGCAGTCCACTTTGTGTTAGGTTTACTTTGTTGGACTATCAAATTCACACTTCAGTTACGATTTGGAAAGGAAGATTCACTACCACTTTTGTTACTCTGCTCATTTTCCCACCTCCTTTTGTCCCGCCAGGGTCCACTTTCCATCATCAGTCTGTTAGTACAAGTATATGTACTTTCCCCAAAACATTTCCTTCTAGTCTGCCCCCACAAGTTCCATATGAATCACTCTTCTCTTGCAAACTTGTTTAGGGCAATAACATTTGGGGTACCCAAATTTTCACTTCCTACAAGTTGAGGATTCAACACTTGTCCACTCCTTGAATACAATTCTCTCAAATGTGAAAATAACATCTCAACCATTTCTCTTCATTTATCACTATTTTCTAGCTTGGCTTTAATAAGAATAAAACAACAACAAAAAATCAAACTCACTGCCATTGAGTCAACGCTGACTCTCAGCGACCCTCTAGGACAGGATAGAACTGCCCCTGTGAGTTTCTGAGACTGTCACTCTTTAGGAGAGGAGAAAGCCCTGTGCTTTCACCAAGGAGAGGCTGGCGGTTTCACACTGCTGACCTTGCAGTTAGCAGCCCAATGTGTAATCACTGAGCTACCAAGGCTCCTTAATAAGAATAGAGAGCTAAATAAATAAGATCCATAGAAAAAAGTAAAACAAAGAAGGAAGGAAAACAGATGATAGATAGGTGGTCGATAGATAATTTTCATCAGGTTGACTTTAATTCATGGCTGTGTTATGTACAACAGAAGGAAATGTTGCCCATCAGTGTCATCCTCACAACTTCCAGCATGTTTCTTTTTTAAAAAAACGTTTTATTAGGGGCTCATACAACACTTATTACAATCCATACGTACATCAATTGTGTAAAGCACATCTGTACATTCATTGCTCTTATCATTTCCAAAGCATTTACTCTCCACTTAAGCCCTTTGCATCAAGTCCTCCTTTTCCCTCCTCCCTCCCCACTCCCTCCTCCCTCATGAGCCCTTGATAATTTATAAATTATTATTTTGTCATATCTTGCCCTGTCTGATACTTGTAATCGGTTCCCCCTTTCTAACTCACTCTCCCTCTACCCTCCCAGTACACCACTCACCTCCTGGTCCTGAAGCTATCATCCACCCTGGATTCCCTGTGCCTCCAGCTCCTATCTGTACCAGTGTACATCCTCTGCTCTATCTAGACTTGTTAGGTAGAATTCGGATTATGATAGTTGGCGGGGGGAGGGGGGAGCATTTAGGAACTAGAGGAAAGCTGTATTCTTCATCGGTGCTACATCGCACCCTGACTGACTCATCTCCCCTAGACCCCTCTGTGAGGGGAATCTCCAGTGGCCGACAAATGGGCTTTGGGTCTCCACTCTGCACTTCCCCCTGCATTCACTATGGTAAGAATTTTTGTTCTGATGATGCCTTATACCTGATCCCTTCGACACCTCGTGATCTCACAGGCTGATGTGCTTCTTCCATGTGGGTTTTGTTGGTTCTCAGCTAGATGGCCGATTATTTACCTTCAAGCCTTTAAGACCCCAGACGCTATCTCTTTTGATAGCTGGGCACCATCAGCTTTCTTCACCACATTTGCTTATGCACCCGTTTGTCCTCAGTGATCATATCATGGAGATGTGCACCCAATGATATGATTTTTTTGTTCTTTGATGCCTGATAACTGATCCCTTCGGAACCATGTGATCACACAGGCTGGTGTGTTCTTCAATGTGGGCTTTGTTGCTTCTGTGCTAGATGGCTGCTTGCTTATCTTTAAGCCTTTAAGACTCCAGACGCTATATCTTTTGATGGCCGGGCACCATCAGCTTTCTTCACCACATTTGCTTATTCACCCGCTTTGGCTTCAGCGGTTGTGTCGGGAAGGTGAGCATCATAGAATGCCAATTTAATAGAAGAAAGTATTCTTGCATTGAGGGAGTACTTGAGTAGAGGCCCAATGTCCTTCTGCCACCTTTATAAACTATTAAGGGAGCAGGGGGGAGCGGGGAGGGAGGGTGAGGGGAAAAAAAAGGAAACCAAGCTGATTTCAGGAACCCAAGTGGAAAGCGAATTTTGAGAATGACGGGTGTAACGAATGTATAAGGGTGCTTTGCTCAATTGATGTATGTATGGATTGTGATAAGAGTTGTATGAGCCCCAATAAAAAATTTATTAAATAGAAAAAAACTAAACTTATAAATATAGGCACATAGATCTATTTCCCCATCCTCATATATATATTTACATATGTACATGTCTTTTTGAAGACCTCTGTAAATGCCCTTTGCCTCCCAGCTCTTTCCTATATTCCCTTGACTTTCCTCCTATCCCACTATCATGCTCCATCCCCACCTGGATTTCAGCAATACCTCTTCGTTACATTACCCTTGATCATGCCCTACCAGGCCTGCCACACCCACCTCACCACCAATTTGGATCACTTGTTGTCCCCTTGTTCCTGGGTTAGTTAACACCACTTCCTTACCTCCCACCTCCCCCTATCCAAGTTCCCCCCAGAACTGTCTGTCCTGTTGTTTTTCCTCCAGCTTGTTCATCCAGCCTATCTTCTTTAGACAGACCTGCGGATGTAATAACATGCACAAAAACAAGACAGAGCAAAACCAAGCAACAATATACAACACAACAACAAAACAAACCACTGACAAAGAACAAAACAAAACACAACAAGAAAGAAAAGCTTGTAGTTAGTTCAAGGATCATTTGTTGGCCTTTAGGAGTGTTTTCCAGTCCAATCTGCTGGGGCACCACGCCCTGGCCCCAAAGTCCACTTTCAGCATTCTCTGGGGACCTTGCTGCTCCATTCCCTTGCTGTTCCACTGCACTTCCCCAGTGCGTTGCCTCAGTGTGGTGGGATCAGGTCGGGTGCAATTCGCACACTGTGTCTCCGGGGCTGCCCCACGCAGGGCCGTGGATTAGTGAGGGATGTCATGTCTCATAGTGCGGCTGGCCATGTGGTCCTCTCTGTGAACTGGCTGCTCTAATTGGGGTCACTGTCCTCAGGGCCTAGAGGGCCAGGATTTGTTCCACTCTCTCCTCCTCCCCCTTCATCTGCTCCCATGTGCTCCGATCAGATATGTCCCTCTCCCGGAGATGCAGATTCAATGTCATCCTTTGAAACAAATTCTTCTGGGGGGGAGGGGCAGGCATCCACTTAGTATTTGGTACTGGGGCCAGCCCCCCAGACCTCTCCACTGGTTCCCTACTCCACAGAATGTTGCATTCACACCTTGGGGCACTGGGTTGAAGTCTGGTCCCTCTTTCCCTGTGGAGATATAAACAATACCTTCCCCTTGGGTGGGTTAGCACCCCATGCCCCTGCTACCCATTTCTCCCTTACTTTCATCCTGTGTTTTCCCTTTCCCCACCTCCTCCCCCCATTGTCTGCCATGTGAATCCCTGGATTTGATCTGGTCCCTGCCATACTACAAGGTCCTCCCCCCAAGAATGTTTGTATACAGTAGCTTTTTCCCTATGCCTTTTTTGCATTTTTTTTAATGCTTACCTCAGCGGGCTCATGTTGTACTTGTCCTTTTGTTCCTGACTTACTTCGCATGATTTCCTCCATTTCTTCCCATGCCACTATGTGCTTCATACATTCATCACTTCTTTTCAGCAATGTGTAGTGCTCCATTCTATGTATATACCACAGTTTTTTAATCCAATCATCAGTTGATGGAAATTTGGGTTGCTTTCAACTCCTTGCAATTGTGTACTGTGCCGCAATGAACATTGGAGCACAGATGCCTGGCCTTAGTTTGTTTCTTGCCTCTTCTGGGTATATGCCCAGTAGGGGGACTGCTGGGTCATATGGTAACTCTATTTCCATCTGTTTTAGGTATCGCCAGATTGATTTCCATAGTGGTCATACATACTTACAAGTCCACCAGCAGTGGATGAGAGTTCTTGTCTCCCCTCAGCCCCTCCAACACTTGTTGCTTTCTGATTTTTTGAATTAGACTACCTTTGAGGGTGTCAGGTGGTACCTCATTGTTGGTTTAATTTACATATCTCTTATGGCAAATGATCGGGAACATTTTCTCATATGTTTGTTGGCCATTCGGATTTCTGCCCCTGTGAAACTTCTGTTCAGGTCCTTTGCCCACCTCTCAAGTAGGCTACTAGTTTTTTTTTTCTTTTTAGAAGCTAGCAGAGTATTGTAGATTTTAGTAATTAAGGACTTTGTCTTACGTGTCATTGCTAAATATGTTTTCCCAGTCCATGGGCCCTCTTTTTACCAAGAAATCTCTTGGTGAATTCTTTCAATGTACACAGGTGTTTTATCTTCAGTATATCCCATTTGTCATTTGTGCCTCCTCTGTGTGTGTGTCCTTCCCTATTTCGGATAGCCTGTGTATTCCCTGTGCCAAAGTTCTCAAGTTGATCACAATTTCCTCATTGAGGCCCTAATAGTTTGGGGTTTAACTGTGATCCACCTTGAGTTTATTCTTGTGCATGGAGTGAGATAAAGGTCTTGCTTCATTTTTCTGCAGGTAAATATCCATTTTTTCCAGCACCATTTGTTAAAGAGGGCATCTGCTTCCCATTTGATATTTTTGGGGCTCTTATAAAAGATCAGTTGTCTGTATGCTGATGATTTTATTTCTAGGTTTTCAGTTCTTTCCCACTGGTCTGAGTATCTTTCATTGTACCAATATCATCCAGCATGTTTCTAACTACCAGTGAAACTGCTGGGCTAATCGATCTCCTGGGGGACTTCTTTTGCGCTCCTTGCTCCCCTCTTCATAAAACAAAGATGTCCTTTTCCAGAAGTTGATCCCTTTCATAATATACTCAAAGGAAGGGAGTCAGAAAATGTTCTGTTCTGGTCCATATGGTTTTCATTGACTAATTTTGGGTAAATAGATTATCGGCACTTTTTCCTAGTTTATTTTGTCTGGAAGGTCCCCTGGAAGCTGTCTGCTATTGATGCAGCTGCTGCCGTATGAAGTATGGGTGTAGTTTCTGGAGCTACAGCAAAACCAAAAGCCACCGCAATATGGCACACTGACAACAAGTGGTACTTAATAAAAATAGCTAACGCTGAACACGACTTTATATATTCTCTGAGTGCTTTATACAGATATGCTGGCCATTGGTCTAAAACTGTGCACATATTAACTTGGATAAGCTATCTTATGAGGTGAGTACAATAACTAACCCGATTTCATAGTTGTGGATGGTGCAACCAAAGATGTTAATTGCTTCCCAAGAGCACAGAATAAGTGACAGAAGGACTTGTCCCGAGAAGATGCCCCCAGGGACCACACTCTTACCACCCTGCATTTGATTCGCATCTCTGTGCCGTCTTCCAGTCATCATTCTTGTGCTACCCTTTACAATGACAGCACCATTCACTAGTCCATTCTGGTAAGAATTTTAAATAGTATAGATATGTCTGAAGTGACCTGTGAAATATCTCTATTATTCCCCCAACTCAAATTATTATGCCATCGACGAGGAAATACATTGTTGTACTCTTTACTTTTCAAAACGATGACTTGCATGCGTTTTAAATAACTTTCTTTATTCTGCATTAAGTGGAGGGGCTTTACATTTCAGGTCCTCATTTTATATTCAACAACTTAAAAACGTCTCTAACTTCTCCATAGCCCTGCCCGTCCCCCTTTCTATCCTCTCTGTTATAAGGTACACACACACACACTCACACCCACACTGACATTTTTCAAAACTGAGTTTTGTATTGCTTAACATAAATATTACTCCACTGGCTTGCTTCAGTAGCAATGATAAAATTCTGTGTATACATCTCCTAAAACTATCTGTTATGCATAATGATTGAAGACTGCACAAGAAAGAAGAGTATAACACCTTCTTTCCTTTATATAAGAAAATTACTTTCAGTAATAATATAAAAATAAGTTAAAACTAGCATTTTTAATATGTGAACTTAAATTTGCACTTATCAAATTAAAAACATACACTCTGCTGATGGTATAGTTCCAAACATTTTAAGCAGAAATAAAAACTCTATGTGATCTCACAGAATGACAGATTCCAGGTAACTCCAAGTCTATTTATTTGTCTTATAACCACTGTCTTTTTATTTTGAGTCTTCTGTTTAAAGGCAGTACTATCTAGTATCTCTGGGGACTTAGATACCAACAACTCTGAGACAAGTAAAAAATCTGTAACCTTAGGGGAAAAATGGCTATGACTAAATTCACATATGAATTCAAAGTGTCTCTCTATTAACCTTTATGGTGAATATGGTACTTAGTAGCAGATAAGTAATAAAGTAGCATTAATTTGAAGGATATTCCCTTCACACTTATGTACTTTATATATAATATGTAATATATTATTTATAATATATGCATGCATATATGTAATTAAAATTCAAACATATCTGCAACATTTGTCTAGAACACAAATAACTTTTGAGGGGGTGGCAAGAAGTAACATAATAGTAATTATATTCCTAACACTGTTTGGAATTGATGGCATCCGGTGAAAAACAGACCACGTCTGAGTAGGTTGGTTTGTTTGGAAGTTCTCCACAGATAGTACATCCCCTTTTTGTCTACACTTGGGAAATCTCTTATAGAGGGAAGAAGAAAGGAAAAATATCACACAAATTATAAAACAGCAGAGACTGAAGATGACATGCAGGTTCTTCAATAGAGACTCAGATACTCATCTGCTTTGAAGGCAAAACTTGTTAAACATTGACACATTGTAAACATAAATAAAATGTAGTTTATGAATATGTAGGAGGCCTGGTGGCACAGTGATTATGTGCTTGGCTGTTAACTAAAAAGTGGTTGAAACCTACCAATCCAAGGTGTCATATTTCTGGCAGTCTGTTTCTATAAAGATTTATAGTTTTCAAAGGTCATGGGGGCAATTCGTTAAGAAAGTATTTTACCATTCATTCACTACAGAGACAAACCTTTCCCTTAGACTCATTACTAGAAGGATTGATGTTTTATTTATTAGAATATCTATTTAAGATATTTGTTATTGTTGAGGGGAAAATCTAGAGGGCTTGAAAATGAAAACTGTCTCAGTGTCTTAAAACACCATATAATCATGGCTGTCCATTGTTTTAACTCATCTGCTTCATGGCAGATCTCAGAGAGATGTGGCAGTGCCCTTTCTTAACGAGTTAGAGCCTTAAAAACCTGATGGGGCAGTTCTCTGTTCTGTAGGGTCGCTGTGACTTGGAATCTGCTGTACGGCAACAAATTTGTGTTGAGGAGCATTTTTTCTTTTAAAAAATCATTTTATTGGGGCTCATACAGCTCTTATCACAAAACATCCATCCATCCAATGTCAAACACATTCATACACTTGTTATCTTCATCAACATTTTCTTTCTATTTGAGCCCTTGGTATCAGCTCCTCATTCCTGCCCATCCACCCCCAATGATCCTTTGAATATTTATACATTTTTATTATTTTTTCATGTCTTATACTGACCAATGTCTCCCTTCACCCACTTTTCTGTTGACCATCCCCCAGTGAGGGAGTTATATATAGATCATTGTGATCAGTTCCCCCTTTCTCCCCTCACCTTCCACCTACCTTTCTGGTATCGCTATTCTCATTATTGGTCCTGAGGGATTTATCTGTCTTGGATTCACTGTGTTTCCAGCTCTCATCAGTACCTGTGTCATTGCGCTTTTCTAGCAGGGTTTGTAAGGTAGAATTGGGATCATGATAGTGGGGGCAGGGGGGAGGGAGCATTAAAGAACTAGAGGAAAGCTGCATTGGTGCTGCACCAATCTATGCTGCACCCTGACTGGCTGATCTTTTCTTTGTGACGCTTCTGTAAGGGGATGTCCAATTGTCTCCAGATGGGCTTTTGGTCTCCATTCTGTACTCCCTCTCATCACTCATTCACATTGATATGTTTTTTGTTGTAGTTCTGAGTCTTTGATACCTGATACCTGATTCCAGCGACACTTCATGATCACACAGGCTGGTGTGCTTCTTCCATGTGGGCTTTGTTGTTTCTCAGCTAGATGGCTGCTTGTTTATCTTCAAGCCTGTAAGACCCCAGGCGCTACATCTTTTGATAGCCAGGCACCATCAGCTTTCTTCACCACATTTGCTATGCACCCATTTGTCTTCAGCAATCGTGTTGGGAAGTTGAGCATCACGGAATGCCAGGTTATTAGAACAAAGTGTTCTTATGTTGAGAGAGTAACTAAGTAGAGACCCAACATCTGTCTGCTACCTTGATACTTAACATATAAATAAATGTACATAGATTTATTTCCCTGAAATAAAGCCTTTTTTCTTAATGACTACCTTAGTTCTAAAAGTAAACTCCCTGATTTTCAACCCTCCAAAGAGATCTACTGTAGTAGATTTACCCAATGCAATGTGTCCTTTGATCTCTTGATTGCTGCTTCCATGAGGATGGATTGTGGGTTCAACCAAGACAAAATCCTTGGCATCATCAACCTTTTCTCCACTCATCATGTCTCTCCATTTGTCCAGTTGTGAGGATTTTGGTCTTCTTTACATTGGGCTTTAATTCATGCCAAAGGCTGCCATCCTTGTTCTTCATCAGCAAGTGCTTCAAGTCCTCCCCACTTGCAGCCAGCAGAGTCATGTCATCTGTAAGTCGCAGGATGTTAATAAGTCTTCCCCCCAGTTTGATGCCACATTCTTCTTCCTGCAATCCAGCTTTCTGATGATTTGCTCAGCATACAGATTAAATAAGTAGGGTAAGAAGGTGTAACCCTGATGCACAACTTTTCTGATTTAAAAGTCTTCTCGAGGAAGAGCAGGGAACACCTCTAAGGAGTCTTTCTTTCAAATGCATCAAGGCTGTGACTGGTCAAAGAGGCTGAACTGCACCACAACTGCTGCCTGCTCAGTGAGTGGTTAGTTCCTACTATGGAGTTGAATATGTGTTAGATCGCTTCACGGGAGATTACTGCCAAATTACTGAGAGCCCTGGTCGAGCCAAGTTGACACAAAATATAACTATAACAGATTCTGTGAAGTTATTCTGTGTTACTGTGGCAAATTTAGTTAGGTTACTGTTGTGAGGTTTTTGCATTTTATAGCAGAGACACTGACGCCTCTGATGTTTCCATGCGGAACTAAGGCATTTGCTCAGGTGTCTGTTGCTGTTAGATATCAGTACTGGCAGTCCTTCCGTGTCCTCACAATTGTTCTTATGTTTGAGCCCGTTGTTGCAGCCACTGCATCAGTCCATCTCCTTGATCTTCCTCTTTGTGCTGATCTTATACTTTACTAAGCAGGATGTCCTTTTCCCTGCATTCGTCATTTCTTTAACAAATCCAGGCACTTTAGATGAAGTGAACTATCCTCACCTGTAAGGAGCATTCTACATTCATTTCTTCCAAGATAGATTTCTTTGTTCTTCTGATCAGCTGATAACTTTCAATGTTTTTTGCTAATTCTGTAAACTAAAACTACACACACTGATTTTTTGGCATTCTTCCTTACTCATTGTCCAGTGTTCATGTTGTATATGAGGGTGTTTATTGAAAATACCCTGGCTTAGGGGATGCACATGATTGCCCTCAAAATGAAACCCTTATCCTTCAACACTTTTCAGAAGCCTGTGCAGCAGATGTGCCCAGCGCAATGTCATTTGGCTTCATGACTTCTGTTTTCATTATGGATTGTGGACCTAAGTAAAATGGAATCCCTGACAGCTTCAATTTCTCTGCTTATCGTGAGGTTACCTATGGTCCAGTGTGAGATTTTTCCATTTTATTCACATACTGAAGGCTGCAATATTTACTTTTCATCAGCAAAAACTTCAAGTCTTCTTAATTTCCAGCAAGCACGGTTGTATTATCTGCATATCTCAGGTTGTTAATATACCTTCTTCTAATCCTGATGTTGATCTTCATATAGTCCAGTTTCTCCTATTACCTATTCAACACAGAGATTTAATAAGTATCATAAAAGGCTATATCCCTACTGCACACCTTTGTTCAATTAGGCCACTCAGTATTGCTTTGCTCTGCGTGAGGGACTACCCATGTATCTAGGACATCATGTTGGACTTTAGAGTTATTTGACTTTAACCGTTTGACATTTTCTAATATTATTTCAAAAACAGTCTTTCTTATTTTTTGAGTTTTTCCTTTTTTTCTTAGTGGATTTGCAAAGGCTTTCTAAAGTTCAATCACATATTTATATGCACCTCAAGTTGACTCCCAAAATTGACAAGATGCAATTGGAATGCAAAAGTGGACATTCCCCATTTCATAAGGAAGCATATCTGTAAGAACCAAAGGTGTTGAAGGAAGAAATCCAAGCTTTAATGAAACCATTTAGCCAAAATCAAGGCTCCAGAAATCTATAGAACACCGATTGAGGAAGCACTGGATCCACAAGCTGAGGAAGCACTGGATCATTAAATCATCCTAGCCAGGAAATTTGTAAGACACCTGTTTGGCTGACTGACTGGGAGAAATCCAAATTTGTACTCAATTCCAAAGAAAGGTGACCCAAAAGAATCCTCCAATAATAGAACAATGTCATTGATATCACATGCAAATAAAAAGTGTTTCTGAAAATCATGCAACAACTGTTGTAGCACTACATTGAGAGAGAGAGATTTCAGACTTTCAGGCTGCATTCAGATAAGAACATGGAACAAGGCATATCATTGCTGATCAAATGATGGATAATCTTCAGAAGAATGATCATTCCAGAACACTTCATTGTGCACATGCTGAACTTTTCCATGAGCCAAGAGGCAGTCATTGGAACAGAGCAAGTGAATGCTGCATGGTTTAAAGTCAGGAACCATGTGCGGTGGGGTATCCTGTCACCATTCTTAATAAATCTATATGCTGATCCAATAATCAGAGGTCATGGATTATAGGAAGAAGAATGCATATCATGATTGGAGGAAGATGTATCAACAACCTGCAATGTACTGATGACAAACTTGCTTGTTGAAAATCAGGAGCACTTTAAGCACTTGCCGACGAAGTTCAAGGATGACAGCCTTTAGTACGGATTACAGCTCAGTACAAAGACACTAGAAACCCCCACAATGCTTCCAATAGGCAGCATCATGACAAACAGAGAAAAGATTGAAGTTGTCAAGGATTTTGTCTGCTTGGATCCACAATCAATGCTCATGGAAGCAGCAGTCAAAAAATCAAAGGACACATTGCATTGTGTAACTCTGCAGCAAGCAAGGATATTGCTTTGAGGACTGAGGATTGCCTGACCCAAGCTATGACATTTTCTATAGCCTAATTTTCATGTGAAAGTTGGATATTGAAAAGGGAAGACCAAGGAAAAATTGATGCATTTGAATGCTGGTGTTGACAAAGAATATTGAAAGTACCGTAGATTGCTAAAGAACAAACAGATTTGTTTTCAAAGTATTTCCCAATACTTTTGACATGATTTTAGGAGAGAACAGGGTCTGGAGAAGGACATCAACCTTGACTAAGTGGAAGACCAGCACAAAAGAGGAAGGTTCTCGATAAGGGGGATTTTGGTGGTTGTATCAATTGACTCAAACTTAAGAACACTTATGAGGTTGGGGCAGAACCAGGTCATCTTTCATTCCGTGTCCGTAGGTCCCATGTGAGTTAGAACTCACTCCATGGAGTCTAATAACAACAAGAAGAGTGACTCAACAGTGACTGTCTGGGTTTAAAAATAGAGCTCTTTCTTTAGTTTTGAGCTCCGCATCAACTTCTGCTATTTTCCTTCTTGATTCCATGATATCTTTTAAAAAAATCATTTTACAGGAGGCTCATCCAACTCTTATCACAATCTATACATCCATCCATTGTATGTCAAGCACATTTGTACATTTGTTGCCTTCATCATTCCCAAACATTTGCTTTCTACTTAAGCCCTTGGCATCAGCTCCTCATTTTTTCCTTTCTCTCCCCTCACCCCCTCCCTCATGAACCCTTGATAATTTATAAATTATTATTATTTCATCATGTTTTACACTGTCCAATGTCTCCCTTCACCTACTTCCCTCTTGTTCATTCCCCAGGGAGGAGCTTAAATGTAGATCCTTATAATCAGTTTCCTGTTTCTACCCCACCTTCCTTCCACCCTCCAGTATTGCCATTTTCACCACTGGTCCTGAGAGGTTCATCTGTCCTGGATTCCGTGTTTCCAGTTCCTATCTGTACCAGAGTACATCCTCTGGTCTAGCCAGATTTATAAGGTAGAATTGGGATCATGATAGTGGCGGGGAAGAAGCATTTAAGAACTAGAGGAAGGTTGTATGTTTCATCATTGCTACACTGCACCCTGACTGGCTCGTCTCCTCCCGGAGACCCTTCTGTAAGGGGGAATGTCCAGTTGCCTACAGATGGGCTTTAGGTCCCTAATCCCACTATGTGGACAGCTGCCCCTCTCCCCTCCCCCATAAGAATTCACTTTAGAGGACAACACTGAAGCTACAGCTCAGGGAGAGGAACATGTCTGATCAGAGCACACGGGAGCAAATGAAGGGGGAGGAAGAGAGAGTGGAGCGCAATCTGGCACACCAAGTCTGGAGGACGATAGCCCTACTCCTAAAAGACAATGCACAGAGTGGACCATATGGCTGGCCCCACTATGAGACACGACGTCCCTCACTGACCCATGGCCCTATGGGGACAACACTGGAGACTCAGTGTTGGGATTGACCCAGTCGACCCCACCACACCGAGGGAAAACACTAAGGGTGTGTGGCAGAACATCGGGGTTGGTGGTGGGGAGCAGAGTAGGGAGGCCCCGAGGGAGTGCCAAGGATGGACTTTGGGGCCAGGGCATGGCACCTCATCGGACTCTACTGGAGGACACTTCTAGAGGCCAACAAACAAACCTTGTGCTATTTACAGGTTTTTCTTTTACTTTTAAAACATCTATTTATTTATTTATTTTGGTCATTTTTTTGTTGTCATTTTCTATTGTTGCTTTGTTTTATGTCTTGTTTCCTTGTAAATTTTATTACCTCTACATATCTATCTAGATAAGATAGGCCGGATGAACAGTCTACAGGAGAAAACAGTAGTTTCAAGGGGACATGGGAGAGGGAGAGAGAGAGGTGGGGAAAGGAGGTGGTGTTGACCAACCCAGGGACAAGGGAACAACAAATGATCCAACATCAGTAGCAAGGAGGGTGTGAGAGGTCTGGTAGTGCTTGATCAAGGGAAATGTAACCGAGAGGAATTCCTGAAGCCCAATTGAAGACTGAGCTTGCCGGTGGGACAAGAGGAAAGTAAAAGGAAATAGAGGAAAGAACTAGGAGGCAAAGGACATTTACAGAGGTCTAAATAAAGGCATGCACATATGTAAATATATTTATTTATGATGATGGGGAAATAGATCTATGTGCATATATTTATAGGTTTAGTATTAAGGCAGAAGATGGATATTGGGCCTCTACTCAAGTACTCCCTTAATGCAAAAATACTTTGTTCTATTAAACTGGCATTCCATGATGCTCATCTTCCCAACACAATTGCTGAAGACAAAGCGGGTGAACAAGCAAATGTGGTGAAGAAAGCTGATGGAGCCTGGCTATCAAAAGATAGAGCATCTGGGGTCTTAAAGGCTTGAAGGTAAACAAGCGGCCATCTAGTTGAGAAGCAACGAAGCCCACATGGAAGAAGCACACCAGCCTGTGTGATCATGAGGTGCCGAAGGGATCAGTCATGAGGCATCAACAAAATCATATCGTCCATAATATCTTTTTCTCACAAAACCAGCTGTGTCTACTTTACTTGGTATGCGAGATGCATCACATCATTCACTATATGCACAACATGGATGGCATTTTTGTGGCCTGCGTATTATAAATTATTTTTTGATGAAAACCATGTGTATTCTGTACTTTCAACCCCCCAGTAATATGTAAATCCATTATTTAATAAAATCTCAGATGTCATAGTTTGCATAAAGCATCATTATTTAAGAAAAAAATATTCCATTGAGTCGATTTTAATTTGTAGTAACCGTTTGTATACTCCATAGGGTTTCTAATGGTTCATTTTTCAGCATTAGGTTATCAGATGGTTTCACCCTTATTCCTAATTAATTAATTTGTAATTATTTTATTGGGGGCTCGTACAGCTCTTATCACAATCTACCCACCCATCCATTGTGTCAAGCACATTTGTACTTATGTTGCCATCACCATTTTCAAAACATTTTCTTTCTTTCCACTTGTGCCCTTGGTATCAGCTCCTCATTTTGTCCCCTCTCTCCCCCACCCTCCCTGGTTCATGAACCCTTTATAATTAATAAATTATTATAATTTTGTCATGTCTTATACTGAAAGATGTCTCCCTTCACCCACTTTTCTGTTGCCCATTCCCCTGGAAGGCAGTTATATGTAGATCATTGTGATCAGTTCCCCCTTTCTCCTCCCACACCTTTCCCTTACCCTCCTGGTATCACTACTCTCTCTCGTTATTGGTCCTGAGGAGTTTATCTGTCCTGGATTCTCTGAGTTTCCAACTCTTATCTGTACCCATGTACATTGTCTGGTTTAGTTGGATTTGTAAGGTAGAATTGGGTTCATGACGGGGGTGGGGAGGAGGAAGCATTAAAGAATAAAGTTGTGTTTCATCAGTGTTGTACTGCAACCTAACTGACTTGTCCCTTCCTTGTGACCCTTCTGTAAGCAGATGCCTAATTGTCTACAGATGGTTTTGCATCAGACTTTTCTTAACGAATCCTGAGGAGAAAACAATGGGGTCTATGGCTCTGTGGGGACTTGGGAGAGGAGGAGGTGCGAGAGAGGGAAGAAGGAGCAAAAAAACCCAGGCGCAAGGGAACTCTAGGAGATCTGAAATCAATAGCAAGAGGGTGCAGAATCCCTAATGGGGTTTTATCAAGTGCAATCCGGCAGAGATAAAGTGCTGAGAGTCAAATGCAGGTTAAATATGATAGTGAGACAGAAGGAAAGTAAAACGAAATAGAGGAAAGAACTAGGAGACAAAAGTCATGTTTAGAGGTATAAATATAGACCTGCACATATGCAAACATATTAATATATAATGATATATAGGTCTATGTACATATATTTAAATGTTAATTATTAAGATAGTAGGTGGACATTGGGTTTCTACTCAAATACTCCTTCAATGCAAGAATATTTTGTTCTAATAACCTGGCATTTTGTGATGCCCACCTTCTGACATAATCACTGAAGTCAAAATGGGCGTAAGCAAATGTGGTAAAGAAGGCTGATGGTCCCGGCTATTAAAAGCTATAGCATTTGGGGTCCTAAAGGCTTCAAGTTAAACAAGCAGACATGTAGCAGAGAACCACATGGAAGAAGCACACCAGCCTGTGTGATCACAAGTTGTCAACAGGATCAGGTATCAGGCATCAGAAGCCACCAAACAAACAAATATCCTGATCAAATGATGGGGGTTGGGTGGAGGAGGCCCAAAGCCCAACTGTCGATAGCAGGGTCATGAGGAAAGAACAAGACAGCAAGGGTGCGGCACAGCACTGAGGGACCACACAACTCCCCTCTAGTCCTTAATGCTTCCCCCCACCCCATGATCATGACCCCAGTTCTGCCTTACCAATCCGGCTATGAGCAGAGACTGTACACTGGGACACATAAGAACCCTCAACACACGGAATCCAGGACAGATAAACCCCGCAGGAACAGAAATTGGAGTCATGATACCATAAGGGTAGGGGGAAAATGGGGGGGGGGGGATAAGGGAGAAATGGGGAACCAATTATAATGATTGACATAAAATGCTCCCCCCCCCACCGGGGCACAAACAACAGAAACATGGACAAAGGGAGACAGTGGATGGTCTAAGATATGAAAAGTATAATAGTTTATAATTTATCAGGGATCCATGGGGATGGGGGGCAGAGAAAAGAGGAGCCAATACCAAAGGCTCAAGCAGAAAGAAAATGTTTTGAAATAGATGGTGGCAACATATGTACAAATGTGTTTGACACAACTGATGTATGGGTTGTTGCCAGAGCTATAAGAGCCCCCAATAAAAATGTTTATTAATAAAAAATTCATGTCATTGATTTTAAAATGATTTCCAAGATGTGAAAAGGTGAAAAAGCCGTACACTGACAAAAAGCTATATAGTCAATATTTTGTTCACTTAAAGATACTCAGTGCTTCCAGCATTCCTTAAAAAATAATTCTTTTATCAATATGTACAAATTGCTAACAAGTCAGCTTGTGTTAAAGGCTTTATAACAAAAGAGCACTCACTTGTAAATTCCACCACACTTCTCAATCCATGTACTGAAAAGACTCTTTTGAACTGGCTGATATGATTTCTAAATTACATAACTATTACTGTGGTGGTGACATAATTTCATGTCAACTTGAAGATATATAAAAGTGTAGGGGCAGAGTTCAACCTGTCAATCAGGTCACAGCCTGATGGTACCTTCCTGTGGGCTGGGCTTTCTCATAAGGAAGGTCCAGAAAACCTCCTCTTCCTTCATCTTCCTGCTGGTGGGACACTGAGACCTTCCACCACCATTGGATCCACACGACTTTGCACCCACCAACCTGTGATATTCTTTCATTCTGCATCATAGCTTGTGGCTGCGCAAGTCTGATGAGAGACTTGTGGACTAGAATTGGACTTATAGATTTGAGTTAGACCGGGCTAGGATGTTTTCTCGGTACATAATTATTTCTTGATATAAAGCTCTTTCTTACACGTCTGAGTGTCACTGGATTAATCAACCGGGCCTAACGCAATTACTCACTGTCACTGAGTTGACTCTGACACTTTGTGTCCTATAGGGTACAGTAGAACTGTGCCTACGGGAACAGGAAATCTCAGCTTCACACCCCACCCCTCCACCCCACCAAGGAGCAGCTGGTGGTTTGAACTACTGATTTTGTGGTTAGCACCTAACTTCTAGTCCTCTTTGCCCCCAAACAAAAACATAAATAAATAAAATAAAAGCCCACTTATAGTGACCCTCTAAGACAGGGTATAACAGCCCCTGTGCGTTTCTGAGACTACCTCTTATTATTATTATTTTTTATGATAACTCGTTATAGAAATAGAAAGACTTGTCTTTTTCCAAAGGAGCTGACTGGTGGTTTCAAATTACTGATCTTGGAACTATCAGCTCACTAGTCTAACAAAAAAATCACCATTGCTCCTCAATTTTAGACCTATTGTTCCTATGATGGGGATTTATCTTTTGCATGATGTCCACACTACCATTTCCTCCTTCTTCCTACATACTTTATGTAATAAAATTTAAGTCAATATTGCTTTGAATTATAATCAACTCAACAGAACACACAGCATATCTATGTATGTATGCATATTGTGCTTTCAACAGCTGTGTCAAAGATCTTTCAGATTTGTTCAAAAACCCATGTACCCCAAATAGTCTGGTAGTAACTTAATTTTTTTCCTTATAGATCTCCCTTCTTTGATCTTCCTTTTGAAAATTGGTTTCTCTATAACTCATGTGTAAATATTGTCTGAAAACTTCCCTCTATTATTCCCTTGCAAATAGTTCCTTATTTCCTTTTCTTGGTTTATTTTTTCATTTTACTTAAGAACATACTGAGGTAACTTCCTGAGAAAGAATTCATGAAAAGTTTGAGAGAACTTATATCACAATAAGGTTGACATTCTTATATTTGTTTGATAGTTAACTTAGACATGCATGGACATTTAGATTAAAATTAATTTACTCTTAGAATTTTGAAGGGAACCATTTATTATTCTAAGAAAAGGAAACTCCCAATGACAGATGACAATCTCAGCTTCTAGTTTAATGAAATAATTGGTGTGTCATCTGATGGAAACATTCCTGCTTTGGTGACATACAGATGAGGGTAGTTCAGGTATATGGACAGGAGAAATAAATACGTTGCTAATAGATTATCAAAAATAATCTGTTAGAAGTCACTCCATTTTTTCTTTTGATTCATGAGCCTATGAATCTGGCTTCTGAAGAAACAGGACCATACGTAGAATGGAGAATTAGCATACATACAGCAGACCTCCTCCTTCTTAGAGTTATATATTGTCTTGGTCGGGAAGTTTCAAGTTCCATTCAAACCTGTCCAACATGGACGAGCCTACTACATATGAAATACCAGTGCCATACATTCCAGAACCACAGCAAAACATAAACCACAACAGTACGACAAACTAGAGCTAAGGAGTGATTATGTCATGATAGTTGGATGGGTGCTACCTAGGACAGGAAGAGATCCATATTTGTGCCCATTCTGAAGAATTCTGATATCATTGAAGGATATCCTTATTGTCACACTCAAGCAAAGTATTGCTGGAAGTAGTTAAAAACGAACAAAAAAGCCAAACTGTTGCAGCAGTCTATGAACAGGAACTGCCAGAAATCCAAGCCAAATTCAGAAGATAATATGGAACATGGAATATTACTGCAGATGAATCTTGTTTGAAAGCAGAGAATATACCTGTATTTTATTGACTATGCAACGGCATTGGACTCTTTGGATCATAAAAACATGGAATTATTGGAAACAACTGAAATTCCAGACCATTACTGTGCGCATACAGGACCTGTACATAGAAAAAGAAGCATACGTTTGAACAAAACAAGGAAATATTTATTCTCCACAACCATTCACTGTCATGGAATCAATTCTGACTTGTAGTGACCCTGGAAGATACTGCGTGGTTTAAAAATCAAGGGATGTGTGATTCAAGGTTGTATTCTTTCACCATATTATTCAAAGTAAATGTTGAGCAACTAATCCCCAAAGTTGATGTATATAAAAGGGAATGGATCATCACGACTGGTCAAACAGCAGAAAGTGATATTTAGCAGACACAATCTTGATTGTAGCAAGTAAACACGACTTAAACTATTTACTGGTAAAGATCAAAGGTGATAGACATTTGTATTACTTGCCCCTAAAATAAGACTTTTGTTGGCATATAACGTACATATCGTACAATTTATAAGTGACATATCATCATATATTTAATAGTCCAATAACACCAGGATGCACTGTACTTCATCACCATAATCAATTTCAGGAGGTTTTCTTCCTTCTTGTGCTCATTGTTATCAGCTCCCCATTTCCCCCCTCCCCTGCCTCACCCACAAGGATCCATTCATTCAGTGACTGTCTCTATAGCTTCACCTATCTCAGATTTCATAAGCAAAAACATTTTTTAAGAAAACCCACAACAATAACAAAATAAAACAGATATAAACCTCAATTAAAAAAGAAAGCAGAAATTATTTAAAACTAGAACTAATTATAAATAGATAATATGGAAGATCAGATGATATGTAATGAACTGGCTCTTAGCTGGTTGGTTCTTGGAATATAGAAATCCATGTGCCTTGGCCCATACTGTAACTTCCCCACGTGTTGTCAGGCACACTTTGTTTAAAGGCTCATTGATCAATGAAAAGATGGCTAAGGAAGGACACTTACTGATACCATCACGGCCAGTAATTTAACTGAATAGGGAAATCTTCCTCTGCTGAGGTAATTATTAAATGACTACATGAATGGAACACAAATATTTTTCTTAATTTAAAATTTTTGTTTGGCACAATAACCATAACAATGTGCTTGAACATAGCAGCATTTTCCCTCTTTTTAAAAAAAATAATTCCATTGGCATAGACTTCATGTATCATATAATTTAACTGTTCAGTCATATTGACAGTATTTGTTCAATCATCACAAAAATCAATTTCAGAACATTTTCTTCTTTAAGTCCAAGGGAGCATGTCGGTTCCTTAAATCTGTTACAGGTGAGTTTGAGGTAAAACTCTGTTAACTTAGTGGGGATGCCACATTGAATCCTTCTGGTATGGCCTACTGATGCAGAGATGACATGGTCTGTGATTCTAGTGATCGGCAGTTTGAGACGACCAGCAGCTCTCTGGGAGGAAGATCATCCTTTCCACTCCTGTAAACACTTACAGCTTTTTGGCAAACCTACAGGGGAGTAGCTATGAGTCAGCACTGACTCAAAGGCAATGAGTTTGGCTTTGGTTTTGGTGTGGCCTACAGTAGACTATAACACACACCCTGGTTCACAAAAGATTGTATAGAAATAACTTTTAAAATGTTCAATTAGGAACATATCTTCCCTTGGATTCTATGTAAATATTATTTTTAAAAATACTTTTATTGAGGGTTTACACCTCTTTTTAAATACATTTTATTAGGGGCTCAAACAACTCTTATCACAATCCATACATATACATACATCAATTGTATAAAGCATATCCGTACATTCTTTGCCCTCATCATTTTCAAGGCATTTGTCTCCACTTAAGTCCTTTGCATCAGGTCCTCTTATCACAATGCATCCATCCATCTAGTGTGTCAAGCACATTTGCACATATGCCACTATCAGAATTTTCAAAGCATTCTTTTCCCTCTTGAGCCCCTGATATCAGCTCCTCATTTCTTCCTGCTCCTCCCCACATCTGCCCTCCCTCACAAACCCTTAATAAGTTATAGATTATTATTTCCATATCTTACATCGTCCTCCATTGTCCCCCATCCACTCTTATTTGTCCCCCTGGGAGGGGGTTCTAGATTGATCCTTGTGATCAACCCCCCACCCTCCCCTAATCCTCCTGGTATCTCTACTCTCCTTGTTGGTTCTGAGGGCTTTATCTATCCTGGATTCCCTGTGTTTCTGGCTCTTATCTGTAGCAGTGTGCATGCTCTGGTCTAATCTGATTTGTAAGGTAGAATTGAGATCATGATAGTGAGGTGAAGGAAGCACCAAAGAACTAGAGGAGAGTTGTGTGTTTCATCTGTGCTGTACTGTACCCTGACTGGCTCATCTCTTCCCTGTGACCCCTCTGTGAGGGGATGTCCAATTGTCTACAGATGGGCAATCAGTCTCCACTCCTCTCCCCACCCCCTTTACTCAGCATAATGGATTCTGAGTCCATTCATATCATTAGATGCTTCATGGTTTCATCAATGATTTTTTAGGGAAGCATAGTATTCCATTGAGTGTATGTATCCGAGTTTCTTTGTCCATTCTTCTACTGATGTGCATTTAGGCTATTTACAGATTCCTTTCTTTGTAACTTGTGCTGCCATGAACAAGGGGGAGTATACGTCTGTTCATCTTCTGTGTCTTATTTCTTTGGGGTATATGCCCAGCAAAATTGCTGAGGTTTTCTTTAAAATTAAATACTTTTTTGGGGGGGCTCTTACATCTCTGAGGTAGTTAATTGTGCCAACCTGGTGTATAAACACATGTGGGATTAATTGATGGGTGGAGGGATAAATGACTCGGTGTGCCTCACCTTTGGAGTTCTCGGGTCCCTTGCTTTGTGGTCAGACCAGGGTGCAGCTGCCTTAGCCAGTTCGCTACTTCAGCTGGCAAGGCTCACTTTCTGAAAGACATCCCCAAGGAGAATCCAAATGGACCTACCCTGATGCAGCCCTGGGTGCTGAAGCAGGCACATGGAGACCCCTGCCAGTGCTGAGATGCTTACACATTCACTGACTCAGCTTTCCTCTTATAGTCTGCGTCATTGCGTGTGTTTTGTGGGATGGAGGAGGACTTTGTGGATTGGTGTCGGAGATATGAGTTAATGTTGAACTTGTGGGCTTGGGCAGCACTGGGTTGGGATGTTTTCTTGATGTGCACTTACCCTTTTTATGAAACTCTCTCTTCTACATATGCGTTTCTGTGGATTTGTTTCTCTAATGTACCCAAACTAACACAATCTGTTATTATAATCCATACATTCATCCATTGTGTTAAGCACATATATTTGTACATATGTTGGCATCTCATTTCTACTTGAGCTCTTGGTATCAGTTCCTCATTTACCCCCCTCCCCTGTCTGCCCTCCCTCATGAACCCTTGATAACTTATTGATTATTATTTTAATATCTTACATCGTTCTCTATCACCCTTCACCCACTTTTCTATTGTTCACCCTCCTGGGAGGGGCTTATATGTTGATCCTTGTGGTCAATTCCCTCTTTCTCCCCCCACCTTCCCCTTATCCTTCTGGTATCTCTATTCTCATTGCTGAGTTTTGTGGTATTTATATTCCTAATTTTTCTAGGTATCACCATATTGCTCTCCACAATGGTTGTACCTATTTATAAGCACATCAGCAGTGTACAAGAGTATCAATCTCTCCTCACTCTCTCCAACATTGTTGTTTCCTGTTTCTTTTAAATCGTGCTGTTGTGGAGCTCAGTTCCGCAATTGATATTTGTGAATGTCATTAAGAGAGATTTTCCAGTCATTTACCTTTCAGTCATTGACCATGCAACAGTTCCCAGCTGTAGTTCATGTATCAGTGCAGTTCTATATTGAAGTTGTCAAAGATTTTTTCTTGCTTAAATCCACAGTCAATGCTCACAGAAGCAGCAGGCAAAAGACAAAGAAGATGCATTGCATCAGGTAAATGGACTGTACAAGGAAGACCTTTCTAGTGTGTGAATTTTAATTTGAGGACGAAGATGTACTTGACCCAAGCCATTGTGTTTTTCATTCCCTCATATGCATGTGAAGGTTGGACATCGAATAAGGAAGATCAAAGAAGATTTGATGCATTTGAACCGTGGGGCTGGAGAAGAATATTGAAAGTACCCCGGACTGCCCAAAAGTACAGCCAGAGAGTTCCTTAGAAGCAAGAATGATGAGACTTTGACTCATTTACTTTGGACAGGTCAGGATGGACCAGTCCCTGGAAAAGGACATGAGGAGGACTTGATGAGGGAGTCAAAGTACTCGCTGATCTGTCCAAGAAATTTAAACTGGAAGCACTCACTCCTGTATTCCAAGAAATTTGCAAAACAGCTACCTAGCAACTGACTGGTTGAGAGATCCATATTTGTGCTCATTCCAGAGAAAGGTGACCCAACACAATAAGGGAATTATTGAACAATACCATTATTATTGCATGCAAGTAATTTTGTTGGAGAGAATTTTTTAAAATGGTCACACCAGTAAATTTACAGGGAGATTCTAGAAAACCAAGCTGTATTCAGAAGAGGGATGTGGCTTGAGCATTATCACTGCTGTCAGATAGATAGATAGAGCTTGGGTGAAAGCAAAATTAACAGAAAGATGGCGATTTGTGTTTTATTGACATTGCAAAAGCATTTGACTCTGTGACTCATAGCACACACATTGAGAAGAATGAGGACTTCAGGACACTTCATTGTGCTCATGTGGAACCTATATGTGAATCAAGAGGCATTTGTTGGAAGAGAACAAGGAATACTGTATGGTTTAAAACTAGGACACCAGTGTGTCAAGGCGATATTCTCTGAGCAAGAAAGCTGAGAAGCTAGTCTATAGGAAAAAGTACTCAACATCTTTGATATGCGATGACACAACCTTGCTTGTTTCAAGGAAGAGATACTTGAAGAATCTGCTGATGAAAATAAAAAACTGTAGCCTTTAGTATTGACTGCAACTCAATGCAAAGAAAACAAAGTTTCTCAGAACCTGAAAAACTGAGCAGATGATAAATAGAGACGAGATTGAAGTGGTTAAAAGGTTATATTTTACTTGGATTCACAATTAATGTTCTAGGAAGCAGTAGTCAAGAAACCAAACAACATATTGCACTAGACAAATCTGCTCCCCAAGACCCCTGTAGTTTTGAAGAACAAGGACATTGCTTTGACAACTTAGGTTCACCTTAACCAAGCCATGGAATTTTCACTCTCATATGAATGTGAATGTTGGATGAATTTGAACTATGGTATTGGTGAAGAATCATAAAAGAATTATGGACAAACAAATCCCTCTTAGATGAAGTACACCCAGAATCTCCTTAAAAATGAGAATTATGGGACTTTGTCTTATGTATTTTGGACTTGCTATAAGGAGAGACAAATCCTTGGAAAAATACATGGTACTTTGCAAAATAGCATCCTCTAAAAGGAAGCAGACCCTCAGCAAGAGGGATCAGAAGGTTTGCCACCCCAATGGGCTCAAGCATGACAAAAAGCATTTCATTCTAGTACATGTAGGATCACTATGTGTGAGACTAGACTCCAGAGCACTTAACAACAACAGCACACACACACACACACACACACACACACACACACACACACACACACACACACACACACACACACACATACTCCTTCACCGACTCTCTGCTGGAATTCAGTGAATGGTGATTTTTCCTTATATTCATCCTAAAGGTTAATGGTAAACTCCGATTCACAACAACCCTACAGAACAGGGGAGAACTGCCCCTTTTGGCTTCTGAGACTTGAAAATCTTTCCCAGAGCAGACAGACTCATTTTCCCCACAGAGTGACTTACGGGTTCAAACCACTGGTCTAATGGCTGCCAGCTCAATGTGTAACCCCCTACCTTACCGGGGGGCCTTACCTACTTAGCTTGTTGTTGTTGTGAGGTGCCATGAAGTCGCTTTAGACCCAGGGTGAGGTTCTGCACAGAAGGAAAAGTATTGCCGGGTCCCCGTCATCTTCACGATTGTCCCACGCACCGTGCCAGTTCATCTTCTTGAGGTCTGTCCTCATCTTTGCTGCCGCTCTACTTTACCAAACATGATGCTCCTCTCCAAGACTGCTTTCTCCTGACACGTCCCAGACAGGTAAGAAGTCTCATCATTGTTGCCTGTGAGTTACACTCAGAGCATACTTCTTTGAGACAGATCCGTTTTCCCTTTTAGCAGTCCATGGTACTTTTAATACTCTTCTCCCACACCACAATGCAAATGAATCCATTCTCCGCGTCTTCGTCATGCATTGCCCAACATTCACATGCCTATGCAGCCACTGAAAATAACATGGCTTGGGTCAGATACACCTTAGTCCTCCAGGTAATATCCTTCTTCTTCCACACTCTGAAGAGGTCTCGTGCAGCAGATTTCCCCGGTGCAGCTCAGCTTCTGGCCCCTTGACTGCTGCTTCCACTAGCGTTGACTGTGGATGCAGCAAGACAAACTTTCTTGACAACCCATCTTTTCTCCATTTGCCGTGATGTTCCCTATTAGGCCAGTGCGGGCATTTTGGTCTTACTTATGTTGAGTTGTAATACTCAGAATTCTTTACCTTCTTAATATTGTTTCCTAAATGTCTGATTTATTTTGGTTATCAGCATATTTATGGTTAATGTTAGTATCAGTTCTCTTTGCAGTTGTTTTCTTTCCCTGGTAGTTGTTAGAAAGCTGTGTGTGGTGGGGTTTCATCGCTGATCTTTTAAAAGTAGAGATTTGCTGTGCACCTGTGCAGAGTATATGCACTGTAAGCTTATATTCTGAACTAGGTTGATTTTTATTTTATCTGAAGAAATTCTTTTATCATTTCTTTTTTTATGGAAAATGTCTCCTGGCTTTTGATTCTCATATTATTTCATCTGCAATTTCTGTATTTCACCTTTCTTGCTTAAAGGATAATTTTATATGATATAGAATTATGAGTGGCGCTTATCTTTATTTTACCATTTGAAGAATATTAGACTTTTTTTTGTCCGCATGAATTGCAATTAGAAATCTATGGCCATTCAAAGTGCTTCCCCTCTATCAATAACATATTTTCAGTTGCTTTCAAATATGTTTGCCTTTGTTCTCAGCTATTTATTAGTTTAACGTGGACTTGGATTTTTTTAAGTCTATCCTTTTTAAGGTTAACTAAACTTTTTACATCTGTCAGATCTTGCTTTCTTCCTCATTTGTGATTTTTTTCAGCCATAATTTTTTCACGTATCTTATGGCCACCTCAATCTCTCTCCTTTAATTTTTGGTTGCCCAAGAGGATGTATACTATAACTTTCCTTATAGTTCACATATGCTGACACTTTGTTCTTTCTTTTTCTCTGTCGTTCAAATTGTATAATTTTTATTGGTCTATCTACTTCTGCCTCATGGATTCTTTCCTGTCATCTCCATACAGGTCACCTATTTGCAGTGCGTGTTTCAGAAGTTTTTAGTATATTCATGGGTTCCCAGTACATTGTGCTGAACCATCAACACAATCAAAATCAAACATTTTCATCACCCCAGAAAGAAACCCTCATTTTTTAGCTGATAGCCCCTGTAAATGTTCTTCCTTTGGTCCGTTAGCAACTACTAAGTTACTTTTTGTCTCTATATATTTATCTATTGTACATATTTTATGCAAATGAAATCATACAATATGTGGTCATTTGTGATTGACTTATTTTAATGTCTTAAATGTTCATTTATCACATATCAGATATTAATCCCTTTTAATGCCCAGTAATACCTTATTGTATGTATCACACTTACTTTATCATTCATCAAATGATGAACATTTAGATTGTTTTCACCTAAGTAATGTGACACAACAGTCTTGTTAAAGACTTTTCATGAACATTTGTTTTAATACCTTTGGGGCACATATCTAAGAGTGGAATTGCTGGCTTCAATGCTACCCTATTTTGGAAGAATTGAAAATTTTGTCAATGAAAAATTTCTTGTAGTGGCTGCATTCTCAGTAGTAACATATGAGACTTTCAATTTCTCCACATCGTTGTCAGCACTTACTGTGCTGAATGTTTAATTACTGTCACCCTCACTGGGGAAGTGGTAGCTCCCTGTGGTTGTGATTTGCATTTCTCTGATGGTACACACCTGTCTTTTCATGAGCTATTTGTATGTTTACTTTTGAGAAATATTTATCCAGATGTTTTACCCCTCTTGAAAATGGATTATGTATCTTGAGAGATTTTTATGCATTCTTTCTATCAGCTCCTTCTCAGACTTGGGCTTGCAAATGTTCTCTCTCATTCCTCGGGCTGTCTGTTTTCATTTCCTTTATTATGTTCTTTGAAAAACACAACTTTAGTTTTGATGGAATCAAATTTATTTTTTGTTGTTGTGATTTGGTCATAGGTAAGGATACATTGCCAAATCCAAGGTCGAGAAGATTGACTTCTATGTTTTCATAGTTTTAGCTCTCAAATTTAGATCTTTATTACCAAAAATAAACTTTATCCCCAAAGATAAATTTTTTCCACGTTTAAATCACTTTGTATTTAAGCACTGATCTTACAAAATGTAGTATCAAGGCATATTAAATTTATGACTTGATTTGTGCAAATTTCCTTCAAACTATGCGGTGGCCAGTTTGTGTACTAGATGGACTGCCCTTTGGAGAAGGTTCAGAGAAGCAACCACCTTGCCAGTACACGGGGTCCGTCGCAGTCCCTTCTGGCCAGTCCCCCCTCAGCAAGGGAGGTGAGCGTTACGGGAACGTTGCTGTTCAATGGAACCCTTCCGGGTGGTGATTCGTCTTCTCTATGTGTCGGCCAACTCGGGACGTAAAGTCAAACACCTGGCTAGATTTTCAGAATGAGAACTTTTTGTAGACAGCATTTATCTGGCTTAATTCTGACCGTCCTGCTGCTTTTACTTGACTCCTCCCCTCTGCTCTCAACCCAGTCTCTGCTGACGTGGTCACTAGCCTCTGGTGATGAGTTTGTTTTTAAAAATTTATTCTTGTAAAGTGAGTCCGGCTCACAGGTTTTTCGCATGTGACTATTTATTTATCTCAGCACCATTTGTTGAAAAGATGTTTCTTTTTGTCATTGAATAGACCATCCATCTTTTTTGACAATAAATTGTTCACAGACTTATGGGTTCATTTCTGGGCATTCTATCCTCCTAGACTGCAGTATTATTCTCTTTATCTATGTGTCTTTTCTTATGCCACTTTTCTCTATGGCATAAGATAAGATCTCTTGGTTGCTGTTGCTTTGTAATTCGTTTTAAGAACAGTTTAGTGCGTATTTTACAACTTTTCTTTATTCAGATTCTTTCAGTCATTCTCACATTTTGACGTGGATTTTATGATCCGCTTGTCAAGTTTTGCGAATCAGGAAGCTAGAGTTTTGACAGATTAGTTGTGAATACAGAGCACTGATGGTCTAATGAGCTCTGCCCTGGGCTGCTGACTGCAGGGTCAAAGATGAAGGGTTCTCCTCCTGAAGATTTGCAGCCCGGAAAGCAAACAGGTACTTATACTCTCCGAGAGGGGCTCTGGGATTCAGAACGGACTCGTTGGCAGGGGGTTGGGGGTGGTTTTTTTTTTTGGGGGGGGGGTGAGTATGCTGAATATTTAGATAAATTTGGAGATTGTTGCTCTTTTAACAATGCTATGTGTCACATGATCCATGGACATGGATTAACTCTTGTTCCACTTATTTATATATTTACTTTCTTTGAAAAATATTTCATTGTTTTTAGAGTACAAGTCATCCAATTCAAAGGCAACTTTTTCAAGAACAGTATTCCTTAGTGGTGCAAATGATGCTCCTACTCACGACCATCGAAAAGTTGGTGCTTGAATCTGCCTGGAAGCATTTCAAGGGAAACCAGCGCAATCTCTTTCTTCAAAGAAATTCAGGTAGAGAACTCTATGGAGCACAATTCGACTCCAAATCTCAAGGGGTGGATTTGAGCTGGAATTAACTCTGTAGCAATTGGTTTATACTGGCACAATAAACATGTTGAAAAGCAAGTATTTTTAAAGTATGTAAAATTGCATTTACACACTCTTACTATGAATATGGTTGCACCACAGAAGTCTCTTGTTCATTTGCTCCCTTCCGGGCCTTAACCCCTACAAGCATAGCTGCTCCTTAACATCTGACAACGTATGCTTAGCGTTGGACTTTATGTAAATGGAATCTCACACTGAACGCTTTCATGTCTGATTACTTTGCTCACAATTGTGTGTGCCAGATATTGTTGCATGTAAACGAATCATTGATTCTTATAGCTACATACATTTCTTGATAGCTTTTTTGCTCATATCTTGAACCATGGTTTTGTAGCTTACAGCTATTGAAAAGTTGGATTCGGGGAATCTAGGACAGATGAACCCCTCAGGACCAGTGGTGAGAGTGGTGATACCAGGACGGTGAAGGGAAGGTTACATGTACAAGGATCTACATGTAACCTCCTCTCTTGGGGACAGACAACAGAAAAGAGGGTGAAGAGAGATGTTGGATGGTGTAAGACATGACAAAATAATAATAATTTATAAATTATCAAGGGTTCATGGGGGGGGAGCAGGGAGTGAAGGGGAAAATGAGCTGATACCAAGGGCTTAAGTGGAGAGCAAATACTTTGAGAATGATGAGGGCAATGAATGTACAAAGGTGCTTGACACATGGATGTATGTATGGATTGTGGTAAGAGTTGTACAAGCCCCCAATAAAATTATTTAATTAAAAATATATTAAATAATAAAAAAAGAGAAAACTTGGATCCAAACCCAATATATGATAGAGGGTTGTGGTCTATATTTTTTCAATGGTGACTTCTGTTCCCACGATAGTCTTCAATATTTTTATACACTTTTGTTTCTTCTCCAGTCCAGTGGATACTTTTTTCCTTCTAATTACTCATGGAATATTTCTAGATCGATGTTTTAATTCAATTTTCTCTTACAACGTGTAGTAATTATTCTCCCCTCCCCATTGGCCATTGACTTTCTAGTTCTCTAGGACCTAAAATTACTATAGTTGAAATCACTCATGGATCTACAATTAGTTTAAATCAGTCATGACTCTGCCTAATGTCAGTTCTTGTCTTATTTTTCTCACCTTTTCTGAGACCCAAGTGTTCTGATTTGCTTGTTTATTTTTTTGGTTTGGACTTATATATACACTTAGATTTTTTTTTGTTATATTATGTTCTTCATATCTACATGTTTGTATTGAGATGAATTTATTTATACTATATTGACCCAGCATTTATTTCATTATAAGATTGTACTTTTTTCAAACAGATGTGGTTGTTCATCTTGCAGTACACGGTAGATTCAATATTTTTCTCCAACACTTAATTCAAATGCATCAATTATTCTTCAGTCTTTCTTATTTTTTGAGCAGCTTTTGCATGTATATGGACATCAAAATTTATAGAAAACCACTTAATTTTCTTTTTTAAATAATTTATTGGGGCTCATACAACTCTTATCACAATCCAACCATCCATAAATTGTGTCAAGCACATTTGTACATTTGTTGCCATCATCATTCTCAAAACATTTGCTTTCTGCTTGAGCCCTTGGTATCAGCTCCTCGTTTTTTTTTTCTTCTCCCTCCCCCACCCTTCCTCCCTCATGAACCCTTGATAATTTATAAATGACTATTTTTTCATGTCTTACACTCTCCGGTGTCTCCCTTCACCCACTTTTCTTTTGTCTGTCCCCCAGGGAGGGCATTATATGTAGATCACTGTGATTGGTTTCCCCTTTCTTCCCCACCTTCTCCTTCCCCTTCTGGTATGGCTACTCTTATTATTGGTCCTGAGGGTGTTTATCTGTCCTGGATTCCCTGTGTTTCTAGTTCTTATCTGTACCAGTGTATATCCTCTGGTATAGCCGGATTTGTAAGGTAGAATTGGGATCATGATAATGGGGGCAGAGAGCATTAAAGAACTAGAGGAAAGTTGTATGTTTGCATTCTCTTGTAAGGCAATTTAAACAATTCCTTTAAAAAATGACAAAAGTAAAAATGACTTAGAAATGATGGTGGAGAGCCTTCATCTTACTTTGGAAATATTACGAGGAGACCAATCCCTGGAGAAGGATTCATGTTTCACAAAAGTTGAAGATGATAACTATTTCTATTTAATACTGAGATAGAGTTTAGGTTTACTGTGCCAACCAGGCTGATAAACACATGTGGGGTTAATTGAAGGGCAGAGAGATAAATGGCTCGGTAAGCCTTGCCTTCCTAGTTCTCGGGTCTCTTGCTCTCTGATGGTTGGACCAGGGTGCAGGTGCCTTAGCCAGTTACCTGCTTCAGCCGGCAAGGCTCACTTCCTGTGAGACATCCCTGAGGAGAAACCACCTGGACCTATCCTGATGAAGCCCTGGGTGCTGGAGCAGCCACATGGAGACCGCTGCCAGCGCTGAGATGCTTACACATTTACTGAGTCGGCTTTCCTCCTGCAGTCAGCATCATTGCGTGTGTTTTGTGAGATTGAGGAGGACTTGTAGATTGGTGTTAGACATATGGACTAATATTGAATTTAGGGGCTTGGACAGTACGGGGTTGGGATTCTTTCTTAAGGTACACTTTCCCTTTATATAAAACCCTGTCATATATATATATATATGAGATTCTGTGAATTTGTTTCTCTAATTTACCCAGACTAACACAAATACCTATTTGTTAAAATTGTTTTCAACAGATGCCATATTAATTCAGTAGTTATAAAAAGTTATCTTACTGAAAATCAGTCTTTTCTTATTATGTAATGATCCAGTGTATGATATTAATAACAATATATTTATAATTTATAAATCTGTATGAAAAATGACATGAAGTGTTAAAATAACTGGAGATGTCCCACCACCATATTCACATTTCTCTCATGTTCCAGCAAAGATATTAATGGGCAAGAGGAACCAGAGAAACAAAAGAGGCATTGAATTGTTGACTTTAAAGTTCCAAAATTCTTTGGTGTAAATTTAGGAGAGAAGATGAATAATTATATTTTAGGATAGTTTTTTATCCCCACCAACAGAAGAGAGATAACTCTATATATAACGGGATTTCTTGAAAGGAATAGACCAATGGAGGTAGATATTATCCAAGAAGGGAAGGCAAACACAGCCCCTGCTAAGCCATCTTTGGGGTGTGATGGCTGAGTCATGGCCTACAGACCGTTTAGAATCTATTCATGTGAGTGCTGTCCCTCACCTCTGCTGAGTTCTGTGGGGAGGAGGCTACCCAGCAGACTACTGCTTGATTTTACAGCAGGAAGGGCACGGCTTTCAAATTTTATCCATCCACCGTATGCCTAATACCTCTTGAACAAGTCCTCTTTCAATGTCCTGAAACCTACAGATTTTCCTCCATCTTCTAAGAATTAGAGTAAGATATTTCATTTCTGCAGTACATCAAACAGGAAGCAACAACCAAGGATGTCCCATATACCTTAATCTACTTCCTTCTCTCTTCCATCCAGTCAATTCTGACTCATAGTAACCTTTCAGGACATGGGTGAACTGCTCCTGTGGGTTTCTGAGTGTGTAACTTTTTACTGGAGTAGAAAACCTCATCTTTCTACCTCGGTGTGGCTAGTGGTTTCAAAGTGCTGACTTTGGGGTTAGCAGTAACATGTAACCTTTTATGTCACCAGGGCACCTCATATACCTTATAGTTATCTTTATTAATCTGAAATGTTTGTCTTTATTGTAACTTTATTGTCTAAATGTAAATGGTTCATATATATTATTACAATCTTTCTATTATTTTGAAAAAAAAAACCTTTTTTATTGGGAGTTTGGTGAAGGTTTACAGAGCAGATAAGTTCTCCATTCAACAATTCACATATGTTTTACTTCAGGTAATTGACTGTAATACCTACATAAACATCACATATCTCACTGTGTTTTCTGTTCCTATTTCATCTTATTTTTTTCTGAGCCTTCTGAACTGGTTCATGGGTAAATGTCATAATTTTTATCTCAAATGGTTGATTATGCAAAAGTGTGCATACCTTCCAAGTATTATTGACTTCTTATACACACGTTTTTATTTGGTTTAAAATCTAACCATAGGATAATGTCATATCCAGACATAAAGGTTGACTAGTGTCATAGTCTTGAGTTCAATCAGTCTCAATCTACCAGCAAGCCTGGCATTATCACAGGCTTTTAGCAGATTACAGTAGAGTATTCTAACAAATGGATAAGTGAAAAAGTATTGCTGTAAAATCATACACCCCTTCTTACACTTAAATATCAAAATGTAAAGCTATTGTTTTCTTGACATATTTCCCAACTAGATGTACACACTTCAGAAAATGCTGTTTCCTCGCACCCTGGTGGCAGAGTGCGTTCCAGGGTGGGGTGCTACCTGTAAGCCACACAGTGAAGCAAAATGCAGCCTTCTCCTCCAAGGGCGCCTCTCCCACCCACAGGGCCAGGTTTACTCCGCCGCGTAAGGTCACTCAGGGTCAGAATCGACTTGATGACAGTGTTCTTTTCAAAAGCATTTCATAAAGAATTCTGCACCCTAAGCTTAAACCACATAAAACGGATCATTTTTGCATCTTCAGGGGACCCAAATGCTGTTCATTTTGGATGATCTTGGGAGTTTAAGGGGAAAAGGTGTCTCAAGGCATAAGATCAAGGTTTTAGGGTGGATAGGGTGAAATTTTCCAATGAAATTCTCTTAGGATATCTCTTGCTACCCTCAAAAAATAAGCAAGTGCATTGTCATAATAAAAAAATTCCTGTGTGCAGCTTTTATGGCCTTTTCCTCATCGATGAAATTTTCAATCTTCTTCAAAGTTCTTCATAGAAAGCCACTGTGATCATCATATACCTTTCAAGTAACTCTGTGACGATTACCCCTTTGAATTCCGAAAACCACTTGTCATAACCTTCTCACCTGACTTCTGTGCCTTGAATTTCTGGCTAAGCATCTCCCTTCAGAAGGGACTGCTTTCATTAGACCTCTTCTTTGTCTTTTCTTTCACGGCTCCCTAACAAGGCTAAGAAGGAGCTCTGGGCATGCAGTGGTTACACCTTGGCCTGCTAACAGCGAGGTCTCCACTTAGAAACCACCAGCCCCTCTGCAGGAGAAAGAGGGAGCTTCTTACTCCAGCAGAAAACCACATTCTCAGAAACCCGAAGGGGCAGCTCTAGCCTGACCTACAAGGTCACTTTGGGTTGGAATGGACTCAATGGCAGTGAGAGGAGATTAACAAGACTAAGAAGGGTGTATTACTGCAATAATTTGTCTGTAGATGTTAATTTACTGCAAAGATGTGTTTAAGTGTGGTTTTTTGGGAATAGTTTTATATATATACTCTAACCCCAATAGCATTACTCCTTTACTTATCATTGCATTACAGAAGTAAACTGCCTTGTTGCAATAGGCTTGGTTTAAAAAATGTCTTTTAATGAAGGAATATGATCAATACTCCCTCTCTTCACTTACTGACATGGATAACTTCTAATGACAAGTTAGTTATGTGAAAATTGGCATTATGCATTATCTGAAGGATGACGCCAACAAATCACAAAAGGGAAAAGATCTACATCTTTCAAAGTGCAGCATTATCTGACACGAGACCTTACCCATCACAAGTAACTTTTGCAGCCCATGTCAGCTTTCATGACTTCCAGGTTTCGTCATTAATACACAAACTAGATCAATGGTAAAATTTTTTAATCATCATGACGTTAATATGTCAGAGAAAATTATGTTGTTATTACTAGGTGTCATGAGGTCTCTTTCAACTCTGCAACAGACAAAACACAATCTAGTGTGTTTTGTCTGTCCTGCAGTAGCCTTTAAACTGCTCTCCTGTTTGAGCCTCTTGTTGCAGCCACTGTGCCATTCCACGTTACAGAGGGTCTTCTCTTTCACTGCACCTCCACATTCCCACGCATGGTATCCTTTGCTGGGGACTGGTCCCTTCTGATAACCTGTCTAACGTATGTGAAGTCTAAAGGTTTTTTGCTTGCTTCCAAAGAGCATTCAGGCTATACTTCTTCCAAGACATATTTGTTTGCTCTTTTATTAGTCCATGGTGCGTTCAATATTCTTGGCTAATACCACAGTTCAAATGCATCAGTTTTTCTTTGGTGTCCAACTTTTACATGATTATGAGGTGATTGAAAATATCATCGCTTGGTCATGCATGCACCTTAGTCGTCAAGTAACATTATTGCTTTTCAAAATTTAAAAAGTGGTTTGTGCAGCAAATATGCTCAATCTAATGCGTCCTTTAATTTCTTAACTGCTGTTTCCATGAGAACGATTGTGGATCCAGGCAATATGGACTACTTTCTCCATTTATCATGATGCTACTTATTGGTCCAGCTGTAAAGATTTTGTTTTTCTTTACATTGAGTTGTTAGCCACACTGAAGGCTGTAGTGATTGATCTCAGAATGAGATATAAAGCTCCTTCTTACAGATGTATGAGTGTCATTGGATTTGTTTCTCTAGTCAATCCAGCCTGTAGCATGCTTGATCAGCTTCAGAGAAATGGGTAGAATTCTTCAATTTCTTCATTACTAGCTATAGTGGTTGGTGCATCAATGTGAATAATAGTTGTATCAACTGGCTTTCCTTGTAGGTGTATAGATATTATCCTATCACAGACAGCATTGTGCTGCGAGACAGATCTTGCCATGTTCTTTTGGTGGTATCTGTAGCACTCTTCCCTTTGAGTGTGTCATTCCAGGCATCAGTATTGGCCTCAAAATGGTCAATAGCAGCCTACTCATGCCTAGAATATCAATCTTTATAGTTCCATTTCATTTTTGTCAACTTTCCATTTTCCTAAATGTATATTTCATACATTCCATTGTTTGATTACTAAGGGACTTCTCTGCAGTGTAATCCAGAGTGTGGCTCACTTTGACCCCGAGCCACACTTGAGATTCCCACCAGGGAGGTTAATGGATGTGTGCAACTGTTTCTTCTCGTTTTGAGTTTGACCCATCAGCAGTTGAAGGTCCTGTAAACTTGCTCCATCACATCATTAATTTTGACTCTTCTTTGAAGAATCCGTTCTTCCCCAGCAGTAGTTGGAGTTTTTTCCAACCTGAGGGGCACTTCTGGCACTGTATCTGACAGTGTCCTACTTCCATTTATGAGATTTTCAATCCTATTCCTAAAGTTTTCACGGGCTAGCCCTTCAGAAGTGAACTGCCTTTTTTCATAGTCTGAAAACTCTGCTGGAAGCTGTGCACCAAGGAGTGACCCTACTGCTATTTGAAATACCTGTAACAAGCTTCCAGAATTACTGCAAGTAAAACAAACTGACAGATAAGTGGCGGAAGTAAAGACTAAGTGTACTCAGAAGAATCTTTTAATATAACAATATTTGCTAATGAGTTTCTGTCACTTTGGTCACTGATATTCTTACTGCTGAGTATCTCACTTTGTGTAAGTGAATTGGCTAATATTGAAAATTTGTATGTCAGTTTATATTATATTCCATTTGTTTACTGATTAGTTCCCAATTTAAAATCATATGCACTTTCATTATGACATGAATCACATATGTATGTGACAGTAGTTATCCACAAAGAAAATATTAGATTAATATAAATTAGGAATTGGTATAAAATTAACTTTGTTAAAAGTTAGCATTTTTAATATATATATATGCACATATCATTCTTAAACTTTGTAAGCACTAACAAAAAGTATTAGGAGCTAAGTGGTGCAGTGGATTATGTGTTGAAGTTGCTAACTGCAAGGTCAGCCATTGAACCATCAGCGACTCTTAGGGAGGAAGTTGAGCTTTTCTTCCTTCTTGAGTGATCCACAGGGCCATTTCTATTCTCCTTTAGGGTACAATAGTCTTGACTTAATGGCAGTAATCTTTTGAAGAAGAAAACCGTTTTTAAAAGAATACCGCATAAGCTTCAAAGAATATTCGATCTTTCTCTGTGCCCTATTGACCAGCACCATCGGCATCCCGGGAGCTTGTTAGAAATGCAGACTTTGTGGCCCTGAAAGATAAATTGCATTTCCACAAACTCGCCCATATCACTTGCATGCAAATCAAGGTTTGGAAAGCACTCTTGTAAACGAACCCTGGTTCCACAAAGGACAAGGTCGAACCCACCAGCTACTCAATGTGAACAAAATATGTAGCAATCTGCTCTGGTAAAGCTTACAGCATTGGAAATCCTATGGGGGCAATTTCACGCTATAGAGTCACTATGATCCAGAATTGACATAACAGCAATACGTTTTGGTCGATGACAAAATTTGAAAAATTGTAGGAAAATGAAAAGCCACAATTGACAGGCAGGAAGATTAGGGAAAAGGGGTTGTCTCCACAGAATGTCTGTGCTGGTTGGAAATTAACTGGCATGCCACAAATAAAGGGTTTAGAAGAAATCAGGCACACACGAGAAGCCTGTGGGAAAGACCCAAAGCTGGGCATGCACAGATTAAAGCCACCTGAGCATGCGCATTAGAAACCAGCAACACTATGTTGTGCATGCACCAAAACGTTGCCTCTAAAAATGGCCAATATTCTCAACCCCCCACCCCAAGTGGATGGAAGGACAGAAGGGATAGCCAGCAGAATAAGCAGAAATAGAGGGTGGGATCGCTCTCTTTCGGTTCTGTGGCCCCTCCTATTGGGCCATTTTCCAAATGGTTTTTCACGCTCCCTGGAAGCAGCCACTTTCGGTCCCAGTGTGGCCTTGCAAGCTTTCCAGAGATAGTGTGTGCTGAGGCTGTACTACCCGAAACGTCCTTTTCCTCAGAATAATTTAGTGTTTCTGTTGCACGAATTCTTGCACGGTTGAGAAGCAAGGACTGCGTAAAACTATCCCCTAAATGTAACACAATCATGTAAAAAAAAATGACATCTGACATTGAACAGTCGTGGCTTCCATAAAGATTACAATGGAGAAAATCCTGTAAGACATTCTACTTATCATATGAGGTTGCTATGATTCGGAACCAACTTCACAGCATCTAACAATGTTAAAAATGCGATTGTTATAATTATTCTTGTGAAATTCATAATATGCTTCTCTAAGAAAACCCTTTACTTGAGGAAGAAGTGTTTGTTTTTACAGCCACCTGGAAACCTCATGGCAGTCCGCCATGGCCCTAGAGAACCTGCCAGCAGAAGTCTGAGGCGGGAAATCCGTGACAGAGGCAGAGCCAGGCTGGGGCATTCAGCTGGTGATTCTACAACAGATGAGACCGTTGTAGCCACCCACGTTGTTCCATATCCTTAAGCCATTCACCAATTTACTCTATTTACTACATTTCATGGTTTGGGACGGTTAATGCAATTGTCTTTGCCTCCCTGTGGTACCTTTCTTTTCTCTGATTTATTATACTTACTAACATCAGGTTTTCTGAGATCAGAGCTATTAAAGAATCTTTTTGTTTCCTGACACCACTTCAATTGCTTTAGTATGTTTATTGTGTGTGTGTGTGTGTGTGTGTGTGTGTGCGTGGTTGTTTCTGAGTTCTGTTTTAGACACTGGGCTCTTGAGTTACTAGGTCGTTTTCTCCTCCAGGTGCTTTTGAAAATCATGCCGGGCATTTTAATGTGAACCAACACATTTTAAAGGTAGTGCACACATAGCCTTTCTTGGCTCAGTGAGAAAAATAATGAGTGAAATAAGAAAAGGCTTTTTAAAAACCTTAATAAGTGGAGTGCAGATTTATCACATGGGGAAACAGCTTCACAGGAATGCTGGCATAGAAGTTCATTGGCTGCTCCCATTCACATGAGGCAAACTCCATTACTCGCCGTGAGCAAGGAAAAGGTTACCTGACCCAACTGGAGAGTATTAGCTTTTTGGTTCAGCTATGAAAAAATTGCTTTGCCACGTAGGTCAGCATCATGATGTAAATCTTAATGAAAGTTTCTGAGATGTGAGCGTAAATCAAGCTGTTGGCCACCTTGATGCTCTCTTAATCGGCCTTTTTCTTGCTTTAGCTCCTTCAGTCGGTTTTAGGCAGAATCGAACTCACGATGCAGACCAACTTGCAGAACAACCTCTGCCCCAGCCAGCCATTCAGGGACGTCCCCAACCCGAGTCTGAGGACACCTAGTTTGTGGATGGAGTCCTCTTTCTTTATGTAATAAAAGGAAGGAAAAAATCTTTAATTCCACTTGTGGAAATATTCTTTTTAACTCTAAGGTATTTGAGAGCCTCTATCTGTATAAAACATGGTCACATTGAATTTTATTATGAACCCCAAATTATCTAGACCTTTTCATTGTATTAATTAAGAACTCACTGCCCTCTTGTCAATTCTGACTCACAGTGACTCCAAATGTAGGGTAGAACTGCTCCTGTGGATTTCAAAAACTGTGGGCTTCTGTAAATCTTTAAAAAAAATCATTTTATTGGGGGCTCATACAACTCTTATCACAATCCATCCATCCAACCATTATGTCAAGGACATTGGTACACTTGCTGCCATCATCATTCTCAAAACATTGTCTTTCTACTTGAACCCTTGGTATCAGCTCCTCATTTTCCCCTCCTCCCCCACTCCCCCTCACAAACCCTTAATAATTTATAAATTATTAATTTTTCATGTCTTACACTGTCTGATGTCTCCCTTCACCTACTTTGTTGTTGTCTGTCCCCCAGGGAGGAGGTTATATGCAGATCCCGTGTTTGGTTCTCTCTTTGTATCTCACCTTCCCCTTACCCTTCTGCTATTACTACTCTCACTATTAGTCCTGAGGGGTTGATCTGCCCTGGATTCCCTGTATTTCCAGTTCCTATCTATACCAGTGTACATCCTCTGGTCTAGCCAGATGTGTAAAGTAGAATTGGGATCATGATAGTGGGGGCAGGGGGGAGCATTAAAGAACTAGAGGTAAGTTGTATGTTTCGTTGGTGATATACAGCACCCTGACTGGCTCATCTCCCTCCCATGACCCTTCTGTAAAGGGATGGCCAGTTGCCTACAGATGGGCTTTTTTGGTCTGCACTCTGCAGCCAGCCTCATTCACAATGATAAAATTTTTTGGTCTTTGGTGTCTGATACCTGATCCCATCAACACCTTGTGATCACACAGGCTGGTGTGCTTCTCCCATGTGGGCTTTTTTGCTTCTCAGCTAGATGGCCGCTTGTTTATCTTCAGGCCTTTAAGACCCAAGATGCTATATCTTTTGATAGCTGGGCACCACCAGCTTTATTCACCACATTTGCTTATGCATGCACTTTGCATTCAGCGATCATTTCGGGAAGGTGAGCAACATGGAATGCCAGTTTAATAGAACAAAGTGTCCTTGCATTGAGGGAGTACTTGAGGAGAAGCCCAGTGTCCGTCTGCTACCTCAATACTAAACCTATAAATATATGCACATAGGTCTATTTCTCCATCATCATATAAAAATATATTTACATATGAACATGCCTGTATTTAGACTTCTTTAAATGCCCTTTATCTCCTAGTTCTTTCCTTTTACTTTCCTCTTGTCCCACTATCATGCTCAGCCCTCATTTAGGTTTCAGTAATTCCTCTTGGTTACATTTACCTTGATCAAGCCCTACCAGGACTCCTACAGCCTCCTCGCCATCTTTATGGCAGTAGAAGCACAAAAATACTAAACAAAACAATTGGATTTTTCTACAGGTGACTATGATAGTCATATACAATTATTGAATTATATTCTTCGCCAGGAAGTCATTCAGGGACCAGGCTACTTCATTCTGTAGCTTCACCATCCCCAAGAGTCCTCACTGCCTTCTCTTCCTACTTAGTGAAGCGGGCATAACCTAAAGAGTGCATGTGGTGTGTTTTTGTGAGGCAGGTCTGGAAATGACACATATACGCTGTATATACCCAATTGGAAAAAATAGTCATTTGGCTATATTTGATTTATGAGTCTGGGAGGTATAATCTTGATATTTAATTTTGCAAAAAGAGAAAATTTTACTAAATATCTAGAGGTTGCTGCTATCTTATGCACCTATTGGATCGAAATGATGTGCTTGTTTCATACTGAAAATTGAAAACATCTGATGTAAGGTGCAAAGAAGAAAATAATGGTGCAAAGATAACAACAACCTTTAGCAAATGTTGTTGTTAGCTGTCCTCCAGTTGGTTCTGACTCACCCAACAACAAGCAAAATCACTGCATTGAGTCTATGCCAATTCATAGACATTCTGTAGGGTATTGTAGAACGGCTCCTTCGGATTTCTGAAGCTATAAACCTTTAGGCAGCAGAAATCCACCTCTTGTACTGGAGTAGCTGGTGGATTTGAACTGCTGACATTGTGGTTAGCAGTCCAACACATAATAACCCAATACACCAGCAAGACTAACATGTTTAACAGAAGAAAACATCACTCAGGACTGCCTCATCCTCATGATTGTTTGCAGGCCTGAGAGCATTGTTGCAGCTTTTGTGTTCATCCGATGTCATGAAGAATTTCCTTTGTTTTGCTGGTTCTCCAAAAGGCCTTTTTGGAGAAAATGACCTTTCCTTATGACACACCAAAGTCTTACCATCCTGGCATCCAAGGTGCATTCTGGTTGTAGTTGCATTTCTTCAAAGATTTGTTCATTGTTTACCATAAATTCAACATATGTTTTTACCTACTGTTCAATATGAATGCTCTAATTCTTCTGTCTTCCACTTAAATTGTTCTTTTATATTCACATAGATTCACTTGAATATAAGGACATTGAAAATGCCATAAGTGGCTCGGGAGTACCTTAGTCATCAAAGTAGCATCTATGACTTTATAATTTAAAAGAGGTCACTGACAGCAGATTTGTCTACTGTAACGACCTTTTGTTGTTGTTATGTTTTTATATCATTCCTGATTATTGATCAATGCTATTTAATAAGAACTGTTTTGGCTGGTAAGGGATTAATTTAGATTGATAAAGATGAGAAAGAAACCCTTCTGAGTGTAAACCCACTTGAAGTGGTCGAGTAACTACTTCTTAGTTGCCATAGAGTCGATTCCAATTCCTGACAACCCTGTGTGTAGAGTAGAACTTCTCAAAGGTAGGCCATGTATCTTGCTGCATTTTTAAATTTTCCATTGTCATTAAGCTAATTCTAACCCAGCAGGACAGAGTAGAACCACTTCTTAGGGTTTCTGAGATTAATTTTTATGGGAACCTTATCTTTCTCCCAGAAACCTCAACTTGCATATGAGTAATTGATGGTTTGTGTATTCCACAGTACATCCATGCCCTTGATTTAGCTTCTCCATCATCTCTTCCCATAGATGTAATCATTGTAGATTCCTGTTTATTCTATCTGGTGACATCCATGTACGTAATTATCATTTGTGTTGTTGAGAAAGGGTATTTGCAACGAAAGCTATAGGTCTTGAAAAACTGTATCATGCAATTGTTGTTATAACCAAGGCCATATTTCCAACTACTGATACTTTTCCCATTTCCAATAATCAGTTTTTTCAATGCATCTAGATGGTAAATTTGACCAATTTCAGATTGAAGAAAGTGAAAGAATTCTTCAGTTTCTTCATCACTGGCTTTAGTTATTGGTTAGTGAATTTGAATAATAGTTGTGTTAACTGTCATTTTTTCTTGTAGGAGTAAAAATACATATCTGGTAGGCAGCGTTGTACATCAAATGTTCCTTTGGATGATAGATGCAATGCCACTGTTGTTGAATTTGTCATTCTCAGCACAGTAAACCATATGGCTGTCTAATTCAAAACGGCCATCATCAGTCCATTTGAGCTCACTGATGCAGAAGAAATTGATTTTTATTTGTCCCATTTTATTTTTAGAACTTATTTTCCTATCATCCTACTTTGTGCCTTCCTTATTTTCATTAATTAACGAATGTTTTACAGTATCCCTTCTTTTGTGTCATGGGACATTAGCAGACGAGGGGTCAGATCCTCCTCCCTTTCTTGGTCACTGTACTTGTTTTTAATTGTCGGTCACGGGCTGTGCTGCGGCATACATTCCATTACAGCTCCATCGCTGTAGGGCACAAGCCTTTGGGCTTGTGGTTTCTGCTGCCTTCTGAGTTTTCTGAGATAGAAATTGTGTTTCCATTTTTTTAATCCTCCTCATTGCTTTTCCATCATTGTGAAATAAGAGGGAAACGCTCACTCTCATATCCTATTTTTAATGCATATGCCAGCAAGCATTTTTTATTGCTTTTCTTTTACCTTCATTTGATGGGTTCTCAGATGATGTAACAGCAGTCAACTTCAAAATATATGACTCATAATAAATTTGAAAGTGAAGATGATCAATCAAATACACGAAGTTTCTTTTTTGCATGTTCTGGAGACAATTTAGTCTGGATTATATGTATGTGTGTGTTTTATCAGCAACATCATGAAATGCCATAAAACATTTGAGTGAATATTATTGTGTGGAAATCAAAGCTTTATATCATAATTTTTGACATTAAGTTTACAATCTTAGAGAGTAGATAAACAAATAACAATATCCAAAATACCAATGCAATGTGTGAAAAATATTACCTGAGTAGAACAAAATGTGTGTTATACAAATACAGAAAAGAAAAAGATTGCACTTACTGTGAGGATGAAATGGTGACTTATATTGCATATATCTTCATTCTGATAAAACACATTTAAGAATATCAGAGGAGATGGTGAAGGTGATAGCTAATTGGTTTGAATAACTATACTGCAGTCCCTTTAAAACCTTTGCAAACATATACTATATCTGAAGTTCAAATATAAATCTAGATATGTAAAGAAAATTAGGACTGCCTATTCCCACAGAGTTCACTGTTTAGGCCATTTAACACCCTTAAATTATCATAAAAAGTATAAATATTTGTGACTGGTTTAAAATTAGGAATGTAAGTAATATATTTGATAAAAAATAATAATCTCATCAGAAAAAATAATTCTGATTAAAAGAATTGTTAGTATATAAATTGGTATCATTTGTGGAATTTGGAAATTTGTAATCAATAAGTGAAAAAAAAACCAACACTGACATCGAGTCGGTGCCAACTCCTAGGCACTCTGGAGAATATGATAGACCTGCCTCTGTGAGTTTCAAGACGGTGCCTCTCTAGCAGAGTAGAAAGCCTTGTCTCTCCCACAGGGTGGCTGCCTCTCTAGTTAGCAGCCCAGCACGGAACCACTACGCCAGTTTTAACTTCCCATGAGGCTACATAACGGAGGTAATATTTTAACTGTACTTTTAGTACACCTAAGTCTTTATCCTTTAGAGCCTTGTGTCCTCTTTGGCTAAACTTCTAGGGGAATGAGCTGTTTTAGGCTTGAAGAGTGACTAAGGGCTACAGTCTTGAGGGTTATGAATCTTAATCCTATCGTGTGTATGTACAATTTGGAGTGTTGAGTCACATATGCACCTACTGTGTCCTGGACGGTGCATTGGGATCCCTTTCGGAGCAGTCACCTGTGCTAGACATCGAGGTCTTCTGGCGGCAGGGCCATGGCGACTGGGCTTCCTGTGGTCCTTTTCTCCTTTGTACGAATTGCTTCCGCACATCTTTGATTGAAAAACTTATTTTACGCTGGTGTGGGAGAGACCAAGAGTTGCACCATGGATGCCCCCACTCAAGCTCTTTTTGTTGTTTTCTGCTCTCTTGATCGGGTGAAGGTTTAGAGAGAAGATCATCCGTTCAACATTCCTCCACATTTTGTTGCATATCATTCATTGCCATATCCTCCAAATACCACCACATATCCCACTTCCTCCGCAAGTTCCTGTTCCTAGTCCATGTTGCCTAGTCTTTCTGAATTGTGTCTGCAGATAAATACACGCCTCTAAATCTCAGATGATTGATTATTCTAAAGAGTACCTCACTGGTGTTATTATTCCATTTACCCACTTTGGTCTTTCCAGTGTTGCCTGTCTTTTCAATGACCTTTTGCTTTGATGTTGTAGGATGGTCTTGATGTCACCCCACAGCTCATCAGGTCTTCTGTCGTTTGTGTTCAATGTGTCAAAACTATCATGGAGGTATTCTTGAAATTCAGACAGGATATACTCAAGTTTTATTTTGGCTCTGATCAATTGAATTTTCTCCAACTACAATCTGAATTTTTAGATGAAAAATTGATGGTCTGTTCCACAGTCAGGCCATGGGGCTTTGTTTTGGCCACTGAACTCAACCTGAACTCACTGCCATTGAGTTGATTCTGACTCAGCAATCCTATGAGAGTAGGGTGGAACTGTCTCTGTGGATTTCTTAGACTGTTACTCTTTATGGGAGTAGAAAGCCTTGCCTTTCTCTTGTGGAGCACCTGTTGGTTTCGAACTGCTGCACCAGAGTTCCTGTTTTTATTACATGCATAATCAATTTGATTACTGTGTATTACATCTGGAAAAGTTCACACATATAGCTGACTTTTATGCTGTTGAATTAGGTATTTGTGGTAAAGAAGTAATTGGTGTTACAAAATTCTGTCATGGCATTTCCACCTTTATTTCTATCACAAAGGTCATATTTTCCACCTGCTATTCCTAAAGTACAAATCCAGCTGATAGGATAATATCTATGATCTACAAGGCAATCCCACCATTTGTATGTCATTTTGTCATGTTGTGGTGGCTTGTGGGGTGCTGGGATGTTGCTATGTCACTGGTATTTCAAATGCTGGCAAGGTTACCCAGGTGAACAGGTTTCTGCTGGGCTTCCAGAGTAAGAATAGGCTACGAAGAAGGATTCAGCTGCTCAACTTGGAGGAGGTAGCCATTGAAAACCTTATACATAACTTTGAAATATGTTCAGATACTGAGCCCAAATGTATGGAAGCAACACATTGTCAGTGAAAGTGTCAGAGGCTGCGTCTCTCAGCTCAGAAGGCATTCTAAAATGGACTGAAGAGGAGCTGCTTCCACAAAGTAGAAACAACCATGATGATGCGAATGGATTAAAGCTATTGGAATAAAGGCCTTAGGATCTTCATTTGCTGATGGGGTACAATTCAAAATAAGAAGTTATAATCAGAATTTGGAAAGTATGAATCTAGGAAACTTGGAAGTCATAAAAAATGAAATGGAATCCAGAAAGATAGATATTCTCTAGGCATTATGGAGTGGAAATGGTATTGGTCATTTGGAAAATAAAAATCATATGGTTTACACTATGTTCAGAATAAGAAACATACTCTTAATTATAAATTAACTAGCAGTATTGGAAGAAGTGATGAAATCAAAGATCTGAACAGAAAATTTCAAAGTGTAGCTTTAGAAGATATGGTAGTTACGTAATCTCCTGTCAACTTGTGAAGGGATGGAATCTAGCCTGTCAATCAGGTTGCAGTCTGATGACATCATTAGGAAGCTTGAAGGAGAGAAATAGCTCACTGGAGGGCAGACACACTCTCTGCTTTGTCTTCCTGCTGACAAGCCAAAGAGAGCTATGCTGATTTCAGCCAAAGCCCTGGAGCTGGAGGAGCCACGTGGACACCCATGTTAGCACTGCAATGCCTCTGCCACCACTGGATCCACAAGACTTTCCACCCAATGGCCTGTGATCTTCCTGCATCCCGCATCATTGAATGGCTGTGTGAGTCTAAAGAGGAATTTGGGGCCTTGAGATAGTTAAGATTTATTGTGCCAACCTGGCCTATAAACACATGTGGGATTAACTGAAGGGCACAGAGATAAATGGCTCGGAGATCCTCGCCTTTCTAGTTCTTTGGTCTCTTGCTTTCTGATGGTCAGACCAGGGTGCAGTTGCCTTAGCCAGTTCCCTGCTTCAGCTTGCAAGGCTCACTTCCTGCAAGACAACCATGAGAAGAAGCCACATGGACCTACCCTGATGCAGCCCTGGGTGCTGGAGCAGCTGTGTGGAGACTAGTGCAAAGATGCTTACACACTCACTTATTTGGTTTTCCTCCTGCAGTCAGTGTCATTGCATGTGTTTTAGGAGATTGAGGACTTTGTAGATTAGGGTTGGACATATGGGCTAGTGTTGGACTTATGGGCTTGGACAACACTGAGTTGGGATGCTTTCTTAATGTACACTTACCCTTTATATAAAACTCTCTCTTATATATATGAGTTTCTGGGGATTGTTTCCCTAGTTTACCCAGACTAACACAGGGCTAGTATGGACATATGGGTTAATATTGGACTTATACACTTGATCTGGACTGGGATGGGAAGTTTTCTTAATGCAATATTTCTCTTTGATATAAAGTTCTCTTTTGCACATATGAGTGCCTCAGGATCTGTTTCTCTAGTCATGCCAGACTACCGCAGAAGACAATGCCAACTATTATAATGAAATGTGCAAATATCAAGAGTTAGAAAACAAAAATGGGGGAAAAAGATATGCTCATCATATCTTAACACTGAAAGAACTCACCCCCCCCCAAAAAAAAATCAAGCTTTGAAAATTTGGGGGCAAAATCTTCAAGGATGCAGGAAGTCTGAAAGAAGATGCAAAGAGTACACAGGGTCACTATGCCAAAAAGTACTCTAGTTTACATTTCACCATTTCAGGAGGTAGCATATAAGCTAGAGCCAATGGTGGTGAAGGAGGAAGTTCAAGCTGCAGCGAAAGCATTAGCCAAGACTATCTATAGTTCTTGATGGGAGTAGAAACCACTATCTTTACCCCAAGGAACCGCTGCTGGTTTTGAATTTCACATCATGCAGCTAACAGCCCAGTGCATACCCACTATGCCACCAGAGGTCCAAGAACTGATGAAATATCCTCACTGAAATGTTTCAACAAACTGATGAAACTCTGGAAGCACTCACTGGTCTACACCAGGAAATATGGAAGACAGCATCTTGGCCAACTGACTAGAAGAGATCCATACTTGTACCCATTCCAAGAAAAGATGACCCAACAGAATGTTCAAATTATAGAAAAATATTATCAGTATCGCATGCAATAAGATTTTGCTGAAGTCATGCAAAAATTGTATGTTGCATGTACACTGTTATAACAGTGCATTTTAGAAACACATTGACAAGGAGCTGCCAGAGGTTCAGTCTACAGGTTCAGAAGAGGATGGAGAAAGAAGATTATGATTTCATGTGACAGATGGATCTGGGGTGAAAGCAGAAAATTGCAGAAAGATGTTCACTCATATTTTACTCACTATGCAAAGATTTAACTATGTGGAATTCTAGAACACTTCATCATGCTCCATGGACCTATGGATCAAGAAGCAGTTGGGTGAACAGAACAGGGCAATATTGACTGTTTTAAAATCAGAAAACCCATCATAGGGATATGTCCTCTCATCATACTTTTCAATCTGAATGCTGATCAAATAATCAGAAAAGCTGAAGAACACAGCATTACAAGTGGAAGAAGGCTGACTAACAATCTGTTACATGCAAATGACACCACCTTGCTTGGTGAAAGTGAGGAGGACTTGAAGCATTGTTGATGAAGATCAGGGATTGCAGCCTTCAGTATGGATTGAAACTCATTGTAAAGAAGACCAAATGATCACAACTGGACCAAATGGTAACATCATGATACATGAAGAAAAGTGTGAAGTTGTCGAGAATTTTGTCTTGCCTGGATCCACAATTAATTCTAAAGAAGCAGCAGTCAAGATATCAAAAGATACATTGAATTGGGCAAATCTACTGCACAAGACTTCTTTAGTGTGTTGAGAAGCAATGATGTCATTTTGAGGACTAAGGTGAGCTTGACTCAAATGATATTTTCAATTCCTTCATGTGCATGTGAAAGTTGGGTATTGAATAGAGAAGTCTGAAGGAAGATCCATGTATTTGAATTGATGTGGTGGTGCAGAATGTTGGAAGCACAACAGAGTGTGAAAAGAGCAAACAAATCAGTCTCAGATAAGCACAACTAGAATTCTCCTTGAAAGAAAGGTGGTTAGATTTTTGTCTCATGTACTTTAGATATGTTATCTGAACATACAAGTCACTGGCAAAAGACACATCATCCTTGGTAAAGTGGAGACACAGTGAAAAAGAAGAAGACTGAATGAAATTGCCCGACACTAGGGCTGCACCAGTAGGCTCAAACGCAACCGTTTGAAGGTGGTACCAGATTGGTCCGTGTTTCAGTCTGTTGCCTACAGGGTTGCTGTGAGTCAGAACCACCTTAATGTGCTAATACCAGCAACAACAAGGAAGACTGCTGAGTCTTAGCAGATTTAAAAATTTAATATTGTTTTAATTCCGAAAGAAGCAATACGCCAGCTTAATATTTTAAAACAGGCATTTTTATAAACTATTCTGGAAAGAGTGAAATAATCAAAGTCTGGCCAATGGGATTGCATGTAACAATCTACTTAAAATATCAACAAAAGCTTGATAGACTATTCGATATAATTAATTTGAAAATAAAGGAAGTCTCATATCTGCCTCTATATTTAATATAACTGAAATTATATTTTTTCACTCTTAAGGACAAACAGGCTATAGCAATTTAGAGAATTTGTCAGTGGTCTTAGACTTTATATGATAAATATGAGGAAATATTTTGGGAATCTTTTTACCCAGGAGGCTAAACTAGAAACTTTTGGTTAATGCTTACAATGTTATTTTGTTTTACTCAATTATTCGATTTAAACTCGCTGCCATCGAGTCAGTGCTGACTCATAGTGAGCCCCTGTGGGTTTCTGAGACTGTAACTGTTTACTGGAGTAGAAAACATGGTCTTTCTCCCACAGAGCTGCTGGTGGCTTTGAACTACAGACCATGTGGATCACAGCCCAACAAGTAACCACAACAATCATTACAAATTGTATCTGTTTACCAAACATTGGCTGAAGCAGTGCTTCCAACACCCTTATTGTCTTCCTGCTAAGGCTCAGCCTACTGTAATCAGTCAGCTTTCTATTCTTGCAGTAAAGTAGAAGGAATTAATATTTATTGTATGCCCTCACAGGTTATAATTAGGCCTAGATTTTGACTCTAGGAAATCAAACATTACCAAGTGAAAATGTGAAATTAACATGTCCTAAAGAACAACTAATATGATCCATTAAAAAGAGAGGTTTTATACGGTGTCCGAGGAAGCAGAAGACAGCTGTACCGACAGTGGTGTACTGTTGGTTGGCAGACAAAAAAGACCTTGCTACGTCAGCACCCTTATATGCTGTATTAAGATAAGCATTATGCCGACAATCCTGTGATGCACTTTCTATTTCATTTTGTTTATGCTTGTTCATGTGACAGTGGCGCTCAGAGGTGCTATGCCATTGGGAGCTACCCTCTTGAAGTTGTGGTTTTATATTTCAGTAAATGAAACCCAGGGTTGATGAGTGTATAGGGACAACAAATAGAACAAAGGTTTTGGGGGGATGGGTACAGGAGAGGTGGGGGAGATAGAAGGGAGATGATGTCAAGGAGTCCAGGAAGGGAAAGTATGTTTGGAGACTGATTATGGAAGCTATCGTACAATTCTGTTTGATGTGATCAAACTAGGAAATGATATAACATAAGTATTAACTCCCAAGTATAACAATAAAATGAAAACAAACAAACAAATCCCTGAAAACATCGATCCAAAATGGGTTTGGGGTTTGGGGTCCACACTAAATCCTACCTCCAATTTCAAAGCAATTCGTTCTTACCTCATGGCCATGGCCCTGCTTGATACTCACCCTCAAGAAAGGAGCACAGAAGATATGCGAGCTATAGGAAAATGGCACAAAGAATTTAGATGGTGCAAGCTAGCAGATAAAATAGCAAGCATCTGGGGTCTTAAAGGCTGGTCTCCAAACAAGCAGTGTGATAGTTAGGTTTATTATGCCTACTTGACCAAAAGGAACGTTTGGGATTTATCAGGTCACAGTTTGTTTGGAGGGCAAAGAGATATATGGCTCTGCAAGGCCTGCCCCCTCTCTCTTACTCTCTGGTGATAAAACCTGGGTGCTGCTGCTTTAGCTTGTTCTCTGCCTCAACCCGTGTCTACACTACCAGTTGGCCAAGCCAACCATGGATCCTGTAGCTAGATTTTGAGGCTCCTTCAAGACATGCTTCACCTTCTGCTGGTGCATACATCGCTTGAGCTTTAGGCTAGTGGATCCTGTATGTTGCCTTGAATTGCTTGAGTTCGAGATCCTATCTGGGCCTGCTTCACTAAACTCCTGAGCTACTAACTGTTTGCTGATAAACCTTGCTTTTTGCTGCCTGTGGGCAGACTCTGCCTGCCTTTCCTTGGACCTTGGACTCTGCTGTCTGCTTCCATGACCTTAGACCTGGCAGTTAATGAATTGAAGTGAGTTGAATTGAGCTCTCTGTAATGCTGTGCAGACTAATTAGCTGTTATATTCTTTCTCGCTATATACACCTATCCATATATATGTGTGTGTGTGTTTATATATATCATCATAAGTGTCCTGGTTTTGTTTCGCTATAGAGCCCTGTCTAATGCAAGCAGCCATTTAAGTGAGTGCGGGTACGTATGTGTATCCTACACACACTTTTTGGGAGGAACTTTGCTGTTTTTGTGTGTCCTATAACCTCTTTTGCAACTGAGCCACTTGATGTAGAGTCTATTTAAACTTAATGTTCATTCTGTTAACAATGGTGCGTTCTTCCCATGCTCAGATACTTAACAGATTTTTAAGTCATTCCTTCTACTTATTGCTATTTATTGCTGTTACAGAAATCAGAAACTAGAATATCATAGATAGAAAAAGGGTGGCTGGCTGCTTGTTGGCTAACCATAGTCTAGGATCAGCCATCAGTCATTCTTCCAGAAATTTAGTTTTAGCACCCATTCTTTGCCATTTAGAATTGATCAGGCCCAAAGGATTAACTCATTAAACATAATCACCCAAATATTAGATGTCCACTAAGCCCACATGTAAGCAGCTCACAATCACCAGTCACCGAAGGATTATAATCCATATAATTTTAAGCCGAAGGAGGTATTAGCATCAGAGCCTAACTTGTGAGAATCCAGTGTGCTGAAGGGGATGGATGACAGTGGGATGGATGACAGTGGGATGGATGACAGAGGGATGGTTGACAGTGGGAGCCCAGGATTCCCTTGTGGAACTACCTAGGAAATAAGCCTCCGGAAAACTCAGCCTATCTAAGATTGAGGGATGGGAGTAAAGTGGTCACTAAACAGTGTCCTTGGGAGAGATGAGTATAGAAGATCAAAGGCATAAATCTGACTGCGAAAGGTTAAAACTTCATCAGTAGATGCCCCTTCTGATGGATGCTGGACCAGATCAGGTTTCACAAATTTTCTGTATTTCTGGTTTGTATTGTTTTGTTTGTTCACTTTGGGGTGTATCTCAGAGGTGTTACGTCATTGGAGGTCCCCCTCTTCATTTGTGTTATATGTTTTTTTGTTTTACCATATAGGCAAACCAGGATTGATGAACCTATAGGGATAGCTGGTAGAATGAGGGTTTGGGGGGATAGATGGTGATGGTCGGGTAAAAGGGAGACGATGTCAAGGAGTTCATGTAGAAAAAGAATGTTTGGAAACTGATTGTGGTAGCAGTTGTACAATTCTACTTGGCGTAATTGAGCTGTGGGATGATGTATGTATTAAATCCCAATTAATAATAAAATTTAAAATGTATACACTAAATTAATAAAAGGGGGTTTAAAAGGAAATTGTGCTATAGCTTAGTGATAAGCAATGTTGTAGAGAATCCTGATGGCACTGAATCCCTGGCCAAGGGTGAGCAAGGAGAATGAATTGAGAATAAGTTAAAGATGTCTGTCACCCACCAAGGCACCTTGAGTCATGTCCAATAAAACACTAAAACCGGATAGTAGGAATGAACATCATATCATGGTTTGGTTTTTTTTTAAAGTCTAAACAAAATCACACTTTGTAAGTGCTATCAGAGCCTCCCCACCACCTGTTTTCTGGGTAATGATTGAAGAATGAATGGTTCAGTTCTCCAAAAGCCACTGGGAAATGTCAGCACCATCTAGTTAATGAATTCCTGATTTGTTTGGCATTTGCACTTTCTTAAGAAATTGCTGATGTGTTTAGACTTCCTCTTCTTCTCAGCAGCAGTGAAATTTGTTGATTATGATGGCCTTATATAACATCATCCAGGCAGAAAGCTAAAAGATTACACATTAAAAAGAAACAGGCCTGCATTGTACTTCCTCATCTGCATATCTCTGTTCTTCAGTCTTTGACCAGCTTGCTTTGTGGGAGATGCTTTGTTAGAAGTATTTTCATGGCAGGCCGCTGCTCATGAACACGTCATTTTCTCTGTCTGCTTGTGAGAGGAAGGCTTTTTCACCTATTGAAATCTGTTAAATTTCCTCCAAATATTTTTGTTTAACTCTTAAAAAACAGCTATTGGAGGACCATTTAAAAATAGGTAGATTTAACGAGGAATTGATGTTTGTATTTAAAATACTTTTCAAAGAAACTTACTTCCCTACTTGAATTAAAAAAAAACAAACAAACCACAAAAACCCAACAACCTGCAATCTTAAAAGATCTCATTCAGCCAAACAGAACATCTATACTATGTAAACCCTACATACTTTTTCCTGGCTACAGTTAACCATTTATTTGGTTTGGGGATTATTCCATCAGTGCTAAGAGTTTTGTTCACTTTGGTTTGTATGAAAATCAGTCTTGTAAGAAGCTGTAAGGCTAAAATTTCTCAGATACACATCTTTGTTATGACTCTAAAGTAGTATACTAATACTGCAGGCTATATCTCATCTAATGTTTTGAAGCATAAGCTAACTGAATTACTATGCTTCATATTCTCATATGCTCTAGGGGAACAAAATTATTGCCTTAGGAGAGTTATCCTGCATTTTGAGATCACGTTTCGGTCCTCGGATGGATCTCCTCTGACTCATTGCTCTTGTAAGAGCAGTCTCTACTCTTGTCTTACAGCTATTTCCTCCAAGCAGTCTCCAAGGGCTTAACCTCTAGCTCTTCCTCAGCCTTCTTGATCAACATGAACTACTCAATAGCTACTCTCCTAACAAAGCAATTCTCCCCTATTCAGCGTGCCATTTTGACTAATGATATCCCCAATTAACTGAAATTCCATTGAGCCTTTTTGTTAAAGTTCTACAAAATTTTGTCTTACACCTCTTACACAGACAACTCCTTCAGCTTTTTCTCACTGTTGGTTTTAGCACAAAGGTTTATGCCAGGATATTTCAATTTCTGAGATATTGGCATCTTGTGCCAGAAGATTCTTTGGGGTGTGTGTGTGTGTGTGTGTATGTGTGTGTGTGTGTGTGTGTGTGTGTGTGAGAGAGAGAGAGAGAGAGAGAGAGAGAGAGAGAGAGAGAGAGAGAGAGAGAGAGAGAGAGAGAGAGAGATGGGATGGTTGCCTGCATATTGCTGACTGGTTAGAAGTATTGTTAGCTTTCACCTGTTAGAAGTCAATAGCAACTGCCCTGTGCCTCAGGATACGAAAATGCCAAATGTCTTCAGATACTGCCAAATATCTCTTGGGAGAAAATGGCCATTACGTTATGCATCACAGGTTTGGGTTAACAGTTGAGCTCAAGCTAATTTTCTCCCAGTCTTTGGTGTGGCTGTGATGGAGATCAGGATTGAATTCTCAGTTGCTAAACTTGGACCGTATCTGTGAGAATAGAGCCTAGATCCCTGATGTTGCCTTTCTGTGAGTCTCAGCGATCAGACAACTTAGAGATTCATTTGGTTTGTTGCTAGTACTTGGGCAGTGATCTTCAACAAGTGTAAGGAAAGATGACCAAGCTCACTGCTCTTGTAGCTTCCATCCTTACCTGGTCAAGATTCGATTTCCATAAGGTAGTTAAAGACTTTCCAAAGCCTGCTAAGGAAAGACAAAACTTCATGGACCAATTTGAGATGGGCTTTAGGACATACAGCCTGGGACTCTCTGCTACCTATTGATTTGTTGACCTGCGTGTGGAACATTGGAATGCTGACACCTGGTTAGAGGAAGAACAGAGGGCTTGATTATCAGACAGATATTAAATGACGGGGTTAAAATCTGAATACAGATTGATATAAAATAGGCCTAAAATTAGGACAAGACCTCTCAGCTACTACCACTAAGTTCATTTCATCAAAATAATTTGGTCACAATTGATCTTTATGGGGAAAGAATGAATCCATTCATGATTTCAGAAGCTCTCTTTGTGAATACTGCTGATGGTTTTTGGTGTCAGTGAGGGCCAGAATATTAGACTCACCTTCTTTTCTTCTTTCCTTTATTCCTCCTTTTGATGTCTTTAAACTTGAAGTGGCAGATTTCCCCTCTCTGGATTATAAGCACTTTAGAATACTTTGATTCAGGAAAAAAAGATGTACAGAAAATAATACAAAACACAAACAGGAGGCAAACCCACATCAAACAGCAATGACTAGACAAAACATAGGACATCCTCAATCTAAAAGAAAACAAAAATAATTAAAAACAAGCAAATTTAAACAACATGTCTTTGAATCCCAGGATTGATAATGGGCACAGCACTTTTCCTTCCACCAAACACTGAGTGTTTAGTCTGATGACACCAGTATTCTCCCTTCCTTCGCTGCTTTCCAATTTAGATAAGTTATTCAGATTTCGTATTTTCAAAGTCCTGCGGACACAAGTCAGGAATTTCAAATTTTATCCCCATGTACTTCTCTGGCTCCATGATAGAACACAGTTAGCTACCAAAAAAAAAAAAAAAAGGTTCTAAGCATCTAGGATCGTGAATGCTATAAGACTAAGATTAACCTTTGAAATTCAAAGGACAAGTCATTTGTGTTAGGCTGGTTCTCTAGAGAAGCAAAACCAGTGACATTTATCTGCATATGCATTTAGAAAGGGATATAGAATGAGATTTAGATGAAGAAATGATTAACAGGCTTGTAGAAGTGGGTAACTCCAGTCAAGTTCAAGTTTGTGGATCACATAGTAAGCGGGAGGTCTCTCCTGACCTGTGTAGCTGCAGGGGCTGATGGACCAGGAATCAGGAAGGCAAGCAAGAGGGCTGCAGGCTGATGGATGTAGAGCCTAATGAATCCAACATCACTGATGGCTGCTGCCATGACAGGAGGTTGATGAACCAGATGCAGGATCCAGAGCAGCAGAGTGGATGCTGCTTGAATGGAACCTCCTCTCAACTCCTATCAAGGGCTGTCACCGGCTAAAGAGTGGTAGCACTCGTTAGGTAATGGTTGCATGGTTTGGCTGCTAACCTCAAAGCCAACAGTTTGAAACCACCAGCAGCTCTTCTGGAGAATGTTGAGTTTTTCTACTCCTGTAAAAGTGTTACCATCTCTAAAACCCACAGTGACAGTATAGAATCTGCCCTATAGAATTGCTGTGATTTGGAATCAATTTGATGGCAGAGAGTGTGGTTTGAGACTCCCCTCTATTTGTTTCACAGCTGTTTGGCTACTTCTCAGGAGAAGCCATCATGGAATTGGCCACACTGGGCTGGATCACATCATGGAAGACACCAAATCCAGCCAAGCTGACACAAAACCAACCATACCGCTTCAACCTAGAACTGGGTCTTAGTGAATTTATCCGAATTGACTGAAGCCAGATCATAAAGCCACTTCAGACACGGAGGGAGCTCTCATGGCACAGTGGGCTATGTGTTGCGCTGCTAAGTGAACACTCGGCAGTTTGAAACTACTTACTACTTTGAGGGAGGAAGATGGTGCTTTCTACTTCCGTGAAGAGGTACAGTCTGAGAAATCCACACGGAAAGTTCTACCCTGCCTTATAATGTCACTGTGAGTCCGATTGAACTTGATGGCAGTGAGTTTTGTTTTGATTTAGGGACCCTCAAAGTTTATCTCTTGTGCACAACTTAGAAGGGTGACTTCAACAGGTAGACAAATTCAAAGGTGGTAAACCAAAGGAAAGAAAATCATGGGATTCAAGAAAAGGGAACTTCAGTTTATGAAAATAAGAAAGGACTAAGCTGCTTGGAAGACCTCTCTAAAAGCCCATCTGATTCTTTGCGAATATTGATTCTCTTCTCAGAGAGATCTCACGATTTAAAAAAGATTCAATGAAATCATGTTGTGATTAAGGGCTTGAAGGAAAAATATTTTATATGCAAAATACAGGGAAAGCAACCAATATTTATTGTTGAGCTGTGAGTTTTTCTCTCACCAAAGGCTAGGAACCACACTATTAATTATTGCTCGCTAACCAGCTGTCTTAGCTTCTAACACTAAGATAGCATGACATACACATTTTAAAATACATAGCTTATTTGTTATTATTGTTCATTTATAGAAAGTGTTTGAGGTCGAGCCCCCCAATAGTATTATATTTTGTAGCTGTACCATTTATCTTATTTATGATATTAAATATATGTACTAATTTACAACTTTTATATAGCTTAATATCACGATAGTTAAGTGTTAAAGTCCAATACAATTATAGAAATGATTCCCAAGCAACAGGGGAATCCCAAGGGAATATATTAAATGCAGATTCCCTGAACTCCAAATTGATATGTCCAATGCAGAGCACAGAAATTTGAATGACTGACAATCACTCCAGTTGATCCTGATACAGGTGCTCCATGGTCTGCATTTTTAGAAACTGGGCTTTATGGATCTTATTTGGTTATTCAGAGGTAATTCAAAATTAACTTTAGAGTGGATATTGATTTCATTTTTTCCCTTAAAGCAGATAATACATTTTTTTTCTAAATTCTTCACTCATTTTGCATAGGAGCCCTGGTGGTGTGGTGGTTACAATTTAGCTGCAATCTGCGTGGTCGGCAGTTCCAATCCACCAGCAGCTCTTTGGGACAGAGCTTGGGTGTTGTACTCCTGTAACCAGCGAAAGTATCAGAAACCCACAGGTGTCGCTATGAGCCAGCCTTGACTGGATGGAGGTTTTGCTCTGGTTTTCAGTCACTCATTTTGTTCTTTAACAACGTAAGCAAAACTAAAATTAGAGTTAGTCGAAATCATTGGTTCTCAACCTTCCTAATGCAGCAACCCTTCCATACAGTTCCTCATGTTGTGGTGACCCTTCAACCGTAAAATGATTTTCAGTGCTACTTCACAATTGTAATTTTTGTGACTGCTGTGAATTGGCGACCCCTGTGAAAGGGGCGTTTGACCCCCAAACAGGCCACAACCCACAGGTTGAGAACCACTGGTCTAAATAGATGATGTGTTGCTTCTAAAGTGTAGGCAACATTGTCTTCTGGGGAGGAAAAAACAATGAAAATTCTTTTTCACTTACTTAGTCTGTCTCAGTTATCCACCATGCTAGTAACTTACCTACATCTACATTTTTCTCTTTAAATTACTGCTTTTGTCCTGTCTAGCCTTATGATTTCCTGAGGAAAAAAATATAAATATGAAGTAATAAAAAACATTTAGATTACTCCACTAACAGGTTTCTATTGTGCTAAAATGGTATGGTTTAACCATTATTTTAAACACCTATTAGATTACTGGCTTCTTTAGTTCCAGGTTCCTTCCTGTATCTTCCCTGAATTTTCCTTTTCTAAATATTTCTGCAGAGTACTATGTTATGCAGCCCATGCATCTTTGTTCATTCATTTATAGATGTGGCTCCTTAAGAAGTGGCGTATTAGTGATTTCCACAATATACAATGAGATAAAAACTATGCATTATTTTCCTTTCCAAGAAAACTAAATTGATGCACAGAAAGATTGTTTGCTAGCTGCTGAAATTGCAGCAGAGGGGTATACTTGCCTTATTAAGATGAAATTTCTAGTTTTATTTATTCTGCAGAAAAAGGCTCTATCCCCAAATAAAGGATTAGTCTAGGGACTTGGTACTCAGCGCTGCAATATCAAATAGAAAAGTGTATAGGATGAATATTACAGCTCACTCTTTATATTGGTTTATTTGTAGGTCGGAAAAAGTGAGAAATTGGAGAAAGTATTAGTCATTAAAAGGCAAAACACGAGGAAGCCACTGTCAATTCAGGCTGTGCTCCTTGACATCCAAATAAGGACCTTGTCTCTGGAGTCATGACAGGATTGCTCTCCTGAGAAGAGACCAAGGTTCACTGCCTTCGAAGCTGAATAAACTTGGTGTATCATTGTGTTATTCTTTATGAGAACAGTGGCCCTGAGGATCTTGCTCTGAAAAGAAAAAAGCTATCAAAGATTATCTATGCTACCTCCTTCACAGAAAGATGTAGCCACATACATTTAGAAAAATTTATAGGTTATAAAAGCAGTAAATATTTCAATTCTTTAGAGTTGACAATTCTGCAGAAGATATCTTTAGAAGTTCAATTGGCTTATGTTATTTGCTTAGATGTTTTAAAAACATAAGCCTGTTATATTGTACTTTAAATTTTAAAAAATACATAGACTTTTGTATTTAATATCTAGAAAGAGATATACCAAACTGAAAACTCACTGCCATTGAGTCAACTCAAATTCAGAGACCCTGTGGTAGTTACTAATCTGGTGTCAACTTGAGACTATTAAGAGTGAAGCCTTAATAGCCTGTCAATCAAGTCACAGCTTGATGACCTCATTTGGAGGCACAGGGAGAAAAATAGCTCGCTGGAGGCCAAATACACTCAGAGCCCTGTAGCAGGAGGAGTCATGGGGAGACCCACGCCAGTGCTATGATGCTGCCAGGGCCACTGGGTCCACAAGACTTTCTACTCACTGGCTTGTGACCTTCCTGTATTCAGCATCATTGCTTGGCTGCGTGAATCTGAAAAGGAAGTTATAGACTGGTATTGGACAGATAGGCTTATATTTCACTTGATCTGGACTGAGCTGGGATGTTTTCTCAATATTTAATTGCTCTTGTATAACAAAGCTCTTTCCTATACACGTATTAGTGTCTATGAATTTATTTCTCTAGTGTACCCAGACTAACAGAGACCTTATAGGTCAAGGTGGAACTGCCTCTGTGGGTTTCTGAGACTGAAATTCTTTAAGGGAATAGAAAACTTCATAATGAAGTGGCTGTTGGTTTCAAGCTGCTGAACTTGTAGTTAGCTGGAGAGTGATATAGTAATTAAAAGCATTATTTTTAATGTTTTTCAGTAACAATTATTACTGTACTACTAAGAGCTGTATAGACATTCTGGTTGCACAATGATTAAGGGCTCGGTCATTAAGTAAAATATTGGCACTTCCCAGGGACCTTTTTTGTTAGCGTCCCCAGGGATCTGCAAATAGTGACAGAAACAGACCTAAGAGCATCTCTGTTTATTGCATCACCATTCATCATAGAACAAGAGAGTAGCAATATAAGTTCCCATGAATGGATCCATCAATCAATCAAATGTGTATAATGGAAGGTATTATGCTGAATGAAATACATCAATAACAAAGCACAAATATTGTATAAATTCATTTAGATAAAAAAAAAGGTTCTCAATCTTCCTAATGTCACGATCCTTTAATACAGTTCCTCATGTTGTGGTGATCCCCAACCATAAAATTATTTTCGTTGCTACATCATAACTGCAATTTTGGTACTGTTATGAATTGGGCAACTCCTGTGAAAGGGTTGTTTGACACCCCCAGAGGGGTCGCGACCCACAAGTTGAGAACTGCTGGTATATAATGAAAAATAAAAAGGTAAATAAATAGAAACCAATAGTGGTTACCACGGGCAGCCAGAGAGCACTGAAGGAGAAGAAATCTCTACGATTTGTTTATAGTGGTGAAAAATTGACATTCATTAAGGTTAATTATTATACAACTGGAATTGTATGGACTGATATCACTAAGCTTTCTAGTAGAAAAAGGGCTAATTGACAAGCACATTAGATGCAGATATACCTTTACAAGAAAAGCACCAATAAAAAGTAAACAAAAGATACAGCTGCTGCTACCTTTTGTTGCTGATACCTTCTTGTTGCTTCTGTAGGTGTCATCTCAACCATTTCACTCAACAACCCTACGCACAACAGGACAAACACTACTTGGTCCTCTAGCATCTTCACACATACTGTTCGAGTTTCTGAACCATTTCACTCAACAACCCTATGCACAACAGGACAAGCACTACCTGGTCCTCTAGCATCTTCACAAACACTGTTCGAGTTTCTGGTTAGTCACCAGTTAGGGAACCACAATCTTATCAGTTTAATTTTCCCTGGTTTGATCATCTATGAGTGGATTATTCAGCCAATAGTTCATCTGAATGAAAAAAAACAGTGCTTTTTAGAATACCTGTTCTACTTCCGAATTTTGTGAATGGAACTTGGGGTTCTTTAAGCCTGGGAGGGGCACACATGACACAACAATTAGTGTCTATTTCCCTGGAACTCAGAGGAAAAAGGAGATCCAGGAATCAGAAAAGATCTGTGCTTGTAGCTGAACTGCTTCCTTTGCCCCAAGACCAGGAAAATGGATGGTGCCAGTAACCCTTACTGACCACTTTCATCAGAGTTTCAATAAATTGATCCTGACCACAAGAGGGAAAATGTGAAATAGTATTTCAAATTATTAAAGAATCTAACGGTATTTGGACCCTCTGAGATGAGAGGAATGCTCCAATCTCATTGTCTGTGCTAATCTTTGAATCTTGAACTGAAACTATCCCTTGAACTTATCATTAAATTCAAAAGCAAGTTTAGAGTGCTTACCTGTAGCGGCGGACTCAGCTACAGCTTACGGCGACCGTATCTGTCGCAGCACGAAACGCTGCCCTGTCCTGCACTAGCCTCATAATTGTAGCTTCCGTTTGAGCAAAATCCTCATTCAAAGAATTAGCTGTGAGACAAAACTGACAACAGTAACTAAAGCATAGATGTGATATTTAGTGGGGAACTCAATCTAACTCAGTCGAGAGGAACTCATTGGGATAGAGATAAACAGAATAGCGGCACCTCTTGAGGGATATAACTTAAATCAGTGTATTATATATGTAGATTTTTTGTTGTATAGATTTTTACCCAAAATAAGATAAATGCTTTAAAATTGGATCATTTAGAATCCAAGTGGTTCCACAGGAGAAGACCTGGAGATGTGTCCTCAGAAAGGGAATGGAACCCAAACCAATTCCCTGCCCCCAGTGGATTCGGACTCCCCAGGACAGAGGAGGCCTGTCCCTGTGGGCTTCTGAGGTTGTAAATTTCAGTGATAACCAAAAGTCTCACCTTTCTTTCTCAGAGAAGCTAGTGGGTTTGAACTGCTAACCTTATGGGTGACAGCTCAAATGCAGCCTATCGCGTGGGTTGCTATGAGCTGAAATCAACTCATGGGCACCCAAAAGCAAAAAATAGGAGTACTATTAATTTTCTGTTTGGACATGTAGAAAGGGTTAGCCCTATCAGTGCTTCGGTGGACAGGCTGAAAATGTCCTTTTCCTGTTTTCAGCTGCTTGGGGACAGTTGCTGCAGATTGTTCCAGGATGGCTACGGGAGGCGGAGTTCCTTTGAATGATATGGCCTCAGAATTACATGTAGGAATATTTTGGGAACAAAAGGTGTTCTCAGAAAGCATGGACATCTGCTATTCTGGGTTTGTAAGAACTCTGAAGGTCACTGGTACTCTTCGTTGGACTAATTAGGAGATGCGAATTGGATAGTCTTTCTAGGGGAACACATCTGGTGTCCTCATCCTGAAAGCTCCTTTCCCAATTGTCTTCTAGATATGTAAGGTGTCACAGCTCCTCTTTCAAATCCCTGAGCTTTATTAACAAGATCATTCAATTGAAAATAACTCAAATAGTTTTATATTAAAATATTTCATTGATAGTTAAAGCCACCATTTTAAATATAGTTATTGTTTCAGTAGATAGTAAAAGAAAATGATATAGTTCAAAAATTGTGTTCATTTCAACTTTTTTCTTTGCTGTTACATTTTGATATTATTACACTTAAAGATTAGTCCTTACCATTAAAAAGTTAGTCCTTTAAAATAATTTATAAATTTTTTGGTGATGGTAAGAAAAAAATAGCCTTTAACAAATGACATACATATATCATTGACTAGTTCTTTTGGGTACAATGGCTCTATGTTTTCTTTCTATCATTTTGGGGATGCTCCCTACATTATTCAATAGTTTGAGTATCACAACTCCAGGATTAAATTTCATCTTTGGTTACTTCAGTTTAAAGTACACTGAGCATGTTCCTATTTTTGCCCTCTACCTCTGGGGCTTTGTACATTCATTGTAATATTTGGCTTTGCCCTCTCAAGGGGCCCTTTGGAATGTTCTATTCAGCTTTTCTATTTCACTTTTTCTTCCATTTGCTTTAGCTATTCTATGATTAAGAGCCGGTTTCAGATCCTTTCTGACTTCCACTGTAATCTTTTCTCTTTTCTTTCTTGACGTTTTACTTTCTTCAAGAATGACGTTCTTAATGTCTTTCCACAGCCCGCCCATCAGGCTTCTGTGTTCCAAGAGTCAAACCTGTTTTTGAGCTGGGTCTGAACATTGGGTGGGATGGACTCAATGTTGTATTTTGGCTTGTGTGGGACTTGTTTGCCTTTGTTTTTTTTGTTTTGTTTTTTTTTAGCTTCAACCTGAACTTAGATGTAGGCCAATGAAACAGTAGCCATTTTGCTTGATAGATTAGTAGTTCATCCTCGAATGACCCCTTTTAGCTTCTGCTGAACTTGACAGCAGTAGTTCTGACAATATTTCTAGCTCTTTGAGCGCTTCCAGAAATTGCATAATTCACTCATGATATCTCGTGGGAATTTGAGACATAACACAAAGCTGAAACGAATCACATTTGTTACCCTCTTGTTGTTCGACACTTTTCTCTTTCATGAACTAACAAGCACAAAGGAGTAAAAATGTCATATTTCATCAAAAGTATAGTTTAATGAAATGCATAAGTAAATACTGCAAACATAGTTCCAGCCAGTCTTTTGATAGCAATGGATGGAAGGAGCATTACTATAGTGACATGGCATACGCAGCTGTGCAGAGGAACATTCGAAAAAAGTTGGGAATGTATATTTGTGATTTCCACCTTGGGCAGCTACCCAGTTGTCCACCTTACAGAAAACCCTGATTACAAGTACTATTGCGACAACAGGCTCACCAAACTCAAAAAAATGTGTGTATTGGTTCTGCCGAACCAGTGCGAACCAGCTGAATTCCCCCACCGATGTTACCTGTTAGTCCAGTTATGAGGATTTTGGCTTCCTTTACATTGAGCTGTGATATATAGTGAAGGTTTCAATCTTTGATCTTCAACAGCAAGCGCTTCCAATCCTGCTCACGTTCAGCAAGCAAGGTGAGATGTGCCATCTGCAAGTCACAGGTTGTTAATAAGCCTTCCTTCCTCCCAGCCTGCTGCCACCTTCTTCGTCATATCATCCATATTCTCTGATGATTTGCTCAGCAAACAGGTGAAATACATATGGTTAGAGGATACTGCCCTGATGAACACCTTTCCTGATTTTAAACCAGGCCTTATTCCCTTGTTCTGTTCGAACAACTGCCAACTGCCTCTTGCGCCACCTATAGGTTCCACAAGAGCACAAGAAACGAGTCTGGGATCCTCACTTTTCTAAGTGCCATTCATAGTTTGCTATGATCCACACGGTCGGATAGCATTGCACTCTCAACAAAACACAAGTAAACCGCTTTCCGGTACTCTCTGCTGTCAGCCAAGACCCATTTGACTTCAGCAATAACATCTTTTGTTTCGTGTCCTGTTCTGATTCTGGCCTGGTTCTCTGGCAGTTCCCTGCTGATGTACTGGGGCAGCCACTGATGGATAAACTTCAGCAAAAATGTGCATGCATGCTTTATCAATAATATTGTTCTATAATTTGTGCATTCTGTTAGATCACTGTGACAGTTAGGGATTATGTCAACTAGACACTCCTGGATAAGGGGTGGAGACCAATCTACAGCCAGGTCACAGCCTGATGACACCTGTTTGTGTGTGACCTTTCGTATAAGACAGAGAGCCCAAGCAGTGTGGAATTCTGTTGGCTCTTTTCCTTCTGTGGTAGCTGTTTCTTGTGTGTGGTTCCTGGATGTCCTGTTGTGTTGCCTGCTAATGCCTTGAGCTCTTGGCAGACTACTGGCTAGAGATTTATCCAGCAGTCTTCAGATGAGAATTATCTCTGCATCCGTCAACTTGTGCTCCCCACTGTCTCTGCTTCATCGTCCTGCTTCCTGGTCAGCAACTTCCACAAGTCAGGAGAAGCCTAACTTGAATCAGACTAGATTTCCCTATTTCTACAACTGTAAGCCTTCAATGAAAATCTCATTCTTGATACAAGACAGCCAGGTACTATTGGTTTTAGTTCTCTAGAGAACCCAGCCAGCACATCTATTATCAGGACTGGGTCCACAGAAACAAAATCATTAAGATGAGCTTTCTCAATTGGTTCTCAGGACTAATTAAGCCCAAAGAGGCTGCACATGTTGTCTCTGTAAATAAGGGTTAGTCTGTCACTATTAGTAAAGAGGGGGCTGCTAATCTGGCGTGGTGGAGTGGCAAAGCTAATATACAAAATAACACCACTGAGCGATGAACTGTTGGTGAGAAATGAGGCTCTCAGTGATTGTGTGTTTGATATCCTTTTATAATTCTGTCCGATGAGAAGTACAGGGAAGCTGCTTGGTTGATATTCCTTGCAATAGACAAACTTTGGAAAGAAACAGATGAACTGAGAACTTCAGACCCTGGCTCAAATGGCATACAAATGACACCAAAGCTTCTACTTTGCCATGAAAGAAAGCCTTATCTCTTCACAGAACAGATATTGCTGAAAACCAAACCCAGAGCCTTATCATTGGAATAACTGAATTACAATGCCAGTTTAATCCTCAATTTAGAAAAGTGGTATTAAAAGGAGAGCACTGATTGGAAAGAAATGGGACCCTAAGATGTGGGATGGGGACACATGGGCTGATAATCCAGAAGATGGAGACATTGAGCCTTGAGATTCCATTGAACCATTTCAGCCATCAGCACTACTCTCCGTTATCCACTTTCAGTAAAACAGTGATCTCACTCTCTTCCCACCTCTCCCCACAGTGCCCTGCCCCCACCCAGCTATGCAAGCTGATTTGACACTTGGGGCTGTATCTGGAGCATTGCTTTAAGCAGATGCCTTACAAAATAATATCTCAGGTTCCAAGGAAACACCCTCCTCACCTACTATTGCCTCTAAACCTATAACTAGACTTAAGTCACAGCAGGTCCCCAAAGGTGAAGTCTAGATGGTGACCCAGGAAGAAGTACATGGTACTCCTAAAGAACAGCCAGTTTTCCTCTAGTTCCTAAATGCTCCCCCCCACCACCCAATCATGATCCCAATCCTACCTTACATGGTCCCATCCAATCATGATCCCAATCCTACCGTACATGATCCCACCCAATCATGATCCCAATCCTACCTTACATGATCCCACCCAATCATGATCCCAGTACTACCTTACATGATCCCATCCAATCATGATCCCAATCCTACCTTACATTATCCCATCCAATCATGATCCCAATCCTACCAAACATGATCCCACCCAATCATGATCCCAGCCCTACCGTACATGATCCCAATCCTACCGTACAAATCTGGCTAGACCAGTGGATGTACACTGGTACAGATAGGAACTGGAAACACAGGGAATCCAGGACAGATGATTCCTTCAAGACCAGTGCCGAGAGTAGTGATACCTGGAGGGTGGGGTGGAAAGGGGTAACCGATTAAAAGGATCTACATATAACCTCTTCCATGGGGGATAGACAATAGAAAAGTGGATGAAGGGAGACGTCGACAGTGTAAGATATGACAAAATAATAATTGATAAATTATCAAGGGTTCATGCGGGAGTGGGGAAAGGGGAAGGGGAGAAATGAGGAGCTGATGCCAAGGGCTGAAGTGGGGAGCAAATATTTGAGAACAATGAGGGCAACAAATGTGCTTGACACAATTGATGTATGTATGGATTGTGATAAGAGTTGTATGAGCCCCCAATAAAATGATTAAAAAAGAGGGAAAAGAAAGGAGAGACTTCTGATGTTTACAGACAGAAACCAGGAGATTGGGTTGGCATGGGATAATGGTGCAAGGAACCTAAGCTTGGATCAGTGTGCGTTTATTGATCTGGGCCCACTAAGCACAGATTCCTCACTCATTGTTTCAGCTAGAGAAGTTAGGAGAGGATCTAATTGTTTGGTTGGTTTGCCGAAGCATGAGTTTCGAGACGGCCTACACTAGGTTCGGTTGAAGTGCTACACCTACGTCGGAACACCATAGGAGAAGGCATCCGAAGACCCCGGGAAATTGGCTTGTTAGAGGGGTTTTACCAGGATAGACGCATAGATCCACGATGAGTGCCCTGAGGACACATCCTTTCTCAAAACAGTAAGAAACAAATCTGTGAAAACGGCCCAGCATGTCTGAAGACTCCTGTTATTGCTATTTTATGTCAGCCAGGCTTGACAGTGGGAACTGGTCTAAGTGAATTTAAAAACTTGCTTGGATTGTGGCTGACTGGGCCCCGTAGAGTTCGGGGTCAATGGGCAGCACTCAGTCCATGGAAACCAGGTGGTTTTGGCGCCTGTAATGGATAGCAGAGTCAGAGCTGTCAGGTGCAATGGAATGGGGTCTGACCCATAGCGACCTTACACTAAACAGAGTGGAACACTGCCCAGTCCTGCACCACCCCAACTGTTCCTCTGTCTGAGCCCATTGTTGTGGCCATGGTGCCAACGCATCTCATTGAGGGCCTCCCTGTTTATCACCGTCCTTCCACTTTGTCCATTACGTATCTGCCAGTTTGTCATATTGCGGTGGCTTGTGTGTTGCCGTGATGCAGAAAACTGTGTCACTGATACTTCAAATGCCAGCAAGGTCACGTAAAGTGAACAGGTTTCAGTAGTTTATAGACTGAGAATGGACAATGACAAAAGACTTGGCTCCCCAGTCAGGTGCAGGGTAGCAACAATGAAACATACAACTTTCCTCTAGTTCTTAACTGCTTCCTCCCCACCCGCCCCCATCATGATCCCAATTCTACTTTACAAATCCAGCTAGACCAGAGTATATACATGGGTACAGATATACCAAATGACTCAAAAAGCCGTTGGGTTTGCATGGAGCCCAGAGCAGCACAGGGCTCTTCACCAGGTTCAGGCTGCCATGCAAGCCATTCTGGAACTTGGACCATGTGATTCAGCTGGTGCTTGAGGTGTCAGTGGCACATAAAGATGCAGTTTGATGTGTTTGGCAGGCCTCTGTTGGAGAACTACAATGCTGAGCCACACGATTTTGGAGAAGAACTTTGACATCCTCTACAGCCAACAGCTTTGGGCCTGTTTCTGGGACTTATACCTCACCAGGGGCCACCAAGTCAGCACGCAGCCTGATCTGCTCATCAGTAACTGGTTGTTGTCTGGCCCAGGAAGTCACAAAGTTGGACAGGCACAGAAGCACTCCATCATTAAATGGAAGTGGCAAATACGAAATCGGGCTAGAGCAGGACCTGAAGGTGCAAGCTAGCTGAAGGAAGAAGTGGTTCAAATACCGTGGTTTCCATTCCTGTCAGTCTGCGTCTACGGCCTCATGGGGAGTTTTTATGATCAGTTGATGGAAGAAGAGAAAACCAGTGTTGATTAACTGATGGTTCTGCACAATATGCAGCAATATGCAACAAACAAAGTGGACAGCAGCAGGAGCAGCAGCAGCACTACAGCCCCTTTCTGGACCTCCCTGATGGATAGGAGTGAAGAGAAGTCCTCCCAATGGGTAGAACATGGAAGGGTTGTTCAGTTTTATAGAAGGTCAATTGTGCGATATTTATGGGCTATGGCCAATGGCTTGGCTAGATGCTCGATGCTCAGGGACTTGGAAGGATCATGATAGAAAAATCCGTGACAGGGGTGTTAAAAAAGAAAATGAAAACCCTGTGAGGCGAAGGTTTGGGGAAGAAGTCTGTGGATAGACCTCTCGGAGTGGGCCAACATGTGAAGATATTTGAGTCCATGTGAACGCTCACTGGAGGTTACCACCGTAATGGAGAACTGTAACAAACCAGGGCATCGGATGACAGTTTCTGTGGAAACCAGTTGTCTTTCCCCAGCCACTTCTGTCATTGCCATATGGGTACAAGAACAAAGTGCCCATGGGGCTGGGATGGAGGTGTGTGCACTCACCAAGGCAGATTTGATGATGGTCACTGCTGAGTGCCCAATCGGCCTAAAGCAGAGTCCAAAATATGACACCATTCCCTGGGGGACTCACCAGCGATCAGGTGGCAGGCTGATTACATAGAACCACTTCCCTCATGGAAAGGGCACCTTGATTGCATGTTTGATCAGTTTCCAACTGAAGTCATAGGTAGAATTCTTCAACTTTGACATCGCTAGCTTTAGTAGTTGCTGCACAAGTTTGAATAATGTTTTTATTGAATGTATTTCATTGTATGTGGATAGATGTTACCATACCATAGACATTAATGTGCTTCAGGATGGAGTCTTGAATGTAATTTTGATGGCAGCTGTGGCCCCCTTCTCTTGAATCTGTCATTGTTGCAGTGGTCATCCTGATGTGCAACCACTGCACTAAGATGCGAAGAGCACAACCTGTCACCTTTGACAGCATGAACACATGATTTTCTTACTTGAATTGGCTGGTTCCAGTCTCTTTCAGGTCAGTAATGTCTAGAATGCCGATCTTATTCATTCCATATAATTTTGGACAACTTCCCATTTTCCTAGAGTCTTCCATTTCACACCCCAAGTACCCATTGTGAATAGATGTTTGCAGAAGCTTCTTCTCATTTTGAGTCATGCCCCATCGGCAAATGAAGGACCTGAAGGTTTGCTCCATGAGTGTCGTTATACGTGACTCTGCTTTGAGAACACAGCTTTCTTCTGTTCCATCTTGAGTACCTTCTGACCTCGGGTGTTCATCTCAAATAATGGTCTGCCTCTACTCCTGAGGTTTCCATTATCTGACAGTGTTTCACTGCTATCCGTAAGATTTTTAGTGAGCAGTTTCTCAGATCTGGAGAGCTTATCCCTCCTTCATAATCCAGTCTTAGTCTGGAAGTGCTTTGGAAGCCTATTCACTGGATGCAGCCCTGCTGGTGCATGAAACGCCAGTGACTTAGCTTCCAGTATCACCACAACACAGAACCCACTACATTACAACATACTGACATAGAAGTGGTGATCACTTGAGAAAGAGAAAAACTTTTTTTTTCTTTTTTTACATTTTATTAGGGACTCATACAACTCTTATCACAATCCATACATATACATACATCAATTGTATAAAGCACATCCATACTTTCCCTGCCCCAATCATTCTCAAAGCATTTGCTCTCCACTTAAGCCCTTTGCATCAGGTCCTCTTTATTTTTCCCCTCCCTCCCCACTCCCCCCTCCTAATGTGCCCTTGGTAATTTATACATCGTTATTTTGTCATATCTTGACCTATCCGGAGTCTCCCTCCCCCCGCCCTTCTCTGCCGTCCTTCTCCCAGTGAGGAGGTCACATGTGGATCCTTGTAATCAGTTCCCCCTTTCCAACCCACTCACCCTCCACTCTCCCAGCATGGCCCCTCACACCCTTGGCCCTGAAGGGAGGGGGGAGGGGGAGAGAGGGGAAAATGAGGAGCTGATGCCAGGGGCTTAAGTGGAGAGCAAATGTTTTTAGAATGATGAGGGTAATGAATGTACAAATGTGCTTTACACAACTGATATATGTATGAATTTTGATAAGAGTTATATGAGGCCCTAATAAAATGATTTTAAAAATACCTTATCAGTGAACACCAAAATACTTAACTGAAAAGCCATGAAGAAAATTTCTTCAATAAAGGCATCATGCCAAAAAATTCCAGCCCTCATATGTACCAGTGTACAACCTCTGCCCTATCCAGCCCTGCAAGGTAGAATTCAGATCATGGTAGTTGGGGGGAGGAAGCATCCAGGATCTGGGGGAAAGCTGTGTTCTTCATCGGTACTACCTCACACCCTCATTGACCCATCTCCTTTCCTGAACCCCTCTGTGAGGGGATCTCCATTGGCCGACACTTGGGCCTTGGGTCTCCACTCTGCACCTCCCCCTTCATTCAATATGGTACATACACACACACACACACATACACATACATACATATACATATATAGATACACACATATATATACATATACACACATATATCTTTTTTGGCATGATGCCTTTATTGAAGAAATTTTCTTCATGGCTTTTCAGTTAAGTATTTTGGTGTTCACTGATAAGGTATTTTTAAAATCATTTTATTAGGGCCTCATATAACTCTTATCAAAATTCATACATATATCAGTTGTGTAAAGCACATTTGTACATTCATTACCCTCATCATTCTAAAAACATTTGCTCTCCACTTAAGCCCCTGGCATCAGCTCCTCATTTTCCCCTCTCTCCCCCTCCCCCCTCCCTCATGAACCCTTGATAATTTATAAATTATTATTTTGTCATATCTTGCCCTGTCCGAGGTCTCCCTTAACCCACTTTTCTGTTGTCCGTCCCCCAGGGAGGAGGTCACATGCAGGTCCTTGTAATCAGTTCCCTCTTTCCAGCCCACCCTACCTCCACCCTCCCGGTATGGCCATTCTCACCATTGGTCCTGAAGGGATCATCCACCCTGGATTCCCTGTGTTACCATTTCCTGTCTGTACCAGTGTAAATCCTCTGGTCTAGCCAGATTAGTAAGGTAAAATTGGGATCATGATAGTGGGAGTGGGGAGGAAGCATTTAGGAACTAGAGGAAAGTTGTATGTTTCATCGTTGCTACACTGCACTCTGACTGGTTCATCTCCTCCCTGAGACCCTTCCATAAGGGGATGTCTATTTGCCTACAGATGGGCTTTGGGTCTCCACTCCGCACTCCCCCTCATTCACAATGATATGATGTTTTGTTCTGATGATGCCTGATACCTCAACCCTTTGACACCTTGTGATCACACAGGCTGGTGTGTTTCTTCCATTTAGGCTTTGTTGCTTCTGAGCTAGATGGCTGCTTGTCTACATTCAAGCTTTTAAGCCCCAGATGCTATATCTTTTGATAACCAGGCACCATCAGCTTCCTTCGCCACATTTACTTATGCACCCATTTGTCTTCAGTGATCATATGAGGGAGGTGAGCACACAATGATATGATTTTTTGTTCTTTGATGCCCGATAACTGATCCTTTCGGCATCTCGTGATTGTGAAGGCTGGTGTGCTTCTTCCATGTGGTCTTTGTTACTTCTGAGCTAGATGGCCGCTTGTTTACCTTCAAACCTTTAAGACTCCAAATGCTATATCTTTTGATAGCCAGGCTCCATCAGCTTTTTTCACATTTGCTTATGCACGCACGATATGGTATATTTTACATAAGTTTTGTTCTCTTTGATATTATACTGTTATACAATTGAAGTATATTATTTTTTTAATTAAGCAAGGAGATTATGGGCTAGAGAATTTGGGACTCATTTCTTGCCTTTTAGAAATGAGAACACTCTCTTTTATATTTGTGTATTCATATTATTATTTCTAAACTGCTATAACATTGCTATTAGACTCTAACAATTATTTCCACAATGCTAACTTTTGCCTATCCATTCTGCTAAATTATTTAACATCTATTTTCACAGTGCTAATTTCGCCTATCCATTGTGATTCTCATCCAAACAGATTTAATTAATACAATTATTTGAGTTGCTTTATATTTCATAACTCAAAGTTCCAAATAAATGTAATTGAAAGAATTTGACGACTCTACTTCGTAATATTCTAAGACCACATATAAGTAACTTAATTTTAAATTAAAATGTATATTTTATTTCCTATTTCTGCTCACACTTAAAATACTGATTTTTTAGGAAACTAGTTTAATATAGTCTTTTCATGTAATCACAGTGTTATCATTGAGTTTTATAAAGAATATTTTTTTATATGACAAACATCACAGTTACCTTAAAATATTCCATCTGTGCTAGTTGGAAATTCATGAAACCTCTTACGTAAGTGATCAGAGCGTAGAAAAAGAATGCCAATTTTGAATCTATCTATGTTTTACTCCTTGATTTGCTGTGAACATCACCCATAACTTTGCCACTGCTGGAAATGTATGTAATGTCTACAGTTGAGATTAATATGTCAGTTGCTGACTAATAGCACCAATTCAAATCCTTTTTATAAATTTAGGTAATAGCATTTAAGCATGTTTCTTATTTGTAGCATTTTTTTTATAATTTGTAGTTTCCAATCCTCATATGAAAGTTTGTGTATACTTAGGAAAAGTTTCATGCAGAAAATGTAACCTATGAAGCAAAACTTCATGGGTTTAGGAATATAAGGTTTGTATGAATCAGCATCAAGACCTATTATCCTCTCTAACTCTTAGGTTCATGCCTGAACCTCTGTAGAAAATTTAAGATATAAACGAGTCATGTTATTAGTTTATCAAGCAGCTTTAAATGCTTCCAAAAATCCAAACTCACTGCCATCTAGTGATGTTGACTCATATCGACAGTGTAAGTTTCTGAAAGTGCAAATCTTTGACCTTGAAGTTAGCAGGCCAATGCATAATCAATATGCTACCAGGGCTCCTAAGGCTTCTAACCGAAAAGAAAAGAAAGAAAGAAAGAAAGAAAGAAAGAAAGAAAGAAAGAAAGAAAGAAAGAAAGAAAGAAAGAAAGGAAGGAAGGAAGGAAGGTAAGAAAAGAAAACGAACTTACTGTAGTTTGAAACCACCAGCCACTCAGAGGGAGAAAGATGGGCCTTTCTATTTCTGTAAAGAGTTACAGTCTCTGAAATTCACAGGGAACATTCTACCCTCTACTGTAGTGTCCCTATGAATCAGAAAGCTGCTAAAGACCTGCTATATTTTATTCTATTTGATCCAATATAATTATTGCTTGTTGTTTACAACTTGATCTAACCTCTTCCCCCCGCCCGCTTCCTGTTTACCTACTATGTAATATTTTTCATTAATCTGAACATGATAGTGTATTTGTGAAACAAAAGAGAGTTGACAAGGTTTCAAGCATCCAAATTACTGTTGTTGAATTTGTTAGATGCCATCAAGTTAGCTCCAACTCGTGACACCCCCAGCATACAACAGAACTAAACTGCTGGCTCCTGCCCCGTGGCCACCATCATTGCTACACCAGAGCTCACTGTCGCAGCTACTGTCTCAATCTATGTCATTGCTTCTTTTACACTGACCCTCTACTTTCTCAAGCATCCGACCCTCCTCCAGGGACTGGTTCCTCCTGATGACTTGTGAGAAAGCTCCTTTCTAAAGTGTATTCTGGCTGTATATTTTCTCAAGACAGATTTATTTATTCTTCTGGATTTATTCTTCTTCTGAATATTCACTATTTATTCAATATTCTTTGCTAAACCATAATTATAATGCATCATTCTCCTTTTCAGTCTTCCTTATTCATTGTTCAGCTTCTGCTTGCATTGATGCAATTGGAAATACCATGTCTTGGACCAGGCATACCTTAATGCTTAAAGTAACATCTGTGCTTTTTGATACTTTACTCTGAAGCAGATTTGCCAAGTACAATACATCATTTGATTTCTTGCCTTCCATTTGCATTAGTGGGCTTTTACTGTGGATCCAGGTAAAATAAAATCCTTGATGATTTCAATCTTTTATCTATTTATAATGATGTTGATCGGTCCACTTGTGAAGATTTTGGTTTACTTTACATTGAAGTGCAACCCATACTGAAAGCTATAGTCTTTGATCTCCAGTAAATGCTTCAAGTACTCTTTGATTTCAGCAAGCAAGATGTATCATCTGCATATCCCAGGTTGTTAGTGATTTTTTTCTAATCCTGGTGCTGCATTTTCTTCATAGAGTTTAGCTTCTCAAAATATTTGCTCAGGATGCAGATTGAAGAAGCGTCATGAAAGGATACAACCTTGGTGTACATCTTTCCTGATTTTAGACATGCAGTATCTCCTTGTTTTAGTCAAACAACTACCTCTTGGACTGTGTATATGTGCCATATAAGCACTATTATGTGTTCTGAATTTCACAAACTTTGTAATGCTATCTATAATTTATTATGGTCCATATAGTCAAATGCCTTTTAGTAGTCAATATAACACAGGTAAACATTTTCTTGTATTCTCTGCTTTCAGCCAATATACAGCTGACATTAGCAAAGATATCCTTTGTGCAATGTCTTCTTGATCTTCCTTGAATTTCTGACAGTTTCCTGTTGATGTACTGCTCCAAATATTTTTTAAATATCTTCATCAAAATTTGACTTATGTGTGATAGTAATGATATTCTTCAATATAGAGCTTCCAAATACTGCCCCAAACATTTTAGAAAGGGAGCTATTTTATTATATTAAATACACACATATGTACACTTATGCAAAAAATAATGTTCCTTATTTTAAAAATAATAGTTATTATTAATTGCAGATACCTCTGTGATCAATTAAATACTTGATCTTAGTCAAAAGGCCAAGACGCAATGTGGTCAATTAGTGCTTGTTTCTTTAAGCAAAACTTGAAATTTATAAACACTAGAAAACACAGGGAAGTGATAGACTAGCATAAGAATGTATTGATAGGGTGTTAACTTAAAATACACACCCATGTAAACTAAGTGTTTGAAGTACTATTAAAATGGATGGCATCTCACTGATGGGTAAACATAACTGTGGGGTAGGGGGAAAAGAAAAAATATATAAACATATATGTATATAGATGTATGTATATATATATACACATGAATATGCATATGTAACAAGGAAGCAAATGGATCTTGGGCTGCTACTTAAATCCTGCCTCAGTACAAGAATGGTTTGTTCTAATAATGTGGCACTGTTTCACACACACCTTCCTGACAGGATTGCTGATGATAAAATGGGTGCATAAGCAAATGTGGTAAAGAAAGCTTATGGTGCCCAGCTATCAAAAGATATAGTGTCTGGAATCTTAAAGGGTTGGACTTGAGCAAGCAGCCATCTAGCAGGGAAGCAACAATGCCTTCATGGAAGAACCTCACCAGCCCGTGTGACTATGAGGCATTGACAGAAGAGATACCAGAAGTTCAAAACCACACAACCAACTCATTGTGAAGAGGCAGGGATGCAATAGGAGATCCAAAACTCACCTGCAAGGTAATTGGATAGTCCCTCTCAAAAGGGCCACATGTAAAGGATGATAAATCGAGGGTGTGATATGGCACTAATGAGCCACATAATTATCTGCTAGTTCTTCAGTATTTCTTCCCTTTACTACTATTAAGGCTGTTATTTGTTTTCACATCAATCATATCAGATTTGCATATGTGCATTTGTATATTTAAGATTGTTTGGTACATAAAAGCCAAAATAGATAATCTTGCAGAAACAGCAACAGGAGAAATGGTTCCCTGAGGATGTGGGAAAGGGGGTGGGGGATGATGATTGTATAACCCCACTCAATGGGGTTGAATAACACAATTGTATATGAATGGATATATTGAATTGTGTAAGATATCTCAATAAAACTATTTTAAATAAAACTAAATGGTAATTTCACAGATAATGTCATGTTTTAATTTTAATGCGCTATCAGAAAACTTCACATTAATATAAATATTCAAAGACATATTGTCATATAAACTTTGAAAAATGGCAATTAGATTGGTATAGTTTTTGCCTTGAGTTAACTACATGGGATAGTATAATAGTTACCCACTATGCCAATGTATCTTTCAATAAGCATTTTTAGGCTAAGCTGAGGTCTATTTTTAGATGATGGGTATTAGGGATTGCCACATATGTTCAGTCCAACATAATGTGCTGGTTCCATATCCATATTGAAAAGAATGTGTTAGGGTTTGGAGATTTCGTATTCATTCCTTCTGATTTGGGGACTTAGAAAAACTGATAGATTATAATTAAAAGAAATGTTAAATCAATTGTTCTGTCTCTTCTAATTTTTTTACACTTTAAAATAGTGTGTTTATTGCCGGGTGGATTTGGACAATGGTAATAAATTAATTGGTATTTTGCTTCTAAAATGAAAAACCTAGTAGGGAGAAGGCTGTTTGACATGACAATGATGAGCTCTGGGATATGGGAAGAAGCATTTTATAACCTATATTTATTCAGAAATGCATTATAGGAAAAGTCTGGTGAGGATGAACAGCTTGTTTCGTGAACAGTTTCCCAAACAATGTACACGTTTTCCGTAGTATGGTAGTTTAGAAGATACTTAACAGTATGAGAAATATTCATAACCTAATGAACTTGCAGAACATTGGTATGTATAATATAACTTTCAGTCATGATTTTCCCATCTTGAATTAATGCAAGTTGGAATGCAGGTAACTTTTCTGTTAAGTAGCTCACATTTTAAGAGCTTTGTAGAGCAACTGCCACCGTGGTACAACCAAATCCCTTTTTGGGCTGCAAGATTTTAGGTTGTTTATCATTTTATGCCTATCCTATTATTTTATACCTACCCTACTCTTTTCCAGTCTCTCTAGTCCTCTGCACATGGAATACTAAAGGCAATAGTGCAGAATGTTTTTGTTTTATTTTTACAAATAGCACAAGTATAACATCTTGACTAATATCCTGCCCAGTTTTCCCAGCTGCAATGGATTAACAACAAACACCCCAAAGTCATTGCCATCCAACTCATAGTGACCCTACTGGGCAGAGTTGAACTTCCTCATAAGATTTCCAAGACTATAAGGAGTCCAAAGTAGTTGTTCCATCTTTCTTTCACCATAGAGTAAAGTGGTGTGATAGGTAGGTTTGATGTGCCAACATGGCCAATGAACACATGTGAGAGTAGTTGAAGGGTGGAGAGATAAATGGCTCAGTGAGCCTTGTCTTTCGCTCACTTGCTCTTTAATCATCGGACCAGTGCACGGCTGCCTTGCTTGTTCTGTGCCTCCATTTGCAAACTACACTACCTGTGGGACACCTAACCCATGGACTGTGTTGCTGTAACTTGAGGTTCCTTCAAGACCTGCTTCGCCATGCTACCGGAAGGTATATCTCTCCAGCTGGGGACTGTCAGGCCCTGTCATTTGGCTGATCCCTGGTGACCTGCCTTGGCATTTGCTGCCTGTGCCCGGATAGCCTGAATTGCTCCACGGAGGACTAGCCAGTGGACCTCAAGACTTGAAGGACTGCCAGTGTCTCATAACTTTCTCATGGGAGTGAGTTGCACTGAGCCATTTGTACTGCTTTTATAGATTAATTAACTGTTTTTTTCTTATGATATCTATCTATCTATCTATCTATCTAATATATAAAAATTATTAGTGTCCTGGTTTTGTTTCTCTAGAGAACCCTGTCTAACACAAGTAGGTTTGAATCATCAAACTTTTGGTTATCAAATAAGTACTTACCATTGACCTACCAAGGTTCTTGCCTGGAATGGCCTCAGCAGAGCAAGTATAGGTTATTTTAAAATGACTGCTATTCAGGATTCTAGTCCTGATCCTCCATAACAGTTCGCTTGTTTGACTAAGGAGGAGTCCCTTTGCTGCACCCCACAGATTTGAAATCTTGTCATGTCAGTACTCTTCATCTGTGCCAAAAATTCAGGTTGAAGGTAAAAACACAGTTAGACTAAATTGAGTCATTGGGAAATACTCAAACTTTTGTAGTTGGCAGGGAGAATTTTTTGTGAGCAAATATGTGACCATTTACATAGAAAGGGTCACAAGTAAATTAAGTATGGCCTCCAGAGGGTCATTTGAAGTACTGAGGAAATTAGCATGATGGTAATGGATACTGTAGAATAAGATTAGTTTTTAAAGACACCGAACCCCTTTTTTTTCCATTGAGTAATTTTCTTTTCATTGCTGTTGTCTCTCTTAGACTAAAAAACCTGCTATTTCCCAGTCAATATGTAATCTATGGGTGAAAAGCATCTCTTTTAGGCAGACTGCTTTTCAGAACAAATAATCTCTGGAAATGAAATTGTTTACAATTTTTCACTGGCTATATTGTCTTATGTAGAAAAGAATACTGGTTATAATGAAGATGACTCTATTTATCATTGAGAAAATTTTGGTTCCTAAGGGACTCTTTGGAAGTGACAGGCTAGTTTGCCCCAACCTTCGTTTCGTAAGTTAGAACATGACAGACCTACAGGAAGCCGACTTCGGAGCTTACAACTGCTAGCTGTGTCACAGTGGATGGAGCATCAGGTTCCCACGCCTTTATTTACCTGGTTGTCTTGGCAGACCTTCTACGGCGCCCCTGCTGCCTTGCGGGTGGCCCTGCGGAATTTTAATAGTCCCAATTTCAGGCACAAGTTGTGTTTTGTTGAAATGTCAGACCTATTTAAATGGAGGCTGAAACCAGGCACATAGATATAAAACAGCTTTGGAGAACTATCAGAGGATATAGGGGAATGGAGATTATAATGACAGGCCATCATTTATAGTCTCACTTTACATAGTCAGATCCCCACATTCTTTCAAAAATCACAAGGAAATAAACCCAACAATCATGTACATGCCTAGAGTTCCTTATGTGATTCATTTGCATGAGGATAAGAAGGTATTTGAAGTTGGACGTGATCACATTAGCAGATTAATAAGCAGGCCCGTATAATAACAGCATCAAAGAGGGAAAGAGCTTTCCTCGGGAATTATTTCTTTCAGCAAGAAGACAGCCTTGTCCATTGTTGACCAGGGTACACCTTAGGATGAGTAAGGTATGGTTGTGACAGAAGACTGAATACAGAAAACAACAACAACAGACCTCCTGAAACATGTAGTGCACTTATGCTAAGAGGAGGGCAGTGTCTTTGGGTGTGCCGATGCAAAGAGAGAAAATGGCATCAATAAGTCCAGCTTTCAATAGGACTAACAGAGGTATTATGAAATACACAGACTGGGTTTATCTTTCTTCTGGCTGTCAGGTGGGATTTAACTTAGTGCCCGTAATAAGGTCTTGTTATAATTATCTCCACATGCTTTTCTCTCTTCAGGTATTTTCCTCTAATCTTTGATTTATGCTTTTTTGGCTAAAGTTAAATTTAATTCTACTGAATTCTATATGTTTATAGTTACTATTTTCCAAAGGCTTTTCACTTAATGTGGTGAAATGAACTTGTTTAATATGGCTCTTTACCATGGTCTTTGTAACGAAGGAAAAGGTACAAAGGGCTTCAAGTCAAAGATCAGTGACTTTTGCCATTTCACTATGTAAATCTCAGAAGCCAGAAGAGAACTCCATGATCATCAAGAAAGAAGAGCCACAAGGGAAGACCGTGTAAGATCCCTGCCTGAGGGGCCAGCGGCTAGATGCTTGCGGCGATGGCACCAACACTCTAGGCAGAGCAGAGGAGCCACACTCAGCCCAGAGAAAGAGTAAAACAGCCTGCCGGAGGCTGGCTTGCATTGACTAGCACTAAAGGAACGTGGTAATACTTGCCCAAGTAGGCAGGAGACCAAAGGTCCTTTGGTTGTGTGGTCAAGGCCCCGAGAAAGATGTAGCTATCAGGATAGCTGAGAAGAGGTTTTGTGGATAAAAGAGCCATTTTGATGAAAAAAATAAATAATATAGCCCATCCTTAGCATTTTGAAACTTGTTCATTTCCCCAAGAAAGCCCTCATAGTGGTATCATCTGTGTGTTTTGGTGTAGCCATTGCGAGTCACACCTGGCAGAGAAGTCGAGCACTATGGGAGGGAAGGTTGGTATAAGAATGGGATAAAGAAGGCTGGAAGGTAGAGGAATGTCTGTCCCCTGCCTTGTCCAGCTGCCTTGGGCTGATATGTTGTTCAATCCTTCTTTCTACTGAGAGGAGCACTGGTGTGCAGTGGATCACATGGTGGACTGCTAACTGCAAAGTCAGTGGTTTGAAACCACTAGCTGCTCCATGGCAGAAAGGTGAGGTTTCTACTCCCCTAACAGTCTCAGAAACCCAGAGAGTTAGTTCTACCCTGTCCTGTAGGCTCACATGAGTCAGAATTGACTTTGCAGCAGTGAGATTTTTTTTGATCTCTCTATTGAAGCCACAGGCAGTCCGACATACTTCATGTCCCCCATGCTTCCAATGCCATTTCCTGTACACAGGTCCCATACATGATGAAATGCAATAGCACAAGAATTTGAAGTTCTATTTAAAATCAAAGATTAAAAATGTTTTCAAAGTATATTTTCCTTAAGAAAAATCCAGGCTTAATAATATGTTAAGTTGTATCATGTGACTTTTTTCTTTGTTATTATAATTAAGATAGCCATATTAACAACTATAGAAATATCCTTTCAAAGAATATTTACAATTGGACTTGTTTATGCATTTTATCACATATATTTAATATACACCATTCAAATTATATATTATAAATTATATGTGCATTGCGTTCAAATTTTTATTAGCAAATAATTTTAGTATATTTTAGCAATACTTTTTTTAGAAACAAAACTATAGCATTAAGAGATTGGTTTATAGTGCCTTTAGTTGTGAGAGTAACCAATCTTGTTGTTAAAGCAGGGATCCCCTTTATGCTGACTTTGCTAGCATTTGTAAGCTATGTATCGGAATACAGTATAAACAAAGTGTTGGAAAAGGCAAACACAGCTAGTGCGTATGCTTGAAATTATGAGATTGGCACAGGATTGGACAGTGTCCTTTTTTGTTACACACCCAAGAACTCTGCCAATTATCTAAATAGTATATTATTCCTTTGAATTTTCAGGAAAAAATCTTTGCTCGTTGAGTAACTGGGGTATTTCCCCCTGTCTTCTAAATAATACCATCCCCGACTTTGAAAAACTAGCCACGTATTTTAAGGGCAGAGCAATCGCTAGTTTCCTAACAGAGGACTGTCCAGCAGAAGACAGAAAAGCAGCCTGTGTGGCTCTGTTTCAAATTGTCTCCTTCCTTTATACTTCCCTTTCTCGGTACTAATTAATATTTTTAAGGTTATGAAAGCATCAAGGACACAAATAGATATGTACTTAATAACTACTGTGAAAAGCTACAGAACAGCTTGTTGAAGAAGAAATCAAATCTTCAGAGCCTGTCCCTTTCCCTCTCCATCAGATCTTCCCAGAACAGCTATCGATTACCACGGAAAGTGCCCTACCTGGAACTTCTTCTTTTCTTTTTGTCATTATGTAACAGTTTATCAGCTATATTTAGATTTTTTGAAGAAATATGTTCTAGACAGTAGGTGTTTAAAACCTACTAAATAGAGTATTGTTGTGTGGGTGTGTATGTGTCTTTTTTTTGTACTCTGCAGCTGAATGCATGAGGAATCTGCAACAGAACAGTGGAGGAGATTTAAAGAAAAAGACAAGTTGCTATGTACGCATTCCAGCTAGCAATGAATACCCCCCAGCCTTTTACTGTAAGTGTGTTTACACACACACACACACACACACACACACACACACACACACACCAGAGGCAAAGGCTAATTTGTATAGTATACAGGGAAAATATTTCTCTGTATGAATAGAAATAGAGAGGTTTCAAGCCTACTATTTATATTTTATACATTTTAATGTCTCTGATGTTTAGATATGTTAAACTAGCAATGCACATATTTAATGTGGTATTGCATCTTGTTTTGCTAAACATCTATCAAGTATTAATCTAATTATCTTCTAATTAATTACATTGTAAAACTGAAATATGATTTTTCAGATATTTCCTTTTTATTTTTTGACTTAAAAGTTTATTGATTCCAAGGATTGCTCTTTCCTTATTTTCTTCGGCGCTGTTTCTGTTCTTCTTAAATATACATGCATGCTTGACTACATGTCAAAATCATTAGGGAAAAAAATGATCTTTACACAAAATGTGTTGTAAAGAGGAGAGGGTTGTCATATATAGGAAGATTATTTTTATCTATATCATTAAGTGAAGGTTTTTAGGGGAGATAAAGAAATGGTAATAAAAATTTCCTTTTTAAGTATTTTAAGATGGGCAAATCGGATTTTGTTAAATTTCACTGCTTTATCTAAGGGTTAAGATAGAGACACAGAGCTGAAACCATAGGCTCACTAATTCCAATTTTTGATCGAAAGTAACATAGACAAATGACTTTCAAATTCTCAGTTTATATGTTTTAGTTCTAATATAAATTTGTTATGGTTCCATTGTTGACTTTATCAATTCCCATGGTAATGGAAGGGGAATCCCTTCTACCACACCATATAAGAGTAAAAATCTGTTATATAGAATTTTCCATGACTTTGTCTCAGAAATAAATTTCCAGGTTTTTCTTCTAAAATTACCCTGGGTGGATTTACATCACCAAATTGGCATTCAAACATATTAACTGTTTGCTCTATACAAGAATATAATATATTCCTATTTTTCCTTCTCCCTAGACAAGATCAGTGCTAAGAGTGGACAGAATTAGATTTCCTAATGAAAATATTACAGAATAACCCTTCCTACTCTTGAAGAATGAGCTGATTAATTGTCATGATGGAAAATCATTTTTTTGGCACATTTTCCCTGGCCTTTTGTCACAAGGCAGCTTTCAATTTTCTGAACAACTCCTTCATGATGAACCATGTAGTCATGTTCTGACCTTTGGAGAAAATCTACCAATTCTACCCCTTTGAAATTCCCCCAAACAGCAGCCATAACCTTCTGATCTACATTTTCTGTTTTGAATTTTACTGGGCCAGCAGATCTTCTCAGAAGTCACTGTTCTGACTGGATCATTTAAAAAAGACACTCTAAGACTAAGACGAATATATCACTGAAAGCACCAGTCTGGAGGCCATTTATTGATATTGACACATGTTTTATTCTTGAAACAAACCTATTCGTGTATGAGCTATAACTACAAGCTAGTAGCAATACTTTTTGACTTACCCTTGTTTTGTTAGGTGCTGTTAAGTTGAATCCAAATCAGACCCTGTATACAACAAAACATTCCAATCCTGTGCTGTTATCACAGTTGGTCTTATTTTGAAGCCCATCAATACAGCCACTTTGTCAATCCATCTTGTCAGAGGTCTTCCTCTTTCTCCTTAAAAAATAAAAATACCTCTTTTTCAATGTCCCACTTCTCTGCCAAGCATGCTGTCCAAAATACACGAGACAAAGTCTCATCATCCTTGTCTCTCAGGAGCATTCTATACGTACTTCTTCCAAGACAAGTTTGTTTGTTCTTTTGGTTGTCTATGGTATTTCCAAGATTAAAGTTGTCGATATTTTTGTCTTGCTTGGATCCAAATCAATGTTCATGGAAGCAGTATTCAAGATATCAAAAGAGAAGTTACATCAAGTGAATCTGATGCACAGGCTTCTTTACCGTATTGAAAAGCGAGGATATTACTTTGAGGAGTAAGGTGTGCCTGACCCAAGCTGTGGTATTTTCAGTTGCTTCATTTACCTGGGCAAGTTGGATATTGAATGAAAAAGACCATAGAATGACCATTGCATTTTAATGGTGGTGCTTGGAAAGAATGTTGAAAGTACCATGAACTGCTAAAAGGACAAATAGATCTGTCTTGGAAGAAGTGTGACCAGAGTGCTCCTTAGAGGCCAGGATGGCGAGACTTCATCCTATACACCTTGGCTAATTTGTCAGGTGAGACCCGTCCTTGGAGAAGTATATCCTGGTTGATAAAATGGAGATGCCGTGAAAAAAGCCTTTGGAAACCTTCATTTGCTGATGGGGCACAACTCAAAATGAGAGAGAGAAAGAGAGAGAGAGAGAGAGAGAGAGAGAGAGCAGATGGAAATATCAACTAACTGATTGTCAGAATTTGGAATGTATGAAATATGAATCTAAGAAAATTGAAATTTGTCAAAAATGAACTGGAACACCTAAAGACGGAGCTGAAATGAACTGGTGTTAGCCATTTTCAGTCAGAGCAGCATATGATGTATTGTGCTGGGAATGACACAATCAAGAGGAACAGCATTGAATTCATAGTCAAAAAGAACACATCAAGGCCTGTCACAAAGTACAATACTGTCTGTGATAAGAAAATGTCTATCTGCACACAAGGAAATCCAATTGATACACTATTATTCAAATTTATGTACCATTGAGATAGTTTATTGTGCCAGCCTGGCCGATAAACACGTGTGATTAATTGAAGGGCAGAGAGATAAATGGCTGGGTGGGCCTCGCCTTTCTGGTCTCTTGCTCTTTGATCATCTGACCAATGTGCGGCTGCCTTGCTTATTCTGTGCCTCAATTTGCAAGCTACACTATCTGTGGGACACCTAACCTATGGACTATGTCACTGTAATTCAAGGTCCCTTTAAGACCTGCTTCACCACACAATTGGAATTTACATCTCTTGAGCTGGGGACTGACTGTTGGTGACTTGGCTCACTGTTGGTGACCTGCTTTGCTGTTTGCTGCCTGTGCCAGTATAGCCTAAATCTCTCTACACAGGACTACCTGGCAGCCTTCAAGACTTGAAAGACTGCCAGTGTCTCACAACTCTCTCATGGGAGTGAGTTGTACTGAGCCTTTCGTACTGCTTTATAATTTAACTGTTCATTTCTTGTGTTTTATATATCTATCTATCTGTATAAATAAATATATATATAATTATTAGCAATCTGGTAAACACAATCAACCACTAGCTAGTGGTGCAAATTGGAGAATTCTACCAATGTCCTCAGCCTGCAGTTGATTAAACATGCAGTCCAGCTGCATTAATTGTCTGTAGCTGGAATGCAAAAGTTAGAATAAAAAGGAGGACCAGTCATTGGAAAAGATGGTCTAGGTGATAGAAAGGAAGCTGGGGATCACACGGTTGAATTTTGGAGGAACAATAATATTTTCATCACAAATACCTTTATTCAAAACACAAAAGGTAAAACACAAAGCTCCAAAATCAAATTGACTACATATATGGGGAGAGACCATGGAAAACCTCAATATTAGCAGCTAAAACCAGGCTGTGGAACAGACCATCAATTACTCATATGTAAGTTTGGTTTGAAGCTGAAGAAAATTTTACAAGTCCACAAGAGCCAAAATAAAACCTTGAGTCTTACACACCCAGATTTTGAGAACATCTCAAGAACAGATTTGACCTATTGATCAGTAATGACAGAAGGCCTGATGAGCTTTGAGATAACATTAGGAGCATCATACATGAAGGAATCAAAAGGTCATGGAAAAGACAGAAAAGAAAGATTAAAATGAACGGGCCACTTGATTTACTCAATGTAATGTGTCATGTGATCTCTTAACCGCTGTTTCCATGAGCATTGAATGTGAATCCAGGCAAGATGAAATATCTCCTGGAAGAAGAACCACCAGAATGCCTTTTACGGGGAAGGATGCTGAGACATGGTCTCAGTTTTTGGACATGTTGTCAGGGGAAACCAGTCTCTGGAAAAGACAGCAGGCTTAGTAAAGTAGAGGGGCAGTGAAAAGAGGAAGAACCTCCACAAATGAATGGACACAGTGGAAGTTTTCTGCAAGCTTGTCAAAACCCTCTTGGACATTTAACTGCCTTGACTTCTAGATAGTATATGGAAATGTTAAAGAAATCGAAGACGAATAATTTAGTGATCCTTATTCTTTGTGGGTGCTCACTAATGAAGTCTTGAAAAAGTTTTATAGGAACTGTTTTGCAAAGCTTTCCTGTTAACTTAATTTAAAAACTTTATTGAAATAAAAGAAATGCTTGCCAAATATTTAGCAATAAAAAGATGACATCATGGTGTACAGTTCTTTGCTTGTAACATAATGCCTACAAATATACGAATAAGCTATATTTGACACCCCATGCTTCTGTGTGACTTAATTGAACAGGTATAAGAATGTATGATAAAGTTGAAGTTCTGATAATGCAAATTAATGACTAAAATTTATGCAGTTTTCAAACATAATTATGAGGAATAATTGAGTTGTAATTAATACTGTTATATAAATTGACTGGAAAAAGCCCTACAAGGTAAATTTGAAGAACTCTTATGGAGACTGATCAATTTAGAGTTATTTTTTCAATTTATGCAGTACCCTTTAGAAACTGATACTTATAAAGCCCAACTGATACAAGAGTTGTAGATATGTACAGCCGCTCTGGAAAGTGATCTGGCGATACATTAAAAAAGTGGAAATTGATCTACTTTATGATCCAGCCAGCTCGCTACTGGGCATATACTCAGAAGAGGTAAGAAATAAACCTCCTTAAACGATGAGTTGTATGCACTCCAGTGTTTGTTGTGGCACAAATCACAGTTGTGAAGAGTTGGAAACAACTTAAATTTCCATCGGTAGATGAGTGAATCAGTAAACTCTGGCACATACACACAATGGAGTACTATGCATCCCTAAAAAGCACTGATGAGCACATGAAACACATTTTTTTATGGGAAGAGTTGGAGGAAATTATGCTAAGTGTAGTCAGCCAATCACAAAAGGAGAAGTACAGCATGAGTCCCCCAAGGTAAGTGTAATCAGCATGGTAGGTATAGAAGAGAAGCCACCTATATCACAACATTCAGGTTGAGGTCCAGGGAGTTGGGAGGAGGTTAGACCAAACCCAAGGATGTACATGTTGGTCAACACCCAACACACAAAAAAGGGAAAGGGGGTAGGAGGGGAGGGGGAACAGGGGTGGTGGTGTGAAAGTGAGATGATGATGGAGGGAGCAGGGCACTAACCCACCCAGGGGGGGAGTATTGGTCTTGTCTCCATTGAATTGGTAATGGCATGCAGACCCCACCACGGTGCCCCAAACCACAAGGACAACATGGCCACGTGAAAGAATGTATGAAAGAGAGAGCTACAGGGCTGGCCCCAACCAGAGCCACATTGACCCCCTCCCTGGAAGTGGGTGTGACAGAGAACAATACTCAACCTATGGGTTGGGGAGAGAGTCCAGCATACAGCACCCACACGGGAGCAGACCAGAATGGAAAAAGGGAAAAAGAGAGCCTGACTGGACCCCACGTTGTCACACCACACCCGAAGGATGATGTCCCTGCGGGGAGCTAATGGGACACAGCGGGGACTGGTCAATGAGCAGCTCGTGTCACATTGGCCCCTTACTGGGGCAGACTGCAACAGAGGAAAATTCTGTGGTCACACGGTGGGGAGGTAGTGTGGTCTGAACCCCTCACAGTGGGAAAACCAAGAAGGGAATATACCAGACCAGCAGATGGAGCAAAGCAAAGCTGCAAAGCCCCTAGGAGCCCACAACAAGGGACTCCAGGCTGAGAGGGGCAGCTCCTGGACAGTCATGAAGGCCAGCGAACAGACCTAGGATTTTTGTATATTTATTCTCCTTTTTTTCTTGTCTCTCTTTTCTTTTTCCTCTTTCTTCTCCTTTTCTCTTTTCAATCTTTTTTTTTTTAAATCAGTTCAGGCTATGTCATAGTTGGTGTGCCTACCTATATAAGACAGGCATGAGAGGTGTACCTGAGGAGAAAGCAGTGGGACCAGCGGTCCCAGGGAGACTTGGGGGGTGAGCACAGTGGGGGAAGGGTGTGGTGAGCAGGCAGCACCATAGATAGGGGAGCAAGTAGGGTATGAGAATCAATAACAAGGAGGAGACAGGGATTGGGTGGGGGTGGGGTGGTCAGAGCAACAGCAAAATAGCTAAGAGGAGATATCAAAAGGTATCAAGAGGATATAAGGGAAAAGTTGTGGTGGGGCAGGAAGCAGGTAAAAGGAAACAGAGGAAGGACCTAGGAAGCAAAACAATGGATAGAGGTATAAACATAGAGGTATACATAAGTAAATGCATTAATCCACAAAAATAGAGGTTTGGCCTATGTACACACATTTATACAACAATGCACTGAGGTAGTGGAAGGACTTCGGGCCTCTGCTCATACCCTCCCTCAATGCAAGAACATTTTGTTCTAACAAATTGGCAGTCTGAGATGTTCACCCTCCCAACACAATCACCAAAAACAAAACAGGTGCATAACCAAACGTGGTGAAGAAGGTAGATGGTGCCCGGCAAGTAAAAGATATAGTCTCTAGCGTCTTAAAGGCTTGAAGTTACACAAGCCCACATGGTGAAGCACACTGCTGGTTCCATCATGAGGAGTCATCAGGATCAGGAAATAGTCATCAGAACACACATAACAAACAAACAAACCAAAATATATTGTTGAGAATGAGAGGGGTTAGAACACAGATTCAAAGCCCATCTGTAGACAATGGAACAATCCCCCCACAGAGGAGTCACAGGGAAGGGATGAGTCAAAGAGGGTACAGTAAAGCATCAATGAAACACACTATATTCTTCTGGTTTCTTGAAGCTTCCTCACCCCCTCTTCCACTGCCATGACCCCAGTGCTACTTCTCAATTTAGACTAGACTGGAACATGTACACAGGTATAGATGAGAGATGGGAACTCATGACACACAGAATCCAGGAACAGGAGTGGGAATAGCGATACCAGAAAGGTAGGGGGAAGTGGGGGATAGGAAAGGAGAAAGGGGGAACCAATCATAATGATCAACACATAACCATACAACCCTCTCCAGGGGGAAGAACAACAGAAAACATGGGGGAAGGGAGACAGCAGTTGGTGTGAATATGAAAATAATAATTTACAATCTATCAAGGAGTTATGAGGGGGAAGGAGGAGAAAAAAAAGGAGCTGATACCAAGGGCTCAATAGAAAGTAAATGTCTAGAAAAGAATGAAGGCAACACATGTACAAATTCACCTGATGCAAGTAATGTATGGATTGTAATTAGAGTTGTAAGGGTCCCCAATAAAATGATCTTTTAATAAATAAATAGATGGTGAAGATGAATGTGATCAATGCTTATTTTGAGTTCAAGGTAGAAATCGCCATTTGAATTTCTCAGAAACCATGCTGCTTGAAAATGGCTGACTGAGGTCAAAATGGCTGACAGAAAGCCTGGATCTGGTTTGATGCCCTCAGAGAGCTGATGCAATATTTTGTATCAATAGAATACTTTAGATAAGGACTAAGATAAGCTAAATAAGGATTGAATTGGACTGTTTTAAGAATTGAGTTAGTATCTGATTCTACTTTGTTTATACTGATTTCTTCTGCTTATTATTGTGGATATAAGGATTTATAGAAATGATTTGGGGAAGTATAAAAATAGTTTGTAAACCCCCTGGCCTCGAGCCATTAATTTGATCTTTAAATGGGCTTAGGCCATGCCTGCAAAGAAACCTTTGAAAAGATATACCCCACCCAGTGGGGTACTCAGGACAATTGCATTCCAAGAGACTGGCATGGGGCAAGATTGACAGACTGAAGGAAAAGGAACTCTTTGGATATTTGAATTTTTAGTGAATAGTTTTTGTCAGAAGTTGGAGAAAATCTGAAAACAAGAAGAAAGCTCAGTATGACTGAACTTTAAAGTAAGACTGTAGACAAGCTGAGATGCTTGCTAGGTGATCACCTGGATCCAGTTGTTGAGTGGAAGTGGGAGAAATGCAGCAATACAGAGACGAGTTGACTCTGGCTACTGACACCCCTGGACGTTTTTTACAGAAGAGAGCAGGTTGACCTGTGTGAAGCTCATGACCTAGCACAAGGGGATTAGGCTCGTTGAAAATTTGTGGTGTGGCATGGTCTAAAGGCAAGGCAACCAATGGGCAGCCTGGTGAGGCTAAGTGAGGCAGCCTACATTGAGTTGACCAGAACCCAACCAGATGAAGAGAAGATATTTGAACCTGTGAACTGGTGCATGTTGCTGCAGACTTTATGAATGGCCTGTCCTGATTTGACTTTGCTACTGGATGCAGACGTCACAAGTTTCCAACTGCAATGAAGATTCTTCATGTCAAAGAATATGGTTGTCTCCTCAGAGCACTGGGTTGATGTAAGTGGGCTGTATAGATATTGGATCTGCATAATTGGGAGGATGAAAGTATGATGTGGTTGGCTTACAGACTTTCATAGGTGCTGGAGTACACTCAGATGTTTATAGAATCAAGGTATAGGTGTTACTTAACTGCAATTGTTAGGCATAGGATATTTTTGTTTTGATCACTTATAGAAGGTTATGCTTAAATGAGGGTGGCACATTTTTTAATTGTATGCATTTTAGTTTTATCCTATTAGATACAGATATGATTTTATTATTGTTTTAAAATTATCTATGGCTAAAGACGTATGTGAATGTGTCAAATTGACAATGGGTGGTCTGTGGTAGTTACATAATCTGGTGTCAATTTGGGACTTGAGAGGATTAAGAGTGAAGAGGTGGATTCTAGTCTGTCAATTGGGTCATAGCCAATGAGGCCTCTGTGTGGGCATGGCCTTCTCCTGAGAATTCCTGAATTTCTTCCTTGGAGGTGGAGACAGACTCTCTTTATCTCTCCCTCTCCTCACTTCCTGCAAGACATCTCTGAGGAGAAACCACATGGATCTACCCTAATGCAGCCCTGGGAACTGGAGAAGCCAAGTAGAGACCCCTGCCAGCACTGAGATGCTTACAGCAGCACTGGATCCAAAGACTTTCTACTCTCTGGCTTGTGATCATCCTGCATTGCATGTGTTTCATGAGTCTGAAGAGAACTTCATAAATTGGTATTGGATATATGGGCTGATATTGGACTTAAGGGTTTGGACCGGATTGTGTTGGGATGTTTAATTAATGTACAACTACCCTTTATATAAAACTGTCTAGTCTACCTGGACTAAGACACTCATCAAAAGAAACACATTTTACGGTACTTCTAGCTTGCCAAGTAGACAAGGATAGGTGGGCACACTTGTGAGAGTATTGGTGTCATGCTTCAATGGATCATGCTGGGGAAAACCTTGTCCATCCAGTGGGTTTGGTGATAGAACAGGCAAAGCAGAAATGTTTTTTAACTACACTTATTAGTGTAAAATTCTTAAGGAATATGTGTGGATTGCCTTATTTTTGATCCTCTAATAGTGTTATAATAGTCAACATAACTACTGTTCTTACCTTGTTATATAACCCTTCTAACACTTTTCCATTAGCTTTCTTTACTATGACCCATGTGGGTTTCCTGGTAACAAAGCTGTCTGGGGAAGTGAAAATAGCCCGATTATTTCTATGTGTGATAAACAGGCAGTCTCGTTAATTTGTAAGAAACACTGCTGTTGTTAGCTGCCGTGGAGTTGGCTCTCACTCATAGCAACCATATGCACAACAGAAAGAAATACTGCCTGAACGGCACCATCCTCACAATTGTTGGTATACATGAGCCCATTGTTACAGCCACTGTGTCTGCCAATCCATCTCTCTGAGGACCTCTTTCTTTCTCACTGCCCCTCTACTTTACCTTCTGCAGAGACTAGTCTTTCCTGCTGACATGTTCAAAGATTGTGAGATGAACTGTCGGCATCCTTACATATAAGGAACACTCTGGTCATATTTCTTCCATTTACTTGTCCTTGTAGCACTTCGTGGTGCTTTAATATTCTTCTCCAGCACCAAATTCTAATGTATGGATTCTTCTTCAGTCTTCCTTATTCAATGTCCATATTTCACATGAATATGAGGTGACTAGAAATACCATGGCTTCTAGGTTTGGCACACCGTAGTCCTCAAAGGAATACCCTTGCTTTCCAATACTCTAAAGTGGTCATGTGCAGCAGATTTACCTAATGCCACTCCTCTTTCGATTTCTTGACCGATGTTTCCATGGGCATTGATTGAAGATACCAGCAAGACAAAATCCTTGACAGCTTCAACCTTTTCTCCATTTTTCATGATGTTACCAATTGGTCCAGATGTGAAGATTTTGATTTTGGTCTTTTATTTTTCCATCATTTTATTGGGAGCTCTTACAGATATTATAACAATCATTAATGCAGCCATATCGAGCAGTATTGTACAATTGTAATCACAATCAGTTTCAAAACATTTTATTTCTTTCTGAATTCCTTGATATAAGCTCCCCTTTAGCCCCTCCTTCCTCTACCCTACCCTCCCAAGAACACTATTTTTTCCTGTGAAAGATTTTTTTTGTGATGCCATATCTTACATGATCAAATATCTCCATAAACATACAATTCTGTTGTTCTATCCCATAGGGTGATAGTTAATCAATCCTATCAGCTCCCTACTCCTCACGTTCCCCCCCACCACCACCACCACCTGCCCATACCTCCATGGAACCGTTACTCCTGTTACTGTTTCTGAAGGGTTATCTATCTTGGCTTTCATGTACCAAACAATCTTAAATGCACAAATGAACATTAACAAATCTAACATGATTAATGATGTAAAAAAAGTAAAAACCATAATAGTAAGCAGAGAAAATATTAAAGAACTTGAGGATAATTATGTAGTTCATCAGTACTTTACCACACCCTGGATTTTACATCCCTTCTATGTGGCCCTTCTGAGAGGGACTGTCCAAGTATCTTACAGGTGGGTTTTGGGTCTCCACTACATCCCCACCCCTTCACATAAATTTGGTTGCTTGTTTTTGGTCTTCTGCTACCTCTTCCCATTGATACCTCATGATCACACATGTTTGTGTGCTTCTTTCACGTGGGCTTTGTTGTTTCCCTGCTACATGGTCACTTGTTTAACTAAAAGGTTTTAAGACTCCAGGTGCTATATATTTTAATAGCCAGCACCATCAGCTTTCTTCATCACATGTACTTATGCACCCATTTTGTCTTCAGCAATAGCATCAGGAAGGTGAGAGTCATACAATGCCACATTATTAGAACAAACTGTTCTTGAACTGAGGTAAGATTTAAGTAGAGGCCCAGAGTCCATCTGCTTCCTTGTTGCATTTGCATATGTATGCACACATAAACAAAAAACACACATACGTATATATTTTTCTTCCTCTGTTCTTTTTTCTTTCTTCCTACCCCACTATTATGTTTACCCATCATTCACCTCAGTATTTCCTCTCAGATACAATTTAATTGATTAAATTTGACCAGAAGAGCTATACCTTCCTTGCCATAAATTTTAGAACACTTACTGTTCCCTTGTACCCATCACTGTTGGCTCCACACGCACCTCCCTCCCCTCTCATGGCCCCCAGGAACTAACCACTGCCTCCATAAGATTGCCTGCCCGGGATCCTGACACAGAGCAGATGAACATCTCTGTGTTAAGTAGAGAGAAGGACATGTTATGATCCATCAGTCCAGTCCCCTTTTCTTTCAGGGTGTCATATCCCAGGTCCCACTTACCTAAGCACTCATATACCCTTTTTGTCCTCAGCATTTGTGTCCAAAAGAGGAGCATCCTAAACATCCCCATTGCTGTTCTTGCAGGCAGGATGGAGCAGTCTAATGTGTCCCACCCCGATCACATCTTTAGACTTTCAGTGTGGCCCTCTTGTGAATAGCCCCCAACCAGTACAGGTGGGGTTCCAAGTGCTGCCCGCCAAGTCAGAAGTCTACAAACGGAATTCCTCGGGGACTTCGTGGCTTTGCTCCCATCGCTGATCTGTTACACTCCCCTCGCTCAGACCGTCTGCTCTCCCTGAATGTATCTTCAGGGCTAACCTCTGCAGCGCTGCCAACTAGGGTGTCATATCTCCAGCTGAGCCCAGTCCTGCAGTGATCTCTGGGAATGAGCTGCTTGAAGCAGAAACTTCGTCCTCAAGGATTGGCACACTGAAATGAGGTCTATTCTTGCTCTCTCTTTGCTGTGGAGATATAAACAACAATTGAGTTGTAATCCATACTGAAGGATGTAATCCTTGATCTTCATCAACAAAGTGCTTGAGGTTTTCTTTGATTTCAGCAGACATGTTGTGTCATCTGTATACAAAAGGTTCTTAATAAGTCTTCCTCCAATCCTGATGCTACATTCTTCTTTATATAATTCAGCTTCCTGATAATTTGGTGAGCATATAGATTGAACAAGTATGGTCAGAGGATCCAACCCTGAAGCACATCTTTCCTGATTTTAAACTATGCAGTGTTCCCTTGTTACACTCAGACAACTTCCTCTTGATCCCTGTACAAATTCCAAATGAGTACAATGAAGTGTTCTGAAATTCTCTTTCTTCTCAAAGCTACCCAGTTGAATGCCTTGGCATAGTCAATGAAACACACATAAACATCTTGGTGGTATTTTCTGCTTTGAGCCAAGATCCATCTGACACCTGCAGTGATAGCCCTTTTCCTACTCCCTTTTCTGAATCCAGCCTGAGCCTCTCATAGCTCCTACTGCCGCAACCATTGTTGGATGATCTTCAGAAAAATTATACTTGTAGCTTATATTCACAATACTGTTCCATAATTTTAGTGTTCTGTTGGGTCACCTTTTTTTGGGAACAAGTACAAATGTGGATCTCTTCCTCTAATTGGCCAAATAGCTGTCTAGTGAGTGCCTCCAGCGCTTCATCAGCTTGTTGAAACACCTCACTTGGTGTTCCATCAATTCCTAGAGGCTCGCTCTTGCAAATGCTTTCAGTGCAAGTTAGGTTTTTTTCCTTCGTGTCCATTGGTTCTTGCTTGTTTGCTGCCTCCTGACATGGCGGAATGTAGATGAGCTCTTCTTGGTAAAGCGACTCTGTGTGCTCTTACCGTCTATTTTTGGAAGGCTTCCTGCATCATTCAATATTTTGTCCATAAAATTGTTCAACATTGAAACTCAAGGCTTGAATTTTCCTTCGGTTCTTTCAGTTTAAGATATGCTGAGTATGTTCTTTCCTGTTCATTTTCTAATTCTAGGTCTTTGCACATTTCATTATAACATTCGGCTTTTTTTTTCTCAAGCTGCCCTTTGAAATTTTCCATTCAGTTCTTTGACTTCATCATTTCTTCTATTTGTCTTAGCTGCTCTATGATTCCGAGCCAGCTCCAGAGGGTCTTTTGGCATTAGTTCTGATCGTTCTTCCCTGCGTGTAGTGGCCCTTTGCTGTCCTCCCGCAGCTCATCGGGCCTAATAAACAATAGCATGTACATAATCATTCTCGGACTTTTGCGATAATATACTGCCGCCCTTTATCTACTGTGTCAAAAAGAACTTAAGCAAACAAACAAACCCCAAACCAAAACTCACTGCCAATGAATCCATTCTGACTCATAGTGACTGTACAGGGCAGGGTAGAACTACCCTGTGGACTACTGAGAGTGAAGACAAACTGAGACAAAAAGAAATATTATCTTACCTAAGCATGTCGTTCAAAGTAACTTCTGAATATCTAAAAAATTTGGACTCAGCGGTACTTTGTGGAATTGTTAGAGCATTTGGGGGATGTAAATTATGCACATGTATTACACCTTGTAACACTATTTCCCATATACACACGATGATCTTGTGGCCTTTTTCTGATCCGTAGTCAGACGCGTTATCCATTGCGCCACTGGCCCACATTCTTGTGGCCTTTTTCTATCGAACACTTCTGTACATACATTTTGGCCTCGTGTTAGCAATCGAGATGTGTCTGTATGTTTCTTACCCCCAAATGGGGAAGCCTAGACTGTTTGCTACTAAACTCCCCACTAGTCTAGTAAGAAACAATTTTTTCCCTGCAGTCTCTTTACTAAAATTATTAAAATGAATAAATGACACCATCATTAAAATAGTTACTTAAGAGAGTACAATTAAAATAATTTAGCTAAGAATTCATTTGTTCCTAATATACTGCTGTAGGATGTAGGCAAAAATTCAAGATTTTATACACTATTTATCTAAGGAGTTTATGCATCTGCATAATCTCTAACCTTCCTGATTATGTTAAGCCTAGTGTCAGCTGAAAATAATGCATGCTGTTACAACTTTCACAATTGCATGTATATGGAAATGTCATGTATTTTTCATAAAACTTAGAATTTTTAAAAATAAGTATGAGTATGTAGCACAGAATTAGAGATGAAGCATATATATGCATATTTGGTGAAAATCTAGATAGTTTCAAAAACAAGGTATAACATAATGTATATTTCTTTTCCAATTATAGTTCTATGTATTACTCTATACATTTCCCCCTATTAGAGTGAGAGGAATATTTTTTACTTACATATTTTTATCAAAGTAATTTAAGTATAAATATCACTATAATTTGTATAAAGTGCCTTGCATTACTCTGAGAAGCTACAAAATAATGCATTGCTCATGATAATGTAATCCAGTTGTTTTTAACAATCCATTTAAACAAATACCAAAATGGTAGAAATTTAGTATGAACCTTATCATTTCATCTCTATTTTATCTGGTAAAATTTGCCATGGACTTTAAGAGATACTGGGAAGACTGCACACTCAGAAGATAATAGGTGCAATGGATTCTTGCGTTTTCCCTAAAGTTTTTATAATTGCTCTGCCAAATCCAGGTCCAGTCAAGTTTCCTGAGGTATTCAGAGTTGTGCAGATGCGTGTTGAGATTTTGATGTTCATCATGGTGTTGACTTCAGTAACTACACAGAAACCTGATTTCTGAACAAGGTTTTTGAATATTCAGAATGTACACTATTGGGATACATCACTTATATTAGTATGATATTTAATGTAATTTCTACTATTATAGTTGTTTCCTGAAAACTTTGATCATGACATAAGATTTTCTGGATACAAATTAATCTTGGAAAAGGTTAATAATTGGAAATATACCTCCCCAAAAGTAATTAGGTATCCCTGCTTATTTGAAATGTGCAAGTTTTACAATGAATCAAGTAAACATTTAACTCGGTGATAATGATGCTATTGCTCAAAATATATGGTACTATCTGAAATCAGACTAAATTATTAATTTCCCTCTCCTGGAACTTCATAATCACTCATGCCACTGAGCCAATTCTGACTCATAACAACTTTATGGGGCAGGTCAGAAATGCCCTGTGATTTCCCAAGACGAACTCTTGGAATAGAAATATTCGAAGAGAGCCCCTCCCCCGCGAATAATTTGTTTCAAAGGACAACATTGATTCTGCAGCTCCTGGAGATGGACATATCTGATCAGAGCATATGGGAGCAGATGAAGAGGGAGGAGGAGAGAGAGGAACACAGCCTGGCCCACTAGGCCGTGAGGATGATGTTCCTGAGTAGAGCAGCCAGTCCACAGAGAGAACAACATGGCTGGCCCCACTATGAGACATGATGCCCCTCAGTGACTATGGGCGATACAGGGGACAGTACTGGAGACACAGTGTGGGAATTGCACCTGACTGATCCCACCACACCGAGGCAAAGCACTGGGGGAGTGCAGTGGAACAGCAAGGGAATGGAGTGGCAAGGTCCCTAGGGAATGCTGAAAGTGGACTTTGGGGCCAGGGTGTGGTGCCCCAACAGACTGGACTGGAAAACACTCCTAAGGGCCAACAAACGATCCTTGAACTAACTACAAGCTTTTCTTTCGTGAAATGTTTTGTTTTGTTCTTTGTCAGTGGTTTGTTTTTTGTCTGGTTGTGTACTGTTGCTTTGTTTTCCTCTGTCTTGTTTTCGTGCATGTTAGTGACTCCACAGGTCTGTCTGAATAGGACAGGCTGGATGAACTTTCTGGAGGAAAAACAATGGGACCAACAGTTCTGGGGGGTACTTGGGATGGGGAGGTAAGGAAGTGGTGTTAACAAACACAGGGACACGGGAACAACATGGGAACCAAAATGGTAGTGAGGGGGGAGTGGCAGGCCTGGTGGGGAATGATCAAGGGTAAGGTTGCATAGAGAAGAGGTATAGCTGTAGCCCAGGTGGGGACGGAACATGGTAGTGGGGCAGGAGGAAAGTCAAGGGAGAAGGAGGAAAGAGCTAGGAGTCAAGGGGCATTTATGGAGGTCTAGACAAGGACATGTACATGCAAATATATATATGAGGATGGGGAAATAGATCTATGTGTCTATATTTATAGGTTTAGTATTAAGGTGGCAGAAGGACATTGGGCCTCTACTCAAGCACTCCCTCAATGCGTGAATATTTTCTTTTATTAAATTGGCACTCTACGATGCTCACATTCCTGACACAACTGCTGAAGCCAAAGCAGGTGAACAAGTAAATGTGGTGAAGAAAGCTGATGGTGTCTGGCTATCAAAAGAGATAGTGTCTGGGGTCTTAAAGGCTTGAAGATAAACCAGGGCTCATCTAGCTCAGAAGCAACAAAGTCCACATGGAAGAACACACCAGCCTGTGTGATCACATGGTCCCGAAGGGATCAGTTATCAGGCATCAAAGAACAAAAAATCATCTCATTGGCTGCACACCTCCATGATACGATCGCCAAAGACAAACGGGTGCATAAGCAAATGTGGCGAAGAAAGCTGATGGTGCCCGGCTATCAAAAGAGATATTGTCTGGGGTCTTAAAGGCTTGAAGGGGAACAAGCGGCCATCTAGCTCAGAAGCAATAAAGCCCACATGGAAGAAGCACACCAGCCTGTGCGATCATGAGGTGCCAAAGGGATCAGGGATTAGGCATCATCACACAAAAAAAATCTTACCATAGTGAATGAAGGGCAAAGGTCAGAGTGGAGACCCAAAGCCCATTTGTTGGCCACTGGAGACCCCCTCACAGAGGGGTCTAGGGGAGGAGATGAGTCAGTCAGGGTGCGATGTAGCACCGATGAAGAATACAGCTTTCCCTCAGATCCTGGATGCTTCCTCCCCCCAACTACAATGATCCGAATTTTACCTTGCAAGTCTGGATAGAGCAGAGGTTGTACACTGGTGCATATATATACGAGCTGGAGGCACAGGGAATCCAGGGTGGATGATACCTTCAGAACCAGGGGGTGAGGGGCAATACTGGGAGAGTAGAGGGTGAGTGGTTTGAAAATGCGGAACTGATTACAAGGATCTACATGTGACCTCCTCCCTGGGAGACAGACAACAGAGAAGGGGTTGAAAGGAGATGTCGGATAGGGCAAGATATGACAAAATAATAATCTATAAATTATCAAGGGCTCATGAGGGAGGGGGGAATGGGGAGGGAAATGGGGAAAAAAGAGGACCTGATGCAAAGGACTTAAGTGGAGATCAAATGCTTTGAAAATGATTAGGGCTACCCTTGGCGATGGGCAAAGAGACACCTGATTGGTGGTGGTGCTCTTATATCAGTCAGGGGCAGAGCAGACTGGCAGCCCTTTGTTCATCCTAGCTTGATGCCTAAATCATGGCCAGAGCTGTTTCATGCCTAGGACACATTAAAAAAATGATTAGGGTAAGGAATGTACAGATGTGCTTTATACAATTGATGTATGTATATGTATGGATTGTGATAAGAGTTGTATGAGTCCCTAATAAAATGTGTTTTTTTAAAAAGATAGAAATGAAAGAAAAACAAATATTTAAAAAATAAAGAGAAAATCATTACTATAATAACACAGCATGGATGCTCTTGCAATATTCTTTCAGATTTTTAGAGGCATGTATGGCAGATGAATTATATCACGTTTGTTATTTCTATATAGACTCTAGACAAACTTGGGATATAAGGAAAATTGGAAATCTGATACATTTGAAAACTGAATTAAGTGATGAAATAAATCTTTCTTTAAAGTCAGGAACAAGAAAGTGAGGTCCACTGTTATTTTTTCTATTCAACATTTGGTTGTCATTGTTGCTAGTTGCCATCAAGTCAGTTCTGACCCATGGCAACCCCATGAGTGTACAACAGGACAAGACACTGCCCCGTCCTGCGCCATCCACCCAATTCTTCCTATACGTGAAACAATTGGCAGCCACGGTGTCAATCTATTTTCTTGGGAGGCTTCCTCTTTTTTACTGCTCCTCTGCATCGTCAATCATGGTGTTCATCTCCAGGAATTGGTGTCACTCAACAATGTGTCCAAAGTATGTCAGATGGAGTTTTGCCAGCTTTGCCTCTAAGAGGACTGTACAATGCTGGCTATACTTATTCCAAGACAGACATTTCTTCTGTCCTTTGGGCAGTCCATTGGTACTTTCAGTAATCTTCTCCAGCACCACAATTCAGATGCACTAATTCTTCTCAGGTCTTCCTAATTCAATGTCTGACTTTCTCAAGCATTTCAGGTCATAGAAAATATCATGGTCAGGCACATCTTAGTTCTCAAAGTAACATCCTTGCTTTACAATACTTTAAGAGGGTTGTCAGCAAATTTACCTAACGTGATTTCTCTTTTGAACTTTTCACTGCTGCTTCCACGAGCATCACTGGCAGATTCAAGCAAGACAAAATCAGTAACAACTTCAACCATTTATCCATTGATGATGATTTTGCCTATTGGTCTAGTTGTGAGGATTTTTGTCTTCTTTGCATTGAGTTGTCATCCACACTGAAGGTTGCGATCCTTCTAGTCCTCCTCACTTTTAGCAAGCAAGGATCAGCATATGGAAAGTTGTTAATAAACCTTCCTCCAATGTGGGTGCCATATTCTACTTCATATAGGCCAGCTTCACTGATGATTTGCTTAGCATACAGATTAAACAAGTATGGTAACAAGATACAACCCTGACACCCACCTTCCTGATTTTAAACCATACCGTATCCATCGGTTCTGTTTACACAACTGCCTCTGGATCCATGAATGACACAGTGTAGCATTCTGGGATGCCCACTCACCTCAAGGTTGTCCCTAGTTTATTATGATCCACACAGTTGAATGCTTTGGCATCATCAATAAAACTAATGAAATAAGAAAGGATGAAAACCAAAAGAAACACGGTATGACAAAAAAGAAGCAAACTTATCATTGCTCATAAATAATATTGACTGCATCGAAATTCAAGTATCCACAGACCAAGGTATTAAAAATAAAAAAGAAATCATCAGAAAAGAAAAAAAATCACAAAGCACATAGGATAATGTTAAATGGGGAAATTAAATATAGATAAAATTATTTAGTGTTATCAATGAAGTTAAAACAAAAGATAGAATAAAGAATATAGATAATCTCTGGATTCTGAACATCTGACTTGACTACATGCCAGTTACCAAAGTAAGGCTCATTTCGCCTATTGTATTAAAAACTCAAAGTGAATACAATTGTCTGTAATTTTAAATGGACACTACAGTGTGACATGTAAAACATAATTTTCATTATGGTATACTAGATTAAAGATTTGGTGTGTGTGTGCACCAAAAAGGGGTTCTTTAATGTGTCTTCTAGAGAAACAACCAGAAGAGTCCTTAGAAGGAAGTGTGGCCAGACTTCAATTCACTTACTTTCGAATGAGACGAGGAGAGACCAGGTCCTGAAATAAGGTATCGTGTTTGAGGAAGTAGGAGGTCAATGAACCAAAAGGGAAAACCCTCAAAAAGATGGGTGACACAGTGGCTCAGCGGTGGGCTGGAGCGTCACAACAGTGCTGAGGATGACGCCAGACTAGGCAGTGTTCCTTTCTGTCATACGTGGAACTTCCATGTGTCATCACCAACTCTGTGGCACCCAACATCAACATCGACATGCACACTATCTACCACTACCAAATACATTTGATTAATTGACATTAGACATGAAGTCAACCTGACTTTTCTGATTTACCTAAAAATTCTACTTAAAGAACAGACCTTGTCATTAATCTGGGGATTGCCTATATTGGATGCAAATGTTATGTCTATGCATGTTAATGTTCAATATGGAAAATCTTTTAATATTTATCAAATTAATTTTTTTTAATTCCTGAAATTCCAAGTAGTATTTGAATCAGATTTAATGTCTGAATCTCTGGAATGGCAAACTTCAGAAGAATGGTGCCTTGTTCATCATGTAAAAGGACATTTAAAGATCGATCTTGATTGAAGTACAATGCTCTCTCCGAGAGGATACCATCTATAGATACAAAAGAAAATCCCTATGTGCATATATTTATAGGTTTAGTATTAAGGTAGTAGATGGACATTGGGCCTCCACTCAAGTATTCTCTCAATATAAGAACACTTTGTCCTATGAAACGGATATTCTATGATGCTTACCTTCCCAACACAATTGATGAGGACAAAGCGGGTACATAAGCAAATGTGGTGAAGAAAGCTGATGGAGCCCGGCTATCAAAAGATATAGCATCTGGGGTCTTAAAGTCTTGAAGGTAAACAAGCAGTCATCTAGCCCAGAAGTAACAAAGCCCACATGGAAGGAGCACACCTGCCTGTGTGATCACGGGGTATCAAAGGGATCAGGTATCAAGCACCAAAGAAAAAAAGCTCACATCAGTGTGAATGAGGGGGTGTATAGGGTCAGGACCAAAGGCCCGTCTGTAGGCAACTGGACATCCCTTTGCAGAGGGATCGTGGGGAGGAGATGAGTCAGTCAGGGTGCAGTGCAGCATCGACGAAACACACAACTTTCCTCTAGTTCCTAAATGCTTCCCCACCCCCATTCCTACTATCTTTATCCCAATTCTACCTTACAAACCTGGCTAGACCAGAGGGTGCACAGCAATGCAGATAGGAACTGGAAATACAGGGAATCCAGGACAGAAGAACCCCTCAGAACCAGTGATGAGAGTGGTGATACCTGGAGGGTGGAGGAAGGGTGGGGTGGAAAGGGAGAACAGATTACAAGGATCTACGTATAACCTCATCCCTGGGGGATGGACAACAGAAAAGTGGGTGAAGGGAGTGGTCGGGCAGTGTAAGATATGATAAAATAGCAATAATTTAAAAATTATCAAGGGTTCATGAGGGAGGGGGAGATGGAGAGGGAGGGAAAAAATGAGGAGCTGATACCAAGGACTCAAGTGGGACGCAAAGGTTTTGAAGATGATGAGAGCAACAAACGTACAAATGTGTTTGATACAATGGATGTATAAGCATTTTTCGAGCTCCCAATAAAAGGATTTAAATAAAAAAATAAACTCCAGGCAAAGGTTAAACTCTTTTAAATGTAATAAAAGCTACTTAATTGAAAAAGAAAAAATTAAATCCATTCAGTAGCCCCTCATTTAAATTTACTCACCAGCCACTAAAGCTAGTGAGGAAGAAATGGAAGAATCCTAGGAATTTTGTGAGACTAAAATTGACCTACATCTTTCTTTGGATAGGCAGTATTTCTCTTGTTCTGCTCACACGAGTGAGGTTGTGTAAGTCTTCTTCCAATCCTGGTGCCGCATTCTTCTTCATATAATCCAGCTTCTCTGGTGTTTTGCTCAGCATACAGATTGGTGAAAGAATACAACCCTGTCACACACCTTTCCTGATTTTAAACAATCCAGTATTCTCTTGTTCTGTTGGCACAACTGCCTCTTGATCCGTGCCAAGTTCTGCAGGAGCACAATGTAGCGTACTTGGACTCCCATTCTTCTCACGGCTATCCGTAGTTTATTATTGTTCACACAGTTGATAGCCTTGCCACGGTCAATAAACACACGTAAATATCTTTCTGGTAGTCTCTGTTTTTAGTCAAGATTCATCTGACATCAGCAATGATATATGTCCATTGTTGCACATGTGTTTCATGCATGAACCTCTAATAGTTCCCTGCCAATGTTCTGCTGCAACTGCTGTTGGATCATCTTCAGCAAAATTTTACTTGCATGAGATATTCATGATATTGCTCTGTATTTTGAGCATTCTCTTGGGTCACCTGTCTTTGAAATTGGTAGAAAGATGGATCTCTTCCAGTCAGTTGGTCAAGTAGTTTTATTCCATATTTCCTGGCATAGAAGAATGTGTGTTTCCAGAGGCCCCCCTCTCTCTCTTTTAACACAGGCTTTTTTATCTCCTTTCAAAAAATTCTGTATGTTACTCATGCTGTTGTTCCCCGTGCAGACCTTTGTTTGGCTGAAAATTGAACCAGGGCTGTCTGTGAGTTACTTTCAAGACTGAAGGGTGATTAAGTGTCATAATATCAGTGGTTCCACCAATCTATCTGAACAGTAACCTGGTCTTGCTTTATGTTTTTTATCCAGGACTTTCTAATGTGACTCTTTTCAGAGCAGTTGGTAGTGGTAGATTGGCACCATCTAGTTCTTCTGGTCAACACAGATTTCTGAGCTGTTCCTTGCTCCATTGGAATAATTATGAGGTATTTCTATTTATCTTCAATTTTCTTCACTCTTCTAGTCTCTGAACAAAGAGAGACATCCTATATGGCTGCTCATGAGCGTTCAAGACCCCAGTCACTACTCACTGAATTAGGATGTAAAACCTTGTCTGTGTAAATTTTGCCATGCCAATAGACTTTGGTGTCCCTAGAAACATATCCTCAAGATACTCTTCCACATTCATGGGTGTATTTGCAGCAGAAGTCAAACCCAATGAACAAAATTCTTCATAAAACTTACTTATATTTGTGAGTATACTGCTGCTCTCCTTTCCACACTCTTCAACCAGGATTATGTATATAAAAATATTTGCTCCTATTGTTTCAGATAAGCTTTAACTTTGCTGACTTACTAAAAAAAAACTTGACAAAAATATTTCCAAAGGAAGTTGGGCTATATAGAATCTTTTGAATCAAGTGGTTTAGAAGGTAATATGTTATACAAATTACAATTGACCCAAGAATCACCAGGAAACGAAATTTTGTTATTGCTAAATACCATCGAGTCCGAGACCCCATGCGCAGCAGAAGGAAACACGGGCCGGTCTGGTGCCATCTTCACAATTGTTCAATGCTTGAACCCACTGTGACAGCAACACACTACTTTGGACAAACATGCTGCACAAGACCTCCTGAAAGTGTGGAAGAGGAAGAATGGCACCTTGAGAATGAAGGGGCCTGACCCAAGCCATGGTTTTTTTCAAGCACTTCATATGCCTGTGAAAGCTAACAGACCATAAAATAATTGACGCATTTGAATTATGGTGCTGGAGAAGAAAGTTTCATGGATTGTCTTGGGGGGAAATACAGCCAGAATGAGCCTTAGAGGAGAGGTTGGTGAGTCTTTGTGTTAAGTACTTTGGACATGTTATCAGGAGACAAGGGTTCTAGGAAAGGATATCATGCTTGGTAAATAGAGGGGCCATGAAAAAGAGGAAGACCATCGAACAAGATGGACTGATACAGTGGTTGCACCCAGGGGCTCAAACATAAGAACATGTTTGAGGTTGTCGTGGGACCGGGCAGTGTTTTGTTCTGTTGTACATAGGGTCGTACAGTCAGAGCTGACTCAAAGACACCTAATAGCAACAACCTAGCGATGCTGTTTTTTGGTCTTTGTTTTTTTTGGTGTTTAATTTCCTTTTTAAAAAAAACAGTTTATTAGGGGCTCATACAACTCTTATCACAATCCATACATATACATACATCAATTGTATAAAGCACATCTGTACATTCTTTGCCCTAATCATTTTCAAAGCATTTGCTCTCCACTTATGCCCTTTGCATCAGGTCCTCTTTTTTTCCCCTCCCTCCCTGCTCCCCCCTCCCTCCTGAGCCCTTGATAATTTAAAGATTATTTTGTCATATCTTTTTATACACATGCAATGTGATGCTCGATGGAAAGAAAAAATACTGATTTTTATCAACATTTCATGGCCTTATTGCCCTTCACATCCTATTCAGGCAAATGAATCACATGTCCTTTTGAATAAACTACCCAAACAAACCCACAGTCACTGCATGGACGCCAGCTCATCTTTAAACTTGCTCCCGTCAAGTCCCTTCTGACTCATTGCAAAGGGAGAAGAGCTGGTGGTGCAGTGTGTTATGCACTGAGCTGCTAGCCACAGGGTCAACTGTTTGAATCTACCAGCTGTTCTTTGAGGGGGAAAATTAGAGTGTCTATTCCTGTAAAGACTTAAAATCTAGGAGAACTTCTCCTCAGTCCTCTGGGGTAGCGATTCAAACTCATAGAGACCCTCTGTTACGGCAGTTTCTGGGTCTCTCCCCCTTCACCGGAGGAGACAGCCTCACTTTGCTTTCTCCTGATAATCCTTCGGGTCTGACACCCACCTTGCAGTGAGCGACCCAACACCTAATATACGGGGCTTCTTACTTTTAGAATAATGTAATAGAAAAGAAAATCAGGTTTATTAAGAGCAGTGGTTTTTCTTTCTTTTTCTTTTTTTTCCCCAGATGCAACCAGAATCATAATGCAATTAGAGATGGCATTGAGTTTTTGTTTGTTTGTTGTTCCCTCTCCAGTATTGACGTCTGTGGAGTTCTGGTGGTACCCTGCTGAGGTGTTCAACTCACCCCAAGCAGTTTCCTTTGGAAGAAAATGGCTGACTTTTCTTTTACTTTTTCTGTGTCCATGAAGATTATTGCCTCAGAAATCCTATAGGGCAACAGCAACAACAATCGAATTCTTGTATGTGCCGGGGGGTAGGGGTGGGTGCAAATGAATACAGTATTTCTTAAATTTGGTAATGCTAAACATCTCAAAGTTTGTCTATTTTAAGTCTGACTAGCTTGATGATCAGATCCATATTTTAATGGAAAATGTCAGACCTACAAAAGTTCTAATAATTCTAAATGAAGGAAAATGAAGGCTTCCTATATGCCTAAAATGCTAATTTATTTAACTGACAAGATAAATATCCTTTCTCTTTTCACCAATTATACAATCATCTCAACTCTGAGTTCAGACCTATTTATGCAACCAGAAAATAGATTTCAAAAGGAATTATTAAATACACAGGCCTTGGGAAGTACTTTTTTTTTTTAGCGTGGGATTGCTCCTACCTTACAAAACACACCACCACAATGTTGTGTGACTGTTTAGAGGGCAGGAGAAGTTACCTGACAAAAGCTTCACATTCTTATTTACAGATATAGTGTTTCTACCCTATTTTCTATTTGACGCTTTTTACAAAAAGAGAAAAAAATTTAAAAAACTTATATTATGACTTGGCTATTCTTCTACGATCCACAAAAGGTAGCCAGATTAGGAATAAAGGGGGATTTTGCCCCCAAATGTCTGTGCTAGCAGAAATCGGCTGGCAAGGTCATAATTAAGGTGTTACAGGGAAATCAGGCACAGTAATTAGACACTTACCTATGGGAAAATACAAACTGCGCATGCACAGACCAAGGCCACTTAGGACCAGGGGAAGTCAACCTGGGCACACCCACATTAAGTACCAGCAATATGACATCACACGGGTGCTCCTAGACTCAGCCAATAAGATCTGTCAATACCCTCAACCTTGCCTCCCCAGCCCATGGGGATAGAAGGGAATAAAAACCAACTGAGGATAAGCAATTCCCTCGTTCAGCTCTAAGGCCTGTGGGCCCTCTCAGGACTGCATTCTCTTGGCTTCCAGGGATTTCCTGCTCTTGGTTCTGCAAGCTGGATTTTGTGCTCCTGTTCTGATATTCCTTTCGTGTGGTTTTCACGTTCCCCGAAGTGGCCATCTTCAGTTATGAACCCTTGCATGGTCTCTGTGCAGCCTGCACGCTTTCTGGAGATAGCATGTACTTTTGAGACTGTAATACCTAAAACATACATCCCTTTCTTTCATAGAAGTTAGTTGGATTTCCAAAAGTGATTGTGTCACTTGGATTCTTTCAGCATTGAGAAGCAAGAAGAGAAGGTAAACTACTCCAGAAACCCAACACGACTTCCTACTCCATCCCTTTTGTGAGTAGAAAATGCAGGCATATCTCAGAAATATTGTGAGGTTAGTTCCAGATCTATTCAATAAAACAGAGATCACATTAAAGCAAACCACACAATATTTTTTTTGTTTTTCTGTGCATTTAAACATTCTATTTAAAATATACTGTCATCTATTAAGTGTGTAATAGCATTAAGAAAGAGTTAAAAAATATTGTGAGAAGTGCCAAAATATGATTCAGAGACACGAAGTGAATTATGCTGTTGAAAAAATGGCACCTATGGATTTGTTCTACACAGGGTTTAACCATGTCGGCTCTGAGTTCACACCTGTTTATAAAACAAGCAAATGAACAAGTGAATTACTGCGTAATAAAGCAAAGCACAATAAAATAAGGCATACCTATAAATTAATATCTATTCGTTGTTTAAACTAAATGCTTTAAATCCCATTTGTCTTTCTTAAGGTTGTATTTCCTTTTATTGCCACCCCATCTCACCTCCTTTTTGGTAATTCCCCAAACTCCAGGACTCCAAAGTCCTACCCATCACTGCACTACCCTCACAATTATTCCCAAACCTGAGCCCATTCTTGCAGTCACTATTTCAGTCCATCTCGCTGAAGGCCTTTCTCTGTTACAACTAACAAAAAGAAAGCTGAAAACAGATGCTCCCCGCTGGCAACTGGTAATGCCATGATTATACTTTCTTCCCATGCAGAATGACTGTAAAACACCTTGATTCTGCAATCGTTGCCTATTTGAAGGACACTAATGGACAGGGAGAGTTGAATCAGGAGTTTCCACTGTGCTAACACCTTTCTCTTTGACCTCTACTAAAACCTCTTGTAGTGGTTAGATCAAACCCCAGTCCAAGGAGCAGCTGTGGGTGACACACCACCATCAATCTTTTGGTTATCTGTCAATGTGGTAGTTGCACAATTTCACATCTACTTGATAAAAGAATGAAGGGGTGGAGTCTAGCCTGTCAATTCTGGTGAGTCCTCCTTGTGGGTGTGGCCTTCTCATGAGAATTTTGGGAACTCTCTGTCTCTTGACTCTGCCATCAGAAGAGGTAGGTCTCTCTCTCTCTCTCTCTCTCCTCTCTCTGCTTCACATTCCTATTGACAAGCCACATGGAGGCATGCTGATGGCAGTCAGAGCCCTGGAGATGCTACTGCCATTGGATCCACAGGACTTTCCATCCACAAGCCTGTGAGCTTCCTACATGCATCATCATTGCATATTGAACTTAAGGACTTGATTTGGAGTGGGCTGGGATGTTCTATTGGTGAATAATTACTTCTTATCAGGGGAAGCCAGCCCCTAACACATCATTACGGGTCCGGTAGGCACAATTGTACAGCAATAATAAGTAAAGATCATAGTAAAGTTATAGAGAGCATGAGCGATAGAAGAGGAGTATCGAAATAAATGGAGTCAGACACCATTCATCAGCCCCGCTTGATGGTCCACGTGGGGGGAGAGAGAGAGTTTAATGCTAGCCCAGGCTTTTTAATCTTCTCTGGGGACATGCAAGCCCCCTAATTATAGGAGAGAACATCTGTCACCAATATGTAATACAGTAATGAGAGGGTGGTCTAGGGACGTACACACAATAGGAGGAGGAGGGATTGGGGTTATACATATCACAAGATGGGCAGATCCTAAGTTTAGGATGGCAGTTTAACCTTGACCTGTTCTCTGGATCTCCATAGGAACCATTATCAGGAGGGTGTAAACCCCACCTACTGGAACCAAATAGATGACTGCAGGCGTCCATTGTCTTTAAAAGCAGGGAGTGGCAACTGATAGCCCTCAGGGAGGATGCCTGTGAGCATCTGACCTCCCCCCACAACTTCTTGCTATAAAATTCTCTCTTACAAATATATGAGCAACAATGCATTTGTTTTCTACTTAACCCGGGCTAACACAGCTAGTTCTCCACTATTGCAGCCATAGGGCGCCTTTACTCAGCACTTTTGTCGTCAGTACCATTGAATGTGCACTGACTTACAGTGACCCCGTATTCAATTCATCTCTTTGAGCATCTTCCTTCTTATCACTGACCATCTATCTACATTGCCAAGCTGATAACATGTCCAAAGTCTATGAGATGAAATGTCTCCAACCAAGCTTCTAAGGAACAGCTAACTGCATTTCCTCCAAGACAGATTTGTTTGTTTTTCTAGCGGTCCATGAACTTTGATATTCTTCGACAACACCACAATTCAAATGCATCAATTCTTTTGCAGTCTTATTTATTCTTCTGCTTTCACATGAATCTGAAGCAATTGAAAATATTAAGTGCACTCTGGTCTTCAAAGTGACATCTTTCCTTTTGAACTTTTTAAAGGAATTTTGTGCAGCTTATTTTTTCAATATAAATTCCTTTACTGCTGCTTTTGTGTTGATTGTGGACTGATTTAAAGTGAAATCTTGGAAGCTTCACTCTTTTCTGTGTATGTGTTAGTCCAGGTAGACTAGACAAACAAATCCATAGACACTCATATGTGTATAAGAAAGAGCTTTTATTTACAAGCTCTTACAAGTATATACAAGAGCAATTTAATTTTGAGAAAACATATGTGTCCGATATCAATCTATAAATTCCTCTTCAGGCTTACAAAACACATGCAATGATGCCCAATACAGGAAGATCACAGGGCAGTGGGTGGAAAATCTTGTGAATCCAGTAGCAGTGGAAGCATCTTAGCACTGGCAGGGGTCTCCATGCAGCTCCTTCAACTCCATGGCGCTAGCATGTGTCTTCTCAACAGGAGTGTGTCACAGGGAGTGTTTGTGTGTCCTGCCTCTGGCAAGCTATTTATCTCCTTAGCACCTCCAAATAAGGTCATCATGCTGTGACCTCATTGACAAGCTAAACTCCACCCCTTCATTTTTAAATCTCAGATTATGTAATACCACAGTGTATCATGAGCTACCTACTAGTTTAGAATTTTTTTTCTTCACATTAAGATATAATCCATAGTCGAATGCTTTCAGAACTGCATCTGTTTGTTGAAATATACTCAACACTGGGCTTCCCCTATGAATTGTATTGCGTATCTCACCTGCTTTCAACTCAGTGGGGCACATACTAGAGATTTCAAACAATAATATACCCAGGTCAATGTTGATCTGCTTAGTTACTGACCTTACAGAGATCTTCTGTTTAAGGCGTGCATTTTTGGATACTCATCTTCTACTCATCCTTTTTTTCCTTTCTCCATAGCGCCACCTGCCCATTTCCGTTTCTTCTCTTTACCCAAATCTACCCCCACATTCTTGAGAAGCCCCGATACATTTGAATTGTGGTGCTGGAGAAGAATGTTGAAAAGACCATGGACTGCCAAAAGAGCAAACAAATCTGTCTTTGAATAAGTGCAGCCAGAGAACTTCTTAGAGACAAGGATGGGGAGACTGTCTCACGCACTGTAGACATGTTGTCGGGAGAGACCAGTCCCTGGAGAAGGACAGCATGCTTGGTCAAGTCGAGAGTCTTCTCCAGCCCCACAATTCGAATGCATCGAGTCTTCTTGGTTCTACCTTATTCGGTGTGCAGCTTTCGCAGGCAAAGATAGTGCATGATCTCGGAAAATTGCTGCTTTTTAAAATTTTTTTTTGTTTTTGCTTTGACCAGAGGTAGAGAATTTCATCTAAAACACGCTAGCTCTCTGTGGCCCCAGACGTTCTCACAATCTAGTCCCTGAGCGCAACACTGATGTCGTCTTTGGCTTTCATTTACGTGACTGATGAAAACTTAAATTGCGTTGGAACCACCTCCAACGCGCTGTGCTTCCAAGTCCACTCAGCTTACAAAAGCCTCAGCGCTATTACTCCCGCAGTGTGCCACCCAGTGGTCACACTGGGACCTAGTTCAGTCTAAGCAGCAATTCTGTTGTGAAAGCCTTCCCTGTCGACTGAGGGTAGCCTGCCTGCGACTTTCAAGATTGCTTCCTCTAGCACTTTCCTCTGAAATTTCTTCCATACCTTTCAGTTCCGAGGATCGCTTTCTTCGATTCTCTGGCTAGAAACGGGTGTTGGCTGCTCTGCATTCGTTTCTTGTGTTAAGATAGATGTTTCCAGGGCAAAGGAAGAACAGGGAACGGGGATAAGGTCGTGGGGGCGTTTCCCATCAACTTGCAGCACAGGTGCTCTGACAAGAGAAGGGTTAGGTATCTGCTCAGCTGCCCCCGCTGCCTCCCCTACGGCCATATCTGGGAACTAGAACATGAAAAAAAAAAAGAAGAAGAAAGAAAGGAGTGGATGGGAATTTTGCCACTTTTTGACACCCAAAGACCTGACTTCCCAGTCCCCATGTCCTTGGGACCTGTTTCTGTCCACACCTAATATGCAGTGTTGGGTTTCAGACTGTATTTGAGTCCAGTTGGCAGATGTAGAAAATAAACGTGCTAACCACTGCTCGCTCTGTGGTACTGAGCAGCACGACCACTTGTTTTTCAGAGTTCGGCTGCCTGTGTAGTCAGTGTGAGGACGTCCTGCGTATCCAGTGGGAGAGTGGGGTAGTTGGTGGCATTAGGTGCCATTGAATGGCTTTCCACTCCGCTCCACCCTCTGTATGATGGAGCCAAAGCCTGCTCGGCCCGACGCCATCCTTCCATGGTTCTTATGTAGGAGCCCATTGTTGCAGCCACTGTGCCAATCTCTTTTGTCAAAGGTCTTCCTCAGTTTCCCCGTTCCTCCACTTTACCAAGCATCACGTCCTTCTTCAGGGATTGGTCTCTCCTGACATTTCCAAAGTAGGTAAGACGATGTCTCATCATCCTTGCCTTCTGTCAAGGCCAACTAACTTTTGTCACCTAACTAACTTCTGTCAGGGTTACCTAACTTATGCACTGCCTTTGAGTCAATTCTGAGTCATGGTGACCCTTTGGGGCAGAGGAGAACTTCCCCTGTGGGGTCCCAGGACTGTGCATCTTTAGGGAAGTGGAAAGACCCATATGTCAAGATAGAGGATGCTTATTCCTTGTTCTTCCCCTGCTATTAATTGAGATGCCTGCTTTCTTGATTCCTTCGTATGAAATCTTCCCTCCTATGGAAGCTTTTGTGATCTTTTTTCTCCCTGACACTCAGCTCCAAAACGAAACAACAGGAATGATGCCTTGTTATCAAGGCCATTCTGACTCGACAGCTCTCTGGGCTAGACTAGCATCGCTTTCCAGGGTTCCCAAGCCTGTGATCTTTCCAGAGGCAGTTGCCACCTCTTCCCCCATTGTGTGATCTGAAATTCATATCAGTGTGTTGGTATGTGTATAGTTTTGATCAATATATTTGGAATGTTTATAGTTTGATCATTTGGGGAATTTTATTTGAATTAGTAATTTCTTATTTTCTTTGCTTTTTGGGGGATTTCTGTATCTCTTCGTATTCTAACGTCTCTATTTTTTAAATGAGAATCTTTGTCTGTTCAGTCTGCATTCATTGTGATTACTGGTAGTTGAACTTACTTTTGATTCTGTTATTTTGGACAGACCCATTTTCGCTTTAGCTGTCCTCCTTTAAGGTTTATAATGGGTTGTTAGAATCTTCTATATTATCTTTTATCATTCACAATGATTTAACCTTATAGTCTTTATCTTGTGGGTCCTTGTGAATGCTAGAACCCTAACACTATTCTCTTTAACCTACAATAAGCATTTAACATTCCAGGCTAGCTAATGTTTTCTATTATCAACTTTATTTAATTAAATAAACAAATGTATTTATCTATTAGGCAATCTAATACTTTATCTAACATTTCTGTTTCTAATGGGAAAGATTACACTGAAGAGCCTAGTATATATTTTACCACCCAAAGTAATTTATCTTTACCAAATATGATCAAATATAAATATCTGTCTACATATATGCACATATATGTTTATTAATTAATTAAGTTAATGAAATTAGTCAAGTATATCATTATATTTGATTTCAGAGAACATAGTTTACATTGCCTTCTTTTGTAATAATCAAAGACAGTCCTTTATAATTGACTTTTTCTTACTCTTTGTGTTTTCAAAAGGACTTCCTCGAACAATCAGCCAAATTTTAAAGAATGAACACTGGAAAGAGTCCTGATTTATATTCCTCAACATGACAAACTCACAGTGATTGCAGGCAATGGGATTTGGAAGTACTTATCAGATTTTCAGAACTTTGAGCAAAGTTAAAAAGGTTGGCTTTTTTCCCCTTGTTTTTCTAACCAATCTGCTGGATGTCTTAGAAGCAGCTTTTCTATTTGGACCGAATCTCACATCCTTCTAAGTCAGCCGTAGCAAGTGTTCACCGTGATTGTAAAAGCCAGCGAGTAGAAGGGAGAGTAAACTATCTGCCGCAGCACTTTTTCCTCAAAAAAAAAAAAAAAAAGGAAAGGAGGGAGCCTCATAAAACAATATTACGGCTGCATTCTCCACACTGTTGCTCCATGCTTTACAATTGCTAATTGTCCCTCAGCTTCACAAAAGAAATGCCTTTTATTTTCTTCAGGCACTTAGAGATGACTAAGTGTCACTTAGTCAATTGGCAGAACAAAGAAGTCAATTTATGGATCACATTTTCTCTGTTTCATTATTCTTGAAAATAATTCACTTTATTGGTTTAGTGTACTTGAAAGGTGAGGGATTGACAGGCCTGGAGTACAGAAATATCCTCCCATAGATTCAGGTTGCACACACACAGTTCTGTTGAAGATAGAGGTGAAAAGGTAACAGCTTCTTAGTCTCTTCATGTTGAAAACTGCACTAAAAAATGACACAATACTATAAACTTCTTACTCCCTTCTAGCAAATTTCACTCTAAATCAAAAGTCACAAGCCCATATGTTTCTTTCCACATCAACCTTATTGAATAATCACACTGGTTGGTAATTATATCTTTGATATGTATATACAATAGTGATTTTACATGAAGACAAATAGCATAAACAATAATTTTTATTGTTGTCTTCTAACAAGTAATATAACTTGCATAAATTTGAAAAATATGGATATGAAAATCATAAAAAATTCCACCACCCAAAGACAATAACATTTTTGTATCTATCTTGCCACGATTCTTCTAGGTGCTCACTACATCCATAGCTAACCAATTATAATTATATGAATATAAGGAGGAGAAAAAAATTATATGAATATGTTTTCTTACAGCTTAGTTTTAGAATATTGTAAGAATATCAAAAGGTTATCAAATATTCTTTCTAAAATGAATTTCAGTTGCTAAATTATTGTCCATATGTGAACATATCTCAATTCAGGAAGACAATCTCTTACTAGATAGATACTTAAGTTATTTAAATGGGTAGTCTTTACAAAGACCGATGAGATTAATCACACAAGTGTATATAGGCACGTCTGATTATCTTCTTAACACAACCTTTCTTGTAGTGGACTTCCAGTTTACAATATACATTAAGTATCTGGCCAAAGCGCTTTCCCCTGATTTACTAATGTCCTAGACTAAAAGTGGGACATGTTTTAACCTTATAAATGGTGAAAATAATAGATTAATCACCAAAGACCATGGGAGTAAGACACAGAGGTACCCCAAGAGTCATCGAGACAAGTTCTGTGTGTTCCTTTGTTATTATTTTTTTGTTTGAGATGAACTTGTTTGTCACTGAAGACACCAAATCCAATTAAATTTTACTTTTCTTCCTCTTTTTTTATTTTCTTAATCCATTCTAAGTACTATTTCGTTTTGATGGCTAATAAATCAGGAGGAACATTTAAAAAAAAACATATTTACATATATATATTACACATTTCAAGAAATGAAATCAACAACAATATCCTATTAATTCCTCCCTGTGTATGCCTTTCCTTTGTTATTATATTTTATTAGAATACCGTGCTTTTTTTCTGTAATATTAGAAAAATCTGAATTTTATATTTTTAAGCTTCAAACCTCTGCCATCATGCTGATTAGCTCATAGTGATGTTCATGGGAGCAAGCAGCCTCACCTTTCTTCCTAGATTGGCTGGTGGCCTTAGTTTACAGCGTGAAGAACCACACTCACACAAGGGGGCTGGCAGCGCTCCTTTTAGACTTTTAACCTTCCTTGACTCTTGAATTTTGTTAAGTTTCTGAAATAGTTCATTGCTATTCCAATCAGTCTGATGTAATTTTTTTGCTCAGGAGTATAAAAATATTCACATTAAGAGATATTTCCTTTTCTTTTTTAGTCAGAGAATATGTCATTATTCCTGTCTGCTTTTTGTTGTTGTTTTGTGCGGCTTTTTTTCCTTTCTTTTTATGAAAAATACACATTAGTCCTTTTCCAATCAAAACAAAAAATAGCTTCTTTGAGTTTGGTAAGAACTTGGGAGACAAATTTTGGGAAAAGATGCGCAGCTGTTTTTCCGTTCCCTTTGATCACTTTCTCCCGGAATTGTTTATTTCACCAGCATTTACTAAACGTGGGACTGAAATTGCTGTGGAGAACAATCCATACTTGCAAATGGAATTATCTAGTTATATTCAATCTAGCTTGTATTTTTTTTAACAGCAAGCGGCTCTTCTTTCTGCAGACGGAGCATTGAAATGCACCACAGCCACAAATTGCGGTGAGGAAAGCTGCTTGTTTAGCAGTTTCAAAGAGAACCGACATGACAATCAAACATGGAACGAGCAGATGGAAAATTTATTTTGGGACACGCAGCAATAATAGAGAAATTAAGGAGCAATTAAACTTGAAAAAAAATCAGTTGAGCTGTAAAAGTGAATCCGGAGTTATTTCAGTTCCGTTCCCAATTATGCTTTTCTTAAACCAAGGTTTGAATTAGGGAGAATGAAGTGTGACTGATCCTTTAGCAAATAAGGGACCACTCAGAGTGACATGTGGTGATGGGTTGGAAACACTCCGAAACACCGGCGCAATTACTCAGCACTGGCATTTATTTTTAGAAGGTTAAATTCCTGCTACCTATATTTAGATCGCTGGTAAGCTACCACCAGCATCTGATGCTCATTGTATTTTGAATTGTACTTTATTAACTTAAAGCTATGTATCTGTTTTAGGCAGCTTGCATGGTAGTAAGGGCTCCACGTCTGAGTTCTTCAGCTGTCTTGCACCTAGTATGTCAGGCTACATGAACATGACCTTTGAAAATAAAGCCTTCCCTAAGTCCCTACCTCTGGATTTGATGGAATACATCAAGACACAAAGGTGTCTTATTACAGACACCAAATAAATAATGCGAACAAAATGCCTTCCCAGGGACCTTTGCAGCTCTCAATGTACATGAATGATTGTGTCGGGTAGAGATGATTACAAATCCTTACCCAGGACTCTAGTCTGCCCTGCTAGTGCCCTGGCTTCTGTAGAAGGCTGCAGGTAGCCCCAAGGAGTGGATACCGGGAGAGAAGCAATGCTTTTACTGATGTTAATAAGAGTGTCTCGAGTTGGATTCCAGAAAAGCAGACCATCACGAGAGGATTAAAGTGCAAGTAATTTATTAAGAACATACTTTCCAGAAGAGTCCAATAGAAGAGTGGATAATTCAAGGCAGGGATGGGGTTAGAACTAACCAGGATATGAGTTTTAGATAAAGATCCCTGAATGGAAAATTCAGCCTGTTCCAAAGCCAACTCCAAAACCTTCATCATGCTTCAGTCAATCCCATACATACCTCCAAGGGAAAAATTGCCACCAAAGAGCTGATTTTTGTCCTCCAGAGTGGATGACATTTTGAGACTTGGCATCAGATTCTAACTTCTAACGAATAACATTTACGAAAGTGTCACAGTTAGATCACCCTTGAGAAGGGGGAGCTTGTGCTGTTGACCTCATGCTTGGACAACCTAGTTTGTCTGTATGCCGATAGTGGTAAACTGTATGTTTGTAGAAGGGATATTTTAATGGGGGTTGGGGTGGGGGGATGGAAACCAGGGAGAGAAGAGTGGGTTAGAGTGGCAGAGACGTTCAGCCAAGGAGTGCAAGGTAGAGATCAGAATCTATCTTGTATTGCTTTTAAACACCCCAAGGTAGATGCCACATAAGAAGGTGAGTATATCAACCTGAAGCTCAGGGAAACTTTGGGGCTGAAATGTCTCCCAAGAGAGACAGAACACAGCTTTATTTACTTGGTAGACAGTAGCAAGTTGGGGAAAAGAACCTAGTTAAAAGCTTTAATTGATAGCAAAAGGTCAATGCATCCGAATTATGGTACTGGTGAAGAGCATCATATTGGACTATTGGACATACCCTGGGCTTCAAGAAAAGCAAACAAATCGAGCTGGGAAGAAGTATAAACAGCACGATCCTTGAAAGTCAGGAGAGCAAGACTCCATCCCATGTCCTTTGGACATATTATCAGGATAGATCTCATTTGCCGCCATGGAATGGATGGGAAGTTTGGAACCAGGGATATCCTGGCTGATGTCAGACTGATATTGGCTGAAAGCAGACAATAACAGAAGGATATTTATGTGTGCCTCCTTGACTTTGCAAAGACATTTCACTGTGTGGATCAGAACTACGGTTAGCCGTGAGAAGAATGGGAATTCCGATTTCTTTATCGTTCTCATGTGTAATCTGTCCATGGATCAAGGGACAGTTGTTTAAACAGAACTCCTGTTTATGCTGCATGGTTAAAATCAGGAAACGCTGTGCTTCAGGGCTGTATCCTCTCACCATACCGATTCGATCGGTGTGCACAGCAAATCATCAGAAAACCTGGATTATATGAAGAAGAATGCAGCATTAAGATTAGAGGAAGGCTTATTAACAACTTGAAATATGCAAATGACAGAACTTTGCTTGCTGAAAGTGAGGAAGACTTGAAGCACTTGCTGATGAAGATCAAGGATGGCCATGAGGCTTACAGCTCAATGTTAAAAAGCCAATTTCACTGCCATCAAGTCAATGCCATCTCCTAGCAACGCTACAGGACAGAGCAGAACTGAGTCTGGGAGTTTCTGAGACTAATTCTTTATGAGAGTATAAAGCCCTAACAATGTAACCAAAATCCTTGTAATGGGACCAAAATGTAGTGTTATTATGAACAGATAATTGAGTCAAGGATTTTATCTTGCTTGAATCCAAGTAGCTCTCGCTCAGCCGGTTGAAACATAGATGAGTGAGTGCTCCCTGTGCTTCATCGGCCTGTTGAAACACTTCAGTTGGTATCCCATCAATTCCTGGAGCCTCTATTTTTGGCTAATGCCTTTGGTGCAGCTTGAGCTTCTTCCTTCAGCACCATTGTTCTTTCTCATTTGCTACCTCTTGAAATGGTTGAATGTTGACTAGTGCTTTTGGATCCAGTGACTTGGTGTACTCTTTCCATCTTCTTCTGATGCTTCCTTCATTGTTCAATATTTTTCCCCCATAGAATCTTTCACTTTTGCAACTCAAGGCTTGAGTTTTTCCCTTTAGTTCTTTCAGAAAGAGTAAAGAGATAGTATAAGTAGTTATTTGAATGAGGCAGAATGTAATCTGTAGGATTATGTTATATCTTGAGTCAATCTCTTGTGAGAGATGCAAGAGATTAAACAAATGAGCAGTGATCATTGGGACGTGACTGCTACCAAGAAAGAAGAGCCAGAAGTGAAGCACAATCTTTGGATATCTAATTCCTCCACGAAGAACCTCATAGGCCTGGGGCAATACTGATGCCAAGAGGTCTACAAGAACTGATGGATCCTCAGACATTTAAAGGAGACAAGGACCTTTCTCCATAAGTAGAGTCATTGGTCTCAATTGGTCTCAATTTTGACATCTACTTTTCTAAACTACTGGAGAATGCATTTTTTATTTGGTACAGCCATCCACTTGTGGTATTTCTGGTACCCAGAATTTTGGTGGGACGCAATTGAATCTGGCGCTCTAAATAGACAACTAAGGCATGGGTGATGCTGAAAATAGGTACTTCCTCACTTGAACCTTCTTTGAGACTGCAGTCCTGTCTGATCCATTGCTTACAGTTTTGTGAAAAACACTGAAACAGAGGACCCACAGAAGCTGTTCCTGATTTACTGATCCACAGAGACTTAGGTAATTCTTGTATTGCGTGTGTAACCACTGAAATTGAGGTTATTTGATGCAAGTAATAGATAACCAACATACTAACTTTAGGCCATTCTTATACACTTTCATTAAGTTGGTGATTTATTGGCTCATTGATAATTGAACAAAACTTATATTGAGCACATTTTACCTGCCTAGCATTGCATTGAATGTGGAACAGATTAATGAAAAGTAGCATACAGTCTTTGTCTTATAGTCAATAGGATTGGCAAAAATGCACTAGTAATAATATAATAAGCAATTTTTGTGGATTTTCATTAATCTTATCCATAAGGAAAATTCATACTGCTGTGAGCATCATTTTAGAGCTTCATTATAGGCGACTTGCTCCGACTCTTAGTAAAAAAAAATTCAGTTGGAGAATTAAAATGATAAATTAGTTACTTTAAATGACAAATGAAAAGGTAAAGATGAATAAAATATCTCGATTTTTAAAATAAAATGCAAGAAATTTATCTAGGTCTTGAGAAAAGAGGTTAGGAAAGGAGGCTGTATGAAAGCCAAGTAAAAATATTTACTCTCTAAGTAATGAAAGACTAGCAATATATTTTTAAGAGGAGAGTAATATGATTTGTAAACTAGAATCAATATTGATTTCCCATCAAAAGAGTTCTGTAAATCATAGATATAATTTTTAAAGAAATTTTAAAAATCTGTCAAGACAAAATTGCTCCTGATACTATGAGTATTGGAAAAGCTCACATCAATTCTCAATTTAACCTTTTTCTGATAAGAAAACATTAGCAAATCCTGTGATATTAAATTAATTCTATCATTTTAACAACATATTAAATTAAAATGCATAAACAAAATATTTTGTCTACATACTTAAGCATGTAAAAACAAATAAAGACCAGAATACATTTTAGTATTGTCTTATTAAAGACCAGAATACATTTTAGTATTGTCTTATAATCAGAATAAAAAGAAAAGAGGTTACAGATACAGAACAAAAGAACACACATAGGAAAACATGGACAGAGGTTGAGTAAGACATTTAGAAAAGAGACACACAATAGGAGAGCAGAAAACAATAGAGGAGGAAATTAGTAGAAAGAAAGAGTGAAAGTGGAGCCAAGGAGAAAATTAGGAAGCAGAGGAAATAAAGATGAGTAGATTCTTAGATAATGTGGTAGAGGCAAATATTCTTGCTACATTATATTTCATCTTCTGAAATCCAATTTCAAGTCATAACAATCCTATCTATATGCTTGATAAAAATTTTAAACTTTATGATCAAACTTAAAATTAACATTTGCTGGTTTATAAACTGCTTTAGTTTTTTTATTTTTAATGTGTTAAATTGTTTCTCATTTTCTTTAGGAAGGAAGGCAGCAGGGCTGAAAAGAACTAGCTAATTGTTGGTTTTACAATTCACAAGCTTTTGAAATTAAATGATCTTATCTTGCTAGATTGAGAGTTTAACCACCCATTCCTTTGTGATTGAAGATTTCATTTGAAGTATACAATTATAAATAGTTGCTATTTGGATCTAATTGTGTTCTGATTCTAGTGACAATCACAAGATAAATAGGACTACCGAAAGAGGAGGAAAATTCCAAGGAAGTAACAAATGATGACTTTCTAAACATGGGTTCCTTAACTCCTAGAGCACCAGAAGTGTGATCACATCACCCTGCATGTGTGAGTGCCCTTGAACAGCAGTACATCTTATTGAAGTGTTGATTTATTTTTCACAGTATACAATAATACACCAATGGAAACTATTTAGCATATAGAGTGATAAACTATGTATGCTGGATCAAGAACACCGGATTAAGTTAGAATTTAGGAATTCTGCAAAATATTGGATAGAGCTAATCTCACTGACATTGAGCAGATTCTAGCTCCTAATGACCCAATCTGCCAGGGTAAAATTGACCCTGTTGGTTTCTGAGACTGTAACTTTGTGAGAATATAAAACCTCATCTTTCTCAAACAGAGCAGCTGGTAGTTTTGAACTGCTGATTTTGAACTTTGCAACCTGATGTGTAAGAACTATGCCATCAGGGCTCCTGCTTATATTTAAATTCACATAAGAGCAGTTAAACTTTTCTGCAGTGAGGACATTTGAAGGTAGCATTGCATTGTCACAGGGGCAAGAAACATGGGAGTCGTGCCAAGCGTAGAAGATAATGGGCACAAGATTTCAACACTACTTACAGGTAAACAATTTTGTCTTCCAGTTTCATAAAAATCACAAGCCTTCAGTATCAGAGACAAAAGACAAAGCATTCCATCAATATTAGTAACCAGAGTAGTAGGTACATGTGATAGTTAGCTTTATTGTGTCAACCTGGCCAAGGGGAATATGTGGGTGGAGATTAATCATATTGAACCTAGATTGCAGGGTAAAGAGATAAATGCCTCTGCAAGGCCCACCCCCATCTTTCTTGCTCTCTGGTGATTGAACCAGCATGTTGCTGCTTTAGTTAGTTCTCTTCCTCAACCTGTCTGCTACACTAACTGTTGGCCAAACCAACTCTTGGATTGTGTTACTGCTAGTGCACACATCACTTGAGCTGGAGGCTGGTGGATCCTGTCACCTTGCATTGCTTGTGTTCAATATCTCATCTGGGCCTACTCATGTGCTACTGACTATTGCTGAGTGTTGCTGACCCACCCTGCTGCCTGCTGCCTGTGGGCAGACTCTGCCTGCTTTGCCTCAGGGAAGACTCTGCTGTCTGCTTCCTTGACCTTGGACTGAAACGCCCTCTGTGAACTGAAGGACTTTCAGTATATTAACTATTCCACAAAAGTGAGTTGAACTGAGCCCTCTGTACTGCTGTGTGTACTAATTAGCTGTTAATTTTCTTTATATATACATATATCAGTGTTCTGGTTTTGTTTCCCTAGAGAACCCCGCCTAACATAGTGGATTATACCAAACTATGGATAGCCTTGAGAAGAATGGGGGTTCCAGAAGACTTAATTGGACTCATGTGGAACTTATTCATGCATGAAGAGGCCGTTGTGTGAACAGAAAAGGGTAATATTGCATGATTTTAAAAAAAGGAAAGGTGTACGACAGGGTTGTATGCTTTTTATTCTTATTCATACTTATTCAAACTGTATGCTGAGAAAATAATCATAGAAGCTGGACTATATGAAAAAGAATAGGTATCAAGATTGAAGGAATAATTATCAACAATTTTGATATGCAGATGACACAACTTTGCTTATTGAAAATGAGGGGGGACTTAAAGCATTTGCTGATAAAGATCAAGGATTACAGTATTCAATATGGATTACAACTCAGTGTAAAGAAACAAAAAATCCTCATCACTTGACGAATAGACTAATGACTGAACAAAGCAGTAATAAACAAGAGAAGGTTTTTCTTGGATGGCCCTATATCAACTACATTGGGTAAATCTGCTCCGTAGGCCCTCTTTAAGGTGTTGAAAAGCAAAGAGGTTACTTTGAGGATTAAGTTATGCCTGATCCAAGCCATGGTATTTTCTTTTTTTTTTTTCTTTTAATTTTAACAATTTATTGGGGCTCATACAATTCTTTTCACAGTTCATACATATACATACATCAATTGTATAAAGCACATCTGTACAGTCTTTGCCCTAATCATTTTTTTCTCTTTTCTTCTTTTACATTTTATTAGGGACTCATACAACTCTTACCACAATCCATACATATACATACATCAATTGTATAAAGCACATCCATACATTCCCTGCCCCAATCATTCTCAAGGCATTTGCTCTCCACTTAAGCCCCTTGCATCAGGTCCTCTGCCATGGTATTTTCAATCTCTTCATTGCATGTGAAAGTTTTACACTGAGTAAAGAAAACCAAAGAAGAATTGACACCCCGAGAAGATCATAGCCCTTTCTCAACATCAGGCAGTTTCTTTAGGCGCCGACAGCTGGAGGCTGTCAGATAACCACACTCACTGGAATGGGCCAGCATATCCATTTTTTAAAGGCGACTGCTTCCTCATGCCTGCCCAATGCTTCTCAAGAACTCAGCTGGAAGTGTCCACGTTTGATAAAAAGTTTACACTATGGCTTCCTCTTGGTTAGCCACAGTATCAAAATTTCATTGTGAATAATTCACTTCAACTTTATTAGTCAAAAGGTACATTTATGTAACTATAGAGTCTTTTGTTTAGTAATATTTACTGCCAGCCTTAGTAGTATCTAAACTACTAGATTTTGAGAAATGTAAAATTATGATAGGGTAAGGAGGAAGGATAAGGGCTCTTAAAGGGCATTATTATGTGGAAATCTTAAGATTAAAAAAGGACCTGGAAAGGAATGGAGCCAACTCATAGCTACTTAGTCGTTTGTTTATTACTCATGTTATTTACTTCTGTAGTCTTCTTGTCAGTGCGCAGGACTAACCAGAGCCATCCCTGTCTGTCCAAGGCTAATATCTTCATCTGAGAGAGATAGCCTATCCCCTGCTTTGTGAAACAGATGGAGCACGAGAAATACCAAATTCTCCAGGAAAATAGTTTTACGCTCCTCTTTATGTTCTCACCTCTTGCTCACCAACGTGCTGGAATTCCACTTTGATGTTCACTGTTCCATGAAAACTTCCAAATTCTCAGTCCATCAAAAACGTTTAAGTTTTCTCATTTGGCTACTGACTGTTGAGAGTGTTGATATAAAATAGCTTAAAATGGCCCACTTAAAAAGAGCAGCACTAGCTTTTTTGAGATATCACATCTTCTTAAATTTCCACCCTTTAATTTCATGGCCACCTGTGATCAAATATAGATGTGAAAGATGTAAATACTTTTTAAGGAATAGCACTATAAAGTTTTAAAAGGGAAGTTACTTAGTCTCTTACAAAACATATCTCACCTCTCAATTATGTAAAACATAGATTTATTTATTCTTTTGACAAGTATTTGCTGATGAAGATCAGAGATTTAAGATTTAAATATAAATTCCCCCAGGAAGGGAATATAGAAAATATGAGTGCTATAGCAACGTATGGTGAAGAAATTAGATGGTGCCCGGCTATCATATAAAATAGTGTCTGGGGTCTTCAGGGCCTATTTCCAAACAAGCAGTCATCTAAGTGAAACGTAAATTAAGTTCACATGGCAGAAGCACATCAACACCAGAGATCCAGGATTCTGACCCAGGATTGTAAACCATATAATCTGAAGTCAAAAAAGGAAATAGCATCGGAGCCTAAATTGTGAGAATCTGGTTTGCAGAAGGCTGTGGATGACAGTGGGAGCCCAGGATGCATTTGTGGGATCTGAATAGGAAATAAGTCTCTGCTGACATCTCTCAATCCATAATAGAGGAATGGTTACCACATAGAGTGAATTGGAGAGATGACTACAGTATATCAAAAGGATAAACTTGACTTGAAAGGTTAAAATCTTTTCAGTTGATCCCCCTTCTGATACGTGGTTGGGGGTGGGGGATGGGGAGGCTAAAAGGGAGCTGATGCACAGGAGTTTAAGAAGGCAAGGAATGCTTTGAAACTGATTGTGGCAGCAATTGTATAATACTCGTTGATGTGATTGAACTATGGAATAATATAATATCTGTATTAACTCCCGATAAAATGGTTCTGGAAAAAAAATGCACCCATGCAAAAGAATTTATGCTTAAAGTCCTGCCTTCAAGATCTGAATTTCCATTTGTAGTATATATACCTGAAATTATGGGCCTTGGGGACATTTCAAAAGCAAAAGAGTTGTTTATTAGGGTAAGAAGGAGGGATTGATCACATGATCAAGTTAGTCTTTTCTGATGCAAATTTAGGGTCAGAAACCAGAGTCAACCTCTCCTTAAGATGATGATAATAACAAATGGGTAGGGATTCACAAACATAGTCAAGGGGATTCACAGATAGACTACCATACCCTCCAATAATGAAAAATAGATAAATCAATTAACTAATTGATTGATTGATTAAATCCATGAGGAAAGGAAAGAGTTTGAATTTCAGAGTTACAACACAACATTTAAATAGTCAAATTTGAACAAAAAAGTCATAAGACCTACAGAGAAAAAGGAAAGGATAGTCCAGTCAAAAGAACAATATTATCTGGATGGCTCAGACAATGGATAGAAGAATTTTAAACAGCATTATTAAATCTTTTCAAAGAAGCATAGGAAATCATAAAAATGGTATGGAACAGAGTACAGATTTTAGTAAAGAGAAACAACTAAAGAGATGTAAAAAATACAATAACGGAAAAGTTAAAAGTCATTGAAGGGACTCCAGTGCATACTGCAATGGCCGCAGAAAGAATTAGTACAAGGCAATCTAAATTACTGTGTCTGAAGGGCCCCAGGAGAAAGATCGAAAGAGAGCTTGTCGCTCAGCACTGCTGAGTTTGTTCCAACTCACAGTAACCTCGGAACAGCAGAACAGAACTCTTCCTGAGCCATTTTACAATCCTTACTGTTTGAGTTCCTTGTTGAAGACACTGGGTCCATTCGTTTTGGTCCCTTCTGGGGACATGTTCAAAGTACATGAAACAAAATTAACACAATTGAGCTATCATTCCTTCTCAGCAAAGCTTAAGGGCATTGTGACACCCCGCCAAGCAATGCAACACAATACCATGGGGATCCAAGGTGGAGGAGACAGAGGGAGACACAAAACCATTTGAAGAAATAATTGGAAACACTCCAGATTTGAATAAAGACATAAATCTATAAACCCAGAAAGATAAATGAACTTCAGGTTGGTTAAATCCGTAGTCCTCCACATGTGGAAACATATAATCAACCTCTTGAGAAGTGAAGATACAGAGAGAATTCTGAAAACAACAAGAGGAAAGAGAATTGGCACATATAAAGATGGGAACTTTCCAATAAAATTAAATGTCAATTTCTTCTCCAAAACTATGAAGGCCAAAAATGTAGTAAAATGACATTATCTGTAGCATTGGAAGTAAAGAACTGTCAAACAAACAAAAAAAAATCTGGGTTTGGCAAAAGTATCTTCTAAAATCAAAAGCAAATTTAAAACCTTACCAAATAAAAGCTGAGTGAGTAAGTTATGGCCAGTCCTTCCTTTTAGGAAGTGCTAACGGAGTCTTTCAGATGGAAAGAACAGGAATTTGGAGTTTTGCAAACATATTTTAAATTTCCAGTAAAGATCATTTGTTGGAAAAAGCAACAGTAATTTTCATGGACTATTTGGCTAATAATACTAGTTGCTACATGCTCAATGATGATGAATGCATTGAAAATAATTATAATTAACTTTAATATTTGCTCCATGGGATTTTATATTCAGACTTGCCAAAGATAGGTCTAATGTCAGTCTGAATTATTTAAGAATAATACTTAATTTTAGAAATTTTAAAGCTTTCTTCTCATTGCTTTGAGTTTTATTCTTTTGTATGTGGAAATCTAGCTGCCCCAGTATCAGTTGTCAAAAAGGCTAGTCCACCCCAATTGAATGAATTTAACACACTTATAAAAATAATTAACTAGGTATACATGTACAGGTTTTTAAACTTGATTCCATTTTAATTTTTATGCCAGTATCACACAATAGGCTTTATTACTATAGATGTATAATACATTTTGAAATCAGGGAGTGTAAACCCTCCTACTTCATTTTTTTACATTAAGATTATTTTAGCTATTTGGGATTTCTTGGATTTCATATGCATTTAGGGATCATCTTTTCAATTTATTTTTTTAAGACTCTTGAAATTCATAGAAACTGCATTATACCTATAAATGAGTTTGGATAAAATTGATATCTTAACAATATTAAATTGTTAAGATCAACTCCTATTGGTCCAGGAATGTGCGTTGTCTTTATTTAGATGTGCTTTTAGATCTCCTTTAATTTTTTAAATCTTCTTGGCTAAATTTATTTCCAATTATTTAATTTTTTAAAATATGATTTTGAATGTCCTGGCTTTCTTACCTTCCTGTTCAGATTATTCATTGCTGATGTAAACAAATAAAACTGAATTCTGTTTATTGACCCTATAATCTGCTACTTGACTGAAAATATTAGCTCTAGTAGTTTCTTGTGAAGTCTTTGAGATTTAAAATTTTATATGATTATGTCATCTACAAAGAGAGATAATTGTACTTTTTTTCCTATTTAGACCTGGTTTATTTATTTTCATATGTAATTACCCTGGCTAGAACTTTTAGTACATTACTGAATTTTGTTAGATATCATTGAGTCAGTTCTGACCTGAACACACTATGTGCAACAGAATAAAACATAGCTGGATCTCGAGACATCTTCATAATTATTCTTATGTTTGAGCCCACTAATGCAGCCATGGTGTCAATCTGCCTTGTCGAAGGTCTTCTTATTTTTTCCTGCCCCTCTGATTTACCAGGCATGATGTCCTTTTGCAGACACTGGTCTCTCCCGAAAACATGCCCAAAGTACGTGAGCTGAGGTCTTGTCAGCCTCTCTTCTAAGGAGCCTTTGGTTGTACTCTACCCAGACAGGTTTGTTTATTCTTTGGGAAATCCATGGTGCTTTCAATATTATTCACCATCATCACAATTCAAATGAACAATATTCAATAGTTATAATGAACTACTCAATGTCATGTTCATGGTCTTAAGGAGATAGTTTTCAGTCTTTAGTCTCTGATGTGGCATTTACTTGTTAAGTTTTTAAAGATTAAATTAAGTGCCATTGGAACCAATAATGGTTTCACAGATATCCACTTATATAATATTACTTGGGTACTATTTTAAGGAGAAGCTTATTTCAATTGAAGTTCCTCTAACATTAGTCCTTTTACTGTTTCTAAAACTTTTACCTGAATGAATCTGTAAAGTAAATTTCAATGAATCAAGCTAAGTTAGAATCTAAGAAGAGAAAACAGTAAAAGGAACTTGAAATGTAACGGAGAAAAGAAAATCAAGATCAAGGGCTACTGCCTGGGACACTTGAATAAGACAACCCCTATAGTAAATTCTGTAGAATTCTGATGCAAATATATGCAAATCAAGCAGCAAAACTATAATAAAAATGAATTAACATTTTGCCTACTTATTTTATTTTGACTAGGAAAAGTCTTTGTGCAAAGACATGAGTATAGAAAGCCAAAAGAGGAGAACATTCTCAGCTTTGCTCAATTTGAAAGAACTGGAGTAAACCAAGCTTACAATGACAACATTGAAGGAATCCATGGGTAAAATATTGAGTGATATAGGAAGAAGCATCAAGAGAAGATGGAAGTAATAGATGGTCCCTATGCCAAAAAGAATTGGGTGATGTTCCACTATTTCAGGTGATAGTATATGATCAAGAACTTACAGTATTGAAATAAGAAGTCCAAGCTGCAATTCAGGTACTAGCAACAAACAAGGAACCAGGAACTGATGCAATACTACGTGTGATGTTTCAACATTGAGTCTGCGAATCTAAGCCAAAAAATTTGGTGGACAGTTACTTGACAAATTGACTAAAATAAGTCCATGTTTGTGTTATTCCAAAGAAAGGTTATCAGAGAGAATACAGAAACTATTGAACACTATTTTCATATGCAAGTAAAATTTTGCTGAAGGTAATTAAAAATGGTTGCAGCAGTACATCAACAGGTAACTGCCGGAAATTAAAAATGGAATCAAAGGAAAACATAGAATGAGTGATACTATTGCTGATATCACATGGATCTTGTCTGAAAGCAGAGAATGCTAGAAAGATGGTTTACTTGTCATCTATTGACTGTGCAAAGGCATGCAATGGTGTGGATCATGCCACACTATGGGTAAAATTGAGGAAAGTTGGAATTCTAAAACTCTAAATTATATTTATGAGGAGCTCGTACATAAACCAAGAGGCAGTGCAGGTATTTCATAGAGGAAGATAAGGAAAGATGTGAATGGAGGATATCATGCTTCACTATTCTAATTCAACTTGCATGCTGAGCAAATCTGAGAAGATAGAGTTTAATGAAGAAAAATGCAGCACCGAGATTGGAGTAAGACTCTTTAAAAGCCTGTGATATGCAAATGACAAAACTTTGCTCCTTGAAAACTAAGAGAACTTAAATAATTTATTGTTCAATACAAAATACTACATTCATTTTTCAGTATGGATTACTCCTCAACATAACAAAAACAAGAATCATCACCACCAGAATAATAAACAAAAGCATTATCATCTGAGAAAAAATTGAAATTATCAAGGAGTTCCTTGCTTAGATCCACAATTAATGCTTATGGTATCAGCAGGCAAAAAATTAAAGGTCATACTGCATTTGGCAAATATGCTTCAAAAGACCTTGCTATAGTCTTGAAAGCAATGTTCAAAGAGATGTCATTTTGAGGACGAAGATGTGCCTGCCCCAAACTATGGCATTTTCAATAGCTTTGTATGCATGTGAAAGTTGAACAATGAATCGGGAAAACTGGAGAAGAACCGATACAATTGAATGATGAATTTGGTGAAGAATATTGAATATATAATGGACTTCTAAATGAACAAACAAATCCGTCTTGAATTTATGCATGCACTTTTAGCATGTTCTCAAGAGGGTCAGCACAAATAGAATCAGCACAAGTTGATGTGGTGCCTATAGAAATGAGCTCACACATATCAATGTTTAAGAATGGTACAGGACCAGGCAATATTTGGTCTGTTGTTCATAGGATGTCCATCAGTATGAACTCAATCTATGTCACCTAACAAAGTTGCCACAGAAAAAGTCTACATTAGATTTGCATCTATATGTGCAACCCCCCCATAATATTCAAGAAGCAGTTAAATCTCTTTATTTATTACATTTTGGGAAACTTGCAAAATATTCTTACTAAAGATTGGTGCTCATCTAACATGAGACATACTTTCTTACAATTGTGGGGGCAGTTCTTGCTGGGAGTTAAAGCAGGAAGAGAATGCTACTTTAGGTAAATGGCTGAGGAAACCAAAAGCTAAGTAATGATTTTAGTTGAGAACTGTGATGTGAATAAAGTGTATTTCCTTAACACACAAGGAGAGAAAATAAATACCTTCTTGTAATGGGAACAAAAGATCAGAATTTTTCTTGTCATTGTGTTCAGAAGAATGCATGTAACGATATTTGTGAATGTGGACCTGACTTCCAGCAAGACGGCAACCGAGTGACATGTACCAGAGGGACTCGGCAGAAATCAGCGCAGGAGAGTTACTAATAGGGCAATTCCACACTGCTGGGTAACAGGAGGAGCATCATAAAGATAAGTAGACACAGATCCACTAGGTTTTGAGGAGCCTAGGAGCTTTTGGCATACCACTGTGGAGGCCGGCTAGGTTTAACCTTAGCCCTGCCACTGTCTGGGCCAGAGCCAGGATCCTTTGTAGCTGGCCCAAGGGTTTTATCTCAACACAGTCACAGCTTGCTGCCACCTCGGGGCAGAATATAAACCCCTCCAGCCTCAAGGTCAGAATGCAGGGCTCAGCTCTATTGTTACTTTTGTTTTTATCTCTTCTCTCTCCCTACAGTCTCAGCAGTCTCAGTTCATTCTTTCCCCCCTTTCCCTTTCCTTTTCACTCGCATGCTTTTGCTGACCTCCAGGTCACTACCCTTAGGCTAGGGCATTTACATCTGCTGTCCTCCCAGCTCCATCCTCTGCAGTATAACACAAGGCTGGGGGAAAACTCACCCAACTTCCTCTGGAGGATATCCCCACTCACCTTCCTCAGGGGGAAATTGTGCCCACCTCACTCCAGGGGAAAGTCCACACTCACACCCTCTGCAGTGCTTAACATGTTGCTGGGGATATCCCACCCACCTTCTTGTAGGGGAATTTCCACCTGTGTGGCTTGGGGAGCTCCTACCTGTCCTCTGTGGTCACATGTGAGTGAGGGAGCTTCCTCCCGCCTGCCGTAGTGCCTCACACAGCCTAAGGAAGCTTATCAACACTCTCCAGCATTCCACGCTACTGTGGGAACCTCTGCCTAACCTCCGCAGTGATCTAGCTGACCAGAGACATTCTGACCACCATTCAAAGTGCTCTACACAAAAGCAGGAACACCCACCTGCCTTCTGTGGCACTCCTGTTTCAGCAGGCACCCTGCATGCCCTCTGTGGTACACCAAGCTGCCATGGGTCACACCATCACGGCTTCTTATGAGATCAAGCAGTACAGCACCTTCCTTGCGGGTCCACTACCACCCAACTAGTGTCCCCTGAGAGGACCTTCCAATTTTCCCTTCAAATATCAGAAGACTAGTTGACTAGGGAAAGAGTGAAGGTACTGGAGAATAAAGTGGTAGGCCAATCCCATAGTGCAATTTTCTGCAGGCAGTTTGAAGAAGCATTCCTACGAGTCTCTCAGAGAGCCCATTTCACTTCCACTGTCTGGAAAATAGCACTCGGCGCCTCTAAAGCAATGCAACACCAACAGCAATTGGTCCCAGTGACCTCAACAAAAAAGAGGAGAAACAAAAGGCAATGTCGGAAGATGTCCTGAACCCAACAATGTGCATAGAAGAAGCAGACATTTATCTGCCACACAAAGAAATTTTCAGAATGCAGCTTGGATTCATACAGGATTTGAAGGAAACAATACGGAAAAAGGGTGAAATTGTAGAGGAGATAAAGACCATACTCCAAAGGGAAAGACAAGAGCTTAGGGACAAGATAACAAAACCAGTAGCAGACTCATGGAATTCACCAACTGACTGGAGTGGTCAGAGAATGGTACCACTGACCTAGAAGATAGCCAAGCAAACTTTAACAAATATGAACAAAAGTCTAATAAGATCACCAGAGAAGCTGAAGAAAACCTAAGAGCTGTGTCTGATGCTATGAATAGGGACAACATCAGAATAATTGGATTACTGGAGGAAGATTCAACAAAGAAGTCAACTGAAAAAATAGTGAGAGAATGCTTGGAGTAAAACTTCCCCGGGTTAATGAATGGAAACCAGGCAACCATTCAGGAGACTGAAAGAGCACCAGCTAAACTGAATCCCAAGAAGTCAACAAGGCACCTAATAGTTAAGCTATCCAACTTTCAGGAAAATAAGAAAATTATGAAAGTGGCTAGGGAAAAACAAGCAATCACATATAAAGGTTCCCAAATAAGAATAGGTTCAGACCCATTAGTGGACACTATGAAGAAGAGGAGAGAGTGGAGTAACATATTCCAAAAATTGAAGGAGAATAATGCAAACCCAAGAATACACTATTCAGTCAAATTATCTATCAAGATAGATGGAGAAGAGTCTTCCCAAACAAGGAAAAACTCAAAGAATACGTTAGAAGAAACCCAGCCCTACAAAAGATGCTTGCTGACACAGTATGGGCAGGAGAACAGCACTCACTTAGGACAAATAGGAAACATCCCCCCCAAAAGAGAAAATAGACCCCATGATAGCATTGGTTTAATGGTGGAAAGAAGTCAAGAATGAAACACACACATACACACACACACGCACAACACACTGATAAGAAAGGAAGGTAGGAAAGCAGCCAACACAAAAGGTACAAGATAACATAACAGAGTCCACAGATGGATGTAATACCCTGAATATTAATTGCTTGAACTCAGGCACTAAAAGGTGGAGGCTAGCAGATTGGCTTAGAAAACACAACCCATCAATCTGCTGCCCACAGGAGACACATCTCAAGATTACAGACAAAAATAAGCTGAGAATCAAAGACTGGAAAAAAACATACCAAACAAACAGCAACTAAAAAACAAAGCATGGGTTGCAATCCTAATCTTGCATAAAACTGAATGCAAACCATAAAAAGAGATAAGGAGGGACACTATATAATGTTTAAGGGAAACTGTAGACAAACAACCACTAAGTCAGGGTTCCTCAAACTTTTGAAACAGGGGGCCAGTTCACTGTCCCTCAGACCCATTGGAGAGTCGGACTATAGTTTTTGTTTTTTTTTTAACTATGAACAAATTCCTATGCACACTGCACATATCTTATTTTGAAGTAAAAAAAATGGGCAAAAAAACCGGCGGGCCGGATAAATGTCCTCGGCAGGCTGCATGTGGCCCACGGGCCATAGTTTGAGGATGCCTGCACTAAGTATTTTCAACATATGTTTCCCAAAAGAGAGACCAGCTGAAATCGTCAATTGCTCCAAAAGATGATAAAAGATATCACAGGTTTAACAATTATAATAGATAATTTTAATACACTGCTCTCTGAGACAGATAGATCACAGAGAAAGAAACTCACCAAGAAGACTAGAGATCTAAATACTACAATTATAAAATTTTGCCTGATACATATTTACAGAGCCCTTCACCCAAATCCAAAAAATTCACATTCTTTTCAAGCCCACATAGCACATATTCAAAGACAGACCACGTGCTGGGCATAAGTTGAATCTGCATAAATATCATACAGACCTCTCTCTCTGACCACTTTGTCATAAGGCTGGAAATAACCAAAGGACGAGGAAGAAAACAAGGGCAAACAAGTGGAGGATGACTAACTCTCTATTGCCAAAGGAGTGTGCACTGGCCCAGAGCAGAGATGAAATTAGGACATTTCTAGAAACCAACGAGAATGAGAACATAGCATATCAAAACTTATGGGACACAGTAAAGGCAGTGATCAGAGGAAGTTTCATAACAATACATTCACACATGAAGAAGGAGGAGGGACTTATGATTGATATGCTGGCACAAAATTTGCAGCAACTAGAGCAGAGTCAACAAGACAATCCTAATAATAGCAAAAGAAAAGAAATAATAAAAATCGAGCTGAGATTCAGGAAAGGGAATATAAGAAAACTATGGAAAAAACTAATGTTGCTAGAAGTTTGTTCATTGAAAGGATAAACAGAATCAACAGACTGCTGGCAAACCTAAGCAAAGAAAGGAAGGAACAAATTTCAATCACAAGGATGAGGGATGAAGGAGGGGGCATTACAACAGACCCTAATGAAATCAAAAGGATAATTACATGGTAATGTGAAGGACTGTATCCAATGAATTAAACAACTCGAAAGACATGGACAAATTTTGGAAAAACAATCCCTTCCTAGACTATTTCTGATGGACGTCAAGAATCTCAACAGATCCAGAGCAATAGAAGAAATAGACAAGGTTATCAAGGGATTATCAACAAAAACATCCCCTGAACCACATGGCCTCACAGAGTTCTACCAAGCATTCAGGGAAGAACTGACACCAATCATACACAAAATCTTCCAGAACATAGAAAAAGACGGCAAACACCCGAATTCTTTCTATGAAGATAGTATAATTCTGATACCAAAGCCAGGCAAGGAACTACAGACCATTATTCCTAATGAACATCAAAGCAAAATCCTTAACAAAATGCTGGCCAATATAATACAAAAGTATATAAAACAAATAATTCACCATGACTAAGTGGGATTCATACCAGGGATACAGGAATGGTTCAGCATATGAAAGACCATTAGTATCATTTACTACATTGACTTGTAAAACTATAAGAACCACATGATAATATTGATAGATGCAGAAAAATCATTAAACAACATCCAACACCAATTCCTGTTTAAGACACTCAAGAAGATAGGAATGGAAGGAAAATTCCTCAATATAATACAAGTTATACATGAAAAATCAACAGCCAAGATGGTAGTCAATGGAGAAAAGTTGAAAACAATTCCACTGAAAAAAGGGGACCAGATAAGAATGTCCCTTGTCTCCACTTTTATTTAACATCACAATGGAAGTCTTAGCTAACAGCATAAGGCAAAAAAGACATCAAAGATATTGCCTTAGAAAGGAAACTATCATTATTTGCAGATGATATGATTTTATATATGGTGAGATAGTTTAGGTTTATTGTGCCAACCTGGCTGATAAATATATGTGGGATTATTGTAGGGCAGAGAGAGAAATGGCTGTGAGCCTCTCCTTTCTAGTTTTCCGGTCTCTTGCTCTCTGATGGTGCAGGTGCCTTAGCCAGTTGCCTGCTTCAACTGGCAAGGTTTGCTTGCTGTACCTGACTTTAGCACATATTATAAAGCCACAGTGGTCAAGACTGCATGGTATTGGTATTATGACATACTCAGACCAATGGAAAAGAACTGAAAATCCAGAAATAAAAACATCAGCTTACAGACAACTGATCTTTGATAAGGGCCCCAAAAGTATCAAATGGGAAGCAGATGCCCACTTCAACAAGTGGTGCTGGAAAAAATGGATATTTACCTGTAGAAGAATGAAGCAAGATCCTTACCTCACTCCATGCACAAACATAAATTCAAGGTAGATTACAGACCTTGAGGTAAAATCCCAAACTATTAGGGTAATCAATGAGGGAATTGGGACAAGCCTGATAGCTTTGGTACAGGGAATACATTGGCTGTCAGAAATAGGGAAGGACACAAATACAGATGAGCCACAAATCGACAAGTGGGATATACTGAAGATAAAACACCTGTGTACATTGAAAGAATTCAACAAGAGAGTAATAAAAGAGCTGACAGACTGGGAAAATAACTTTAGCAATGACACATCAGATAAAGGCCTTTTTGCCATATATACTCATGTATAAACTGAGCTCTTCAGCACATTTTTAACGCAGTTTTTGTGATAAAATTAGGTGTCTCGTCTGATATTCAGGTCGACTTATACACGAGTATACACAATACTAAAATCTACAATACTCTGCTGGCTTCCAAAAGGAAACAACCTAATGCCCACTGAGCAGGTGGATAAAGGACCTGAAAGGAAGTTTCATAAGGGCAGAAATTCGAATGGCCAATAAATATATGAAAAAATGTTACCAATCATTAGCCATAAGAGAAATGCAAATTAAAACAACAATGTGACAGCCCAATTCAAAAATAAGAACTCAATAAATGTTGGAGGGGCTATGGTGAGATAGGAACTCCCATCCACTGCTGGTGGGCCTGTAGATGTGTACATACAGCCACTATGGGAACTGATTTGGAAATATCTAAAACAGATGGAAATTGAGTTACTATATGACCCAGCAATTCCCCTACTGGGCATATAACCAGAAGAGGCAAGAAACAAACCACGGGCAGACATCTGTTCTCCAATGTTCATCGCAGCACAGTTCACAATTTCAAGGAGTGGAAAACGACCCAAATGTCCATCAACAGATGAATGGATTTAAAAAGTCTGGTATATACGTACAGTGGAGTACCACACAACCCTACAAAGCAGTGATGAATTCATGAAGCACATTGCTGCATGGGAAGAACTGGAGGAAATTATGCTAAGTAAAAGTCAAGCACAAAAGGACAATGACAACAAAAGTCTGCCGAGATAAGCTTAAAAATGCAAAGGGGGCACCAGGAAAAACCTACTGTATACATACATTCTGGGGGTGAGGTCCAGGTAATATGGTAGCGACCAGACAAAATGCAAGGATACATATGGTAGTCAACTGAAAAAGAGGGGGGAGGAAAGAAAAGAAAAAGAAATGGATAGTGGGGAATAGGGCATAACGCACCCAAGGCGAGGGTATTGTTTATATTTCCACAGGGAAAGAGGGACCAGACTTGAATCTGGTGTTCCAAGACATGAATGCAAGATACCAGCATGAAGCAGGGAATCAATAGAGAGGTCTGAAGGGCCAACCCAACCCCAACTATGTGGACAGCCCCCCTCCCAGCAGAAGAATTCACTTCAGAGGACAGCACTGAAGCTACAGCTCAGGGAGAGGGACATGTCTGATCAGAGCACACTGGAGCAAATGAAGGGGGAGGAAGAGAGAATGGAGCACATCCTGGTCCGCAAAGCCCTGAGGATGATATTCCTGCTCAGAGCAGCCAATTCACAGAAAGGGCCGACTCCACTATGAGACACAATGCTTCCCTGGCCCATAACGCTATGGATGAGAACACTAGAGGCACAGTGCGGGAGGGAATTGCACCTGATCTGATCCCACCACACCAAGGTGAAACACCAAGGGCATGCAACAGAACAGCAATGGGAACAGAGCAATAAAGTCCCCAGGGAATACCAAAAATAGACTTTGGGCACAGGGCATGGCACCCCATCACACTTGACCAGAAAACATTACTAAAGGTCAACAAACAGACCTTGATTATTTATAGACTTTTCTTTTTGTTGTTGTTGTTGCTGTTTTGTTTTCTTTTTTGCTTTGTTTTGCTCTGTTTTGTTCTTTTGTGTATATTATTATCTCTTCAGGTCTATTTAGATAAGATAGGCAGGATAAACAATCTGGAGGAGAAAACAACAGGACCGATAATTCCGGAGGGACATGGGAGAAGGGGAGCATGGGAAAAAGAAGTGGGTGTTAACAAACCCAGGGACAAGGGAACAACATGTGATCTAAAATCGATGGCAAGGAGGGTATAGGAAGTCTGGTTGGGATTTATCAAGGGCAATGTAAATGTGAGGAATTACTGAAACCCAAATGAAGGCTGAAGAGGATAGCGAGACAAGAGGAAAGTAAAAGGAAATGGAGGAAAGAACTAGGAGGCAAAGGGCATTTATAGAGGTCTAAGTACAAGTAAGTACATATGTAAATATATGTATATATGATGATGGGGAAATAGATCTATGTACATATATCTATAGGTGTAGTATTAAGGTAGCAGATGGACCTTGGGCTTCTACTCAAGTACACCCTCAATGCAAGAACACTTTGTTCTATTAAACTGGCGTTCCATGATGCTCACCTTCCCCATACGATTGCTAAAGACAAAGTGGGTGCATAAGCAAATGTGGTGAATAAAGCTGATGGTGCATAGCTATCAAAAGATATAGTGTCTGGAGTCTTAAAGACTTGAAGATAAACAGGCGGCCATCTATCGTAGAAGCAACAAAGCCCACCTAAAAGAAGCACTCCAGCCTGTGTGATCAGGAGGTGTCGATAGAATCATGTAATCAGACATCAAAGAACCAGAACAAAAAAAATCATATCATTGTGAATAAGGAAGAGTGCGGAGTGGAGACCCAAAGCCCATCTGTAGGCAACAGGACATCCCCTTACAGAAGGGTGGTGGAGAGGAGACAAGCCAGTCATGGTGCAGTATAGCACCAATGAAACATATAACTTTCCTCTAGGTCTTTAATGCTTCCTCTGCCCCCCCTCCCCATCATCATCCCAATTCTACCAGAGCATGTACATTGGTACAGAGCTGGAAACACAGGGAATCCAGGACCAATAATGAGAGTAACAATACAAGGAGGGTAGGGAAAAGTGGAGGAGGAAGTGGGAACCGATCACAATGATCTATCTATACATAAGCCCCTCCCAGGGGGATGGATAACAGAAAAGTGGATGAAGGGAGAAATAATTTATAAATTATCAAGGGTTCGCGAGGGAGGGAGGATTGAAAATGCGTAGGGAGGGGAAAATGCGTAGCTGATACCAAGGGCTCAAGTAGAAAGAAATGTTTTGAAAATGATGATGGCAACAAATGTACAAATGTGCTTGACACAATGGATGGATGTATTGATTGTAATATGAGTTGTTGGATTTTTAAAAAATTTGTGAATGTGTGGGTCCGTATTTGTGTGTGTATGTGTGTGTGGGTCCGTGTGTGTGTTTGTGGGTCCGTGTGTGTGTGTGGAGGGGTCCGTGTGTATGTGGGTCCGTGTGTGTGTGTGTGTGTGTGTGTGTGTGTGTATGCTAGGGTCACACAGAGGTCATAAAATGGAGCAGTTATCAAGAGTGCCAAGCTTGGTTTTTTTAAAGAAAATGAAGTGCAATTACTTCTTTGGAATTCCAAAACAGATAACAGTCAATTTAACCTCTGAGCTGACCTCTGCGTCTTAAATTTAACTGGTCCTGCAGATTCCCTTGACAGCTAGTGTGATGATTGAACTTTATATATATATAGTATCCTAATGAGACTAAGAGAGGATTGAGAGAATATATCGGCATCTATGCATTGACAGCAGAAACATGATGAACACATTTTGTTCAGAACAAGCCCTTGCATGTATGAACTGAATCCCTAGTAGCAACATTTTCTGACTCACTCTGGTACTTGAATTGAATATCTTCAGTGCTAACCGAATCTCTCACACACCAAGTGTAATGACTGCTGGACTTAAGTGCAGATGCTTGCAGGTGTAACGTAAAAGAGAGGAGAACCTAGTGAGGACTCCTGACAGAATGGAAAAGTCTAACCCCGTTGAGTTCAAAGGGAGTCGTTGATCTTTCTCTAGGGACTCGTTACATTTTAACATCAGCCCAGTTTGGTCACACTTTCTGAATTTCCATGAAAGGCAAGAGCCTTTTTGTTTTCTTGGGGAAATCATGTAAGTTTAGATATTGACAACTGATGTTAATGTTTAAACATTGTATACAAAATTAAATAACTGGGCACATGGATTACCAACATCACCAGAGTTATTTTTGATCGATTTTCCAGCCATCTATGTATATCCATTCACCTATAGTCCAATGAGCACACCTCAGGAGAGAGTCTCATACTGTAACATAACTTAACAAACTTTCATTTTATGAAACTTAGACTGGAATTGATAAAGAGTTCTTTGGGATTTTTCAGAATGACTTTTCTATCATTGTTGTGCCCCAGTTGTGGTGGGGAGGGGGGAGAATGAGATACAACCTGAAAATTTTAAGTGTGTAATTGATTCATTTAACTCCATCTCAGAAAAGTTGTTTTATTTTCTCTGAAATAGATTATGCTGGTTTTTTCATTGAACCTAGTTAAATGACTAAGCTACTTTTACCCTTTTTCAGAGACAGGGTAAGAGATCTGAGGTGACCTTGGCCTAGGGCAGTTGTAGTTTGGTTTATAAATGCTTTAAAGTTTTCAGAAATACACCAGAGTTGTACAAGGGACAGATATTAAGAGATTCAAATCAGCAGTAGTGAAGGAAACTCCAATGACAGCAGAGATTTTACAAAGAATGACATTATGATACCCACCTTCATTTTCCTTTGCCAGTTAAATTGAGGGGTGTGTGTAGCTGTGTGGGTTGGATTTTCCTTGAAAATAGAAATATCATTCTGAAGGAAGCTTTACCTTTCTTAAAACTAAAGCTTGACCAATACAACTTACATAAGCGATAATTGGTGCTGGCTAAAAATGTGCCCGGGCTTTAATTTGAAACTAGAAAGCTTGACATTAAGAAAAAGTTTACCAGTATAAAAATACATTGTCGTACTGTTGGTTGCTTTTTGAACCTTTTTTCTTCTTCAGGGATTTCAATGAATGTACTTCCATTCAAAACAAAATAAAAGGATGATAATTAGCATTATTATAAGTGATATAAACAGTTTCTTCATAGTTGATATTTTGAATTAAACTGCATGAAAAAATGCTCTTTAGAGAAAGATCTGGGGATCAAATGATTATATCCACCAATTAAAAAAAAAACCTTTGGAGATGGTGAGACTTAATGAAAGTCAACACTTTGCTGATTAGTCTAAGCCTTTTTTTTCCACTGAAGGTAACAAGTTTATTTTTGAGGAACACAATTTATACTATACAATCGAGTGACATCAGAAAGCAAAGGTGGTATCCCCGCCCCCTCCTAGAAATAAATAAGGGTATCATATCTCTTCTTCAGTCTTGACACATGGATGTTTAGCACCAGCATCTAAAATGAACAACTAAGGGAAAGAAGCATTTACTATATATTTCAGAATTCTTTGGTTGGGGTTCTTCCCAGTTTGATATTAATATTTCTTCTTTCAATTCATATTATCAAAACAGTAAAAACCAGGTTGGGGGGAAATAAGCCTAGTGGCTGCTGAAACTGGGGAGGTAGCTCTCTTGTCTTCTGTGCAGGGGGTTCGAGGATCTGTTTGCTGGAAAAATCGTTGCCATTTTCCTTTTGCAGTTGTTTATTTCTTATAAAAACAACATAAACATTCTGAAGTCCGAATCTTCGTTCTTCGTCCAACATTATTGCTTGGAGGTTTCTTGGTGTTGCTAAGGTGGTGGGTTTTGTGTTCTTCTGTTCTATGTTGTGTTTTCTGATGGTCATGATTTCTTTAGGTCACCTGCAGATGGTCGAGGTGCCAGGGGAGCCAGGTGTGGTTACTCAGCCCCGCTCTGCTCGGTGGCTGGAGCAGGGGTCTCAGTTGGGACTTCACCTGCCTTGGCCTCTTTGCCGTCTTGTGAAGGAGCATTGAGAGGAAAGGGGTGGTGCCTGTAGTTGTACGGACTCGGCTGGTTTGGACCATTGGTTCCTTGTTGATTCTCTTTATCTTTGGCCCTTCCAACAGCCGGAGGAGGTGGAGGGCGAGAAGTTTCCCTACGGTACCCTGAGCGGTAAATTGGATTTCGATAAATGCGGCCCTGAAGTTGTGCTCTCTCCGGGACCCCTTCCTTCATCTCTAATCTCCCCAGCATCAGGGGAGGTCCCCAGCGTCTGCAGTGGTAGCGCCCTCTCTGCCGGAACTCCGCCCGGGCCCGTCTCATCGGCTGCTTCTCAACCCTTCTCTCCTTCAATCTCGTCCAACTCCCCAATTTCTTCGTCTCCTACGCTGCGCTGATGTGTCCGTGGATTCTTCTTCTTCATGCAGTCTGATGAGCAAACACATCTTCTTTGGTGTCTTTTCGATTTATAAATTCATATCCATTTCTGACGTTGAACCATTTGACAGTGTCAAGGATTTAGAAGTACTTAATTTGGGATTATTTAAGTAGAAACTAAAAGTTTACTAGTCTACATCTTACATAATATATTAGAAAAAGTAAGAAGTAACTGATTATCTGTTAAATTTTTGTTTTATATGAAACAGACATCTATGCAGAGAGACATTAATAAATGAAATGAAGGAAGCAATAAACAGTAGCGGAAACATATGTGTTCTAAAATTTTACCGATCTTATTGTCAATATTTAATGTTTGATATAATTTAGGAATCCTTGTATTAATCACATTACCATATATGTCAATTATGAAACATAGGAAAAGGGAATTTCAATAAGCATTAATTAGAATAACAATATGTTTTCGATCTATATCGTTATTGAAAGATATGTATGTATATGAATATTCAATTACAGGGATTATGCTCATGAAAAGTCAGTAAGTAATTTGAAAAGAAAGAAAATGATTTTCTATCACAGAAGTTGTAATTCGACCACCATATGATACTACAGATAAATCTCTGGTAGAAAAGCAATATGTAGGAATGGCATCCAGTCTTTAGAGTATTGATGATCAATGTAGCCATCTGTGGATAGACGCTTCTGTTGCTTTAAAGCACTTTTATTTCTTAAAAGGACCTGAAAGCTTCCTACATTATACAGAGACTAGTGTCATTGAAGAAGGAGAATGTGAGAATTCATAGGAAAGAAATCATCAATAGTAACTGCCATGCGGAATGCGGCCTTCTAATTTCTAAAGTTTAGAAAGCATGTCCCAGAAAATAAAGAGACGTGCCAAAGCCAAAACAAAACATGAAGTGCAGAATATCCTTGGCAATGTAAACTAGTTTGTACTGGACAAGTAGAGCAGCATTTGCACATCAGGAATCATGTCAGTATCTATAATTGGTCCTCACATGCATGTGTGAGGAGTCACAGTTTTTCATGTTTAGGATACTATACATAGCATACATTTCAGAGAATATTATATTTGGGTTCCAAAATGGAAAATCCTTGGAAATGAAAATGTTGTGTTCCAGGATCTTCTTGACCAAAAGATTCACAGTATCTAAAATATATAAAATAACTCCAACTTAAAGAAACATATCCATATTTATAACAATCATATCGACCTCTTATTGTGAATTTTCCATTGATTCTTATCTTCCAATAAGCTCCTGGCACTAAAGGCCCTCTACTGAAAATTTTAGGAAAAGTCCACACAAGGCCATGGTTTATTAGTGTTTTGACTTGTGCTTTTATTGTTACAGTTTCTTTCTTTATGATTCTAATCCTTGAGGGATCTGCTCAGATACGTTTTTGCCGGATAAAGCTGACAAGCATAAGTGACAGTATATTTTAGCATTAAGATCATTATAGATCACTACATAGTAAGAATAGCCCATAGTCCTAAAGTAATATGATTAAATAAAACACTTTAAAACTGTAATTCACCTAGGCTATTTAATATTTTATTATTTTTCTTTGTTTCTTCAGAGCGATTAAATTTAAGATTTATTTGTCACTATTTTCTATTTTTAATTTTTTAAAATTTTTAAAAATTTTTGCTGTACACCGTACTTCTGGGCTATGGCAACCAATCCCCTTGGGCTTTCTTTTGCTTTAATTTGCATAAACACAGGCATCGTATGAATATTCAGTGAGTGGCTTTGCATTAAGTAAGTGCCCTTAATCAGCTTTTCAGTTCAGTTTTATTGGTTGCACGCACAGTCAGTTATTTCATCCAGAAAATCTGAAGACCCTACAAACTAACCAGGTAAGGATTGTAATTCCTTGATGCATTTAATGAAAGAATATTATCCTTTGATTACATAGGTTCTGGGGAATGCTTAAAGCATGGTGGATATTTTTTCCTTCTCCCTGTGTTTTTCTTCCCTTGGTGGTCAGGTGGGTGCATGATTCTATAATTTGCATAAACATCAGCTCTATGAATAATTCATCAGGGTTATTTTAAACACTAGGCTTCTACTTTGGATGGCACTAAAGTACTGCCATTTGATTGGCTGAATGCTGTTTTCATCACCAGCAGAATTCCTATAACATGAAAGCCCCTAAAGGAGTTGAATTGAATATACAGTATTTGTTTTTTGAAAAATGTCTTATCTTTTCAAAGCAAATTGGGCTGCTTCTTTCCCTCCCTGCCATTATAGCTTCTAGCTTTCCATTATAAATACATCACAAACTCAAATGTGGCTACTGTTTGTAGACTTGACCGGTGTCTGTGATTTCTGGAGAATGGGGTAGCAGCTGTATTCTTCTGAACTTGCATAAACATGAGCGACATGTAAATAAGAAACCGTCACTTGCATGTGGAATTCAGGACAGCTCCATTGCTAGAATTCACTTGTTTTTCTTTCTCAGAATCCTCTCTCTGAATAGATAACTTAGAGGCTGTTTCATCTATTTTTAAGTGCAATGGACAATTAAGGTACTATGTATGCCTAGAATAAGCTTACATGATCTGAAAAATTATTTCTTGTTGAATACATTATTTATAATTTCCTCTCAGCCCATCTGCAGATTTTAAATTCGGGGCATTCTTTGCAATACAGCACTGACAAGAGAAGTGTTAATCAAGAATGATCAGAGTAATTAATTTAGATATTAGGGTGTAATTCACTCCCATAATTTACGAAAAAATAAATGGTGCCTTTCTGTAAGCTGGTGGAGAGAGGACTATGGAGGTTACAGCCATCCTTTGTTAATCACTTGGACATGATCCATTTGTATTTCTAGGCTCAGAATTCTCATTGACAAGATTTTCATTGTAAACATGGGTGATCCTGAAGCATCACAGACACGCAGGATTGGAGAATAGTGTAAATTGAATGTAGTCTTTGGCATATTCCATTTTTGTTTTCTGACTCCATAGGGGAATGTAGCACAAATAAGATGCAGAACAATTACTGTTATGAAAGGTATATTAAATGATATGTGTAATCAGTTCTTCTGTGTAATCAACTACAAAACACTCCACGTTTACTTTAATTCCTATGCATTGTACGAACAAAACTAGAAAAGACATCTTTAAAAATGCATAGAGCACTGAATATTTCTCAGGTCTTAATAGTTTCTCCATATAAAAATTCTAACATGTCCTTTAAATCAGTATAGCACTGTTACACTCTTCATTGACCTTGCACATAATATGATGCAAATGCATCCGTTTCATAATATGTTGAAACTAAATAAACATAAAACCCTTTTCATTTTTGTTCCTAGCTCTCTACGCAACTAAGGTAGAATTGAAGCTAATTCCTTTCTTCCTTTCTTGAATTGTTTGTAGGTGGGCGAGGGTCCTTTTTTCTTTACTATATCTTTGGAATTAATGTACTAAATAAATATTTCAGAGACAATATTACTTCACAAACACATTAGGCACAATATATTGTCTATTGCTAAAACATTTTATAATGAGAAATGAGATAAAAATGTAAAATTATTTAAAATGAAAGGAATTTGCAAATTTCGATCATATTCCAAATGCTCATTTTGGCAATTGCATTTTACATGTAATTATAAATTGTAATTTCAATGTCACATCTGCAGTGTGTTATGTTTAATTAAATCTTGCAGAATTCAATATGGACACTGTTTATTTGATTATCGACCATTAAGTGTTTACAGCTATAATAAACATCAAGTAATCTTTACCATACTATATAAAAATTACAGCTTTGAAACCATTTAGACAAAGATGTTCATTATATCAAATACTTTTCAGATGAAGCAGTTATACTTGTACATTTCAATATTTATTTCATATTTATTTCTTTCAAAATATAGAAATAATTTCTAAATAAGTTAATCTTTAAGCAATCATTTCTGAATAAAGTACTATCTACTGATAAATCTTGTGAGCACATGTCCATAATTCTAATTTAGGAGTGTATAATTCTACCTTCAAACATCATTTGGAAGATTTTTTAAAAAATAGCTTTTTGGATGGAATTATTATGAAATGGCTAATTCAATGTGATAAACTAATGTTTTTTTCATTTGTATGATTTGTGGTAATCATTGAACCTTGTAAAGGTAAAAATATACTATGGGAGTCAGAAACTGTAGAGTGAAGAAACGGCCAAAGACTGTACCGTACTTTTTATTAAATAGATTCTCCCTGAAAGAGTAGGCTGGACTCATTTTGTATTGTGTATATTCTATTTAAATCAAAACATATTGGTTAAGTTTGTGGTGGGGACCCAAAATATAAATAGAATTAACATTATAAGCATTAGATTCCTAAGGAGGGAAAACAATTTTTTTCATTTAAATAGAGTCATATGTCATGTGATGTTTTTTATATTCTGAGATATTCTAAAAAGGGAAACATTTAGATATACTATATTGTATTGCCATTTGACATCTAATCATCCAGCATTTGGTGAATAAAAATTAAATATCCTGATATTTCACTCATAAATAATTCCATCCTCATTTTAATTTCTCTGATTACATTGTTAAAAAATGTTTGTGGGGTGATTTAAGCAGGGCTTTCTACTCCCATGAAGAATTAGACTTTCAAATTCACAAGACCAGTTCTATTCTGCCTATAGGGTCTCTATAGGGTTTTGAATATTGCATATCTGCTGGCAATAAAGGCAAATATCAACCAATCAAGACTTGGACTTAGATGAATAACATCTGTTTGAATCTTAGAACTATCATTATGTGAGTGTTGTGTATTCTCAAATGACGACGCTCTAAACTGGCTTCCACAGACTTGAACATCTGTGGGATGTTTTTTACCTTAGAGGTATGAATGACCTCTGCAATCTAGCAAGTTCATGGTTCTGACATCTCTTAAGAATTCATAATCGAGTGACTTGAGCTCCCACACACAGATCTCCCTACCTGGTATCACACAGCTCACAGGAACAAAAGCTTTTGTATTTGCAAATCTCCTTGGAACTGTGTTCATTTTCTCAGACACATAGTAGCTGAATCATCATGTTCCAAATGAAATCAACATTCTGGCTTGTGAGTTTCTTATACTTACTCTTTATAAGAGTAGAAATAAATCCCCATCTCCCTTTCAGAGTGGCAGGTGGTTTCGAACACCTGACCTTACTGTTAGCATCTAATGGTTTAACTACTCAAATACCAGGGCTTCTCCTGATCAAGATAAGCATATTAAAACAACTGCCAGTGAGTTAATTCCCACTCAAGGTGACCCCATGGTTCAGAGTGTGGAAAAGCTCCTAGGCCTTTCCTTGCTGTAATCCTTAGGGAAGTGACCCTCCAGGTTTCACTTCTCTGGCATAGTTAGGTAGTTTTGAACAGCCAACCTTTTGACTACTCCAAACAGAGTCAAACTCTGCCATCAAGAGTCAATGCTGACTCATAGTGACCCCTTTTGGGTTTCTGAGACTGTAATTGTTCACGGGAGTAGAAATTCCAGCCTTTCTCCTGCGGAGCTACTGGTGATTTCGAACTGCTCAATATGGGGGTCGCAGTCCAAAACGTAACTGTTAGAACACCAGGCACAGCAGAATCCACTCGTGGGGCCATAAATATGGATGCATTAAATTATTTTAATAAAACTGCGCCTGAGTTGTCTTATTAAGTTTCTAACTGTAGAGAAAGAAATGGAAGATAGTGGGGAAAGGAGGAGGGACTAACTTTTTCTCTCTCGTTCTAAATGGATCTCTTCCCTGCTGTTGCCCTGGTGGTTTCGTGGTTAGGAGTTGGGCCGCTAACCACAAGGTCAGCAGTTCCGTTCCTTTATGTAGGGTGGCTTCGGGTCAAATTGACTTGATGGCAGTGAGTTGGGTGTTGGGGGTTTACTAATTAAAGAAGGAGCCCTGGCGCTGTAGTGGTTACACTGAGCTTGCTAACTTCAAGGGCAACACGGGAGAAAGAAATGAACTCCAATAAAGAGTTCAAATCTCAGAAATCCACAGGGGCCATTCTACCCTGTTCTACAGGGTTGTAAGGAATCCAATTCCATGAGGTGGCAGTTTTGAGTTTTATGTCATAGTGAGTCAGAATCAAATAAACGGCAGTGAGCAAGACAGAGAGTAAATAGAATTGTACTCCCAAAATTATTTTGATAGAGTGGGGTTTGTAAAATTATTGGAAGATTTGAACTTGAACAGGTAATTTTGCTATTTGGTTGGCCCTTATCGTAGTTAGATTGTCAGTCAGTATAGATAAAGATACTGTAGGCTTTGTTGTTGTTAGGGGCCGTCAAGTGGGCTCCGACCCATAGAGACCATATGCCCAGCAGAAGGAATCACGGCTTGGTCCTGCGTCATCCTCACAACTGGTCCTGTGCCTGAGCCCATTGATGCAGCCACGCGGCAGTCCATCTGGTTGAGGACCTTCCTCATTTTTGCTGCCTCTCCATTTTACCAAGCATGTTGTTCTTCTCTAAGGACAGGCCTCTCTTGACAAAATATCCAATGTGTATAGAACAAACTCTTGTCATCCTGGCCGACACTGATCTGCTTGTCCTTTTAGTAGTTAATGATACTTTCAATATGCTTTGCCAACACCGCCATTGAAATGCATTGATTTTTCTTTGGTCTTCTTTATTCAACGTCCAACTTTCACATACATATGAAGCAACTGAAAATACCATAGAGTATGCAAGGCACATCTTAGTCTTCAAAATAACATCCCTGCTTTTCAATACTGTGAAAAGGGCTTGCGCAGCAGATTCACTTAATTCAACTCACCTTTTGACCTCTTGACTGCTACAGCATTGATTACAGATCCCAGCTTGCCAAAGTCTTTGACAACCTCAATCCCTTAAATAAGTATGGTGAGAGGCTACAATCTGGTTGCACACCTTTCATGATTTTAAACCAAGCAGCCTTGCCTTGATCCGGTCCCATAACTGCCTCCTGATCCACGTGCAAGTTCTGCATATCTAAAGGGTTGGTTGTGTAGGTTAACTTTTAGTTCAGACACTGTTTGAAATTTCCTAACTACTCATAGATACACTGACACTTAGAAATTATTGACTAGGGGTGTATATCACAATATTCTAGCCAAAATATTATTCTTTTTGCCAAGTATGTGGGGATTTACATAATCAGATTTACATTTCAGATCATCAACTTTGTATTGAACAATTGAAATGACCCACCAAACCCAATATTTTATCCCTACTACTCTTTTATATCTCTTCTTCCTCTATGGACCACCACCCTCTACTCACCCCAGTTGACATCTGTTTTTCATCTAGTCTGTTGCTTTGTCTTTTCTCTCTGGCCCTTGGTGACATCGGATCTATTTTAACTCACAATGGCTTGATATGAGAGAGTGTAACTGCCCCATTGGGTTTTCAGATCTGCAATTCTTAGGGAGCAGATTGTCAGAGCTCTAAGATTCAGCTGTTTGGTGGGGTCAAACCATTAGGTTTGTTTAGCAGCTAAGCATTAACAAGTTATGCCATCCAAGAACCCTAACACCTTATCAAATGTGTTAGGTAACTTTTCCTCTTTCCTATTCTCTGACATATGTTTTGTAGAAAATATCTAGAAAGAAAAGAAAACATTTAGAAAATATTTTAGGAAAAATTTGAGAAGGAATAACATTTCTTGATGTTTTCATAAATAGTCTATAAATACATCTGAGTCATGTATCATTAAGGGGAATTTTCTGGTTGTTGATCAATTCCTTAAGTGAAAGGGAATAATATATTTATGACTGTACATTGGATCATTTATTTTTCCCAAGCAATATCCAACTTCACTAGCATAAAGTTATTCATATTGTATATTTATAATTAATAAAATTGATATGATATGTAAAAGATGTTCCTGTCTTCATTTTGTATTGTGTTTGTGAGGTTCTGTTTTCCTTCTCTTTGCCATTATTGGAAACATTTTGAATATTATTAATTCTTCCAGAGAAACAACTTTGGGTTCTGCATTTTATCCAACTACTTCCCTTCTTTATTTTGCTTATTTTGATTTTTAAAGCCTTATAGATTCATACCCAATATATTATTTCCAAGACTTGTTCTAGCTCTAATATTCTATTCTATGGTTCTATGAAAAAATTACTCTATATTGAGAAGGTATTGGAACTCTTATAGTCTTAAATCAGTGGTTCTCAACCTTCCTACTGCTTCAAATTTTTAATACAGTTTCTCATGTTGTGGTGACTCCCCCAACCATAAAATTATTTTTGTTGCTACTCCATAACTATGATTTTGCTACTGTTATGAATCAGATTACCCTGTGAAAGGGGTCTTAACCCATAATCATAAACCAAATTCTCATAGTCTTTAACCAAATGTTGTTAATTATTTAATGAATTTACTTACATAGAAATACTTTTTATGAAGTAACCACAAAGAGATCATTTCACATTGTTATGAGGATCCATAAGCCTTTGGGGAGATCTTCTTGGGGAGACTTTTATTGTGAAACTTCTGGTGATAAGATCATTGTGGTGAATTCATTTTTTTTAATTTTAGAGATCCTATTTTTGGCAAAGAGAACCTAAAAAATAAACTTTCCACTAACAGGAAGATGCTACCATAAGAATGAAGACAACTGTGTTCTTTTCTGTGAAAAGCCTACAGCATCTTAGGTAATTTCTGACTCACCTTTGGGTTATGCAATGTAATAGGTAATTTGGAGTTGTTTAATGCTTTTCCATTCTCCATTTTGTGAGTGGACAAGATCACAACCAGTTGTCTACCTCATGATTTTGACTCATGGTGATGCAGGTGTGTGCCCGGGGACACTATACTCCATCGGGTTTCAAGGGCCGATGTTGGTGAAGGTGATCACAGGCCTTTCTTCAGAGGGGCTTTGAGGTGGACTCAGACCATCAACTTTTCATTTAGTAGGCAGGCTCATGAGCCTCACACCATCAGGAATCCTGCTCATATGAAGTTATCTCATACTCAGTCAAAGCTACTAAAAAATGGAATTCAAATTCTAATCTCCTTGCTTTGAATGTACTTTCTGAGTAAAATTAAATCCATGCCTTTTGTATGTGAACATTAAGATAAGTTAAACCCTTGGTTAATAAATAGTTACACAAGAAATCACGTGTGCAAATAGTTGGTTTTCATTTGCTTTTTTATTGTTTATTTGACTGTAAATTATTCTACAGTGAATTGTTTATGCACATTACCATTCAATTCAATTCACTTAGCTTGGTAAATGGATTAATTGCGGGGCCTGATCAAATGTTGCAATTGATGCAATATATTTGAAATGGTTGAGATTTCAAAGAAATATACTTAAATAAAATTAAAATTCGGGAAGAACTTCTTAAAAGAAAAGTATTTTAGTGAAATGATCAACTGACATGTGGAGTATATTAGCCTAGAGCTACAGTTACAGTATTAGAATTCTATATTCAATGACAACACTTTACACTTCTTGTGACTCATGGAATACTGATTTGATCTATTTTCATGAGTAAATCTATGCTTAGTTTATTTGTTTTTAAAATGTAGCATAAACGTGTAAAGAAGAAAATGATTCTTTAAATGCTAGTACTATGTACAAGTGATTCAAGATGTAGAACATAATTTTCTTTTTAAATATGAGTACAGACCATACCTTACTGGAAATACTTTTTTATTTCATGTTGACTCTTATTCCAATGCAATCAGATTTTACATTTTCTTTTTAACATGATTTCAAGAGTAATTTTATATTCATTCCAAGGTCTGCAAATTGTGTAGTTCAATATCTAGTTCCCAGATATTTGAATCAAAATATGTCTGAGCTTGCACCTATATTTTCACATGAAATTAGACCATTAAACCTAACTTCAAATACCCAACTCAGTGATTCTTTTTCTCTAAGAATATCCAAATTCCTTTGCCACCAATTTTAAAGTCTTCTGGTCATAGTGCGAAGGATTTTGCCTACCAACAGACCACATTAATAAGTCATATAAAGTACCCTGGAGAGAACAAGATTTCAAATAAAAAAGAGAATAAAGACTCAAGAGTGGTTGCTTCTTGATATATCTGGGAAATATATAGGTATTTTAAAGTAGCAGTATCAATATTTTGAGTATTTGTGCTTACAATTAACTTACAATACTTTTGTGCAACTAGATAGGATTTCTACCTGATGGCATATTTGTATGACAATAATGGAACAAGCTGGGAATAGATTTTCAAATTTCATAACAGGTATTGCAATTATATAAGGACTCCTTTGAAAGAGTGTTACCATTCTTGTCAATGTAAGTGAAACATTATTTTACCAGTACATTTTATAAACCCCAATATTGGAAGTCTCTGTATTCCTGTTCTTTCAGCAGGAAAGAAATGATACATAACTTCCTGTAAGAACTGAGACACACATGGGGCAATAAGTTATGGGGCAGCCAAAAGAATAATAATAAAAATATACATGGCTCAAAAGTACTTTCCTTTTAATGTCCAAATGTGTAACTTTTCTCTTTTTATTATCAGAGACAAAAAAACCCTTATCTCAAGCATACATCTGCTTCTTCTCCACCTGAAATGCTATCCTTGCTTTGTTGTATCGTGGTACTTTTCAGTGAAGCTGAATATAATCTTCTGAACAATAGATCTATATATGAGAAGAAAAATAAGGAGCAGTAGCAGGTGATGATTAAAAAAATCAAAGGGATATTTTTAATGTAAATACTGGAAAAGGCTAAAGAGAGAAAAAACTGCGTCTATGTGTGGCTAGAGGTAGAAATAAGGACGAGTTTGCACACCCAAACAGAGATACAAGAAAAGGTGACTGTATCATTCAACATGCAACAACCCTGTCTATTTAACCAAAGCTTCATTATTTAAAACCATTTAAGTAAATGTAAGAGATATATTTATACAGAATAAAAAATGGTGCTGTTTCACAATATGTTCTTAGTAGTGCAAGACAGTATCATAAAAAATGTTAGAGTTTGAAAACATTGGGCAATTTTTATATTGTTCTGAGTGAACCAAAAATGGAGACACCAATGAAATTTTGACCTTATTGGAAGATCCTGTCTATGTAGATTTAGATGAGAGAGATTCACAGAATATTCTGGGTTTTGTTGTTGTGGCAGTGGTGGTTTGTTATTTTATAGCTTCATGGGCATCTTTATCATTTTCTACTTCTGATATTTTAATGATGCAAGCATCCATCAGTACATTTAGTTACCCATCCACCTCTCTATTCACCCATCTCTGCATATTGGATTTTTCCATTTGTTTCTTTTCTTCCATCTTGCAATGCCTGTGAGTGTTGACCATGGTCCAATGTTCTCAAACATTTCAATTTCCTCAAAATTTGAAAGCAGTGGTAAGAAAGTCATCTAGTATTTTCAGGAATTGTCACGAATTTGAATGAGACTCAGTTTGTGCCTCTTTACCTATCTACACAGTCTCCAAAATGACAAATAACAGCAAACAGTGTTATCCTTTTCTTATACTGAATGACAGAGGAGGCAGCTGCAGGGCAGTTCACAATGGATGAGCTTCTCCCTCGCTAATCACGACAATTGCATGTGCTGTTCTTCACACTCGTTGCTGTGTCGGCACAACTGCCTCTTTTGCAGAGGTCTAGCCAGCAAAGGTTTGGAAATTCACCCTCCAGAGACCATCTGCTATAAATGGGCTTCAGTGCAGTTAATGAATATTTTATTTCTCTCTCTCTCTCTCCTCCTTTTTACTTCTAGAACGGAAACATATGAGAAGTGATGAGGGATCAAATTAATAGGAATGTTTCATCAATCCGTTCACTCTCTGAAATAAAAAAGTGTGTATTTGAAGTTATCAATTAACTGGTGTGATAATATACACCATAACTTACTCAATATAAATATGTCTGATATTTTCTAAACATGATTTCTGACACTATAGTCATATCACCTTTGATTGCCATAAATAGGGTGGTCATTGGCTGAATGAACCTGAAAGGGAGAGTGTTCTCTAGAAAGTCAAATGCCTCAAGTAAATTTCTGCAGGGAAATTCACCATGTACAATAGTCCTATTGTCGCCGTTCGATCCCCTTTTTGGTCATGTAAAAATACTGCTGAATTTCCCAGAGATGTATTTGCTGATCAGAAGAATACGGAAGAGTCAAAACTCGATTTAGACCATTAACGTTCCAGTGGCTCTTTTCTAGAACTCTCTTAATGTTTCTGTTACTGTTCCTTATGGATCGTGGCCCATCCCACCTTTGCACCCCAGTCACAACATACATGTCTTCTAAACAGATGAGCTGTACACCATTGAAATATATTAAACCTGTAGACAGTATGCTTGTTTGATAACGTTCATCAGTCAGTAGCTTAATTTAAGATGTAAGAATGTTCAAAATATCAAACAAAAGGTGTATTTCACTTCACCAATTGGTAAAACAATTCTTTGAAATTTTCTTTAGTATCAAAAATAAGTAGCAAAATGGTGAGAGGTTTCATTGAAATAAATGTTTTATTTCAGTTTAGCATTAACAGAAAATTCTGAGATGAATAAATGACTGTTACCAAGGCTCTTTCAATATATTTGTTTTTGATAGGTATGTATCCTATGTTTCCTATGCTTAATTTTGCCAAATTCCCAGTGGTCTGCTTTACATGGGCACCATGTAGTGAAGTTACTGTTATGATGAAGACCTGGAAATACACTATAAAGGACACTAGCAAGAGAGTTAGTCAGTTTGGCTATTCTGCTGGCTACAACGTGAGCCATCTATCCAGGAGGAACAAAGAATCCCATGACCAGAAACAAGAAGAGCATGCATGACGCATGTCTGAGATCCTGCATGAAGCGGTGGCAGCAGCAGTGGTATCAGGGGCCATAGCACCGATATTAGTACATTGAGCCGGGGACTTTTCAGCTCATGGAAAGAATGCAGCCGAGTGTCTTTGGACAGGAAAGTCACCTGCAGAGTGGGTCCCTCTGGGCATTTATCTGTGCTAATGGAGCTTGCCAGAAGAGGAGGGAGGCCAAGGGGCCATATGGATAAAGCCAACTAGCAGAGAGGGGCATGCTGAGAAGTTACAACCAAAAGAACTGTATTCTTAATGTTTCCAATCCTACCTAGAAACCTGCGAATTGTAAGTATAGTCTGTGCGTTCTGCATGCCCAGTGCCACAGATTATTGAACCCAGCAGAGAAGTAAAGTACTGTGGGAGAGCCGGTTGCTTTGAGAATAGCATAAGAAGGTCGGCGTGGAGAGCATGTGCGAACTCTGCTTCATAGCAATGATCCTCGGGCAGACGGGGAGTGATGCTCTTCTCATTCCCTCAGTGACGCCAGAGGAAGTCAGTTGTACCCTAGGCCATTTTAAAAAGAGGCTCTTATTATTTCTGATCTTCTTTACATCCACTCTTTCTAATGTTATTTCCATTCCTACTGCCCATTCTCCCCCCTCCCATGATTTTCATGCCTGTGAACTTATGCTATGAAAATATTCAAAGCCATGTGTAGGCAAAATCATCTGTTTTGTACATTTAAGATATGCTACTATTAACTGTGTTTTCAGTAAATATACTGAACGATTACACATTTTCATTCAGGTTTTATAATTCATTGTTGCATGTACACATTTTTTTCACTTGTAGATCATTTTAAAATAACTTAAAAGGTAAGAAAATATGAAGAGGATGGGGGAAATAAAAAGATAAAATGCAAATATTGTACCCATCCTAGTGAAAAGTAACAGACCAGGAACAAAAAGAAAGGAGAGCCATGATAATTTCCCAGAAAACTATTTACTTTTTATTTGACATACACTGGAATGGGCATGAAAATAGGAGAACTTCTGTTAATGGGTAGTAGAATATCAAAATGTTTTATACTATTATTTTATATAGCAGAACGTACACCTCTCCAATATTTCCAACATATACAGCTCAGTGGGGTTAATTATATTATTTGAATCAAACAACCATTCCTGCCTTCGTTTCTGAGTGGCTCCTCCTCCCCCAGGGGTCCTGTCTTATCTTCTGAGTTGTACTTGTCGTTCTGATAGAGTTACAAAAAAATACAATGCTCAAAACAGATTTCTTTTTTTTACTAAATTAGCTAAACTACAGTTTGGCTTTAAAAATACTTCAAAGAACACTTTTCAGGACAATTATCTCAGGGGTTCATTCTTGAGTATTATTAAACTTAGAAATTCTGTCCTGAATTTCCAGCCTTTTAATAGGGATTTGTATATAGACAGTTGAATCAAAATCGTCAGTAATGGGAGGTGGGTACCACCCAGTTCTTTGGGTCCCATAAAGAAGGCAGTTACTCATGAAAGCAATTAGCCACATATTCTATGTTTTCTGCCGTTTCCTGACTCCTCCTGTATTCTTCTGTTGTGGTCAGTGAATAGAAGTCAAATGATGTTCTTGAACAGCCACTTGTAAACTTTTAAGATCCCAGGCCTTACACAATGTCCAAAGAGGTAGGACAGAAGCAATAAACTTATTAATAGGCTGAGTAACTGGGATACATACATACATATATATATTTATTTTAATTGTTTTATTAGGGGCTCATACAACTCTTATCACAGTCCATATATACATCAATTGGGTAAAGCGCATTTGTACATTCATTGCTCTCATCATTCTCAAAACGTTTGCTCTCCACGTAAGCCCCTAGTGTCAGGTCCTCATTTTCCCCCTCTCTCCTTGCTCCTCCCTCCCTTAGGAGCCCTTGACCATTTATAAATTATTATTTTGTCATATCTTGCCCTGTCCATTGTGTCCTTTCACCCACTTTTCTGTTGTCCGTCCCCCAGGGAGGAGGTCACATGTAGATCCTTGTAGTTGGTTCCCCTTTACAAGGCACCCTCCCTCTACGCTCATAGCTGGGAAATCTTAAGAGACCGCCAAAGCAAGGAAGCAAGTCCCACGAGGTTGGGGTTATACATAAACAGCCTTGGCAACTACTCTTTTGTTGTGAACATGTCTATCACACGTATGTTGGCAGTTTACCTTTTTCAGGTGCACAGCTTATTGATTTCAGTTACCATGATCTCCTGTGCACACCCGTTCTCAAGCAAATAGACTGCTTTTAGGTTTGCTGCTGATGGACAATTGACAGAAAACCTTTTCTCTCGAGTCTTTTTGAATAGAAGAAAACTTATTTTTTTATTGCAAAAAGATACCTTTTGAAGACTTCCTAGTAGTAGAGTTATTTACAGGAGTCTGAGTGGCACAACAGTTCATCACTGGGCCATTAGATGAATATTTACTCAATAAATTACTTGGTGATTCTAAGATTCAGGGATTCTTCGTCAATCAAGAAAACACACTATTGGAATACTATGAGACTATGAAAATGATTTTGTTTATCAAAAAGGCGTTTTATGAATAGATTTTCTAATATGAATAACAAGACAGTTGCATCTTTTATTGCAATTTACAAAAGTAGTTTTAGAAGAGTATCTTTAAGGTAGCTCTCAGCGATATATTTAGTAATATTATTCGCTATAGTGTTATTTCATTATTTCATTTAGCATCTATTTCTTGACTACACTCTAAATAGCAAGTATTAATCTAAGTGGGGAATGGGGTTAGGGTAGGCTTTGGGGGACAACTTTGAGGAAGAAAAAGTACCAGAAGAAATCATATTCTAATTGGGGAAACAGACTATGAGCAAATGTGCCAATGGGAAATATAATTCTATATAATGAAGCCAAAAAGTTCTAGAAAGAAAGAATTGCTTCCCTGGTGAGCAGAGCCAGCCACACAAAAATATGGAAAAGTACTGAGTTAGAAATGAGCTGAACTTATCCCTGGAAAAACCTGAAAAGCAGAGTTACTGAAAGACCACAAGCAACGTGAAAAATGGTAGGGAAGGATTGTCCCAAGGGAGATGAAGAGTTAATCATGTAAATCATAATCATAAGATTGCAGTTGTCTAGGATTTCATCTAGCTTGAATCCGCAATCAATATTCATGTAAGCAGCAGTCAGCAGATCCAAAGACACATTACACTGTGTGGCTCTGCTGCACTAGACCTGTCAGAGAGTTGAAAAGCAAGGATGCAACTTTGAGGACTGAGGTGTGCCTGACTCCAGCCATGGCATTTTCCACTGCCTCACAGGCAGGTGGATTTTGGCCATTGAATACGGAAGAAAGGAGAAGAATCAATGTGTTTGGTGCTGGTGAAGAATATTGAAAATACCATGGACTGGCAAAAGAACAAAGAAACCTGTCTTGGAAGAAGTACAGCCAGAATGCTCCTTAGAGGTGAGGCAGGCAAGATGTTGCATCACATCCTTTGGGGATGCTGTCAAGAGAGGCACTCCTTGATCATCATGCTTGGTAAAGGGGAGGGGAAGCAAAAAAGGGGAACCCCCTTGACAAGATAGACCGACCCAGTGGCTGCAAAAAACTGGTCAATTCTTAGAACAATTATGAGGATGGCGCAGAGTCAGGCAGCATTTCCTTCTGTTGTACCCAAGGTCACGACGAGTTGCAACTGACTGGATAGCCTCTAACAAGTTTGCCTTTTATTTCAAAGCTAATCCCAAGCCAGGACCTTAGTGGATAGTAGTTACTAGTTGGGCTGTGATCTGAAAGGTGAGCAGTCAGAAACCACCGGCCACTCCAAGGGAGAAATGCTGGACTCTATGTCTCGGAAACTCACAAAGACAGTTCTACCCTGTCCTATAGGGTCACCACGGGTCAGCATTGACTCAGTGGCATTAGATTTTGGAAAGATAAGCCACTGGAAACTTTTAAGTGAGGCAATGATTTATCAGACTTATAATTAAATTGTCCTCTTTGCTACTGAGGGAAGGGAAGTCTGCACAGAAACCAGGGATCGACATAGAGATGAATATAGGAATTAAAAGGGACTCAATTCAGGAAATACTGAGAAGGTAGAATTGACAAGACATGTGTGTCATAGTGGGTGCAGTGGGCAATGCTCAGTTGGGAGTCAATTTACAGAGCAGATACAATCCCAGATGGACAGCCTTAAGTGCCTCTCTTTCAGTGACAAACAAACAAATATATGCACACAAAATTGGCATTCAGCTAACTCGAACCCATGACATCATAGTAGAACTGTGCTCTATAGGCGCCATAAGGTTTTCAATGGCTTATGTTTTCAAAGTGGATCACCAAGCCTTTCTTCTGAGATGACTCTGTATAGCCTCAAACTTCTAACCTTTCAATTAGCTTCTGAGTGACTAACAGCAACTGTCTGCACCACCCAGAAAGGTTTTCCTTAATATAAGTGACCTTTGAACTCAGAGGGCAAAAGAAGTCAGAAACCCTGCTTATAAAGACTCTTACTGGTGGCTAAGTAACTAAGAGCATGAAGGGGGGAGGAAATCAAGGAATGCATTTTTATGGTGGTTATCATTTTGTGAACAGGAAATGATCTGAATTTTATATTGCAACTGTGCTTCTCTTTTTATTTTGCCACAGTTATTCACTTTTTCCTCTAGCAACTGGCAATTTTAATTATAGTAAGAAAAACAAAACCTGAAATTGGCAGCTTAAAAATTTATAAAGCAATAATGGTTAAGCTGAAAGTACTCTTTCAGAGTGGGATGCTAGCTATATTTTATTTGAATTATCAGGTACCATCAGAAATGTAGGCACTTGAAAAAGAAGTGCATATAAGAAAATTGACAGCTTTCTGGATGACTTGAAAGGTAGGAGTAAGATATTTTTTTAAATACCAGAGGAAAGGAATGAAGCTTCCCAAATGCAGAGAACTCGGTGATTAAGAATGTTGTCAATACATTCTGACAGTCAACGTGCCAGGAGAGTTCGGATACTTCACACACAGACACACAGGCACTGTTGCGCCAGACAGGTAAACACACATCCACAGATTTTCTTACTGGATATGAGGAGTTTTACCTCAGTTCTTCTACAGTCATGTTTAAGATTTCATGTTGCATGCTGTGGTTTGGGTGTTGGGCCACTAACTGGAGTCAGTTAAAACTGCAGTTTTAGTAGTTCAACCTCCTCGCCACTCTTCACGAAAAATATGATGCTGTCGGCTCCCATAAAAGTGTTCCTTCTCAGAGATACTCTTCAGGGTTGCTGTGAGTCAAAGTGAACTCAATGATAGGCTTGGCAGTGTCCATTAGACCAGGAGCATCCATCAGGACTATGGTTGATTTGTGGTAGATAATAAGGAGACATGAGTGAAATTGTTGTTAGATAGATGATAGAGAGCTAGATGAGAGATAGCTAGATGATAGATAGATAGACAGAGATAGATTAGATGATAGATAGATGATAGATAGATAGATAGATAGATAGATAGATAGATAGATAGATAGATAGATTGATAGACAGATCGATGCTATTTCTAAGTTCTGTTATGGACTGAGTGATGCCCCTCCAAAATGTGGATCAGTTTGGGGAGGCCATGATTCCCAGTATTGCGTAGTTTTCCTCCACTTTGTGATATGTTGTAAGTGCATGCAAAAGCTGGAAAATTAATAAAGAAGAGTGGAGCAGAATTGATTAATTTTAATTATGAGAGTGGTAAAGACTATTACAAGTAGCCAAGACTGTCCGAAGAACAAATAGCTATGTCCTGGTGGAAGTATAGCTAGAAGGTTTCACGGAAGTTAAGATGGTAAGACTTCATCTTACCAGGAAGGACCAGACTCTGGAGAAGGACATCGTACATGGTCAGGAAAAAAACAGAAAGACCTTCAAAGAGATGAATTGAAACAGGGGCTGTAACAATGAGCTCAAAGATAAACACAGGGCGAAACAGGGGCTGTAACAACGAGCTCAAAGATAACCACAGGGTGAGGATGGCTCAGAGCATGGCACCATAACGCATGTATTTTAAAGGTATCTGTCAGTAGCCTTTTAAATTCACTGACAGCTATCTTTAAAATTTTGAACTCATTGAGTTTAAAATCAGATCTCTACTCAGATGCTTCATATTTCCCCTGGTGTTCCAAGTGTATACTAACATTTAAATTAACATTAGCCGAAAACAGAGCAGGCCCGTTTATGCACTTGCTTGATTCAATTTGTTGTGACCTTACTGGATTTTGAAATGAAATTTCACAAATTTCATAGAAAAAGGAAATTTAGTATATTGTTACACTTTTAAAATTTCAAAACAAACTTTAAAATTTGTATTAAAAACACAGTTTTAAGAAACTGAAATGGTCTTTCAAAAGGGGCATCTAAATGTGCTACTAATTTTGCATATGGGCATAGATTTTGTAACTGATAATAAACAAAAACTTCTAGAAAAGAAAACAGAAAAACATGTTAATGAAGCAGGCGATTGGAGTCAAATCGCACCCTTATTCAAGTCACATGCACTCAAGTCACATCTTTTATCTTACAAGAGATAAACGTAGAGGAAATCCAGAAAACAAGGAAGGGAGTTCACTACGACCCAGAAAGAAGACTCCGCAGTGGAGCATGTTTTGGGACCTGGCACATATTGCACAAGAAACTCGTAGATCCAGGATCTACATTAATGCCAAGACACATGGAAATCTCCAAGAGATACTGAGCCCACAGAAATTTATTTCATGTATATTTTTATATGTGGAATAATGAATGTGTCATTATATTAAATGCCTTTTTAAAATGATAGCTTTTACTTAAGCATGCTGTATAACTTTATAAATTAAAGATTAAAAACAAATCAAAATGACTTACAAGAGATCATTTGGAAACATCCTCATTTTAGCTCACAATTCCCATTTAGAATTCAGGAAACTTCCAAAAATGAAGCATACATGCATAAAATAAACAGTAACAGTGTTTTCCAAGATAAAGCTTGGCCTGCCTCTCTTAAGCTCGCCTGTCAGGTTCACTTAGAAGAATAATGCAAAGCACAGTTGGAAATGGTAGTTATCACTTAGGTCTTTGCATTACGTAGTTTTAATTAATACTTAAGAATCTCTAAGTCTTAATTATTATTATTGCCATTTTTTGGATAAGGAAACAGAGATTCCAGAAGTGAGTACTGTTTGACTGAGTAACCAGTTAATGATGATGCTAAAATTTTTCTTGTCATTTCTACACTCCTTTCTAAGTATCTTCTTTAGCCGTTGGGATTCTTCCATGAATTAAAAGAAATTATTGGAGGTAAGATTTAGTAAAAGAAGCACTTTGACCTATTAAACACATTCCAGGCAAAATGGACTTTCTCAGAGGCTACTGATATTTCTTCCAACCGTATCTTAATAGATCTTAAGTTGCTGTTATTGTTACTGCTGTTGGGTGTCATCAAGTCAGTTACAAGCCATCGAGACCCTATGCACAGCAGGACAAGATGCTTCCCCATCCCGAGCCATCCTTACAATCATTCTTATGCTCGAGCTATGATTATATATTATATTCTATGTAATTAAATATACTAGAGACCAAAATCCTCACTACTATACCAATAGATTACATTATGATGAATGGAGAAAAGATGGAAGTTATTAAGGATTTAATCTTGCTTGGATCCAAGTTCCATACCCACAGAACCAGCAGTCAAGACATCAGGCTATGTGTTGCACTGGACAAATGTGCTGCACAGACCTCTTCAGAGTGTTGAAGGTCAAAGATGACACCGAGGACTAAGGTGGGCGTGGCCGAAGCTCTGGCAATTTCAATCAACGCATGTGCGCGTTAAAGCTGCACAACGAATACAGCGTACTGCAGAAGCACGGATGCACTCGACTTATGCAGTTGGCAGTGAGTATTGCACACACTGTGGGCTGCCAGAGAAAGAGCAAAATCTGGCCTGGGACAAGTATAACCAGCATGCTTCTGAGACGTAAGGCTTGTGAGGCTTCCTCTCAAGTCCTTTGGACGGATCAGGAGGGAAAAGTGCTGCAGAAGGACATCATGGTAGTAAATTTGAGGGCCAGCCAAAAAGAAGACTCTGACTGATCTGAATTGACCAGTGACTTCAAAATTGAGTGAACACATACTAACAGTTGTGGGCATGGTGCAGGCCCAGGCGGTGTTTCACTCTTTTGAGCATAGGATCACTCTAGCTTGAAGCGAACTCAATGCTACCTAACCAACGTCAAAATGTTGATGTAGTGAGTGGTCAAGAGGGGAGTTTTGTTGTGGAACCCGAGTTATCATAACAAGAAAGTCAGAGGAATATGTTATTGTTGACAATACCTAAGGAAGATGGGGAAAGGTGGGCCACTCACCCTATCACAGATCCTAGTGCTGCCATAGTAAAATTCCACTTAATAGAATACACTGACTTTCACTAACATGAATATATGTTCTCAAAATTCTGCAGCCTAGAGGTGCAATCAGGGTAACAGTTGTGCCAATTTCCTTCTCGGGATATTGAGAGAGAAAGTGTGGCATGCTTCCCACTTGCTCTAAGGGCAGCCAGCATGCCTTGTGCGTCTTTCCACCAGTACATGCATCTTCCCACAGTGTCTGTCTCCCGTGTCTGTGTGACTATTTCCATGGAATTTGTCGCCTTTCATAAAATACCACTTGGAAGAGATTAGGATTAGGACGAAGCTACTCCCATAGGATATTATTTAAATTGATAACAAAAGAAAAACCCTTCTTTCCAAACAAAGTCTCCTTTGCAGGCATTGAGGGTTAAGGACTTAGACATTTTTTTTGTGTGGAGAGACTATTGAATCTCTAATAAATCCCTTCACCACTATGAAGAGACAGCAGAATAATCATGCACATCTATAGTTGCTTTGAAGGGGAGACAAAGGGAAACGGGAGTTGGATTGTGAATACTATCCACAAAGGGTTGGCTCTTTCTGAATTGACTCATGCATTTCTCAAATTAAGCAGAAAGAGTAAGATACACTAACTAGATAGTTTCTGGTGCCAAAGTGGTACTCTGGACTTTTATGAAGATTGAAAAGAGAATCTGATCATTTACAGTCTATCTTGTGTGTGGTGGGTGAAGCCCTCTCCTCTGTCTTCTGATTGAATTAGAATGATAGGTGTTGTTGAGTCTTTTCAACAAATGGTACCACATCTGTACAGATGAGGGGCTTCACTGTTCTTATCTTTTGGAAGCAGATTGTCAGTGTGTCTATGTGGGTCTATGTGGGTCCCTCTGGTCCCTTGACCCACTGACCACTAACCAGTAACCTTTGGGCTAGTCGTTGAGTGCTTCACAAATGAAGTCTAGGTTGTTTGGGGTCTAGTATGAAAACATGTGAAAGACAAAGAATGCTGCTCTAGTCTAACTACTAACCTTCACCAGGTCATTCCCAACATAGCGGAAGCACTGGAAACACTCAGGCATGGTCCTGAGAAACTGCTGTTTCTGCAATTTGTCTCCCTTTTGGCCTTTGCTTATAGTTCCAATGGCTTTGTTTGTAATTTACATATCAATCAATCAATCGTTACTATGGCTTTATAATTAAATAATCTCTATTTGAAATCTTGAGTGAGTTAGCACAGGAGCTGAAGTACTAGGCTGCTAATGGAAAGGCTTGCAGTTACTTGTTCTGTGGGAGAGAGATGTGGCAGTGTCTTCAGTAAATATTTACAGTCGTAGAAAGCCTGTCTTCTAGGATTGCTGTGATTGAAATTGAATAGAAGGCAGTGGGTTTGGTTTTGGTGTTGTATTTTCATTATGTTTTATTTTCATTATGACTGTTGATGATGATGAGAAAATGAATAGAAAACTGAATCTATTTCCCAAGATCATTTGGAGTATAGATATTTGTCTCTGCCTTCTAGCCTCTTAAAATGAATTGGGATTTTTAGCTCTGTTTTTAATAAATATCATCTAATAGTAATTCTGATACACCAAACTACACATATTTACACAGAAAAACTCACTACCATCAAGTCAATTCCTACTCAAAGCAACCCTAAAGGACAGAGTAGAACTGCCACTGTGGGTTTCTGAGACTGAACTTCTTTACAAGAATGAAAGCCTCCCTTTATCCCATTGTGTAGCTCGTGGCTTTGACCTTCTTACTGTATGCTTAGCAGTCCAACACATAACCCACTACACCACCAGGTTCCTACACACACAAACACACACACACACACACACACACACACACACACACACACACTGCTATTTTTAAATGTCTGGGAAATAGAAAAAATTACCTTGTATAGTGGTGAGTTTATTTTTCAAATACATGTTATAATTCACAGTATTTAGAATAATGTCACATGTCATTGCTCATAGCAAACTGCTTAACAGAGCACAACTGCTTCACGAGAGCACATGGCTAGGTTTTTCCCTCACAGGACCATTGAGTGGGTTCTGTGCACCAGCAGGAATCCTTGGATATAATATAATGTACAATAATACACATGATAGTATTATATCTATAATTTTGAATGTCAGTGGCGTATACATCATTTTCATAATTTTCTTGTTGAATTAGACTAGCACACTGAATTCTTTTTTAAAAATTATTTTATTGGGGATGCGTACAATTCTTATCACAATCCATACATCCATCCATTGTGTGAAGCACATTTGTACATTTGTTGTCATCATCATTCTCAAAACATTCTCTACTTGAACCCCTAATATCAGCTCCTCATTTTTACCCCTCCCTCCCTACTACCCTCTCCCTCATGACCCCTTGATAATTCATAAGTTATAATTATTTTGTCATATCTTACACTGTCCGATGTCTCCTTTCACCCATTTTTCTGTTGTCCATCCCCCAAGGAGGAGGTTATATATAGATCCTTATAATCGGTTACCCCTTTCTACCCCACCTTCACTCCACCCTCCAGGTATCACCACTCTCACCACTGGTCCTGAACGGGTCATCTGTCCTGGATTTCCTGTGTTTCCAGTTCCTATCTGTACCAGTGTACATCCTCTGGTCTAGCCAGATTTGTAAGGTAGAATTGGGATCACAATAGTTGGGGGGAGGAAGCATTTAAGAACTAGAGGAAAGTTGTATGTTTCATCGTTACTACCCTGCTCCCTGACTGGCTCATCTCTTCCCCGAAACCCTTCAGTAAGGGGGTGTCCAGTTGCCTAGAGATGGGCTTTGGGTCTCCATTCTGCACTCACCCTCATTTACAATGATATGATTTTTTGTTCTTTGATGCCTGATACTTGATCCCTTTGACATCTCATGGTCACACAGGCTGGTGTGTTTCTTCCATGTGGGCTTTGTTGCTTCTGAGCACTTGCTTATCTTCAAGCCTTTAAAACCTCAGATGCTATATCTTTTAATATCCAGGCACCATCAGCTTTCTTCACATTTGCTAATGCACACATTTGTCTTCGGTGATCATATCAGGAAGGTGGGAACCCATTGATGTGATTTTTTGTTCTTTGGTGTCTGATACCTGGTTCCTTCTACACTCATGGTCACACAGGCTGGTGTGCTTCTTCCATGTGGGCTTTGATGCTTCTAAGCTAGATGGCTGCTTGTTTATCTGCAAGCCTTTAAGACCCCAGACACTATATTTTTTGATAGCTGGGCACCATTAGCTTTCCTTAGGATTGTATCTACCTGATACTAACGAACTCCAATCAATTAAACTATTATTCAAATTTAAGAACTAAAGTTAGTAATGAAGTAATTGAAGGATTTTACCAATATCTTCAGTCTCAAATTGATCAAACATGCAATAAAGATGAAACAACACAAACGATGACACATGGACTTCTCCAGATGGAATAAAAAGAAACAAAATTGACTATACCTGTAGCAAGAGATGATGGAGAAGCTCAAAACCAGCACCTAAAACCAGGCCAGGGGCCGTGGAACAGACCACCAATTGCTCATATGTACAGATAGCACAGTCCTTTCTGACATAAATGTAATACTACTCCTCTTGATAGTGTCCTTCCAGCATGGTCAAGGATTTCCAATTCAGAATGGCCAAGACTAGTCCATTTCAACTCATTAACACCTAGGACATTCGTCTTTTTGCTGTGAACATATACCTGATCTTGCAAAATTCTATCGTGTAATCTGTAACTCCATTTCTATCACCGAGACCACATTTTCCATCTAATGTTACTTCCTATTTGTTTCCACTGTGGGAGCCAGCCCTGAAGGAGGGCTGCTCGGGTGGGAAGGGACTGGTAGTGTGACTGAGAAGGAAGGGCTTCCTCAAGACAGAGTGGAGTCACGCCTGTGACAGAGGAGTCTTCCAGATATTCATTTACTCATGGGACACAACTCAAGGTAAAGATAAATAGCTGCAAAAATCTAAAAATATTAGGAACTTGGAATGTGCAAAGTATGAATATAGGAAAATTGTATGTCATCAAGAGTAAAGTGGAATGCATAATAATCAATATTTTAGGTGTTAATAAGTTGAAATGGACTAGTATTGGCCATTCTGAGTCAGAAAATCATGTCTTACAGTACTGGGAATGACACCATAAAAAGCCATGGGATTGAGTTCATGTCAGAAAGGACATTTCAAGATTTACTGTGAAGTACAACACTGTCTGTGATAGAATTTTGTCTATCTGACTTCAAAGGAATCCAGTACATACAACTATTATTCAAATTTAAGCACCAACCCCTGAAGCTAGTGATGAAGAAACTGAATAATTCTACTAATGTCTTCGATCTCAAGTTGATCAAACATACAAGTGAGATGCAATGATAATTTGGTGTGATTGGAATGCAAAACTTGGAAACTAAAAAGAAGGAGCATAAAAAAGGAGATAGGAAATATATAAAGTCACTGCTATGAAAATAATTGATCAACCTTCAATTATTTCAGTAGATCGTATATGATGAGGAAAGAACATTACGGGAGGACAAGTCTAAGCGACCTTGAAGACATTGGTGAAAAATAAGGCTTCAGGAATTGATGGGTTACCAACTGAGATCTTTTAACAAGTGTACACAACTCTGGACTTGCTCCCTTGTCAAAGTCACGAACATTAAGCCAGAGCTTACTGGTCAACCCAAGAAAGATTTTGAACAGAATGCATAAATCTGGAGACAATGTGTCATCAATATCAGATGCAAATAACATTATGCAGATAATTAGAAACATTGGCAGCAGACAATTGACAGGGAACTTTCAAAAAGTTCTGTCTCATTGAGAGTAGGACATGGACTGCGGAGCACCAAGGCTGCTTTTCCCCGGATCTTGACTGGACGCAGGGAACACTAGAAAGATGTTCATTTGTGTGTTATGATTATGTAACTTGGCTGTGTGCGTTGTAACAAACTATGGATAACATGGTGAAAAATGAGCATTCCAAACCCTTAATTGTGTTCATGTGGAACCTATACAAAAAGCAAGAAATATTCATTCAAATAGAACGGAGGACAATGCCTGGTTTAAAATAATAAATGGCACATTTCCTTTGACCATACTTATTCAATCTATATGCTGAGCAAAGAATCGGAGAAGCTGGATAGTATGAAGAAGAAACATTCCGGTGTCCATATGGGAGGAAGGTTTATTAACAACCTGCAATATGTAAATGACACAACCTTGCTTGCTGAAAACAAAACAAAAAAATTGAAGCAGTTACTTGTGAAGATCAAAGACTAGAGCCTTCAGCATGGATTAAATCTCAATCAATTTGAGGGCACCTAACAACAATATATCTCAATATTTTTAAAAAATCCTCACAACTGAGCCAATAAGTAGCGCACCATGATAAACGAGGAAGAGCTTGACGTTGTCAAGGATTTCATTATATTTGGATCCACAAGCCACGTCATGGAAGCTGCAATAAAGAAATCACAATAGTGCACAAATCTGCTGCAAAATATCTCTAAAATATTAAAAAGGCAAACGTGTCAGTTTGAGGATAAAAGTGTACCTGACCCAAGTCATAGCATTTTCAGTTGCTTTATACGCATATGCAAAATTGAGTAACGAATAAGGAAGACTGAAGAAATGCTGAGTCTGCATTTTTGTGTTATCAAAGACCACTGCATAGTCTGCAGACTGCCAGAGGAACACATATGTCTTGGAAGAAGTACAGTCAGAATCTTAGAAGCAAGATTGGCAAGTTTTCATCTCATGTATTTTGGGCATGTTAGGAGGAGCTAGTCCTGAAAAAGGACATCATATTTCATAAAATAGAAGGTCAGTAAAACAGAAAGACTCTCAGTGTGATGGATTGACCAAGAGACTGCAAAAATGGGCTCAGAGTAGGTATGACAGTGCTTGGCAGGGCAGCGTTTTGGTCCGTTGAGCATGAAGTGCTATCACAGCATCTAACCACACTGACTACAGGTAGCAAGCGGGTGTGCTGGGCTGTTTGGAGTCTTAAATTGATTGTGTGGCCATTGCATACATATATTCATCTCCAATACGCAAATGCTATGTGATTGCCATATTTTAAAAAGTGTGTAAGATTCTTGTTTATCTCTTGATTTTATGATATTGGATGGATAGGACTCAAATATGTTAGCATGGTAAACTCCAGTTGTTTTATGTGTTTATGTTGTTTTCCATTTATCATATTTTTCCCCAGCAAAAGCTAATTGTTAGGATTGCCCGCTGAGGAGCGTGCCTCATTCATACTGAATAGACTCCGGATGAATACGTTCCTTGTGGTTGTGCAGCACACAACTTGGGCAAATATGCCACTTTGTTTAATGCTTACCTAGAAATTGTTTTTTTCCATTTTATTATTTAATTTTTGGAAATATGTGTCATTCTCAGCTGTGAGATGGATAAAAACATGGATGATTTTTCTAACACTAGTTTTGGTATTGTTCAGTTTTCTTACTTCAACTTTCTTTAGAACGTTTTTTGTTTTATCATACATTTTGATCTGCTTTTGAATTGTCCCATGCAAATCTTTTAATGATACAACACCTTTTGAATATTACTAACTTTATAATTTTATTTAATATCTGGTTGGTCAAATTTATCTTTGTTACCCCTGCTTTAAAAATGTTTTCTAATATACCTGAAAAGGTATTTCTCCAGAATACACCTTCAAAAGACTGAAACTTATTATGATGTTTACAGAAAAAATCCCTGTGCATATTGCCTTAAAAAGAATGAAAGATTCATTTTTTAATATTCAGATCCAAGGAAAATATTTTACTGACAAATTTGTGAGTGACCTCATCGCAATTTTTTCACTCAGACTTAATTGTGTGGCAAGAGCACTGGAGTAAGAGTCAGAAATCTCCTAATTGAATTCAACTTGTATTCTTTCAAGGTGTCTAACCTGAGACGGGTTCCTTATTGTCTTAGCGCCATAGTTTCCTCTTGGGTAAATTGCGACTACAATTTATTTTTTTACCTATCATACATATGAGTTTACTGTCAAGAATAAGCTAATATATTTGAAATCTTTTTTAAAAACTCTAAAGTGTTACTGATAACAAATTAACATTTGGTTAAAATTATTCTTTTTACAGGAGTCTAGGATGTGTTTAAAGTTGTCTACATTAATATCAACACATTCTTTAGAGCAGAATTTAATACAAGACAGATATGTCTTGGATATTAACCAAGAAGATATAGTTTTACTGGAGAAGCCAAAGAGATCTCATTATAAGTTAGTCCCTTGACATGGACTCTGAGGATGATATTAGACAGTTACAATTTATGTACTTTCTGGTGTTTGAATAGGATGATTTGGGACATAGGGAGAAGGGAGGGAATAACGATCTGACCTGACATGACCCTAAGTTAATATTTAGAGATGGAAGCTAAGAAGAAGTTAAACCAAGAAAATGAAAGCCAGGTTTCAGATGTACAAAACGGTTCAGAGTTGTCAAGTTTATACATGTCAAATAGAGCTTTACAAGTACGTTGAGTGAAAGTTGGAACACAGTGGTGATATTTTCAGTCTCGTTTATTGTAGATGCATTTTTTCCCTTGCAGAACAAACACATTCCGTGGAGACTCTGTAATCACACCATGTCTTCCAAAATTATATGAACAAATTGTGATTGATATGTTTCCACTCTGAAACTGCCATTATGTGTGTACAGTTATGTTGTTGTTTTAGAAAGAATTACCGTAAGCATCAACAGGAGTGCATTTACCTACAGAATAATGCCCGATACTGTAGATGTGATTATATAAAACAGTGCTTTCTTTAAGCAGACTTCACGTTCAGTCTTCTACTTCTCTCTCTAAAATAAGGAACGTTTTTCCAATTATGAGGGGAAACTGTGAAGGAGCTGGCATGTTGCGGGTTCCTACTATGTCTCTCTTCTGTACCAGCAGTGTGCTGGCATCCTAGCATTAAGAGCTGCTACTCACGGGAGCGGTACGAGTCGATGTCTACATTTGCCGATGTGCATTTTATAAATCAGAGCAAATAGCCAATAGTATGTGACTCTAGAGACAGCAAAAGTGGGTTTCAAAGCCCATTCTGGTTCTTAGTTATTGACCTATATTTAAACTTGACTTTCCACTTCTTCAAAATGGGGGGAGTTTTATGACGGTTCAAATAATTAATACATTTGGCTGCTAACCAAAGGATTGGGGGTTCAGATCTACCCAGAGAGGCCTAGAAAGATAGGACTAGAAGTCTATTTCCAAACAAAGCAGCCATTGAAAACTCTATCGAGCACAGTTCTACTCTGACAGACACAGGTCGTTTTGAATCCAAAGCAACCCTACGACAACTGGCTTATTTTCTAATGAGATAATAAGGATGGATGATCATCGTAATAGGGTTAAAATACTTTTTCTCCTTTTTGTACATGTGCATTTATTTCTCTCAAGCTGCTCATCACTTGCTAACAAATCTCAGCAGAAATGCACATATTTTCACAATAACTACAGATATTGCATTTTAGATAAATGATTTAGGTCTTTTTAAAAAAGATTTTTATTGGGGGCTCTTACATCTCATATCACAATCCACACATTCTTCCAATGTGTCAAGCACATTTGCACTTACTCCGCCATCATCATTTTCAAACAGCTCCCCATTTCTTCCCCCTCCCTCCCCTGTCCGCCCTCCCTCACGAACCCTTGATAAGTTATCAATTATTTTTTCAATACCTCGTATCATCCTCTGTGGTCCTTTACCTGCTTTTCTGTTATTCGTCCCCCTGGGGGGAGATTCTAGGTTGATCCTTGTGATCGATTTCCCCTATATTCCCATACATTTTATAAATACTTCTTCTTGAAATCTTACTTAGATTTATATAATATATAACATATCTATTGAGAGTGAGTGCAGATTGAGTAGGTCTAATGTGTGCAAGTCAGTGAATTACTTAATACGGCTCTTCTTGTCGTATGCTTTGCTCCTCTCTCCAGTGCCCTTTGTTTCCAGAGAGGTCTGGGTCAGGGGAGGCAAGACCCTGATTGGATATGATCCTCATTCTGTATCACATCTAATTACAAAGCAATATAACCCATCTTTATTTATATATCTGAATAGCTATCTATAGACCTTGGACTGAATAAAACTGGCTAATTCAACTCTGATTTCCAGCACTGAAAATAATTCTTTCTAGCCTGATGGATTTAACTTATAAGGATGCATTTTAACTAAGGTGTTGGCAAAGAATTTTGAAAGTCCCATGGATTGCCCAAAGAATCAGACTGTTTTGAAAGTAGTACAGCCAGTGTTCCTTTGGATAAGCACAGCATAGCTTTGATTTTCAGGGTCTAAACTTATGTAGTTAAAAAAAAGGCATGCATGTTGGACATGTCAATAGGATAGACTATCCCTTGAGAAGGCCATCATGTTTGTTAAAGTGGAGGAGCCTTAAAAGAAAAATGCCCTCAACAAGATGGATTGATTTAATGGCTGTAACAATGGGCTCAGGCATAGGAAAAATTGCAAGGATTGTGCAGGGCTTGACAATTGTCATTCTGTCACTTTGGGTTGGAACCAACTCTCTATGACAACTAACAATAGTCCTTACTATATTTAACACAAGAGATCTAATGCATATATATATATAAACATATGGCAGAAAGTTGCAGATACTTGCAAAAATAACTGAAGTTTTGTTTCTTCATGAGTCCTAAAGCAAAATTTTCAGAGAACTATATCGAGCTAAAATTCCCTCCGATTCTATTCCAAAGACTTCTAGCTTATTTAAAGAAAGACTGGGGTTTTAGAAAGGTCTGCTGCTGTTGTTGATGACTGTTGAGTAAGTATCTCCTGCTGGCCTGCTTATGTGTAAGAGAACTAGTGGGCAGTCCCATGTCATCCTCGTGATTATTGGTGCATTTGAGGCCGTTGTGGTGACTAGTGTGTCAAGCCATCTCATTGAGAGTATTGATTGTCTTCACTGACTTTCAAGTTCACCCAAAATTATGTCCTTTTACAGTGACTGGTTTTCCTAATGTTCTTGGATTTCCCCCCCATTTCCCGCCACACTCTTTGTTACATCAAGCCTGACAGGCTATGCCCAGTCACAGTTCATTTTTCTGTGCCTGAACGCTCTTTCCCAGATGCTTCCATGCATCTTTATCTACCTCGTGTGGAGATTTCCTAGATGTGCCCTTTTTTTATAAGACATAACTAACAATTGTCCTCAGAAGCAACTCCCCCTTTCTCCTGGCCCTCCTTGGCTTTATATTTCTCTATAGCATTTATCAACCATCTTACATACGATTTTTACTGATTTATTTTATATGTTACTTTTTGGCAACACAGCATGAGTGATATGATAGCAGAGATTTTAATTTAGTCTACAGCTCTAGCTCTAGTACCTAGAATACTTCCTGACACATAGAAGACATGGGTTAAAATTGCAGTGAATGAGCACATTCTTTACTCAACTCTTAATTCATACCATTCCTTACTTTTTAAACACTGAACAAGTCTGATTTTTAGACCCTAAACACTAAGGGTCTAAATACTAAGTATTTAGGGTCTCATTTCAGTCCAGGAACAAGAAAGAACCTCAAAGTTCAATTTCTTGAAGAGAATATTCATAGATAATACTACCTAACTGGGTGTAATAAAAAATATGAGAAATTCAACACTGCCTTTCAGGATTTCATGTACCACTTTGACTTAAAAAGATAGAGCCCTAAAAATAAGAGTTGGTTGAGTGTGGAGAGAGAGAACAAAAGAAAAGCCATGTCCTATTAGGAAGCAAATGCAATGGAGACAACTTAATGAGATCTAGTCATTAAAAAAGTATTTGACAACTTTCATGCCTAAATCAAATAATATCAAACTAAATAACAAGACATGAGTAATACTATAAAGATATATAAAATAATGCTATAAATAAAAAGTAACCAATATCGTGCTCCTCTTGGTTGTTAAAGGATATTTTTCAGAATGAATTTCAAAATGGAATATTTTGGCCTTAGACTACAGTTTCAGTTGATTAATTCTGGCTATCTACCCGATAGAGTTCTCATTACTCCATTTTTAAAGCCTACCAACATATTTTGTTTTATATAATCGTCTATCAGCCTGGTTTTTCTAAACTCTTCTCCAAGGCTGCAGAGCCCAGCCTTTAACTGTGGCCAGATGGACGAGGTCAAGCCCCTATCTCACTTGGAGAAGGGCTTCACGACATCATTTCCCAATCCTGATAACTGGTGGCAACAGTGCAGTGGGTGGAGGACGAGTGAAATGGAATTCACCGGGTTGATGTGAGGGCTATAGGACATCTTATTAAAACAATAACAGCCTAATGCACAAGGCAGTCTGTACATCCATCAGCCAGGCTCTAACGAGCATGTGGAAATGTCTTCTATGTTCAAAGGAATATGGCTTATCTTTAGCAATAAATGAAAAATAAAATCCTGCAAAGGATGATGTTAAACCAACCAACAAATTCTGCATGTTTCTTCTCTGACCCTTTGAATTATGACGCATGTGAGGAGCAAGTGACTAATGTTTCAGAGGCGATGAGGGGCGGGGCCATTATACCATCTCTTAGAGAAGGAAACATGGTTGCATCTAATACAGAACAAGAAGATAGAGACTTGCATTTTGTTGCTTTTGATTATATCTTGGATGCTGACTTTTTCCTCATACAAAGCAGTTGCAAGCTCCTTATTGTGTCATCACTTAGACAAATTCTTATAAATTGCTGGGCATTGCTTTCAGAAATATTTTAAACATCAGTCTTGTACCCATACATGAAAACTTCCTATTGTTAACGGCCATCAACATAGTCCCTAACTAACGGAAATACCATAGACAAGATTTAACTGTTTTGATCCAGAGGGAGTTTTTTTTTTAAGAATAGATGGTTAGACTATTATTTTACACTGATCTTCTATAATATTAAATACTATATACATACATAAGTAAATATACATATCAAGGGAAATTCTGAATTTGGGTGGGATCTTCCCTGGAACACCCCTTGTAAAAGCAGGTCAGCTTTTATTCATGTCAAAAGGCTATCCATTTTTGTCGCAGGTATTTTAAGATGTCCTTGCTTGCAGTATTCTAGAAATACACAGACGATCACAGTTGAAGTGTTGTACTCTCTGATTAGGCTCCAAGAATCATTGTCACAAATTCCCAGTGTCATTTGTCTATATGCTTACATTTTGCAGAATTTAAAACATGTAAAAAGCATTGTTTCCTAGCTTAGTTCTACCTTATGATCTTATCAACATTTAAAATACTTTTTCAAAAATGCGTGTGGGGAGAGTGGGAACTGGCATGTAATGTTTTCCCTCTGGTGGCAACTTTACCATACATATCCACTTTATTGCATTTGAGTTGGGGTGCTGAAGAAGAATACTGAAAGTACCACGGATTCCTAAAAGACAAACTGATCTATCTTGGAAGAAGCGCAGCCAGAGTGCTCCTCAGAGACACAGTGTCCTTATCTACAACGCAGCTTGTTCAGGGCCACTGGCTCAAACAAAATCAACCACAAAGAGAGAGTGGGGAAATGCACAGAGAAAGACAGACAGACAAGAAAGGATCTGTTAAATAATCCATCTGTAAAAATATTGATAAGCTAGGAGGAAAATTCTTTATTGTATAGCCTAGTAGCCTAGTCAGTACTCAAAGAGTTCTACTCCATTTCAATCCAGACACTTTATCGAGAACTAGAAGTAGACACTTGAAGCAGACACACTGTGGGGATGCAAAGCCCATTCTCCCAATCTCTGCACACAGTTGCCATGTTGGTATCAGGTGCCATTAAGGTGGCTCTCACTCGTGGTGACATTACTCAGGACAGAACAAAAATGCTGACTGCTCCTGGGGGAGCCTCACAATTGTTCATTGGTTGAGTCTGTTGTTGCAGCCACTGCGTCAATCCATTTTGTTGAGAACCTTCCTCTCTTTGCTGATCCTTTGCCTGGCCAACTTTGTTGTCCTTCTCTAGGGACTAGTCTCTTCTGACAACATGTCCAAACTATATGGGACAAAGTCGTGCCATCCAAATTTTTTTTTTTTGATGGTTAAAAAATTTTGGGTTTTATTGTTTTTGCTAAACAATACTTTTAAAAAATCATTTTGAAGGCAGGGCTTGAATTATTTAATTTTGATCCATTTATTTAATTAAAAAAAAGGAAGGGGAGAGAGATCATGGCCAAAAATAAAAAATAATAATGACCTCCCCCACCCCCACCTTTAGCCAGTCACACGGGCATCACCCATATTCCACTTGGCTCCTGGGAGTCAGGTGGTGGTCCCCTCCACGCCCCACGACCACCTGAAGGTCTGGGGGCACCAGGCACCTGTGGTCGTGCTCAGTAGGTTAGTCAAAACCAGACTGGTGGGCTACTGTCTAGAGAATTGCCCAGGCTTCCTGCCCACCAGCTGAGCAGATACAAACTGTGAAAAGCTTGTAAAACCTTTAGTGGGGAGGAGCAGCACAAGAGGAGAGGCTGGCGGCCGCAGACAGACAAACTGCCATCACCCAAGCTTTTTGTTGGGCTAGCGACTCTGGAAATGGATTTTAAGAAAAGGGTTGGTGGGCTCCAGGCTCCTTATAAGAGTCACCCATGGAGGAGGAGCTGAGCTGTGCCGTGCAAAACAGTTCTTCCTGCACAGGGCACAGGAGTGGGGGGCCGTCTCTATGGCTGGGGGAGCGAAGAGGCGGGTCTTCTAGTACCATGAAGTAAGACAAAGGCAGAGGGGCGAGTCCTGAGGTTCTGGCCAAATGCGAGGCTGGCCCGCACAGGTGAGGACTACAAGAGTCAAGGACCCTCAAACCCCGAATCTCAATTGGAGATTCTCACAGGGAACTATGTCACATTAGGTGCCTGGCTACAGGGTGGGTGGGGAAGGCAATGCTTCTTTATTTTGGAGGGAGGAGGTGGGAGGATCGGCCATGATCTAGTAAAAAGAGACCTGCAAGAAGCAGAAAATATTTAGAGAACATTTAATATATATTTTCATATATATATTTAAAGTTAAGAAAAATAAAACTAATTCAAGCCATGCCCTGTGCAAAAAAAAAAAAAAGAGGGGGGAGAAAAAAAATGCAGGTGGGGGCTAATTTTTTTCTTTTTTTTAAGTGAGACCCCTGTCTGCTGCTCTGGTCTCAACTTAAGTATCACAGTCAGCTTGTTACTTTTATTTTGGGAGAGAAGATGTAAAAGTTTCTTTCAGTCACTCAGAAGGCAAGTGTAGCCACTTATAAAAACAGAACAGGGAACAGACCCAGGACAGGAAAAGTCAAGAGTCGGCAGAGCAGAGCGGGAAGGAACGGGCATGTTCAAAAATAAAATTAACAAGGTGACTGTTCCAGAAGGGGGCTGTGAAAAGGACATGGTGGACCGAAGTCGGTTAGTCAAGTAATGATTCAACTTTTAAATTATTCTCTTGTTCTTTTGTGTTGGGTGTTTTGTTTGTTCAAGTCTAAGATTTGGAAACGCTGGCCCTTCGTTAACAAGAGCCAACAGGAACTATAGGACCCCTTCCCTCCCCCGGCCTGCTCCGCTGCAGTCGCGGCCGCCTCCCGGGCTGGGTCTCGGAAGAGTCCTCCAGGTGTGTGGACTCAGGATGACAGGGCAGCCTCCTTCTGTGGTTGCTGGGCTTGTGAACGCTGCAGTATCTTTTGGCTTTCCACGTCTCTAAAATGTTTTTCAACTATTTTGCGTACATGGCTCAGTGCGCTCCCCTCTTTGCCTTTACAGTTTTCCACTTGATATGGGGGTGTAATAACAACTTCTTCCATGACTACGATGTTTTTTTCTTGCCATTTACAGTCTTTAATGGTCTTGTGAATGGTCTGGAAGAGCTGCTGGCCCTCTAGGGAAACACCAGCGCGGATTGCATAGGCCTGGCTCAGCTTCTCCTCCTCCTCTGTCCGTGCTTTGCTGGCAAGCTTACTAACATTGAGTGCAGCTAGAGGAGGAGGGGGTTCTGTTCGGTCATTAATTATTTCCACTTCTGAAACATACTGTAAGTTTATGAGCAAGATGTCTGCATGGTTGGGCTTTCCACTTGAAGAAGGACATTTTAGAGCCAGCATCTTGGACTGGTAATCGAAGGCCACCACCTCGCCCTGCAGCCGCTGCTCCTGGCAAGTCCGGCGCGACACCTGGCTCCCAACGCTGAAGCACTCGCCCGGAGGAGCCGCCATCTTGCGAGAGCAGCCGCGGCCGGCGGCGGCGGCGGCAGCAGCGGGCGAAAGCCGGGCCCCCAGTCGCCATCCAAATTTTAAAGAACATTCTGGATATGCTTTTTCCAACACAACAGTTCCCTACCTTAGAAACATATTGAGCTATATCACATGGATGTGACCGTTGGGTTGCTATCAACACATAATAAACTTCAAATATAGCATTTTGTAAGGTACCTAATAATTTTCATTATATTTTACTCTTTGAAACCTTCTGTTAAAATCTTATTTGGTATCAGCTCCTCATTAAATCTACTCTTGACATTGTCCCTAAATCCAGCTGGGATATACTCAAGGTTGTACTTGGACTCTCATGGACGTGTTTTCAAATTTTAAATAGACAGGTGTTAGTCTAGCTTCCAGACACAAATTATGAGATTAGACTTAAGGATCTAATTCTGAAATTCTGGCCAGTGAAAATCCTTATGAATAGTTATTCTTAAGGATTGAATGACAGAATTTGGCAAGATCAACAAAGTACTCTTCACTGGAGATGCGTTCTCAACAACATCAACTACACACCCGGATGGCATTCACAGGAATCAAATCAGCAGCATCTGTGGACAGAGACATTGAAGAAACTCCGTTTTTATCAGTCAGAACAAGGATGGGAGTTGACTGTAGAACTATCATAAGTTTCTGTTTTGCAAATTCAGACACAAGTTGAAAACATGTCCATGAGAGTCCAAGCATAGCCTTGAGTATATAAAGTTGAATATGTCCATGAGCACAGTCACCCAAGCGTCACCAGCATATGATGAACTGCAAGGAGAGAAGAAACCAATCAAGTGTTAAACATGAATGATGTTATGGGTAAGACATTTCATGTCTCAAACATCAGAGGAAAACGAATGGAATACACAGAGATGTTGTACAAAAAACAACGGTCAATGTCCAGCCACATCAGGTACTAGTATGTGATCAAGAATCGGTGCTACTGAAGAAAGAAGTTCAAGCTTCACAGAGGCATTAGGAATTGATGCCTTTAGACTCCAGGAATTGATGGAATACTAATTGCAATGTTTCAACAAATGGGTGGGATGTTGGAAGCATTCACTAATCTGTGCCAAAATATTTCAAAAGCGAACTGAAAGAGACCCATATTTGTACTAATTCCGAAGAAAGATGACTCAACAGAATATGGAAATTTCAGAACAATATCACTAATATCACATGCAAGGAAACGTTTTCTTACAATATATTTTTTAATGGTTACAGCAGTATATCAACAGGGAGATGCCAGAAATTCAAGTTGAATTTGAAAGAGGATCTGGAATAAAAGATATAATTTCTGAACTCAATTGGATCTTGGCTGAAAGCAGAAAAGATCACAAAGTGTTGACTCTGTTTTATTGGCTCTGGCAAGGCATTTGTCTTAGGGCATCATAAAACATTATGGATAACATTGTGAAGAATGGGAATTGGAGAACTCTTAATTCTGCCTGTGTGGAACCTATTTATAGGCCAACAAGCATTTTAAACAAACCAAAGAAATGTTGCTTGGGTTAAAATCAGGAAAGTTGTGAGTCAGGGTTGTAACCTGCCACCATATGGATTCAATCAGGGCTTGGTAAATGAACCCCAAAGTTGGACTCCAGGAAGAACATGGCATCGGGATTGGAGGGAGATACAACCTGCGATACACAGATACAAGTTGCTTGTTGAGAAGCCAAGAGGACTTGAAGTGCTTACTGATGAAGATCAAAGATTGTAGTCTTCAGAATGGATCATACTTCAACATAAGGAAAACATGAATTCTCACAAGTGGACCAATAAACAACACCATGAGAAGTACAGATAGGATTCAAGTTGTCAAGAATTTCTTTCTTTGTTTTGAGGTCTGCAATTGATGCCAGTGGATAGTAGTCAAGAAATCAAAGGATCGATGCCTTAAAAAAACCTGCTGCAAAAGGTCTCCTGGACATGTTCAAAAGCACAAAGACACTTTTCAGAATAAGGTGATTTGAGGAGTGAGGCCATAGTTTCAGTCATGACATATCCATACAAAATCTGGACAACTAAGAGAAGGCCAAAAGTGAACTGATGTCCCTGAAGCAGGGTGTTAGAAAACAACACTGAACACTAAAGACTGTCAGACAAATGGACAACTCTCCTGGAATGAGTACAGCCAGAACAAATTTGTCATTGGACGCAAGCATGTTGCAATTTCATTTGATGTACTTTAGACATGCTATCACTGGGGACCAGTCCCTAGAAGACATACTGCTTGGAAAACTCGTCAAGACAAAAGAAGTAGATGCTTCAAAAAATGTATGAACACAGTAGCTGCAGTAGCATGCTCAAGCATAGTGGTGGCTATAGGGCTGGCGGAAGACTGGGAAGTATCTTGTTCTGGCTTTACTGTGCGGCACAGTGACTCCGGACACCTAACAATAGCAGTAGCAACAGCATAGCACCTCACAGAGAATATGAGCCACCTGTATTTGAGGCTCTGGTTCTTCAATAAGGAAGATCAAGTATATGACCTTAGATAAATGACTTGCTCTACTTCTTGGAATCTCAGTTTTCTTTTCTGAAATATTTAAATTATAATACTGTGGTCTGAAATCCATGGATAAATAATCCAACTGATCCATGAGAATTAAAAGGAACTGATGAACATTTAGGCATCTAATAGTGCCAGGCTCATTTTAGCATCTTAATAAATTATTTTCTTTCCTAGAAATCCAACATCCAAATCACATCATGCTTTGGTTTTCAAATTACACTGATAATTCACATCTAACTAGGTAGCACTTTTTATGTAAGAATACTTGCTTTATAATTTGTCTACTTTAATACTCCATTTTATAATTAGACTCTATTTATGACTGTTTCATATTTTTACCTAATACTCCATAGTTCTGTTTATTATAGCTCCTGCCAGATTCAATAAGAGCTCAAATTTCTAGCAACTAAGTTGGGCGTGAATGACTTTTGTCATTATTGTATGTCTTCCTACACTTACCTGGAAAAGTAATAGTCACACTTAACATCTATAATTATACTTGAGATGTTACTGAAACCTTGACCCACTTTATCTGTTACTAAAACTTGTCTTTATATTTTAAATATGAGGCCCAGGTACCTACAGCATAAGTATCACTATCCATGAGAAGCTATGGAAACTTCCAGTCACCAAGTTTACTAAAATGCAGCTTAAAGGAAAATAGGTAGTATCTCCTGAAATATTTAAATTCTATATATTAGTGTGTTTCTATGTTTAATTTTTAAATTGGTTATCTATGTGTTATAATTGTTCATATTTTTATTCACATTTTATATATTTTCCCTTTAACCTTTTGATCTGTTGATTTTAATTGACAAACAAGCCTCCAGCCATTGAAGAATATTGCATGTAGAATAATGCTATAAAGTCCCATAAATGGTTATCTTACTTCTCTTAGAAGCATGCAAAATATTTTCTAAATCAGTGTCTGCAGAGTCAATGAGAATGGAGGGAAGCAATAGAATAATTCATGACATACATGCCAATATATTTACCTCCATTTGCTTTTTATCCAATTTCCCCCCTCACTTTACTTGTGAAGATTTAGTAAGTAAACAAAGTGCTTGATAATCTCATTTACCATGCAAATTAATTCTGCTTGTATGTCATGGAGTGTCTTGTTAAATTACCTTTGTGAAGATACTCAGACTTTTTCTTAAGGAGAAAATAATTTGAGGAAATTTTTAAAAACAGAAGTGTGGGATTATAGACTGGCCTGCATAATTTTGTGTACACACAGTATGTATTCTCATTTAGTAACTAACTAAATCAAATGTTAACACCATGGGCAAGGTTGATTTTAGCCAATACTTATGAATGGAAAGGTTTCATGGAGCGTACAGACTAAGGACGAGACTAGAAGAAAGATGTGGTCCACTTCCGGAGGACTAGCCGTTTAACATGTTGGGAACAGCAGACGGGCGTCGTATGAGAGTGTTGAAGGTTGAACTCCTCCTACTGGAAAGTACTAAAATATGATGAGAGAAGAGCTGCCTCCTTGAAGCATGAGACGCCTAATGACATGGATAAGCAAAGCCTTCAGGACCTGCATGTGCTGGGATGCTACAACTCAAAAGAAGACGACATGAATATGTAAGCATATTACTAATATATAAAAACATACAATGCATGAAACATGGATATAAGATCATCGGAAGGCACCCAAATGGAAATGTTGTTGTTCTTAGAGGCCATCCTGTCTCTGCTGACTCATAGCGGCCCTGTGTGCGTACAACAGAACAAACACTGCACAGGCCATGCCATCCTTACAATTGCTCTAACCATCTGAGTCTACTGCGGCCATCATCTTGCTTAAGGTTTTCCTCTTTCTCACTTCTCTTCTACTTTACAAGCATTATGTCTTTTTTTAGGGACTGGTCTCTTCTGATTACATGTTCAAAACACATGAGATGAAGTCTCATCATTCTTCACATGAAATTGAATACATAAAAAATTGATATCCTAGGTATTAGTTTGTTGAAATGGGCTGAAACTGGCTAACTGGTCTCAGACAATCATATGGTTTCCTATTATAGAAATGGGAAATAAGATAAGATATAATAATTATTTATAAACTATCAAGGGACCAGGGAGAAGGGGGGAGTGGGGAGGGAGGGGGAGGAGGGAAAAAAAGAGAAACCGAGCTGATTCCAGGAACCCAACTGGAAGGTGAATTTTGAGAATGACGAGTGCAACCAATGTATAAGGGTGCTTTGCTCAATTGATGTATGTACGGATTGTGATAAGAGTTGTATGAGCCCCAACAAAAAGATTCATTAATTAAAAAAAAAGAAAAAAGAAATGGGAAATTCAAGTAAATGGTTTAGTATTCATCATCAACAGGAACATATACAAGATCTATCATGTACAACAATAATTAAAATTTACACACCAGCCATTAATGTCAGAGATTAAGAAATTGAAGAATTCCATCAACTTCATCAATATGATCAAATAAACAAGATGTGTTGATAATTACTGGTGATTATAATGTGAAAGTCAGAAACAAGATAGGTCAGTACTTGTACAACCTCTTGGTGTAAAAATTATATGGAAGATAACTTTTGTAAGATCAATAACTTCTTCATTACAAAAACCTTTTTTTCAACAATGCAAATTATGACTGTAAATGTGAACCTCACAGGATTCAAATGACTCTGTCAGTGGGAAGAGATGAGGGAGAAGCACAGTATCATCAACTGAAACAAGTTCAGGGTCGACTGTAGAACAGACCACCAATTGCTCACATGTCAGTTCAGGTTGAAGCTGAAGAAAATGAAAACAAGTCCACAGGAGTCAAAGTTTAACCTTGAGTCTATCCCTCCCCCTGAATTTAGAGACCATCTCAACAACCGATTCGAAGCATGGGACAGTCTTGGTCTACAATACTATGAACAACAAATATGAAGAAAGTAAAAAGTCTTTCAAAATACCAAAATGTGCAACATAAGAGACTCTGAAACTTGTTTGTGGATATAAAGTAGTTAAAACAAATAGAATAAATGATAAAGCAAAAGAGATGAACAGAAAATGTCAAAGGGAAGCTCAGGAAGAAAAACTCAACCCCCCAAATTAATTTCCATCATGTTGATTCCAACTCAGAATAAAGTATTATAATGGAATATGAAAAGACATGGAGTTAGAAAATTGAAAAAAAGAGCATGATACATATTACTAAAACTGAAGTAAATCAAGAAAAATCAAAGTCTCAATTTTTAGTTGTGAAAGATTCGATGGGCAAGATATTGAGTGATGCAGGAAGCATCTAGAGAAAGCTGAGAAAATACACCTTTACCAAAAAGAATTTGTTGACATGGAATCATGTTAGAAGGTAACATATGACCAAGAACTGTGAGTATTGAAGGAAAGATTACACTGTCCTGAAGGCATTGGTAAAAACAAGGTTCTAAAAATTGACTGAATATATATTTAAATGTTTTAACAAATTGATGCAGTCATGGAAGCACTCAATAATATATGCCCAGAAATGTGCAAGACAGCTACCTGGCCAACTAATTGAAAATGATTTATATTAAAAAAAGAGGTGACTCAATAGAATGAAATCAATTATCAATCAATGTCATTAGTATCACAAACAAGTAAAATTTTGCTCAAGAAAAATAAAAAAATGATTGCAGAAGTACATCAACATGGAGTTGCCAAATATTCAAGCTAAATTCAGAAGAAGGTGTAGAATGACAGCTTTCATTGTTCATGTGAAATAGATCTTGGCCGAAAGCCGAGGATACCAGAGAAAGATCTGCTTTTGTGTAATTGATTATGCAAAGGCATTTGACTGTGTGAATTATAACAAACTAGGGATAACATTGTGAAGAATGGGAATTCCCAAACACTGTACTGTGTGCTAATTCAGAACCTATACATAGACAATGAGGCATTTGTATGAACAGAACAAGGTGTTACTGAGATGTCTGAAAGCCGGAAAGGTATGTATCAGAGTTGTATCCTTTTACTCAATCAGTACGCTGAGCAATTCATCTGAAAAACTGGGCTCCATGAAGAAGAACGTGGCTTCAAGGTTGGAGTAAGTAATAATCTCGGTATGCAGATGACACAACCTTGTCTACGGAATGCCAAGAGGACCTGAAGCACTTACTGATGAAGATCAAGCACTACAGCCTTCAGTGTGGATTATAACTCATGCTAACGGAAACCAGAACCTTCACTACTAGACCAGTAGATATCACGATAAATGGAGAAAAGGCTGATGTCAAAGATTTTCATTTTACATGGATCACAGTCAGTGCTAATGCAAACAGAATGGCTAAATGGTCTATTGCCTTGGGAAAATCTGCTGCGCAAGAGCGCTTCAGAGAGTTGAGGAGCGAAGGGGTGTCTTTGCGGAGTGAGATGTCCCTGACTCAATCAGGAGTATGTTCAATCACCTCGTGAGTACGGGAACGCTGGACCGTGAATAGGAGAATTTCCCTTTGAACCTGCCTTTCCTCTGTGATGCTTGAGAAGACTATAGAGAGTACTTGGACAGTCAGAAGAACAAACAAATTTATCCTGGAAAAGTACAACCACGTTTGCCGGAAGAGACGATGCCCTGAAGAAGAACATTATTCTTTGTAGAATGTCAGAGTTTAGAAGCCCCCCCGGAAAGGTGGATTGACATAGTGGTGGAAATGATAGGCTCAAATCAAACAATTGTGAGGATGGTGCAGGACAAGGCAGTGTTTCATGCTGTTTTGAACATAGGATCACGGAGAGAACAGACTGGAGAGCTCCTGCCAACAGCGGGGTAATAGTCCTTGGTGAGGTCTGAAGAATTTAAAAAGGAAGGATCGATCCAAAGGGGGGGGGGGGCGGGGGCTGGCGGGGGAAGAGCATAAATAAATTTTCAATCTCTGCTATGCCACAAAATGATGTGGTTTGCTGTCCCCATGATCCTCCAGGATAAATCTTGACCTGAGACAAGAAGATGGTTAAAGTGATTTCGTTCAATACTTTGATTCTTGGTGACAGCCCACTTCGGAAGCTGTTGGCAGCAGTTTAAAGGAGCATGACTTTTTAATAAGGGCAACCTTTATCTTGTTTCTAAGTCCTCCTATATACTTTGATCTCATTTCTTTTGACTGGGCTCCGGTCCGGCTCCCAGGGCCACTTCCTTTTCTGTATCCTCTCTTTCACACCAGACCTCTGCTATATTCCTCTTCTTGTTTGCCTCTTCTCTAGAAATGCATTGTTGATGCCTGCCTGCACCATAACATAGTATTGTGACGCTGAACATACATTGAGAAATTATTTAATTCGTCATCTTCCTGTTAGATGTTTAAAGACCAGGGATCAAAGCAGATTTTCTCAATTAAATATTAAAGGCATGCCTTGACGATTGCTCATGCTTCTTTTTGTTTTCCTCCTTATAATGTTTACTGGTGGTGTGTTTTCTGCAAATGAAGATAATCCTTATGTAGATTATGGTCTTGACCAGCCAAAAGTTTTCTTCATCGTTAATTGCCCTTCCTTCCGTTACGGGATTGTGTGCTTTGTCTTTACTCTTTGATACACTTGTACTTTTTTGCATATCACTCAGGTCTTCACGTGGAATGAGAGATGGTCTGCACTTGGATAGCCACTTGTTTGGAAGGAGCTCCTTATTCTTTTTCAATCCAGAGAGTCTGAGGATTGCCTGAGTTCCTTGAAGTAGAGAGAACAGGGTCATTTATCATATAGAAAAGTAAGGAAGAATGCCATCTATCTTATAGAAATGCTCATATGGAATTAAGATATTGACTTGGAAACCACTTCTCATCTAGGTTCTACTCTTGACCTTTCCTTCGTGCATCTGCTGCCACTGTCGGAAGCAGTCACCTCTGCTTCTAAACCAGTCCTGGTGTGAAAGTCGGAAGCCTAATGTGTTTTCTCCCATGGAGAGAGTGTTAGTTTTGTTGAAGTTAAAATGTTACACATTTGTTTAAGCCCATTAAGCATTAAATACCTTTTCTGGTATATGAAACCTAATTTCAACAGGAAAAAATGTGTTTTAGGATCAAAACCAATGATTAAAAATTCACATTCTAACTCACTTGATTGGTTAAAAAGTTTCAGTCTGACAGAATTTAGCAGTTTTAAACAATCTGAATTTCCTGTTGTGATGTTTGTGGGTGGAATTTCAAAGAAGTGAATTTCTTTGCCTGACAGTCTCTTGCTTAGCCTTGACATGAAGGGTTTATATATCATGATACATAAGAGATAACAGCTCATTATCAAATGTTGGCTAAGCTCACCCCGCAACCTCCAGTGTGGTGAGAAAGAAAAAAAGTAGATCCTTCATAATGTGAGAGCGAAAGAAGAGTTAGAAGGTGAAGGTTCTGAACAAGGGATTGCCTGGTTGACAGCAAGTTATTTATTTCAGCTTTCTGTAAGTCACACTGCACATCTACCAACTGCTTTCTGCCCTTGTTTCTAAAGTATAGAAAAGTCCTTGAGGAAATGCATTAAGTGTTGAAGTAGAGTCTGCTTACCATTGAGAGGAGCGTGTTAGAATACTCACCTTCCATTTTTGTGCAAAAGAATCAACCTATATTGCTGAAAATGCATACAGTGAAGATCTTTACTACTAAATGGTGTGTGTCATAGGCCAGTTACTGAGGAAGAGATGAAGAATATTTTATCTGATAAATCTACAAAAATTCAACTTTCCATAGCTACAGAAATTTCTCTCTTAGAAGGAGAGGAAAAAGAACTATAGATTACATATGGGCACATCCATATTTAATAAAACTTACTAATTTGTCCATGTTAAGATCAGAAAGAATATGCCAAAATGTGAATTTGTTTTACAAACTTGTCCAGTATGTGGGTACACAGTGTGAACCACTTAGGGTACATTTATGTACAGCACAGCAAGCACTAGAAAGTGTGTATAGGAGAGTGGGTTAAATGAAAATGACCAGAGTCATCATCAGATAATTCAGATGAAGCTTGAGGGTGTGAAAGAATAGGGCCAGGCCTATTTCAGTCATCAAGAGAAAGTGTTAAATACATGTTTCCTTGGTTAGGAATAGGTCTGATTGAGCAACGATTTTTTTGTTTGTTTGTATTTGTGGTATTTGAGATGAGAGTAGCTATGTATTGTGAGTGCCTGGTGGGTATCTAATGCTGTGTGAGTTTGGTGGAGGCAGGGTACTCTGTATTACTACACTGACTCCTCACTTATCAACTCTCTCATCATCTGACATTTATTACAATAATAAATCTACTCTCCAACTAATTTTCACATTAATGACATAATGCAACTCCCAACACAACTCATCTTGCATTGAGATGGGAGTTGAGAATAACACTGATTTTGATGATCAAGGTTATGTGTCAACTTATCTGGACCATGATTCTCAGTGACCTGGAAATTATATAATGATGTGATTTGGGAGTTATATGGTGATGTAGTCCTCTGCCATTTTGTGATTTAACATGATCATCCTCTGTTTTTCTATAATGCCAATTTTCATATAATGACCTGGGTTCATAATTTAATTGCCTAAATAACGTTACAAGGTTGTGACAGAAATCTATATAAAGTAATTTTGCAAGCATAGCAATGTACATTACATGTACTAAAATATGATACAAATGCCGATTAATCAAATTATTGAACATAGGAACAAGAAAAAGGCATGTGATAAGAATGAGATAGCCAAATTAATTACTATTAATTCGATTTAGAGGAGTGGTAAGGAACCACTTTGAAGGTAGAATGAATAAGATTTGTAACAGATTAGACATAGGTATGTGTCCATATTAACAACATAGCACTGCCTACTATATTTTGAGAGGACCCCTGGTGGTCCTTTCAATAGTGGTTGCTTGTTGGGTTGTGATATGTATGGTTCACAGTTTGAAACTACCAGCAACTCCTGGGAGAAAGACTAGGCCTTCAGAAACCCATAGAGGGCTTCTTGTGAGTCAGCATTGACTTGATAGCAGTGAGAACATATTTTGAGTAATAAATCCAATGGAGTATATCAGCAAGGAATAATCACTCCTCATGAAAATCAAAGCCAACAAAGAGAAAAACATTTTCAAGCACTATATGAGGAGACTTCAAAAAAGTTCATGGAAAGTTACCATTATCTTTCCATTTCATTCCACCGGAAAATTTCTGAAGTCCCTTTATATTGTAAGAGTAATGTTATAAATCCTACAAGAATTGAGAGAAGAATTGATAAGAAAAGTGTTATTGTTTTGAAAAAAAATTGGTAAATAATTATGACGACTAAGAGGAAGGCAACCCAAATGTCTGTCCTATGGAAAATAGAGGAGTAAGCAATAGGGCATATTCACAGTGGCAAATTATATAGAAATCAAAGTGAGTGACATAGAGTGACAGACAATATGAGTAAAATTTAGTAATGAAATTATTAAACAAAAAAGTAAATTCTAAACAATTATATGTCGATGCTAATTTTGATAGGGTCAGACATCAAAGATATGCTTTTCAGGAGCACAAATAATTTTAGCAAAAGAAATTTTTGAGTGATTGTTCCCTTGCATATGGGAATACTTTCTGATGTCAAGGATCCAGTATTTGTGAAGAGTTTTATCTTATTACAAATTAATGAAATAAAAATAATTATGACCATTTTTGAACTAACACTAGTGAGTGATACAAACCTAGTATTATGATGCATTCAATTATACCTAAAGGCCAAACGGTGCAAATATTACGACCTGGCCGATAAACACATGTAGGGTTAATTTAAGAGTGGAGCGATAAATGGCTCGGTGTGCCTCACCTTTCTAGTTCTTGGGTCTCTTGCTTTCTGGTCGGACCAGGGTGCAGCTGCCTTAGCCAGTTCCCTAAATTTGCTGGCAAGACTCAGTTCCTGCAAGACATCCCTGAGGAGAAGTCACATGGACCTACCCCGATACAGCCCTGGGTGCTGGAGCACCCGTGTGGAGACCCCTGCCAGTGCTCAGATCTTACACATTCACTGACTCGGTTTTCCTCCCACAGTTGGCATCATAGTATGTGTTTTTTTGAGATGGAGGAGGACTTTGTGGACTGGTGTTGGACATAAGGGTTAATGTTGGACTTGTGGGCTTGGACAGCACTGGGTTGGGATGTTTTCTTGATGTTCACTTAACCTTTATATAAAACTCTGTCTTATACACGAGTTTCTGTGAACTAGTTTCTCTAAAGTACACAGACTAACACAAGACCCATATTTAAAAAATAAAATACACTTTACAAAGAGGCCTTAACAAAAATTCCACACACAAAAAAACCAAAATATAAATCCACTCCCATCTAAATGATTTAGACTCAGAGAGACTCTCTATAGCACAGAATAGAACTGCCTAGTAGGTTTCCTGGGCTCCAAAATTTTACAGGAATAGAAAGTCTCATGTTTCTCCCACTAAACTAAGATGAGACAATATAAAACACAAACAACTATTGTGCTAGAGTAGTAATTGTGTGGTTTTTTTCTCTTTCAATATTTCTAAAATATTTCGATGGAAACAAACATTTGTAACTCATAAAAAGTGGTATGCAGAATCGTGGGTCTGTATGTCAATATGCTTTCACAACCATAAAAAAGATGAATGAGATTACTTATAATTAGTTGACATTGCAACAGCTCATGGCCATTCCCGTAGCTGATGGGCTTCAGAGGAATCACCATTGACCTTGCATTGACAAATAATTTAAGACACAATCAAGAAAACAGATGTGTAGCTCTTTGTGAAATCATATGCCAAACCCAGTTAGTAATGAAAATGTATATTTCTTACTAGAAATATCTCTATTTGGCGTTAACCCAGAGGATTTAGGTGTTGCACTTCAAAACAAGACAGCAATAGATCAACGAGATCACCTGCTTAGTGATTTCTGTGAAGGGTCTTCACATAAATGGGTTTGGATCAACATACATATCATGGACATTTGAGTCCATTAGTTGAATGTTGATTGCAGAAAGCCAATAATAAAACAGCATGATCCATAATAGAAGTAAATTGATTGGACATCTTGATAATGACGTTCTTTATTTAAAGATTTTTAGGCATCTTGATAATAAAGCATGGTATTGCTGCAAGCTTGGATTCAACATATTCAAAAGCTCATTCAGAATTAGAAGACTGTTATGCTGAATTATGCCTTTATCAAAGATATAGCTGGAAACCTTTCATTCACAGATATTTTAGACCATTTCCACCTTTCCTCTCAGCTTTTAAAATACAAGGCATGTTATCACTTTAAAAGATAATGGTAATTTCCATTACATTTGAACAACACAAAGTGAATTAGATCAGTGGTTTACTTTGCTACACTGTATCACATATATTTCCCCCATAATTTGGTATTTTCATTCTAGTATGCCATCTGTAATACATATAAATCAGTAGATTTCACAGTATATTTATGCTGATTTTACTTGCCCAGTAATTGAAAAAAAATTTTAATCATGAGTATGGTAAGCAGTAGGTTTCAGAAAAAGTCTCTTTAGAGAGTTTTAAAAAATCCTTTTCCTTTCTCCTATGGACTGTTATGAAAATAAAAGTTAAAAAATATTTTAATGAATTAACTATTTATAATTTCAAATTAGTCACATTAAAAACATTTTTTCCCTTCTTGATAGTTAAAGGCTATGCCTTTCAATGATAGGCACAGGAGGCTGTATGGAACAATAACATGTTATAGTTATAAAGAAAGCAAGTGGGTTTGAATCCTCATGTTGTTGCTGCTTTTTGGGGGAAATCATTTAATCCACTGAATGTCATTTTTTTAACTTGGAGTAGGAAGAAGAAAAAAGCAGCCAACAACATAGTTCATAGGTTGAACCAATCAAAATTTTAAATAAAAAATAAATAAGGAACTGGTCGAATGAGTGAAGCTTTTGCTGTTTTAAGATCAATGAACTTGTTACTCCTTCAGTGCAAGAACACTTTGTTCCATTAAACTGGCATTTCATGATGCTCACCTTCCCCACATGATCCCTGAAGACAAATGGGTGCATAAGCAAATGTGGTAAAGAAGACTGATGGTGCCCCGCTATCAAAAATATAGCGTCTGGGGTCTTAAAGGCTTGGAGGCAAACAAGCAGACATCTAGCTCAGAAGCAACAAAGCCCACATGGAGGAAGCACACCAGTCTGTGTGATCACAAGGTGTCGAAGGAATCAGGTATCAGGCATCAAGGAACAAAAAAATCATATTATTGTGAATAAGGGGGTGTGCAGATTGGGGACCCAAAGCCCATCTCTAGACAATTGGACATCCCCTTATAGAAAGGTCGCAGGGAGGAGACAAGCTAGTCAGGGTGCAGTGTAGCAACAAAGAAACATACAACTTTCCTCTAGTTTTTAAATGCTTTCTCCCTCCCACCCACCCCCCGCCCAGTATCATGATCCCAAGTCTACCTTAAAAATCTGGCTAGACCAAAGAATGTACACTAGTACAGATAGGAACTGGAAACACAGGGAATCCGGGACAGATGATCTCTTCAGGACCAGTGGTGAGAGTGGTGATATTGGGAGGGTGGAGGAAGGTGTGGTAGAAAGCAGGAACTGACTACAAGGATCTACATATAATCTCCTTGCTGGGGCATGGACAACAGAAAGGTGTGTAAAGGGAGACATCGGACAGTGTAAGATATGACAAAATAGTAACAATTTGTAAATTATCAAGGATTCATGAGGGAGGGGAAAAATGAGCTGATACCAAGGGCTCAAGTAGAAAGAAAACGCTCTGAGAATGATGATGGCAACAAATGTACAAATGTGCTTGACACAATAAATGTATGTATGGATTGTAATAAGAGTTGTATTAGCCCCCAAGAAAATGATTTGTAAAAAAAAATCAATGAACTTGTACCAATCTCTCCTGCTAGAACAAAGTAGTAGAGTTCACTTAGCCACCATAATCCAAAAAACAAAAAAACCCACTGCCATCAAATTGATTCCAACTCATAGTGACTCTTTAGGACAGAGGAAAACTTCCCCTTATGGTTTCTGAGATTATAAATCTTAAATAGACCAGAACAGTCTCATCTTTATATGCTGTGGAAATTCTTGGATTCAGTGCAAGAGAGTAAATAAACAAATATGATACAGACATGTACCAAAGTATAAACTTAGCATCTGAACAAAACTTTCTGTCGTGTTATGAAAATGAATATCTTCATAATTTTAATTGAATTTATAAGAGAAATCATGTTTTACAGAAGAGACAGAAATTTTAAAAAGCAGGAACAGGTTAACCATTAGACCAATGTAGATAACCACTTTTATCATTTTGGGATAGGGTTTTCTAACCTATTTTCAATGTATATCACTGAAATGCAGATATCTTTAAAGTAAGATTATAGGAGATATATGTTTTGTAGAACTATTTTTAGCAGTTAGCAATTCATGAAAATGGTGCATCTTGTTCTATATAGAATGTCTGCATTGTTTGTCACTGTTAGGGAGGATTCCATTTTATAGATGCATAAGTTACTCAAGTATAACCTACATTTTTGCATTTTACTTATTTTTAATTTTTTCTATTATAAATAATATTGTGTTTATAAATTCATCATATGATTGGGGAATATTTTCCAAAGAATTTCTGAATTAAATAAATTACTTACAATTGCACATCAGAATGTTTCTAGTAATTTTACACCTAACAGCAAAGCCATGGTATTTTTCAATTACCTCATTTGAATGTGAAAGTTGATGTTAAATAAGGAAGACAGAAGAAAACAGATACCTTTGAATTGTGATGTTGACAAAATATATTGAAATACCATGGACTGCTAAAAGGACGAACAATATGCTTTGGAAGAAATTTGGCCTGCATGCTCCTTAGAGGCATGGGTAACACGGTTCTGCCTTACACACTGTGGGCATGTCATCAGGAGAGACCAGTTCCTGAAGGCCATCATGCTGTAGTAGAGTGGAGGGCAGTGAAAAATAGGAAGGGCCTCAACAAAATGGACTGATCCAGTGGTTGCAAAAATGGGCTCAGGCCTAGGAACAATTATGAGGCTGTCACAGGACCGAGCGGAGTTTTGTTCTGTTGTGCATTGGCTAGCTATGGGTGGGACTATACTCCATTGCGGCTAACAACATAAAGGAACCAATTTATTTTCAGTATCAACAAGAATAAATACTGAGGTGTTTTTCTTTTGAACTCTTCTCTTTGACAGCCCAATAATTGATCAAGGGAGATCTGAAACATTGTATTTTAATTTTCATAGGTATGATTATTGTCTTAGCTGAATCCTTTAGAGAAGCAAAACCGGTGAAGTTTACATGTTGTGTGCGTATTTGCTGTTGCTGTTCTTAAACCCATTCAGGCTATGCTGTCTCATACCGCCCTACAGGAAAGGGTAGTTTCCGAGACTGCAACTGGTTATGGGAGTAGAAAGCCTTGTCTTTCTCTCACGAAGTGACTGGTGGTTTCAAACTGCCTAGCGTTTTTAGATGTCAGCCCAACAGGTAGCCAGTACACCAGAGGACTCACTGTTGCTAGGTCTTCAAATTGGTTCCAGCCAAGCGTCTTCCTCTTTTTCACCATCCAAACACAAACACAAACACACACACACACACACACACACACACACACACACACACACGTTACTTTGAGGACTAAAATACACCTGAGCCAAGACATGGTATTTGTTCGTTGTTGTTGGGTGCTATTGAATCAATTCTGACTCACAGCAACTCTATGTACAACAGAGCGAAACACTGCCAACTGCTGCTATACTCACGATTGTGTGAGCCCATTGTGACAGCCTCAGTGTCAGTCCACCTCCTTGTGTGTGTGTGTGTGTGGGGGGGCTTACTCTTTCCCACTGTGCTTCCAGTTTACCCAGCATGATGTCCTTCTCCAGGGACTGATCTCTCCAGACAACATGTCCAAAGAACACAAGAGGACATCTACTCATCCTTGCCTCTAAGGAGCATTCTGGCTGTACTTTTTCCAAGACACAGTTCTTTGTTTTTGGCAGTCCATGGTACTTTCATGTTCTTCACCATAATTCAGCTGCATTGATTCTTCAGTCTTCTTTATTCAATGTCCACCTTTCACATGCATTAGAGGCAATAGGAAATACCGTGTCTTGGATCACGTGCCTCTTAGTCCCCAAAGTAACATTCTTGCTTTTCAAATTTTAAAGAGGTCTGTGCAGCCAATTTTCCAAGCACAGTGGTTTTTCAATACTGAGTCTTTCAATATTGCACCTCAAAGCTTGAAATTTTTTCTTTAGTTCTCTCAGTTTAAGATATTCTGAGGGTGTTATTATTTTTGGCATTCTAACTCTAGGCCTTTTTCACATTTCATTATATTCTAGCTTGTCTTCTCAACGTGTCCTTTGGAATTCTCTGTTCAGTTCTTTGGCTTCATTATTTCTTCCATTTGCGTTAGCTACTCTATAATTAAAAGCAAGTTTTTAAGGCTCTTCTGACATTAACTTTGAGTCTTTCTTTCTTTCTTTCTTTCTTTCTTTCTTTCTTTCTTTCTTTCTTTCTTGTCTTTTTAATGACCTTTTTCTTTCTTCATGAATGAAAACTTGATACCCTCTAACAGCCCATCAGGTCTATATCATTGTGTTCAATGCAGCAAATCTGTTCTTGAGATGTTCTCTAAATCCAGGTGAGATAAACTCAAGGTCATATTTTGGCTCTCATGGACTGGTTTTAATTTTCTTTAGCTTCAACCTGAAGTTACTTATGAGCAATCGTTGGCTTGTTCCACAGTCAGCCCCTCACCTGGTTTTAGCTGTTGATAGTGAGTTTGTCCAGTTTTCTTCCCACAGATGTAGTCAATTGATTTCTGTGTATTCCATGTGAGAGTCCATATACATAGTTGCCATTCATGTTGCTGAAAAAAGGTTTTTGCTATGAATAAGTCATTGGCCTTGCAAAATTCCATCATATAATTTTCAGTTTCATTTCCTTCATGAAGACCATATTTTCCAACTACTGTCCCTTTTCTTTGCAACTTTTGCCTTTCAATTGCCAATAATAATAACAAGGTATCTTGATTGTATGTTTGCTCCATTTCTGACTGATGTTCTTGATAGAATTCTTCAATTTCTTCATCATTAGCTTTGGTGACTGGTGCATAAAGTTGAATAACAGTTGTATTGACTGATTTCCTTGAAGGCAGATAGATATAATACTATCACAGAGCGCTTTATACTTTAAAACAGACCTTGAAATATCCTCTTTGATGAACAATTGCTTTTCCTCATCAAAAGTAATTCCATTCTTTTGATTTTGTTATTCCAATCATAGTAAACAACATGATTTTCTGATTTCAAATGGTCAAAACCAGTCTATTTCCCCTCACTCACTCCTAAGATATTGACTTTTGTGTTCCATTTCATTTTTGAATTCCAATTATTTTTACGATTATACTTCATGATCCGTTTATTATTATTTTTGCAGCTGTTTCTTCTCATATTGTGTTGTGCCCCCTCAGAAAAGGGAAGCCCTAGATGCTCTATTCCCACAGGCTTTACTCCATCCACCTCATGATGGCGCACTCACGTTGAGAAGGCAGCAGTTTCTCAGTCCTGCTTTCTGACCTGAGTGGCTTATGTGCTAGTGCTACCTCTGACAATGTTCTGCTTCTATTCATCAGGTCTTCAATATCTTATGGTGGTTTGATACTATGCCTAATGTTTTCAATGGCTAATTCATCTTAAGTGGGTAGCTGGTTCCTTCTTCATTGTCTGGTCTTCGTCTGGAAACTTGGCTAAACCTCTCCATTTGGGGTGACGAGCTAGTATTTGAAATACCAGTGACATAGCTTCCAGCATCACAGCCACACATAAGTCACTACAGTATGAAAAACTGACAGACAAGTGGTTGAAGCATATATGGATGGTGAAGTTTATATCAAGAAAATATCTCCCATGATTGTGGACGTAGGCAAATTCTAAGTTTGGGCAAATTCCAAGACTCTGGGTCAGATGTTAGGCTGGAGGCTTAGCTGGACTTGTGTGGGTGAGGACTCTGAAAAAGCACAGGCCTCTGACTACAGAGGTGAATGAATTTAAATTGGCCAATCAGGTTTATGTCTGCAGAGGTAAGTAGATATAAAGTCCTTATGTCAGATGGCAAGCCCTTGATGAGTCCCACGATTGGCAAGCAATATGGCAGCCCATTGGCTCAGGTCCAAAAGAACCAGAAGTCTGCAAGCTAGATGTAAAATGCAGACCTAGCAATGATCAAGCAAGCTTTTCCACAGTGTCTACTTATATTGAAAACATACCAACGCCTCAATGAGATCTCATCACTGGGGAATTGTTGTGGTTGTTAGGTGCAGTTGAGTGAGTCCCAACTGATAGCAACCCTATGTATGACAGAATGAAACACAACCTTGCCCTACACCATCCTCCCAATTGTTGCTATGTTTAAGCAAATTGTTGAAGCTACTGTGTCGATCTATCTCCTTTAGGATATTCCTCTTTTTAACTGACTTTACCAAGAATGATATTCTGTTCCAGGAACTAGACCCTCCGGATAACATAGCCAAAATATGTGACATAAATTCTTGCCATCCTCACGTCTAAGGAGCAGCCTGGTTGTATTTATTCACAGGCAGATGTATTTGTTTTGACAGTTGATGCTACTTCCAATACTTTTGACAGTGCCCTAATTAAAACACATCAGTTCTTCTTCCTTCTTTCTTATTCCATGTCCAGTTTTCACATACCTAAAAATATAATGGCTTGAGTCAGACTCACTTCAATGCTCAAAGTAACACCTCTGCTCTTTAACACTCTAAAGTCAGATTTTCCCAGTGGCATACATCATTTGATTTCATGATTGGCACTTCCAAAAATATTGCAGATCCAAGTAAACTGAAAACCACGTAAAATGAGATCCTATGCTTTAACTTTCAAACCACAGAAAATTTTGTGTCAGCCAAGTTGACACAAAACCTTAACTCACAATTAATTACTAATAAGATGGACTTGTAAGTTATATCTTATTTTTTGTATTTCTGATTATTTTGTGTTGCTTGCCAACTTTAACATGTTTATTAGAGTCATTAACTCCTTTATGTTGCATATAGCTATATTTCCTTTTTCACTTGAATTATGGTATTTTTTCCATGCAAATGTCTTAAAATATTTTAAGAATTGTTTTCACCTTTACATTTGATTGAAAGGGCTTAATGTATAGAGGTAGAAACCTGTGTATATGCATTTACATTTTCTTATAGTAGTTTTAAATGTCATTATTTGTACTTAAATTTAATCTATTTGAAAAATAAATTTTATCTTAAGGTGTATATTAGTACTGTACCATCAGTCTTACAAATGATTAGTTGACTGATAAAAAATACTTATTATCAAATGGTTTATCTTGCCCTCACTAATTTTATATGTTACCTTTATTATATACCAAATTAACATTGGTATTTTATTTGTTTCTGAACTTTCAGTTCTGCTTCATTGCTATTTGGGTACAAATGTCATATTTCTTACATCTTTGAAGTTTTGCAGTTTGTTTAAAAGTTTGATTAGGTTCCCCTATAGTTACTCTTCTCTTTCAGATCTTTATTGACTCATGATTCCATGACAATTTCCCCTATACAAGTTTATTGTTTTAAGTGTATCAGGAACATTTTTATTAGAATACACTCAACTCTTGTGAAGGTTATTCTAGTTTATATGAGACATTTGTTAGCATATATTTAATTATTTATTCAACAAATATTTATTAACATATTACCTGACAGGCTCTAGACTAAACTGAAAGGTCAGAACACATCAATAGGCTAGAGAAACACCATCCAGTAGAATATGTGAGCCACATCTATAGTTTATAATAATCTAAAAGTTGTATTAAAAGGTAAAAATCACCAGAGCAACTTAACAACATGGAAGTTTAATTGGACTAGAGAGTAGACTTGTGTTAACTTGGGGAAATGTAAAGAAAATAAAAAATAAGAGAAAGACAAGTTTTTTTAAAAAATGAAGGAGTTAGGGAAAGCCACTATAAGGAGTTAGAGGTCACACGAATCAGTACTCCTGTGTAGATAATCCTCCCTCAATGGGGATCTATGAGTAGGTGCATGGGTGGAAACACAGGCGGAATGAGTGTGAGTGCTGGAGTATACTCACAAACATACACGTATGTTTTCCAGATGATACTTGTACATGGGTATTTATCTTTGCTGTAAATATCTCCATGACTGTGGTATATTACACAAGAGCAAAAGTTTCAAAAACGTCCTATATATACTCAACCATTTTGAGAGATTGAGTACCTGAGGCTAGGCATTCAGAATCATAGGCTTGACAGTAAGGTCAATTGGCTAATATAGGCCCCAATAATAAAGACATCCTTGTTTGGTGAGTAGTGACTGGGATCATAAAGTTCATGAATAGTCACCTAATGTTCAAATATTGCTCACACCCTATCTGAAGGAAGAACCCATGGCAACTGTCAGTCTCCACAACCCTTAAACTAGAAGAGATAGATGGTTTCCAGCTACTGCCACCAACTCTTCAGAAAGGGATCATATTAGAAGGTACTGGATTGAGTGGGAGAAAATGTGGAATGAAACTCAAAATCATAAAAGTGTTCAGGCCTACTAGTATACTAGAGACTGGTGGAATCCCAGAGACAATGGCCTTCAGGTCTAAAAATGAACTCACAAATTTGGGTCAACTTTCAGCCAAAATGAGACAAGTCTCTAAGGGGAATGATGACACGAGTGGGGTACACATGTCTTACAATAAGGATATTATGAGATCACAAGGCAGAATTTACCCAAGGACAAAATTCAGAAGGTTTAGGAAGAAGGAGGAAGGGAAACAAGAAACCGGAAGGAAGCATAATAAGCGATTTGATTGCAGGGATTGACATTGATGACATGACACATGTGCAAGCATTGTTGAATGGAAAATAGATTTGCTTTACAAGCCTTCACCCAATTTACAATAAAAAAATTTAAGTAAAATATTAGTAATCAGATCCTAAAAAATTCAAATCTATTAGGTACTCTAAGGAGACTCAAGTATATTATATTACTGATTTGCTAATTGACAGAGTAATGTATCAATCCATTGCCATCAAGTTGACTACAACTCATTGCAACCATACTTTGTAGGGTTTCTGAGACTCAAATTCTTTCTGGAAGAAGCCATCCATGCTTTCTCTCAATGGTGGTTTGAATAGTGGTAAACTTTGTTTATATAACTTGTGTCTATATCACAGTGCCAAGTATGCTTAGGAATATATATAGAAACCTGAAATACTATTCTTTTTTTTCAAAGTGATCTCAATTATTTAATTTAATTTTTTTTACATTTTATTAGTGGCTCATACAACTCTTATCACAATCCATACATATACATACATCTGTACATTCTTGGCCCTAATCATTTTCAAAGCATTTGCTCTCCACTTAAGCCCTTTGCATCAGGTCCTCTTTTTTTTCCCCTCCCTCCCCACTCCCCCCTCCCTCATGAGCCCTTGATAATTTATAGATCGTTATTTTGTCATATCTTGCCCTATCCAGAGTTTCCCTTCCCCCTCTTCTCTGCCGTCCATCTCCCAGGGAGGAGGTCACATGTGGATCCTTGTAATCAGTTCCCCCTTTCCAACCCACTCACCCTCTACTCTCCCAGCATCACCCCTCATACCCCTGGTCCTGAAGGTATCATCTACCCTGGATTCCCTGTGCTTCCAGCTCCCATATGCACCAGTGTACAACCTCTGCCCTATCCAGTCCTGCAAGATAGAATTTGGATCATGGTAGTTGGGGGGAGGAAGCATCCAGGATCTGGGGGAAAGCTGTGTTCTTCATTGGTACTACATCGCACACTGACTGACCCATCTCCTCTCCTAAACCCCTCTATGAGGGGTTATATATATACATATATATATATATATATTTTGCATGATGCCTTATACCTGGTCCCTTTGGCACCTCGTGATCGCACAGGCTGGTGTGCTTCTTCCATGTGGGCTTTATTGCTTCTGAGCTAGATGGCCGCTTGTTCACCTTCAAGCCTTTAAGACCCCAGACACTATCTCTTTTGATAGCCGGGCACCATCAGCTTTCTTCGCCACATTTACTTATGTACACGTTTGTCTTAGGCGATCGTATCATGGAGGTGTTCTTAAAATAAAACTAAACAACATTAAGGGTAAGGACCCACAAATTACTTTCTAAATCTATTTCTTTTTTTTTTTTTACAACCATAGAACAACATCTAAGCCTTTCATTCTTCCTTCTTATTTTGTCTTACTCCATACTGGAGCTTATAATTACAAATTCTTGATTCAGAAATACAGTTTCTCTTTCTCAGCACCTCTAAGTAGCAAAGACTCTCTTTAATGTCTTATGACCCCAGAGAAAATTGTTGGAGAAGCTAACAGTGCATCCATTCCCAATGGTGGAGCTGATGCAGTAATGACTGTGGTGCATCTGAACAACTGCATGTGCATTTGTCTCTAACAATCCTATGTGATAAACTCTCTTAATGACCTCTTCTTTAATGATGCAGAGAACCTCCACCTTCTCTTCCAAATAATTTCATGACTGGTGCCAGATTTACAAAAAGACATAAAAACAGCTAGGAAATCCATGAAGGACAAGGAAGACCTATGAGATACGAAGGACCGTTGGTGGAGCAATCAGTTTTCACCTAGCTGCTAATCACAGAGATAAACGATTTGAGGCCACGTTCTGGTGCCATTGAAGAAAGTTCAGGTGATCGCCTTTCATAAATATTTACTCAAACATCAATCCATATCCTTTAGGGCTTTCGCCTCTTCACTTCCCCATCCACTTTACCAAGCATGATGTTCTCCAGGGACTGGTCTCTCCTGCCAATGTGTCCAAAGCATCTAAGATGAAGTCTTGTGATCCTTGTCACTAAGGAGCGCTCTGGCCATACGTATCCAAGAGAGATGTGTTTGTCCTCAGCAGTCCACATTATTTCAATATTGTTTTCCAGCGCCACAATTAAAATATATCAATTCTTCATCAGTCTTCCTTATGCAATGCCCAACTTTCACAAGCATATGAGGCCATGGAAAATGCTATGGTCTGGATTAGGTGCATCTTAGTCCTCTATGTAACAGTCTTGCTTTTCAATACTCTGAAGAGGTCTTGTGCATCAGACTTACCCAATGCAATCTTTTGATCTCTTGACTATTGCTTCTATGAGCATTTACTGTAGATCCAAGCAAGATAAACTCCTTGACAATGTTGTTCTTTTCTCTCCTTATTATGATGCTACTTATTGATCCAGGTGTGAGGACTTTTGTCTTTCCCTTGAGTCATAATCCACACTGAACACTGCAGACTTGACCTCCATCAACAGGGATCTCAAGTCCTCTTTACTTTAAGCAAACAAGGTTGTGTCATTTTTATATTGCAGGTTGTTAGTAAGCCTTTCTCCAATCCCGATGCCACACTCCTCTCCAAATAAGCCAGCTTCTCTGATGGTTTGCTCAACATAGAGATTAAACAAGTATGGTGAGAGGAGACAACTCTGTTACATACCTTTCCTGATTTTAAACCATGTACTATTTCCTTGTTCCGTTCACACAACTGCCTTTGATCCATGTACAAATTCCACAGGAGCCCAATGAAATATTCTGGAAATCCTATTCTACCCAAGGTTAGTCATAGTTTATTATGGTCCACACAGTTGAATACATTTGCATAATCAATAAAACACAAGCAAACATCATTCTAGTTTCCTCTGATTTGAGCCAAGGTCCCTCTGACATCAGCAATGATATCCCTTTTCCATATTATCTTCTGAATCTGGCCTGGACTTCTGGCAGCTCCCTGTTAATGTTCTGCTGCAATCCTTGTCAGGTGATTTTCAAAATTTTACTTATGTGTGTGATATCAATGATATTGTTTTATAATTTGGGCATTCTGTTGGGTCACTTTCTTTGGAATGGGAACAAATACAGATCTCTTCCAGTCAGTTGGCCACGTATCTGTCTTTCAAATCTCCTGACATAGATGAGAGACTGCATCTAGTGCTTCATCAGCTGTTGAAGCATTGCCATTGGTGTTCCATCAACTCTTGGAGCAGCTTGAACAATTCACTGCTGCTTGAACTTCTTTCAGCACCATTGGTTCTTGCTCACATGCTACCTCTGGAGATGGTAGCATGTTGACTAGTTCTTTTTGGTACAATTACTCTGTGTGCACTTCCCATCTTCATCAGTCAATATTGCAGCATCAAAACAACACAGAAGCCACCCCAGCACAACAAGCTGACAGACAAGTGGTGGGAAGGATTACTAAAGGTCTACAAATAACCACACATGGGGAAAGGCACAGCATATGTAAATATGAAATTGACTGATGAGTCCAAATCATTATAAAGGGGGATTTATATACATTCAGACACATATATGTCCATATATAATGAAATTGATATTTTAGTGAGTAATCTATGATCATTTTTTAGAATTAAAGGCAGATTCTATGTTAGGAATGTTATATGTTTGTTCTCTTGGATTCTGTGGTAGTTATATAATCTGTTGTCAATTTTAGAGGATTATGAGTAGAGGGGTGGAGTTTACCTGTCAATCAGGTCATAGCGAATGAAGCCTCTGTGTAGGCTTCTCCTGAGGATTCTGGGAACTCCAGTGTTTTTTTGTGGGGGACAAAAGACACTCTCTCTGCCCATCCCCTTGGAGACTCTTTATTGACAAGGCTCACTCCCTGCAAGACATTTCTGAGGAGACCCCACATGACCCTATCCTGAGGTAGTTAGCATTTCGGAGCGGAAGGAACCATGTGGAGACCCCTGCCAGCGCTGAGATGCTAGCAGCACCACTGGATCCATAAGACTTCCAACCCACTGGCCTGTGATCTTCCTGTATTCAGCATACATACATTCCTGTATTACATGTGTTTCATGAATCTGAAGAGGACTTTATAGATTGATATCAGATATATGTGCTAATATTTGACATATGGACTTGATCTGGACTGGGCTGAGATGTTTCTCAATGTTCAATTGCTTTTGTAAATAAACCTCTTTATTATACACATATGAGTGTCTATGAATTTTTTTCTCTAGTCAACCTGGACTAACACAGACTCCAGAACAAAGCATGACAAATAAGTTCTTAACCTAGAAAGCAAATCCGGGAATGACTGGAGACTATTAGGTGGTTGTAGCTTATAATGCCTTTGAGGCACTAGCTTTTTACTCACTGTTTCCTGTTACCAGCACTATAGGCTTATTTAATATCATTATCATACTTGCTTTCACCAGAAGATGTTTATTTGTTTATTCAAGAACTGTGATAAATCACATAATATATTTATGAAATGTGTATTTTTTCCTAATGCTTGTGTGCCATAATCTTACTCTTAGTATATTATGTATAAACCAAGTGTATTTCTGAATTATAAAACAAAAATCAGTGTATTGTTGTTTTCATTTTTGAAACACCTAAATTACCCTTAGCATATGTATATTTATAATTATTTATTAAATTAATTATTTGAATATAATATTTATTATTACTAAGTCTATACTACATTGTGCAAACAACAGGGAAGATAATGATAGAGTTGTCTTTTTCATTTTTCTTTCCAAAAATCTACTCCAAATATATTTCTAATTGATATAATCAAACTCTTAGCACATTTTATATAATGTACCTTAAAATCACTAGCAACTTCATGCTACAATGACAAACTAAAAGAAATGATTACTAAGATATAGTATTTATAAATACTAAGATATAATAATTATATAATCATTTAGCTTTATTACTAAAGCATTTTATTCCTCTAATTATTTATATATTTGGAATATAAAACAAGAAGATAATCTGATCATAATAGTCTATGATTCCTTTAAAAACAATAATTTAATCTTTTGGCTATCATTGTATTTATTGATATTTACCTTTAAAAGGCCACATATACTCCGGTCCTCACTAAATTAATAAAATTCCTTGATTACATTTACATTATCAAAATTATATCTGAAGAATCATTTACCAGTTTTTTATTGTCTGCATCTACTCCTTACTGCTTACATTAAATAATTCAAAATTTTCGTTTGAGACTATGCAACTTTAAAATATATTCTGTAGTATCATTTTGTCTAGGGTTCATTACATTGAAATATTTGTATTTATAGAGCTCAATATCCAATCACTGTAGCATATGTATGGATTGACCCCAATATAAATAATACAACATGGCTAAAATACCTGACGTTTGTTTGAAATATTTTTAGATCTTCCAATTAAAACACAACAATGAAATTTATTGGGGGCATGAAGACAGGAACTGGAAGAAGACCAATAGCTAACATCCATTTGAATGTTTTTAAAATTTTTTTATTTTAAAACTCTTTGACCTGCATCTTCATTGAAGATATGTATTGCACCAGAAGCTTATTGGGAAGCAAGAAAAAATAGCAAAGTAATTATTTTAAGTTAAATATATAACCAATTCTGATCAATGAAGAAAAAGTACAACTGTCTTATAATTTTAGTTTATTTCAAATATTTAATTTTACCCACAGACATACTTTTTGTAAGCATAGAATATTCTTATATGAGTAGAGAGCCATTCTTTACTCCAAGAGAGTCATTCTTTACTCCTTAATTTTCCCATATCTCACATTAATACTATAAGCTATAAAATATTGATGTATCCCCTTTAAAATACATACAGAATCTGATCATTCTCAATTCCTCTAACTGTGGTACAAACTACCATCACCTTTTGGTTGGGATGATACAAAAATCCTTTGAGCTGGGCTCCCATGTCTTCAGCTAACTCTCCATTTGATATGAGATATGAGGCAGAATGATCCTCTTACAATATAAACCTGTTTCTACTATTCCTCTGCTGAAGTTTCTAGATGGCTTCCCAAGTGAAAACACATGAAAGTTTCCCACAGTTGCTCCATGATCTGATCGTCTGTATGTCTTTCTGCCTTTCTGCATCCAGCTACACTGTCTATGTGACCAATCTTTAAGCCAGGCATCTGGTTCTTTTTTCTGATGCTTTCTTCACAACTCATCCCTCTGTTCCTTTAGGTCTCTGTTCAAGTATCACCTTATCAGAGGCCTTTCTGAGCCAGTAGTGGTCTCTCCTATCATTTTCTATCCCTTTATCTTGTTTAATTTTCCCTCTTCTTTATAACAATTCTCATTTATGACACCCATCTCTTATTTTCTTCTATGTATCCTTCCATCAACTATAATCTATCGTTTCTCTATCTACCTATAACCTATCCACGATCTAACCATTATCTAGTATCTGTTTACCCATGTACCTATTCTATTTCTGAACTATTGAAACAGAACAGGGGAGTAAAAGTAGAAAGAGCTAAAGTAGAAAAAGAGGTAAGGGTAGTTCCTTTGCATAACTGAATAGGTCAAGAGCTCAGAGAATGTTCTAGAGTCTTAACGGAACTTTTAAGCTATTTTTCCATAGACATTGCCTCAAAGACCAAGAATGGATGCCATGTGTGAACTACGTTCCCCAGATTTTTCCTGCACCTGATGTCATTTAGTGGGAACAGAGAAATCCTGAAGTTTCCAGAATCCCTCACATTTCACTGGAAACTTTAAAAGCCTCCAAATTTATGTTGTCTGACAAGAAGTCAATGTCTGGACTGCACTAGTCAAGGCCCTCCCACCTACAAGCCTCTAGTAAAATTCCCCAACACTGCCTTTGTCCAATGAGAATAGTTCTTTCTCTAGGTAAAAGAACAGAATCCAATTCCAATAACAGCATCTATCAATTTCTAATGTAAAAGTTGGAAACAAAGAAGAAGGAACAATAGTTGGAAAATGTGGTGTTAGTGATAGAAATTAAGTTGGTGATAGAATGATAGAATTTTGCAAAACCAAAGACTTCTTAATGGAAAATACCTTTTTTCAATAGCACAAGTGGCAACGATAAACATGGATTTCTCCAGATGAAATTCACAGATATTGAATTGACTACTTCTGTTGGAAAAGAGCCCCGAGAAGCTCAAAATCAGCAGCCAAAAGTAGGCCAGTGGACTGAGTGTGTGACAGACTGTCTTACAAACAACTTCAAGTTGGAATGGAAGGAAATAAAAACAAGTCCATAAGAGTCCAAATATAACTTTGAGCTGATCCAACTGGAATTTCACGGCCATTTCAAGAACAGATTTGATGCACTGAATCTAATGACAGAAGACATGGTGAGCTGCACGATGACATCAAGAACATCATTCATGAAGAAAGCAAAGGGCATTGAAATGACAAGAAACAAAGAGAGGATCAAAGCAGGTGTAAGAAAAGATCTGGGACTGGCTTTTAGTCAGAGTAGCTAAGGCAAATGGAAGAAATGATGAAGTCAAAGAGCTGAATAGAAAATTTCAAAGGCCAACTCAAAGCCCTACGGTTGTAAAACCAAAAAAGTAAGCACACACTCAGCATATTTTAAGCCATAGAAACTCAAGAAAAAAATATAAGGCCCATATGTTGCAAGATTAAAAGAGTCTATGGCAAAATATTGGATAGCACCAGAAACATCACAGGAAGAAGGAAAGAACACACAGATCACTGTACCACAGGAACAAGTGGGCATTCGCCATTTCAGAAGGCCGCGTATGAGCAAGAGCCACTGGTAAGGACGGCAGAGATTCACAGCACATTGAAAGCGTTACTGCAAAGGAAAGCTCTAGGAATTGATGCAATACTAATGGGATTATTGCAAAAACCTGATGAAGCACTGGGAGCAGTTATGCATTTATGCCACAAGATTGGCAAGACATCTGCTTGGCCCACTGACTAGAAGAGATTCATATTTTTTCCCCATTCCAAAGAAAGATGACCCAACAGAATGCCCATATTACAGAACGAATCATTTACATTGCATGTCAGCAAAATTTTGCTGAGAATCACCTCAGCAGGATTGCAGTAATGCATTGCAGGGAACTGCCAGAAGCTCAGGCCAGATTCAGAAGAGGACATGGAACCAGGGATATCTTTGCAGATGTCATATAGATCTTGGCTCAAATCAAAGAAAACCAGAAAGATGTTTGCTTGTGTCTTATTGATTATGCCAAGGCATTCAATTGAGTGGATTATAATAAAATATGGATAAGCTTGAGAGAAATATGGGAATTTCAAAACACTTCATTGTGCTCATGAGGATCTTCTACATGGATCAAAAGGCAGTTGTGTGAACAGAACAAGGGCATATTACATGGTTTAAAATCAGGAAAGACATGGGACAGAGTAATACCCTTTCATCATTCTTATGCAATCTCAATGCTGAGAAAAATCATCAGAGAAACTGGCTTAAATGAAAAAGAGTGTGGCATCAGGATTGGAGAAAGGCTTACTAATAACTTGCAATATATAGATGACACATCCTTATTTGTTTAAAGTCTGGAGCATTTAAAAAAATCATTTTATTGGGGGTTCATACAACTCATCACAATCCATCCATACATACATACATTGTATTGAGCACATTTGTACATTTGTTACCATCATCATTCTCAAAACATTGACTTTCTACTTGAGCCCTTAATATCAGCTCCTCATTTCCCCCTTCTTCCTCTCCTCCTCCCTCATAAACCCTTGATAATTTATAAATTATTATTATTTTGTCCTATTTTACACTGTCTGACGTCTGCCTTCACCCACTTTTTTGTTGTCCATCCCCCAGGGAGGAGGTTATATGTTGATCCTTGTAATCGGTTCCCCCTTTATACCCCACCTTGCTTCCACCTTCCACCCTCCCAGTATCGCCAACTCAGCACTAGTCCTGAAAAGATCATCTGTCCTGGATTCCCTGTGTTTCCAGCTCTTATCTGTACCAGTGTACATCCTATGGTCTAGCCAGATTTGTAAAGTAGAATTGGGATCATGGTAGTGGGGCGATGGGGGGTGGTGGGGAGGAAGCATTTAAGAACTAGAGGAAGGTTGTGTGTTTCATCATTACTACCCTGCACTCTGACTGACTTGTCTCCTCCCCATGACCCTTTTGTAAGGGGATGTCCAGTTGCCTACAGATGGGCTTTGGGTATCCACTCTGCACTCCCCCTTGGCATTCCATGATGCATACCTTCCCAACATGATCGCTAAAGGCTAATGTGTGCATAAGTAAATGTGGTGAAGAAAGCTGATGATGCCCGACTATTAAAAGATATAGTCTGGCATCCCCTTTAAGAGTCTGGGATCTTAAAGGCCCAAAGATAAACTAGCAGCTATCTAGCTCAGAAGCAACAAACCCCATATGGAAGAAGCGCACCAGCCTGTGTGACCACGAGGTGCCAAAGGGATCAGGTATCAGGCACCAAAGAACAAAAGTCAGGAGGATTTTAAGTACTTGGTGTGATGAAGATCCAAGATTGCAGACTTCAATATAGATCTCAACTCAAATGCAAAGAAAACAAAATTCCCCACAACTAGACTAATAGGTAACATTGTGATTAATGAAAAATACATTGAAATTGTCAATAAAGTTGTCTTTTTTGAATCCACAATCAATGCTCATGGAGGCAGCAGTCAAGAGATCAAAGGAGAATTGCATTGGGTATATCTGCTAAAAGAAACTACTGTAGTGTATCAAAAAGCCAAGTTACTTTGAAGGCCTGACCCATGCCATGGTACTTTCAATTGCCTCATATGTTTGTGAAAGGGGGACATTGAAAAAGGAAGAGCAGAGAAGAATAAGTCCCGCAAACTGCCAAAAGGACAAATAATTTGGGGGGGGGGAGGAAGAAGTATAGTCAGAGACCTCCTTAGATATTTGGGACAATTTATCAGGAAATACCAGTCCCTGGAGAAGGACATCATGCTTGGAAAGTAGAGGGGCACTGAAAAAGGGGAAGGCCCTCAAGGAGATGATTGACACGATGCCTGCAACAGTGGTCCAAGCCAAGGAACAATTGTGAGGGTTCAGGACTGCATCGTGCTTCATTCTGTTGCATGCAGGGTGACGATGGGTGAGACCTGACTCAAGAGCACCAAATATCTGTTCTACATCCTTCCAGGAAGATGTGATTCCAAGGAGGCATGTGCTTTCTTTTGTTCAGTTCTGAATTCCTAGAACAAAGAGTTGTGTTTGACACTTGGTAAGTGTGGGACGTAGGCTGACTGATTGAGTAGTTTTGATATTAAAAATCATCCTGAATCTTCTAAAACACTGTTTTCATTTAGAGAAATATTTTCTATATTGCAGCATTTCAAAAAGGGTCTTCTTTCAAGAGACAATTTGGTTTCAGACTCTGAAAATTTGAAATAAAAAATAAATTCGAATCATGAAGACAGAGTTTTATTTTTGTTTGTTTGTTTTAATACTTTTATTGAGGGCTCTTACATCTCTTATCACAATCCATACATTCCTCCGGTGTGTCAAGAACATTTGCACATATGCTGCCATCATCATTTTCAAAACCTTCTTTTCCCACTTGAGTTCCTGATATCTGCTTCCCGTTTCTTCCCCTTTCTTCCCCTGTCTGCCCTTCCTCACAAACCCTTGATAAGTTATAGATTATTATTTCCATATTTTACATCAACCTCCACTGCCCCTCACCCACTTTTCTCTTACTTGTCCCGCTGAGAGGGGTTTATAGATTGATCCTAGTGATCAATTACCCTTTTCTCTCCCCCATCCTTCCCTAATCTTCCTGGTATCTCTATTGTCATTGTTGGCCCTGAGGGGTTTATCTATCCTGGATTCCCTGTGTTTCTGGCTCTTATCTGTAGCAGTGTGCATGTTCTGGTCTAATCTGACTTGTAAGGTAGAATTGAGGTCATGATAGAGGGGGGAAGGAAGCACCAAAGAACTAGAGGAAAGTTGTGTGTTTCATTGGTGCTATACTGCACCCTGATGGGCTCATCTCTTCCCTGTGACCCCTCTGTGAGGGCACGTCCAATTGTCTACAGATGGGCATTGGGTCTCCACTCCATGGACCCCCTTATGCACCTTGGGTATGATTTTTTTCTGGGTCTTGAAGACAGAGTTTTGTATTATTATAATTATAAGTGGTGTTTTTATACAGACAGCCTTTTTTTTCTTTTTTTCTTTTTTACATTTTATTAGGGGCTCATACAACTCTTATCACAATCCATACATACATCAATTGTATAAAGCACATCTGCACATTCCCTGCCCCAATCATTCTCAAAGCATTTGCTCTCCACTTAAGCCCTTTGCATCAGGTCCTCTTTTTTTTTCTTCTCCCTCCCCCCCCCCACCTCATGTGCCCTTGGTAATTTACAGGCAGCCTTATTATAATAGTTGAGAATAAAAATATTTATTGAAACTTGTATAGTATAGGAATGAAAAGGTTAACACTTTGGAGATGATACAATAAGATTCCTTGGATTTGAATCTTAACTCCAATACTTCTTAGATGCACGACTTTGAGCACCACTCTCTACCCCTAACTTCTCATCTTGAAAACAAGGTTAATATAAATACTTCCTTAATAAGGGGTACATCAGGCATAACACAGTGCTCAGACATAGTCTTTCATTAGTTCTCACGATTATCTGCTCCATTGTTATCACTTTTGAAGCAAGTAGGTGTCCTTATTTGTGATTTGTGTATTTTATTTTTATTTTTCTCTACAATAATTGTAAGAATTCTTCTTCCTGGGAGGCATCTTGAGAGTGGAAATGGATCCAAACAGGGGGGTATATTCCAGTTATTTGCATAAACAGTTTGTTTATTTGTAGCACTCAAATTTTTGGCTGTTACATTTTGTCAACACAGGAAAAATGAGGGGAAAATAAGGTGGACCCGACAAAGAATCTCTGAATCGAATGAGTTTCGGAAAGCAAGTTTCTTGTGCCTAGAGAAAAGTTATTGAGAGGGAAAAGAAACTGCACCAAGCTGAGAGTAAGTCAGGGCGAAACACAAGGCTGCGGCTGGGACTTTTTTGGTTGCTGCTTTATGTAGACTTTATGAAAAAAGTCCAGTCCCTGCATTTTTCCCTCCCCAGGTGTGTTAGGCTGGGCCTTTCGGAGAAGCAAAACCAGTGACACGTCTATATGTATACATAGAAAGACATCTATATCAAGCAAGTGACTCACACAGTTTTAGAAGTGTCAGGTACCAAGTCCAAGGGTCAGATATTACTACGGAGATTTCTCCTGACTCACGTGGCCGCAGGGCCTGATGAACTCAAGATTGACAGGCAGGTCACAGATTGGTGACTCCAGGGTCAAATGAATCCAAGAAGGGACGGTCAGATGGAAGACCACTGAAGACATCCGGGCTGAGCAAGAACTGTGGCAGGTCGTTGGCCCAGGGCCAAGCAACAGTGATTGAGAAGCCTGTTGCAGGATCCTGACCCAAGCAGAAGCTAGGCCACTCTTCCATGCATCTATTTCAATAGAAAATAGACCTCAGAGAGCAAAACTTCTTTCAGGTACATAAGGGCTGGGGCCTGAGTCAGGAGGTTGCTCTCTTCCCCATCGTTTTACAAAGGCTTGGCTGCTCATGGCAGGCCTAACATGAACTTGATTACATTTTGCTAAGTCACGTTACTTAACATGTGGGGAATTACTGGACCTTATCAGCCAAAATAGTAGGTGTCTGTGATGGTTTTCCCAGGCTCTTGCTTTGCAGTGCTGAAAGGATTCACGCAGCAGGACGTTTGTGTTCCAAGGATTTGTAGGAGGGCCAGGGAAGTTTCAGGTAGTACCGTCTCAGACAGGACGCGCAGTCTCTGGAGAACAGGCCGCTTTGGAGAAGCATGAAAAACCACGTGCAACAAGGCGGGAAAGTGGAGTCCCCAGCACCAAAAGAGGAATGCCCAGAACCAGAAATGGACATAGTGCAGAGCCCTGAGAGCGCACACGCGGGCTCCAGCTGCGCACAAGGCAGAGCCCCCAGGCCCACCCTCACCCCTGAAAGGCAGCAGCCTGCCTCTGTCTCTGCTCTTTGTCCCCTTCTCTCCCCACTTGGGGGCTGATCTTAGTGGTGGAGTTTAGGTGCCTGTGGGATGGAATGTTGCCCGGCCTAGTGTGTATGTCCAGGTTGACCTTCACCTGCACCTAGGTGACCTTGGTCTGCGTATGCCCGCTTTCGGATGTCCCCATAGGTGTCGCACCTGTGCCTGATTTCTTTCAAGCCTCTTTATTGTGGCGTGACCATCTAACTTTTGTTTAGATTAGGCATTCCGTGGAGACAGCCCCCTGCACACCAATCTTCCTTCCTTTCGAAACCACTGAGCATCCTGGCCCAGCTAATTGATACAAAACCCAGCTAACATATTAAGTAAATCTCATTGAAACTATTCATTCATAAAAGCTTTCCCCCTAGAAAATAACTAATGGCCATTTTTTAACTTTCTAAAATATTTGGAATATTATGTATTATATTTGGTGAACCCATTTGAATGTCATTGAGGTATAATTAATGTCATGAGAAATATTTAATTAACTATATACCTATCTTTATATGTATTTATCATCCGATATTATTGAAATTTTCATAAAATTCGCCTTTCCATTTCCTTACTAATACCTCAACGAGTCAGAAACAGTCCTGGATCTTTCTATAAAATAATATTGCAGAGAAGGGGAAGATGGCCGACAGGGACACCCGCATACTCTGAGAGCTCCTCCAAACAAAGCGGGATTGGCGACCAGGTAGCTGAATAGTAAGAGTCTGGTGAGTGAAATATCCCCCTGGGTCAGCACCCCAGTCCTACCCCACATATTTGTCCGGAGCAGGGGTCTAGGTGAAAGAGGACCGGACTAGTGGGACATCTCTGGCCACTAAGCTGCCGTGAGCTCACTGGCGACCGGCTTAGGCTCCATCCCCAAACCCGGCGCCTAGCCCAGAGCCACTTGCCTGCCCTGCCTACTCCAGCGGCCCACTCCCCACTCCCTATCGCGGATCCCCACTGGGAGAGAAGCTTTCCTCTCCCGCAGTTCCCCTCTCCCCACAGGGCAGCGATCTGCCCTCGGGCCCACGTCCCTCCCTCCATTCATCCAAGCTCAGGGGAGCGGACCCGCGGGTTGTCTGGCGACCCCCACGGGGGACCATCCACCCGCACCGCTGCCGCGGACCTCTCCACCTGCCCTCCGTGCGCTGGCCTCCCACCCCCGCCTGCCCCCGCCAGCCCCTGGCAGCCTAGCGCCAGCTCCACTCCTGGCCGGGACCCTGCGCTGAGCACTTCCCGCCAACAGGAGCCATAGCCCAACCCGCGCCTGTCCCGGACCCTGAGCTTCCGCGGAGCGCCGCGCCCCGCGCTGCTGAGTCTGCCCACCAAGGGCCCCCCCCTGCGCAAGGCACAAGAGTAGGTGCCCTCCCCAGGGTGCTGAGGGGACCCCGGCAGCCGCGACTCTGAGCCTGAGCAGAAGAAGGGCGCCATTGCCCCCTGCGGTTTCGCGCCAAAAGGGCGGAGAGCGAACACCATTGTTCCCTGCAGTGTCCCGCAGCTGCCTGCGCAGCTATCCAAGGGGCCCGCTCACAGCCCGGGCAGATCAAACACTCCACCTGCAGTCTCGGCTTTGCAGTCCCTGAGGAGCCCTCAGTGAGCTCCAGCCAGCTCTCACCACCTGGGGCCCTGTTGGGTCCCCAGTGCCAGCCCTAAGCCTGCCGCAGCCCGCCCCAGCCACCCCAGGAGACGGCACAGTGGCCTGAGCCTCCACACAATAAGGTTACTCCTGTCTCCCAGAAGCATGGGGCCTATTAAAGGATCAAGGAAAAATCAACAGACCACATCACTCCCAACAAAAAAATCAGAAAAACGAGGCACTTTAACAGACCTAACGTCACTCATAGAAGAAACAGATATAGATCAGCCACAAAAGGAAATCTTCAGAACTCTGCTTGCAGTAATACAGGAGCTAAGAGAAGCAAACCAAAATAAGGATGCAACGATAGAAGGGATGAAATGCACAATAGAGGGGATGAAGTCCACAATAGAGGGGATGAATACTATCCACCAAAAGGAACTGCAGAAACTAACAGAGGAGGTAGCAGAGGCCACACAAAAGGTCACAGAAGCTATATCTAGGCTTGAGGAGGCTGAGAACCGTATCAGTGAACTCGAGGACGCTCAAATCAAACGAAGCAAGCGAGAAAAACAATCAGATAGGAAAATTAAAGAAACAGAAGACAGCCTGAGATCAATGACAGATGCTATGAAGAGGAATAATATTCGAATAATCGGTCTACCGGAACACAACATAACACACAAATCGACCGCCAAGATAGCAAAGGAATTCCTGGAAGAAAATTTCCCCAACCTAACAAAGGAGAATCCGACTCTCATACAGGAAGCAGAGAGGACGCCGGCTAAGCTAAACACCAAGAAGAACACGCCAAGGCATATAATTGTAAAATTATCCAACTTAGAGGAAAAAGAGAAAATTCTACGAGCATCAAGAGAAAGGAAGACAGTCACATACAAAGGAGCGCAGGTAAGGGTATGCTCAGACTTATCAGCTGAAACCATGAAGAGGAGGAGAGAATGGAGCAGCATCTTCCAAATTCTGAAAGATAAAAATGCCTCCCCCAGAATCCTATACCCTGCCAAGTTATCCATTAAGATAGAGGGTAAGATAAGGGTCTTCCAGGACAAGGAAGAACTCAAAAAATATACTGCAAGTCACCCGACCCTGCAGAACATACTGGCTGACTCACTATGGCCAGAAGATCAAGCTCCAACTAGAACCTCCAGGAGACCACCATATAGCCCATCTCCATCTAGAAGCCAACATGCCAGCAACACGTACCAGGACAACACGGTCTCAGATGGAAAAGAGGACAGGATAGAAACCCTCCACTCAAACGCAGTACACTGATATGAAGGAAGATAGGCAAAGACCCAAAACACAAAACAGAATATGGCAACCATGAAGCCAGAGATTGTAATAATCACTTTGAATACAAATGGGCTCAATTCATATGTTAAAAGAAAGAGGCTGGAGGATTGGATTAGAAAACATAACCCATCAATCTGCTGCCTGCAAGAGACACACCTTAAGCAAGCAGACAAGCATATGCTGAGAATAAAGGGCTGGCAGAAAGTTTACCAAGCAAATGGTAACTCCAAGAAGGCAGGAGTGGCTATCTTAATCTCCGACAAAATGGATCTCAAGATCCAAAACATAAAAAGAGACAAAGAGGGACATTACATAATGCTCAAAGGCTCAGTAAACCAGGAAGCAATAAGCATACTGAATATTTACGCACCTAATAATGGTGCGGCAAATTTCGTCAAACAAACTATTAAAAAAATGACAGAAGAAATCACGGAAACAACAATAATAGTGGGGGACTTCAACACTCCACTATCAGAGAAAGACAGGTCACAGGGAAAGAAGCTCAGCAAAGAGGCCAGAGAGCTAAACAATTTAATTAGGCAACAGGGCCTGATAGACATCTATAGAGCCTTTCATCCAAAAGCAAAAGGTTTCACATTCTTCTCCAATCCACACGGATCTTTCTCAAGAATAGATCACATGCTGGGGCACAAGGCCAGCCTGAGTAAATTCAAACACATAGATATTATCCAGACGTCTTTCTCAGACCACCATGCCATAAAGCTGGAGATTAATAGAAGGGCACCCAGAAAAGCAAGGGCCACCAATTGGAGAATAAACAACGATCTCCTGCGACATGAATGGGTTAAGGTCCAGATCAGAGAGGATATCAGGAAATTTCTAGAAACTAATGAGAACGAGCATACAACATATCAAAACTTATGGGACACTGCAAAGGCAGTTATCAGAGGTAGCTTGATATCACTGAATGCATACATGAAAAAAGAAGAAAGGCGTATGACAGATATGTTAACACAAAACCTCCAACAACTAGAACAGAGTCAACAGAACTACCCCTCCATTAGCAAGAGAAAAGAAATAATAAAAATCAGGGCGGAGTTAAACCAGTGGGAAGACAAAAGAACAATGCAAAGGATTAACGCAACTAGAAGCTGGTTTTATGAACGAATTAATAAAATTGACACTCCCCTGGCAAAGCTTACCAAAGATAGAAAGGAACAATCATCAATAGCCAGGATGAGGGATGAATCGGGGGCAATAACAACAGACCCCAATGAGATAAAAAGGATAATCACAAAGTACTACGAAGGTTTGTATTCTAATGAATTCAGAAACCTGGAAGACATGGATAAATATTTAGAAAAACAATCTATCCCTAGATTATCTGAGACAGAGATCAAGAACCTCAACAAACCCATAGCGAAGGAAGAAATAGAGAGTGTCATCAAAAACCTACCAAGGAAAAAGGCCCCAGGGCCAGATGGCTACACAGCAGAATTTTACCAAACATTCAGGGAAGAGCTGACACCGATCCTCCACAAAGTATTCCATAACATAGAAAAGAACGGCAAGCTCCCAAACTCATTTTACGAAGCCAGCATTACTTTGATACCCAAACAGGGAAAAGACCCCACAAGCGTAGAGAATTATAGACCAATATCTCTAATGAACATAGATGCAAAAATCCTTAACAAAATATTGGCCAATAGAATACAAAGGAACATCAAACATATCATTCACCTCGACCAAGTAGGATTCATCCCAGCGATGCAGGGATGGTTTAACATCCGAAAATCCATCAATATCATTCACCACATCGAGAAGAAAAAGGATAAAAACCATATGATAATATCCATAGATGCAGAAAAAGCATTTGACAACATCCAGCATCCATTCCTAATCAAAACACTCATGAAGATAGGATTGGAAGGTAAGTTCCTCAAGCTCATACAAGCTATCTATGAAAGACCAACAGCCAACATCATAGTCAATGGAGAAAAGACAAGAACAATACCACTGAAAAAGGGCACAAGACAAGGATGCCCCCTGTCCCCTCTTCTATTCAATATCGTTTTGGAGGTTCTGGCTAACAACATAAGACAGCGGAAGGACATCAAAGTTGGGAGAGGAGGAGGTGAAACTATCGTTATTTGCAGATGACATGATCCTATACATTGAAGACCCCCAAAACTCCACAGTTGGAATACTTACAGCAATAGAGGAATACGGAAGAGTAGCAGGATACAAGATCAATAAACAGAAGTCGGTAGGGTTTCTATACACATCGGACAGGGCCATGGAAGAGGCGATTAAGAGGGAAGTACCCTTCACAGTAGCCAAGAACAAACTGAAATACCTAGGAATATACTTAACAAAAAATACTAAAGACCTATATAAGCATAATTATAAAACCCTATTACAGGAAACCAAAAGTGACCTTCACAAATGGATGAAGCTCCCCTGCTCATGGTTAGGTAGGCTGAACATAGTAAGGATGACAGTTCTTCCTAAAGCACTCTACAAGTTCAATGCTATACCAATCCAATTACCATCAACCTTCTTCAAAGAATTGGAAAAACTGACCACCAACTTCATATGGAGAGGGAAGAAACCCAGAATTAGCAGAGAACTCCTCAAGAAGAAGGACACAATTGGAGGACTCGCCCTACCTGATTTTAATGCCTACTACACAGCTACAGTGGTCAAAACAGCATGGTACTGGCACAATGATAGACACTCAGACCAGTGGAAAAGAATAGAAAGCCCAGGAGTAAAATCATCAGCATATAGACAACTGATCTTCGACAAGGGTCCCAAAAACGTCAAGTGGGAAGCAAATGCCCTCTTTAATAAGTGGTGCTGGAAACAATGGATATCCACATGTAGAAAGTTGAAACAAGACGTCTACCTCACCCCATGCACAAGAATACACTCAAGGTGGATCACAGAACTAGAAGTCAAACCCCAAACCATCAGGACCATTAAGGAGGGAATCGGGACTAATCTCAGAGCACTGGCCCAGGGAGCACATAGGCTCACTGCAACAGGGAAGGGGACACACACAGGTGATCTGGAAATCGACAAATGGGATCTAATAAGAATAAAACACCTGTGCACCTCGAAAGACTTTGCCAAGAGGGTGACAAGGCAACCCACAGACTGGGAGAAGATTTTTAGTAATGACACGTCAGACAAAGGGCTCATTACTAAAATCTACAACACCATCATGACCTGCAAAAAGAGGAAAACAGTTAACCCCCTAAGGAAGTGGGCAAAAGAAATGAGAAGAACTTTCACTAGAGAGGAGATCAATATGGCCAATAAATATATGAGAAAGTGCTCGAAGTCCCTTGCCATAAGAGAAATGCAAATCAAAACAACCATGAGATACCACCTAACACCCCTCAGGCTAGCTCAGATCAGTAAATCAGAGAGCAACAAGTGTTGGAGGGGCTGTGGTGAAATAGGAACCCTCCTCCACTGCTGGTGGTCGTGCAGATTTGTACAGACACTGTGGAAAGCAATCTGGCGATACCTAAAGAAAATGGAAATTGATCTACCTTACGACCCAGCCATCCCTCTACTGGGCATATACCCAGTTGAAGCAGCAAATAAAACACGACCAGTCATATGCACTCCAATGTTTATTGCGGCACAATTCACAATAGCAAAGACTTGGAAACAGCTTAAGTTTCCATCCATAGACGAGTGGATTAGCAAACTTTGGCACATACACACAATGGAGTATTATGCAGCACTAAAAAGCACCGATGAGCACATGAAACACGTTATTTCATGGGAAGAGCTGGAAGGAATTATGTTAAGCGAGGTAAGCCAGACCCAAAGGGACAGGTACAACATGAGTCCCCTGAGGTAAGTACAATCAGCATGACAGAAATGGGGCATTAATCCACCCAAGGGGAGGGTATGGTTTATATCTCCACAGGGAAAGTGGGACCAGACTTCAACCCAGTGTCGCAAGGTGTGAATGCAATATCCCGGCGTGGAGGACGGAACCGGTGGAGAGGTCTGGGAGGCTGGCCCCAGCACCATAAATTAAGTGGATTCCTGCCCCTCCCCCGAAAAGAACTTGTTCCAAAGGACGACATTGACCCTGCAGCTATGGGAGATGGACATATTTGATCAGAGCACACGGGAGCAGATGAAGGGGCAGGAGGAGAGAGTGGAGCACAGCCTGGCCCACCAGGCCGTGATGATGATGTTCCTGAGTAGAGCAGTCAGTCCACAGAGAGAACAACATGGCTGGCCCTACTATGAGACATGATGCCCCTCAGTGACTAAGGGCGATACAGGGGACAGCACCGGAGACACAGTGTGGGAATTGCACCTGACCTGATCCCACCACACCGAGGCAAATCACTGGGGGAGTGCAGCGGAACAGCAAGGGAATGGAGTGGCAAGGTCCCCAGGGAATGCTGAAAGCGGACTTTGGGGCCAGGGCGTGGTGCCCCAACAGACTGGACTGGAAAACGCTCCTAAGGGCCAGCAAAGATCCCTGAACTAACTACAAGCTTTTCTCTTGTGAACTGTTTTGTTCTGTTCTTTTTCAGTGGTTTGTTTTGGTTGTATTGTTGTCTGGTTGTATACTGTTGCTTTGTGTTCCTCTGTCTAGTTTTCGTGCATGTTAGTGACCCCACAGGTCTGTCTGAATAGGACAGGCTGGATGAACTATCTGGATGAAAAACAACGGGACCGACAGTTCCGGGGGGACTTGGGGTGGGGGGTAGGGGGGGTAAGGAAGTGGTGTTAACAAACCCAGGGACAAGGGAAAAACATGGGACCCCAAAGGGTAGAGAAGGGGGAGTGGCAGGCCTGATGGGAAATGATCAAGGGTAAGGTTGCTTAGAGAAGAGGTATACTCTAGCCCAGGGGGCGATGAAGCATGGTAGTAGGGCAGGAGGAAGGTCAAGGGAGATGGAGGAAAGAGCTAGGAGTCAAAGGGCATTCACGGAGGTCTAGACAAAGACATGTACATGCATATATATATAGGAGGTTGGGGAAATAGATCTTTGTGTCGATATTTATAGGTCAAGTATTAAGGTGGCGGAAGGACCTTGGGCCTCTACTCAAACACTCCCTCTATGCATGAATACCTTCTTTTATTAAATTGGAACTCTATGATGCTCACTCTCCCGACACAACGGCTGGAGCCAAAGTGTGTGAACAAGTAAATGTGGTGAAGAAAGCTGATGGTGCCCGGCTATCAAAAGAGATAGTGACTGGGGTCTTAAAGGCTTGAAGATAAACAAGCGGCCATCTAGCTCAGAAGCAACAAAGTCCACATGGAAGAACACACCAGCCTGTGTGATCGAGTGGTCCCAAAGGGATCAGTTACCAGGCATCAAAGAACAAAAAATCATATCATTGACTGCACACCTCCATGATAGGATCGCTGAAGACAAATGGGTGCACAAGCAAATGTGGTGAAGAAAGCTGATGGTGCCCGGCTATCAAAAGAGATAGTGTCTGGGGTCTTAAAGGCTTGAAGGTGAACAAGCGGCCATCTCGCTCAGAAACAAATAAGCCCACATGGAAGAAGCACACCGGCCAGTGCGATCATGAGGTGCCCAAGGGACCAGATATAAGGCATCATGCAAAAAAAAAAAAAAAAAGATATGTGTGTGTATGTATGTGTATATATGTGTATATGTATATATGTATGTGTATATATATATTATATTAAATGAAGGGGGAAGTGCAGAGTGGAGACCCAAGGCCCAAGTGTCGGCCAATGGAGATCCCCTCATAGAGGGGCTTAGGAGAGGAGATGGGTTAACTAGGGTGTGAGGTAGTATTGATGAAGAACACAGCTTTCCCCCAGATCCTGGATGCTTCCTCCCCCCAACTACCATGATCCGAATTCTACCTTGCAGGGCTGGATAGGACAGAGGCTGTACACTGGTACATATGAGGGTTGGAGGTACAGGGAATCCAGGGTGGATGATACCTCCAGGACCAAGGGTGTGAGGGACGATGCTGGGAGAGTGGAGGGTGAGTGGGTTGGAAAGGGGGAACTGATTACAAGGATCCACATGTGACCTCTTCCCTGGGAGAGGGACAGCAGAGAAGGGGGGAAGGGAGACCCCGAATAGGGCAATATATGACAAAATAACGAGGTATGAATTACCAAGGGCATATGAGGGAGGGGGGAAAGGGGAGGGAGGGGCGGGGGGGAAAAGAGGACCTGATGCAAGGGGCTTAAGTGGAGAGCAAATGCCTTGAGAATGATTGGGGCAGGGAATGTATGGATGTGCTTTATACAATTGATGTACGTATATGTATGGATTGTGGTAAGAGTTGTTGGAGTCCCTAATAAAATGTAAAAGAAGAAAAGAGAAAAAAAAAAAAAATATTGCATTTGAAAAATAAAATGTAAATGTTACCAAGGAACATTATTACATATGTGAAGCATTTGGCATAATTTTTTAACATACCCAAGATTTAACTAAAAGTTTATTTTCTTTCTTCTGCCATGACTTGAGGCATATTGAATAGCTGCTCATTTATCTCTGCCTAAAATACAGTAATGATGACAACTTGATATTCAAGTTAACTGGGGATGTATTTAATTTAAAAGTAGAAAACACAAAAGAATTATACAAAATTATTGTCATGCCCCCTCTCTGCCCCAGGGTTTGAAATCTTCTCAGAGGGTAAGTCACACAAACCTTAAGTGACATCTAATGAGATGCTGAGACAACAGCACTGGTATTTACACTTACAGGCAAAAGATAAGGGAATGGTTTGATCAATGTGTGTTTCCTGAATGAGAATGGCGTCACAGAGTGGGTGGGGCCTCAGCTAAACCTACAAGGAGAGCAGGATTTTGAGTGGGGTGGTGGGGGGTGGCTTTGGAAATACCACATTACTTTTCATCATTGGGCAACACACATTTACAAACGATCTGTTCAAATGAAAAGGGATCTTACCACCCCCCATTCTTGTAACCTTTCCTTCTCCCTAATCTACTTAAAGGTAACTTTGTGTCTTTATAAACAAAGTTCAAAAGATCAGACTGAGACAAAGTCTCAGAAAAGTACATAAAATTGTCCTTATTTTGTTCAATACTGAATGATTTGTTTTGCAAGGAGAGAATATTAAGTGGGGGTAAAATTAAAATATATCCTCAACATTTATCATAATATAATCCAGCATCATTTATTTTTGTCACTTACACCCAGGGGAAATACACTAGAAACCACATATTTACCTGCTTATTTCCATCCATTTTCTAAGAAAAATTAACATTAAAAATATTGGTTAAAGTCCCTGTATTCCTGAAAACCATGATTAAAAATAATTAAATAAAAGTGATTTTCGGTTATTTGCATTAGTGTTCAATTTTCATTTTTCCGAGAAGGAAATTGATGACGTCTACCACAATGAAAATCATTCATAGGACATAATCTAGTGGGAAGCAATTGTAGCAAAGTGATGAGTAGCAGGGGAGGTACTTCTTTCAGATTTTCAGCTTTCTTTTACTTTAATACATGTCAGCCTGTACACATTCTGCATCAAACTTTAACAGGAAAATATTGATACCATATTGGGGGAGGTGGGGCGATGAGGGGGAGAAGAGAAGATGCAGAGGTGGGGGATTCATGCCTAGATCTGATACTGAGTGAAAATTTAGTGTACGTACCTAACATGTTTTGTGTTTCCATTCTTCCAGAGAGAAAATGACACTTTAGATTCCCTGGGATGCTGGAACCACAAGCAAAAAAGGATGGGCAAATTTGTCATTCAGAATTTATGAAGGATATTTTTTTCTTCTCACTGACTAAAAAGAACAAATCAAACACTAGGTTTCCAATTCTGAAAATTAGTAGACTCTGGAGAGCCAATTAAACATTATTCCCCTATCTCGACTCTGTTTTAACATCCTTCTCTATTGCACGCTGTTACTTTTGCTCGCAAGGCAAGTAGATGGCGTTATCAGGCTAATTTGGGGACAGTTATCATTATAATGTAATTTTTGCAATTATGTGGTAGACCAGGTGGCAAGACAGCATGGCTTTGCATTGCCAAGGTGCAAAACAAATTCAGTGTTCAAAATCAACCTGAGAGAGAAAGGACAATTCTCATTTGCATAAACATGTAGCCACGGAAACGAGATGCACAGAGGTATAAGGGGAAAGAGACCTATTTTACATGATGTGCATAGAATATTTGACAGTTTAGATTGGAGGCGTCATTGATGTGCGTTGGAATGGTACGGTTGGTTGCCATGGATATGGTTTTCCCTACTGGCAGTGCAAAGATTGGCAGGGATGGATGCTGGGGAAAGAAAGAAAAAAAGCCCAAACCACTGCAACACTCTGGCAGCCGCATTCTTTTCTTTTGTTGAAAAGCTGTGTCCTTTCCGCACTAATGACAGCTCATCAAGCATGCAGTGTAATCGAGAAACACTGATACTTCCGTAATAAATCATTCGTGTAGCCTATCTATGTATTTATACATTCTGTGCACATCTGTATGTGGTGATCTACACGTATATATTTGGAATAACATGCATGCAGATTAATAAAAGATCAGCTTCAGGAGAAAAATATTTACCTTTTTACTATTCTTTTCTATTTACATTTATTTTGGAAATTCTTACGGATGGGAATTCACTCAATATAATAAGCAATGCAAAATATTCTGAATGATCATCTAATTTAGAAGGGGATCGCATAGTATTCTTTTATAAGGTACACAATCAAAGCAAGGAGGAGTGGTTGTGCTGGTTTGGGTTCATAGTTACGTTGAAGGAGCCTGGAGGTGCTCCTATAGGTTAAGTGCTTGATGCTATCCAGAAGGTCCTAGGCTTGAATCGACTAGTCGCTCCACAGGAGAACGAGATAGCAGTCTGATTCTAGAAGGATTACAGCCTTGGCAGCCCTGGGGAGCAGTTTCTTTTTGTCCCATGGGATCACTATAAGTTGGAATGGACGTAACAACAACGGATTTGAGGAGGCTGGTTGTAAGCAAATCATTGCTATGGCGTAACTACACTGCACACTCATGACTAAGCATGGCAGTTTTAATGTTCCTTAGAGTCCCTAATACACCGTTTGCCATAGTATAAACCCATCAGGCTGTGTACGCCATTTCCCCAAATAGTTGAAGGTACTTTATATTTATTTCTGAAGGCTCACACAGTCATTATTTTGTTTCCATACAGCAAGTCCATAGCCTCCCTTTGACTGAAAGGATTTCAAGAATGCTTCTGTCTTCAGGAACATATTCACTAACAGTTCATGTGATCAGGGTCTACAAGGGCAAACACCACTGCAGGATGAGAAATGAAGATCTCTGTCTCTGGTACGACGCAGCTTTGCATTTGGTCCTTTGCACCCCACACTTTAAATTCTAGTGGACAAGTCTTCATCATCTTGCACGTTTCCTCTCATCCTTCCCGACTGTGATGGAATGCTGAGTGGCACAGCATATTAAAAATGCTCTGTCCACCCAACACTGAAAACTCAGGGAAGATTTGGAAAGGGTTTACTGTGCAATGGAATCACACAGGATCATTTCTGAAGCAGGATTAGATCATTGTTTGCCCTTCATAAGCGACTTTGTTGCCCAAGAGGCTCAAGTTTGATGGATAAATATCAATCACCAAATCTCTATTTGGATTAAGATTTAAGATCATATGCAGCTGAAAGAATAATTAAACATTCCTTCATCTTATCAGAAATTTTTGTTAAAGGAGGAAAATGAAGAAATCTGGACTGGCATTATACACATCCCCCTTTATTGTTTTAGGTGAAATCTAGTATATATTCATTTAAATCTTTGTTTATTTTTTTTTCTTTTCCTACATCAAGCATACTAATAGGTCAATTCCTGTAAGAGATTCCTCCTTATTGTTCTCAGTTTCCCCTGGAATGAATGAAAACTTGCTAGTATCCTTTCTATGATAAACTCGTCAATTAGCCCTCTCTCGAGTTGAAAATCAGCTGCAAAGTAGTCTTGCCTTTTACTTTCATTATTCTATTTCATTATTCATACCTTCTTACCCATTTCTTTTCAGATGTCCATAGTGGACATTCATTAACATTTGTTGCAAAAAATGACTGAATGTTAGTAATTTCTATAATCTCTGCATAATTTTTTTAAATGAAGAAGAAACACTATCGAGATTCCTAAGCTTTTGATCTAAAGCCTGTGCACAACCAAGGAGGCTTAGAATGATTTTAAAAAGTGCCTAAGAATGAAGTCAAATGTTAACAGACAGTTAGCACAATGCATAGTCTCAAAACAACGAAATACTATTTTGTTACATGTAAATATCACTGTCTGTTGCCTATACTTTATTGTCTTTTGTACTTTTCTTTTTAAATTTTCATTCACCTTCTGTCCTCTTGCTTGTCCTTCTCCCTTCTGTACTCTCCATCTGAATTCTACCCCTCCTTTTGTGATTCATATCATGGACATTGTGTGCAAGAAGAATCAAGTGAGGCAGGGCTGGTTCTTCAGTGCCCAAATCTCTTGGAGACACTCACAAGAGCTTAAACATGTTCCCTGCTTTTATAAAATATTCAGGTGTGCCGGCACTGAGCTCCTCATCGAGAATGATATAAACAGACACAAAGAGCTGGCATATATCATGCACAGCAATAAAAGGTTTAGAAACCCTCTTTTTATTCCAAAGACACAAAATTGCTTGCTCATCATTTTAAATAAATTCTTCATCCTACAGGAATAAAGAAATAGAGAAGTGGTTACTTTATGAGTGAAGACCTGATTATTTTCACGCTGTGAGTGTGATTCTTCCACGGCCAAAAGGGGCATTCTGAGAGGTCGACTTGTCTTGGGCAAGTGTACACTTGCCGCAATCTCACTCATAAGCCAAGAGGCAGTCACGTGTTCTAGGCCTTCAATGTGTTCATTACAAATCAAGCTGGAAGCCTGACACACATACTAAATTTTCAGGATTAGCATCTCCAAATCTTTCTCATCGTATATGTAGATTGATTCATTTTCAGATGTTGGTAACTGATTTCCATTATAAGGATTTAGTTCAGTAACTTATTTTTTATGTTGCTGTGGACATTTCAAAACTATTTTTAGTTCCTTCAACAAAAGAAAAATGTAAATTTTATACTTTGTAACTTGTTTTCATCCACCCTCCACTCCCAGAATATAGACATTTTCTTTGTTGCTCAGAAACATTCAGAATACATGTATAGGCAGTATTTGTCTATCTTGAAAGAGAATGAAGTAGCAGACTGTTTGGACAATTTTTACATCTCTCATTAAACTATTAAAGGGAAACTAGTTTTATGTTTTCTGAAATGACTTTTCTCTCTTATGACCTAACACAGTGATCTTCATAAGTGCATTTTGACTCAGTAAAACCTCTACATCGGGATTTCCAAGTCTTTCTTATGAAGAGCCTTTGTTAACCTTCTTACGTGTTTTGACTACAGCTTTAGGGGGCGCATGTCCCCAGCTGACCACCGCTGAGCGAGCGCCTCAACACTGCAGGCTGATGGCTGCGATCTGACAGCAAAAGTTGCTCACCTGGACAGAATGCTAATCAATACAAATCTTGGAGAACTAATGATACTTTATTTATCAATCTGTTGAGAACACCTAATTGCTGATGTTTTAAGAAGTTCTGTAGAAAGCATTGCCTAGGCTGCTATGCCCTTTACATGTCAGCTTCTTCCTCTCTAAGTGAAATAAAATATCCTTTCATCTCCTATTTAAATTCATCCCTTTTCTTGAGAATAATATTTATATAATAAAGCACAGGAAGCGCATTTCTTCTGTATGGCTACTGAGATTCCTGGTGTAGTGTGCCTCACATTACGATGGCGTTTCTTTCTTTCTGATAAAAGTTGTACAGAAATTAGAGTTTCGCTCATAAACTATCATTATCATGACCCCCACACCCCTGTCATCAATTTTGTTTTTCTGTAGGCTACTTCTAAAGAGCCTCATAGGCAGGAGAAAAATCAAAGTTTAGATCTCATAATTACTGGGTAGTGTTTCTTTATCTGGCAAGGAAGCAGCACCTTTTATTCAGGGTCAACCTCAAATTTTATTTTTCTGGTCTTTGAAATGCCACATGTCATTTTATCACTGTACCACTGCCTCACGTCACCCATGATGACATCAAATCATGTGCCAATATGAACTTAAGCCTGATCCAGTCTGCTCAATGAGATAATGCCTTTCACCATTCAAATTAAATCTGAACCCAGTGTCACTGCATCTAAGTTGCTTTCATCAATTTTTTGCATGCTGTCATGTAGCCATGCTGTGGTTTAAATAGTTCCTTATTTTCATCACTAGTTTCCCATTCAGTAGTTCACACACAGGGTGTTCTATGACAATGGCTGCACCCCCCACGCAATGTCAGCCCTTGATTTCCCTTATCCCTTCATCCAGGTTTTCTAGCCCCGCCTGCCTTCTCGTCTTTGCTTTGGGGCAAATGCTCTTGCTGGGGCAGTGACTTATTAATGTCGCTCTATTAGTCAAAGTCTCTAGCTCCCATCAGACAACCTTTTCCTACATGAGTCTGGATCAGCAGGGGGATGAAGATACCCATTGGATTCATTGGGAGTAAATGGAATAGGATCCGTTGGAATGCCGTCCTGCGGGGTATAAAATGAGCCTTCTGAGAAGTAGGAGAGGGGCACTCACGATCAGTAACAGCCAGGGGTGGAGGGACCCGTGGAGGACTCGGGGTCCTCTGGATCCTCAGATTCCTCTGCCGTGGACCTCCTGGATCCAGAAGATCCAAAGGAGCAGCAGCAGAGCCAGACAAAGCAAATAAAGCAGAGTACTTTGGGGCAGGGGCCTGACTTGGTGAAGGGAAGGCTTCTGGGCACTTAGTGGGGGAAACTATGTTTGCTGATCCAAGGACATGGAGCCGAAAGCCTTCGGTTAGTGGCGTAAGGGATTGAGGTGCCTCTGGGTATTTCATTCAGGGAACTGGGTTTGCTGATGCACAGAGCTTCAGCTGAATGTCTTTGGGTTGAGGCTTTGAGAGGCATGCCCCAATGTCTTGAAGAACAGCTGTGTCCTGAGCATTTCTCACTTGCCTTACAACCTATGAGTTCCATAAAAAAACCTGTAATCATCAATATTGTCTGTGAGTTCTGTATAGCCATGGTAGCAAATACTAGAACCTAGATGGAAAAGGAACGAACAACCAGCTGTACTTTTGATTTCCTATAATTGGTTTTTCAAAGGAAAAAATTCCTCTTAAGTGTTATTGTTTATTTTTATGAACCTGTCTATTGTTTAACTGAAAGATAGTCTCAAAGAATAGCTTTGGTTCTAGGTCACAGGAATACTTTAGGGCCATCAATTTTTGTCAGACCCCTAAGACTTTTTTGGGTGAGTTTGAATATTTCCTCTACGCTTTCCTCTTACTCTGTCTCCTCTCTGCTATGATCCCAGTCAGAGAAAGCTGGGCACCATCTGGTTTTTCTAGTCGCTGAGTCATGTAGGCTGCGGTTCATGTAAGTCATATGTTCCATTTATCCTTTGGATTAATTTCTCCCTTGAGTTTTCGGTTTTCTTCATTCTCCTTTACTCTGAAAAAGAAGATACCAATAGTTGTTACTTAGATGGTGATTCACATGATTTTAAGAACCCAGTTGCTACTCACCAATGGAGGATGCAGAATATTGTCTTTATGAGCTAGGTTGTGCCAATAGATGTCGATTTCCCCAAAGTCTGAACTGAATGATGTGATTTGACAGCTTAATAAAGCAAGTTTTCAAAAATTTAGATAAACTAGAAAATCAATTTTTTTGTGGATTCAATTTTCTTTTTAAAAACTAAAGCAGAAAATATTACAGCTTTAACATGAGTTAAAATGGAGATCAAATGATAAGTTCTTGCATTTTAACCTATCTACATCTGCCATAATAGACTCTACAATGGCTCTTTCCCTGATAGCTAGGTTATTCACATCCCTCCATTACAGTCAGGGGGATTTACCAGAGGCTTAATCCATGTGGGTACCTTGCATATGGATGTTGGGCTTCCACTCTTAGTCATTCTTCTGCAAACTGAGTGTTCACAATTTAAGCTCTGGTAGAATTCTCTCCTTTTGATTTGCATTTTGTTATTTACAGATCTTGGATAACCCAGTCTGGTTTGCTTCTTCCATGTGACCTTAGCTGACACCTCACTTAGATTGCTACTTGTCTGATGATCAGACAGTAAGACCCCGGAGGCTATTTTTTTCTGATAGGGCCTGGCTACCAGTGCCTGGCTTCTTTATGATTTTTTGCTATTGCACTCATATCTGCAGTGATCTGTTCATGGGGTGAGAATCAAGGAGGTCCATGTTCTAAGAACTAGTTTTTCTTAGATTGGGTTTGGAATTAAGTGTGAAATCAAAACCCATTCATATATCTATGGTTATATATGTCTCTGGTTCAATTTAGAGACATCATTATCATTTCATGATAGAGAACCATTATCAATCATCCTCTTGGGGCAAATGCTAGTTATATTGATAGTGTCATTAATTTAGCCAATGATGTATAATTTAAAACACTGTTGAGAAAATGGAATTATACAAGTATAGGCCAGCTTCAGACCAAATGACATGAGTTTTTGACTTGTACATATTAAACTCTTGAGTGATTGGATATTATTTATACAAAAAATAGTGCAAAAGTTTTGATAACAATCATTCACAAAGGCAGAACCATGTCTACCAGATTAATACATGTCATAAGAAAGCAAGGAGGATATTAAAATAGTACATCTACCATAATCCTAGGCCATCATTCATTGGGCACCCTCAAATCATGTGATCTAAACCAAATTACAGCAACCATCAAGTCCATAGTCGTGGATAGCAGGCATCTGCCTCTTCTCACACTAGGACACTTCAGCTTAAGTATAAGGGAGTATATCAGATCCTTTGATCTGCTACTGGTGAGTTTGAATCAAAGCCCAGATCACTTAATGGGGTTTTCCGATGGAATTCTTCTGGTGTGACCTATGAAGGATGTTGTTTGCATGCCTCAAAAGGACAGAGTCTACCATCCCAGTAGTCTATACTATACTGCCTGGCCCACCAAAGACTGCATAGAAACTATGTCAAAGGTGAACAATTGGAAACATGGTAGGGGAAGTAATCTCCCCATAGGTTCTATGTAAGTATTATAAAAGTGGGTTTTTTTTTTTGCTTTGTTTCTCCTTGATAAGAGGTTGCACCTCCTGGTTTACTCACCAATAGAAATGTAACCACCTTCTCCAAGACATATATTACCCCACTTCCTCACATCTTGACGCCAGTGTCCAGTAAGTTTTGATTATTAGTCTTGTAGGAGTGTCTATTGATTTGGGGTGAACTAAGCACAATGTTGGATGACAGCATCCTTCCTTTTCCCAGCATCTTGAAAAACTGACCCCAGCTGAGATGAGGTCTCCTTTTCCTAAACAGTTTTTCCTGGGCGCTAGTAAATCAATTTTTATAAGAGTCAGTAGTGTGGAGGTTTGAAGATAGCCTAAATTGACATGTTTTGACTGATTTTATCTCAGGTGAACGAAATGACATAAAACACTATAGTAAACAATGCATTCATGCATAATACATAGTCATTGAATTAAATTTTACATTAAATTTTACATTAAAATGTTCTCTTAATATTGTCTAGATGAGGACGGGGCAGGAGTGGGAACATGGATCAGAATTTTAAGATTTCATCTTAACTTTGAAATCTTACTTTCTTACTTGTTATTTCTGTGGACACAAATCCTTTGAGAGAAGATTATTTCTATTTTTCTGCTCAAAATACCTACACCACAAAAAAACAAGATGTACTCAGCTGAAAAATAAGAAAGGTTAATATCCTAAATTATATGGATAAGTAATTGGGTCCAATTTTCTGTTTAGTAAAATAATCAGCCAAACTAATTTTTTTTAGTTTTTTTTAAAAATAATTTAATTGGGGTCGTATACCTTTAATTACAATCCATACATACATACATCCATTGTGTCAAGCACATTTATTATACATTTTCAAAACATTTTTTCTACTTGAACCCTTGGTATCAACTTGTCTTCCCCCACTCTCCTTCCCTCGTGAACCCTTTATAATTTAGAAATTATTATTTTTCACATCTTACATTGACCAATATCTCCCTTCACCCACTTTTCTGTTGTCCGTCTCCCTAGAAGGGGGTTATATGTAGATCATTGTGATCAGTTCCCCCTTTCTCCTCCTACCTTCCCATTACCCCTCCTGGGATCACTACTCTCATTATTGGTCCTGAGCGGTTTATCTGTCCTGGATTCCCTCTATTTCCAGCTCTTATCTGTACCCATGTACATGCTGTGGTCTAGCCAGATTTGTAAGGTAGAATTGGGGTCATGATAGTGGCAGGGAAATGAAGCATTAAAGAACTAGAGGGAAGTTGTATGTTTCATCAGAGCTATACTGCATCCTGACTGGCTCATCTCTCCCTTGTGACCCTTCTGTATGGGTATGTCCAATCGTCTACAGATGAATTTTGGGTTTCCACTCCACACTCCCCCTCATTCACATTAATATGACCTTTCATTCTATGCCTTTGGCGCCTGATACCTGATCCTGTGGATATATTTTGATCACACAGGCTGGTGTCCTCCTTTCACGTGGACTTTGTTGCTTCACAGCTAGATGGCTGCTTGTTTATCTTCAAGCCTTTAAGACCCCAGATGCTATATCTTTTCATAGCCGGGCACCATCAGCTTTCTTCACCAATTTGCTTATGCACCCATTTTATCTTCAACAATCATGTCGGGAAGGTGAGCATCATGGAATGCTGGATTGTTAGAACAAAGTGTTTTTGCATTGAGGGGAGTACTCTAGTAGGGGCCCAATGTCTCTCTGCTACCCTAATACTTAACATATAAATATATGTACATAGATCTATTCCCTATCATTATATATAAACATATTTACATATTCACACACCTGAATTTATAATAAATGCTCTTTGCCTCCTAGTTCTTTCCTCTAATTTCTTTTACTTTCCTCTTGTCTCACCATCGTGTTCTGCCTTCATTTGGGTTTCAGTAATTCCTCTCGGTTACATTGCTCTTTATCAAGTCATCCCAGGCATCCTCTGCCCTCCTTGCCATCAATTTTAGATCACTTGTTGTTCCCTTGTCCCTATGTTTGTTAACACCCACTTCCTTTCCCCCATCCTCTCCGGTGTCCCCCCCAGAACGATCTGTCCTGTTGTTTTTGCCTCAGGATTGTTTATTCCACCTATGTTATCTAAATGGACATGCCACAGGAATTCAACAGGCACTCTGCAACAGAAAGAGGAGGCTACATGGGGGGTGGGAAGGGGATCTTCACGTAACTCGGCATGTCTCCCTATCTATGCTTCTTTTTCTAGCTTGATACTCTCTTTTATATCTCAAAAATGATAACTCCAGACTTGACCTACACTAATCCTGTCTATTAACGTAATAAAGAGAACCCATTTCTAAATAGGATTATAATCATTGGCACAAAACTTTAGTTTTACAAAAGAAATTCCGGGCAGGGACGCAATTCATTTTAAGGCATTCCACCTGTTAGCCTCCTCCTAATGCACGTCCTTGTCGCAAATAAAACTCCATCACATCAGTCACAAAAGACTAGTATTTAGTGTCATCTGGGGCAAAAGTCCTGTTTCTATGTAAATTTGTGAGGTCTCCAATACAAGGTATCTGCTTCTGAACAGCAGCAAGGGGACTGGCATAAGGTAGACATTGCTCTAGTTCTAGAAGAAATTGGAGGGGAAGAAGTCATAACAGACACCAAGTAAGTAAAAAACCCAGCAGAACAATTGACACTAGCTCTCAAGGCTTGGAAACAGTCCCCCATTCCCTGGGATGATCTAGTCAATGGTTCCATTTTCCCAAACCTAGGCATTGCCTCTACCTTCCAGACTCCAGCTGAAGTTGCTCAGCTTTGGTCAGCAGCTCTGCTTTCCACATCCACTAGTGTGACCGCTCTGCCTCCTTGGGTTAGTTGGCCCCATTCACCTACCGAGTCCGTCTCAGTGGCGGCTTCACCTGCTCAACCTTAGCAAGCCTCATACTGCCTCTTGGGCCTGGAAGCCCTTTCTGGACTGTCTTCGGCCACACTCTCTGGAACTGAGCTGGTGAAAATCTAACTCTTTGAAGTTTGTGGCTGTGGCTCTATTCTTGGAGATCTAGGAAATGGTAGGCCCACCCTTCAGAACAAGAAGATCCAGTTTTCCAAATCCTTTCTGACAGTCTGGGTGAAAATGGAGAAAAATGACAAATGAACTTCCCTATAAACAAGGTTAAAACCAAATGCAATGCTACTGAATTAATTCCAACTCATCCCAAAATCTGTTGTTACTGCGCCATAGTGGCCTTAAATAGGGTTTCAGTGCAGACGCTTATGGGAGCAGACAACCTTATCCTTCTCCCATAGAGTGACTGGTGGGTTTGAATAGATAACCTTGTAGCTCACAGTCCAAAGACTAACCCACCAAGCTTCTTGTAAGGCCACAAAGCCATAGGGCTTCTTGTAAGCAAGGGTATGTTGCCATTATTCTTTAGTGAAAACTCATGCAAGCTCTGGTTTAAGAATAATGTTCTATCAAGAAGAAATGGAAACAGCTTGCCAAATATGCCTGAAGAATGTTGACCACGCTTCGCTGGGTTTCAGCCTTCTGATGCATGACTAAGAGGTCACATAGCTTCTAACTTTCCAATTTCAACATTACTTTGCAGTGTTAAATCCAGCTATTACTGGGTCTCATTCAGAAACTCTTTAGTGATAAAATCAATAATGCAACAGATTCATGATAATGACATTTGCATATGGAATTTTTCTGTTGTATTTTACGAAAATTGTAGAAATAATATCTGCCATACATAACACAATTTTTCTTTTGTATTTTTTAATAACACAACTTTTTAAACCTGGGAAACCATATATATCAAGGCAGTACCTCAGTAATCATATATAACAAATATTTATCTTCATTAGTATAGAAAATCAAAGCCTTTTGAGTATAGAATCAAAGTTTAAAATAAAAACTTAAATCATGAAAAAATCTACATAATATAAACAGATTATCATAAAATATTGAAATATGAGAGCATATGAATGCCCATTGAAACTTGAAAAACTTAAATTTTCATGTAGCTATATAAGTCAGTTATTCCTATCATGTACCATATTCTTTAACACAGTGTTCAATTATATCGGGAATACAAAATAATAAAACATGATTCATACAACCCAAATGGGATAGCCAAGTGAAGAGCCCAAATCAGCAATTACTGGTATAGATCCAGCATATGGTACGGATTCCACAGAAAACTTGGGTCTAGGTCTCTCCATGATCTTTCCGGGGCAAATCATATTAGTAGAAGATCTACTTTAAGAATAGACACCAATAAACACAACACTTTAAAAACTTGTTTATAGAACATTTTTCTATCTCCAGAACAGAAGATTTCATAAAGGTTAATAGCGCTATTAATAAGATTTTAACTTAGAGAACTGGGTCATGCTATTTTATGTAAAATCCAGCCAATTGCTAGGTTCAAAATATTGCCACTATCCAGAACACCCTCGTTGGAAGGCTGTTGGTATGATGTTCACAGAAAGAGAGTTCAGGTATAAGTTGTTTATTATGACTATTTATCTGTATTCAGTTTATTCCTCTGTTTTGAACCTTGATTCAGGCCAGTACTTATAAACATTCCTGTGCAAGTTGCCACCTGGTAGATCTCACAATCATGTGTGTTCTGATTCAAAGGGTTTGGTTCTGTCTAAAATTCTGAAGGCCTGAGAACTGCAAGGTGGTACTAGCCTGTGAGCCCCTCCGTATAGCATGACCCGAGAGAGCATATGGGACAAAATCTTGCTTCTCCACTTGACAAAAGTTATTGGAGGTGGCTGACTGGGTTTCTTAATTCTTGAGGATACGGGTTCCTGAGCTTTTGCTTCATGAAAGGTTTTCCCTTTTGGACAGTGACTGATTTCTCAAGAATCTAGTCAGCGTTACTTCCCAAACCTTGTATGTCTTAATGGGAGGTTTGGCTCGTCAAATAATTTGGTCATTCGTGTGTTTTCAGTTTAGTTTAGTTTGTTTTGTTTTCAGAGCCTGAAGTTATTTGTAGAAAATGTCTGCCAAGTCCCCTTGTAACAGTGAGAGTGGATAATAATCTTACACTTGCATGGGCTACATTGCCTACGGCCAGCCAACTCTTGTACACAGGGGGGTGAGTGAGGATTTGTGGCCAGTTAGGCTTTCAATCCTGAGTGTGAGCAAGGTACTCTTGGGATCAGTCCAAAGACAGGGCAGTGTTCAGGGAATGACCACTCCATTTTCCCCCTAATGAGGCGGCAATGGCAAGCTGCTGTGGATTTTACCCAAGGTGTTGTGCGTGCATTTTTTAATGAAGTCTCAGACATGTTCTGCATGCTTTTTACCCAGCAGCCTAACCATGCTTCAAAGTTTCAATCTTTTGATTGATCTTGCTCATCTTCTTTGGAGACAAGTGGTGGGGGAAACTTTCTGTAGCTGGTTGGGGGCAGATCACACACACACACACACATACACACATGCGTGCAATCAACTTCAGCGGCGAATAAGAATCTAATTTGTGTAGGCTAAGTCTTTTCAGTGGGGTTGTTTTTTCTTCTTCTAGCGTGCTCATCCATGCCATCCCTGCCTTCTGGTGGGCCCACTCATTAACTCTAGCCCCCAGCACTCAATTTCCCAGCTATTCCTCCACTGCTTCCCTTTATTTGTTTAGCTGACAGGCTTTTGAAGCGAGAAGGCAAAATCCTGCACGAATTCCTGGCTTTTTTTTCCTCCCTTCATTCTTGTTATTATTAGGAATATGGACAAGGTACTAGTGTGTGCATTCCATCTGAAAATTGTGCCCGAGTTTCTATCTCTTGGGAAAGAACCAAATTGCTTCATAATCATCATGGACCCAATTCTGGGTCTAACTATTCGTAGACAAAATTCTTGTTAGTGCCAAGGGGAGTTTTGCCCTCATTTAAGGTTACAAGATCAAGTGGTAAAAGTATTTATAGCCACCTCACTCACCTCAGGAAAATAAATTAAACTAGATGTGGGGGTGTGGGAGATTAACAATGTGCTATAAACGCAACGCTGCTCCTCTCCACCCTCACCCCCACCACTGAACTCTTCCCCTTAAGATGGATAAAAAAGGCATGAAAAGAAAAATATTTTGCTGACTTGTGTTTTGACTGACAATTATCTGTTTTCTTACTTTTATAATAAAATATATATTTCCTTTGCAGGGCACAATGAAAAAGAAAAATCACCATCTCTCCTTATTGCTTAGACAAATAAGAGTTAAGAAAAAGTTAGCAGATCCTTTGAAAAGCAGTCACATTCAAATACCACAGTTTTTTCCTGAAAAGTAGTGCCGTCCTTCTCCGTATTCAGCTGGTTTTTGTAGTCGGGATCATGCACTGTCCCGGCCTCTTTCTCTGGTCTTTTCCTCATTCTACATAACCTACCAACATGAAAGCGAAAAAATCGTAGAGAAAAACAGTGAATTCAAGCCCAAACTGGGGTACTCTTATAGTTGTATAACTGCTTCATTTATAAATGTAGGATTAGCTATTCTCAGGTTTCTTCTGTTATTAAAAAATCCAATAATGGGTTAAGGAAGAATTTAAAAATCATTTGTACTACTTAATAACCTCTTTATGAAGTTTCAAACTTTTCTAAAAGATTCAACTAGATCTCCATAAAGGGGAAACTGAAAGTAGGCAAGACAATTGGTATATTATGTTTTCCATGTGCTATACAATTCTGTGGGCCTCTTTATAATATTGTTTAATCAGAGGTTAGTGCTTCAATAAGAAAAGGACTTCAGATTTTGACACACTTGTATTTGATTACTGGCTTTGCAAGGTGTTTTGGCTGAGTTATTTAGCTTCAAAATAGAGCTTTATAAAGGATGAATCAGTGAAATGGGGATTCTAATACCTATGTTATAAGATTTTTAAAGAATGAGGCAAGTAACTGTTTCCATGGAAGCCTGTAGATACAGTGTAGGGCCATATAGGACCTTCGACTCTCAAGGATGCTTGCCATGAAGCAAAGGTCAGGCATGCCTCCCCTCTCCATCTCTTTGTACCCTGTTCTAATACTAACTGTCCTCCCATGGCATTCTACTGCTGTGTCTGGGTTCAATAATTCATTATTACAGTAGCCACACAGAAGTCACAGACGATGCTTATGATTATGGGGTTGATTAGGGAAGCTAAGAGGTTGCAATTCAAGTGAGACATGCTGAGAAGAGTTGTTCCGCCAGTCTACTCTGGACTGTGCCTGTAGACAGGACTCCCTCTGGCCTTCGGCCTCCTGCTCTGGACTCGACTGCTGTGGGCAATGTTACAAAGCACTTTTAGGTCTGCTGGTGCAGCCATTCTTGGTCATCTATGAATTTGCTAGTAAATATTCCACTTTTCTTTCCGGTGTTTATACTTGTAGTATTTAGAAGTAGTATAGATTATTACAGGACAAACAAATTGATATGCATTTAAAAACTAGGTCCTTGAATTTTATAACAAAGGGTATTTAAATATTAAAATATAAATATTTTACTTTTAATATCCAAATAACCTCCTTAGTAACTTCACATGAAAAATAGGAAGAAAAGAATCTAAAATAATCTCAAAAGAGTAAGAATTACTTAGACATACAGGTATTGCCCCTGGGTTGCTACGTGCAGCATGCACGCTCCTTCCTATTTCAAAACACATCTACAGGACACTATGCTCAAAACAACTGGTGCTTGTATTGAGTATTATAAAGGAATCACCATTCTTATATTTTAAGAACCACTATTATATGAGTCTAGGTGTTCACTGGAGCCCGCTCTTCAATTGGCGACTGGATGTTTTCCATAAGATGAGGGCCTACGTGGCCACTCTCTATTTTTCACCCAGTGAACACTATGTGCTCTGATTTGAGCAAAACAAGTATCTTTTTAAAACAACAGCAACAAGTATCTTGGATATTGTATATGTGTCCCCTAAATTGACTGAAAAAGCCAAACCACCACCACAGAGTCAATCCCAACTCATTGACAGCCACTCAGGAAGATGTACAGCACTCTGAATGGATTTTACAGGCATGAAAATGTGCCTTGGCTGAAGTTAATTTTGCAATTTGAAAACATAAAACTATCAAAGACAAATCACTATCTCAAAAAAGGACTCCCTGAAATTCATATCCATTTTAAAGGGGGGAAAATGTCATTAAAAAGTCAATGAATTTTTCAAATGGGTAAGGGGAAGCATGTTGCCACATCACCTGATAATAGAGACATAGCATGTGAGATGAAATATATTATGTGACGAACCTGTATACATATTCTTAAAGACATCTCGAGCCACCATTAAATCACAGTACTGTTGATTTTCACTTAACTAAGGGTTACAAACTGCAGTGCTGTCAGGGCCTCAGCAAGGATCTCAAAGGTTTGCTGCAGCAGAAGCCAACCAATGGAGAGGTATTAGCACTGCAGTTTACAGGACAGCACGGGCCTCCTCTGAAGGCAGTCAGTTACACTCAAATCAAAAGCCATGCACTGAAAGCCGCGCTAACCAAATTAAACACGTGTGGGGGTGGGATTCCTCCGAACACCTAGGAAAGTCAGATTTGCATGAAGATCTTAAAACAGCAATCTTTAAAACCAGGAATATGAATAGAAAGTGAATACAAAAGAAAAATTAATTTGAGAAATGCAGGCTTGCCTAGGGAGAAGGAAATAGTGAATTAAATTCAGAGACGTCAGGACCACCTAAGTTCAAACAAGAAGCTCCGGGCTTCTCAGAAAGGAAAAAGGAGTGGAAACGGCCATGGAAATGGTCTTCTGATCATTAATTCTCTCTAAACTCAGTCATCAAATGTCAGTGCTGACTCATACCGACTCCCTGTGGGTGTCCCAGGCTACACCTGTTTACAGAAGTGCAAAGTCCTGCATTTCTCCGGCGCAGCTGCTGGTGGTTTGGAACTGCCTGGCCTCACGGATCGCAGACCAACGCATAGCCCCGACACCAACAGGGCTCCTGGCAATGACAATTCTGTAATCAGAGCAGAAACCCTTAAAAACGTTCAAGTCTTCTCAGGTAGAGACTGGTGTGAAACAACAGAAGACGGGGAAAGAAGCGGACAAAGGGAAAGAGAAGTAAATGGAACAGTTGAAGAAAAAAAGACCAGTTTGTTTGTTTGTTTGTTTGTTTTTCTCCAGTGCTTGAGTTTGGTTTAAGAGAGAGCAGCTAACTGGATTAAATTTACTCAGCATTTTGGGTGTTGAGACAACAGAATGGACAACAAAAGTTTCTCCTTTTTAAGCTGGCCACACCAATTTTATCAGTATATTTTCATTTCAGACCATTAAAGTTAGTGTCCTACCTAGCTCTCTGGTTTCTAATCCCCTGGGAAGTTGACTAACATTTGTCCGCTTGGTTGGGAGTGGATCAAAGCTTCTATTTATTAACATTTTGTAAGCAAATCTCCTACCCGTGGGCTTGTCTTATCGGTGATTGCCACGTTTCTGTGGGTTGTGGCTGGCTACGTTCTATTGTATGGAGTTCTTTTAGAATGTGTGTAATGAAACTAGCCCCAAGAATTGGAGGCAGTTGAGGGATGTCATTTCAGTTCCTGGTTTTGTCCCTTCCTTCTTCTCTTGTGACATTGAGAAAGTTACCTAACAATGCTGACTTTCAATTTATTCTATACAATGGTCCAATTTTATAGAAAATTGTTTCAATTTCGTCTATAAAACTAGAGCATCATTTTCTTCTAGGATGGTGGTAAGACTGAGCTGCAAAGGACTCCTGTGTATTGTGAGACTGTAACTCTTTAGGGGAGTACAAAGTCTCATCTTTCTCCTGAGGAGGGGCTGGTGGTTTCGAACTTCTGACTTTCTGTAGTAGCAGCCTAATGTGTAACCACATTATTCTAAATAGTTTGTACATAATCTTCTTCAAGAGTAGTGAAACTTTCTGCCAGGAGCCAAAGATGAGGTTTTGACTATAATACAGAAAAAGGAGACCAGATGTTTCCAGTGAAAAATATCTATTCAGATAGATTTGTCAATTTACCCCAAGATTGTTTTGGGTCACTAATTATCTAGCCGGTCCTACACTAAGCTCCATGCAGCAAGCAAGAGACACAGTCTCTAAAGCTCATGCCCTGAATGCCCAAAAGACCCTTGCTGCTATAAACAAGTGAGTCAGTGCTGGCGTATGACCAAACTCTAACTTTAATAAAATGATATTAGTCACCTTCCAAGGTGTCATCTCAGAATAATACTGAGATCAACACTTGATTCGAACATGTCAAACCAATTGCAAAATGCCAACTCGCTTGCCAGTTGCAGAGAAATTACCATCTGGAGTCCCTGGCCGGCTTTGCTGCCAATGGGAAAGCACATTTGCAGGGGTCCTCTGTGGAGTCGAGATCCCATAATTTCCTTCCTTTTTGAGGCACCAGATCTTCTCAGTTCTATGTTCTTAGGCTGACATAAGTGCATCGTACCAGCTTCTGAATTCATTTTGTGTTTGTGCTCAATCACTGACACACAGCTGTGCCTATGAAATATTTTGGGCCACTGTCCGAAACACAGTCTTTAATAACACTGTCTAGACAACATGAATGTAATAGGAAAAACAATGAGAAATTGTCTCTGGACTCAACTTCCTAATCTGAATAACGGAAATAATGATGACCAGCTAGTAAATCAAAAATGGTAGCTTTGAGGGCATAATCTCAAAACATGTGACAGCATGACATACCTTATAAACTCACTGCCACAGAGTGGATTCTGACTTATAGCGACTCTATAGGACAGAATAGAACTGTCCTGCGGCTGTGAATTTTTAGAGCAGAAAGCATCAGCTCTCTCGGGGGGAGCAGCTAGTGGGTTTGAAGTTTAACCTATTACCCACCAGAGATCCTTATGTAAAGTAGTATGCTGTAAAGTATTCTGCAAATCCAGAATTTATTGTAATTCTAAGAAGTCCTGGGAGCACAGCGGGTTAAGAGTTGGGCTGCTAGCCTGGAGGTCAGTAATTCAACCCACCAGTTCTGTGTTAGTCCGGGTAGAAGAGCCAAACAAATTCATAGAGACACGTATGTATAAGAAAGAGGCTTATGGTGACTTCTAGCAAGATGGCAACCGAGTAACACATACCAGAGGACCGCCACAGAAATCAGTGCAGGAGACCAACTGAAAGGGAAATTCCACGCGGCCAGGTCACAGGAGGAACACCATAAAGAGGAAAAGAGGGACCAGACTAACCCGGTGCACCAAGACATGGATGCAACATTCCGGCACGAGGCAAGGAACCAATAGAGAGGTCTGCAGGACTGGCCCCAATCCCAAATACATGGACAACCCCTCCTTGCCCCAGAAGAATGCACTTCAGACGAATGCTCTGAAGCTAGAGCTCAGGGAGAGGGACATGTCTGATCAGAGCACATAAGAATAAGGAAATGGGAGGGTGAGAGAATGGAGCACATCCTGGCCAACCAAGCCCCAAAGACGATATTCCTGCTCAGAGCAGCCAATGCACAGAGAAGACCATAGGGCCGGCCCTACCGCGAGACACGACATCCCTCACTGACACATAGCACTACAGGAGACAGCACACTCAAGACACAGTGCAGAATTGTGCCCAATCTGACCCCACCACACTGAGGCGAAGCACTAAGGGCGTGCAACAGAGCAATAAGGGGAGTGAGCAACGAAGTCCCTGGGGATTACCAAAATAACAGACCTTGAACTATTGATAGGCTTTTTGTTGCTATTGTTTTCTTTTGTTGCTTTGTTTTGCACTGTCATGTTTTTTGTGTGCATATTATTGTCTCTGAAAGTCTATCTAGATAAGATAGGCAGGATAAACAATCCAGAGGAGAAAACAATGGGTCTGATGGTTTCAGGGGGCGGGGGCGGATGGGAGAGGGGAGGCAGGGGAAAGGAAGTCAGTGTTAACAAATACAGGGATAAGAGAACAACAAAATCAATGGTGAGGAGGGTATAGGAAGCCTGGTAGGGCTTGATCAAGGGCAATGTAACTGAGAGGAATTACTGAAACCCAAATGAAGGCTGAACATGATAGTGGGACAAGAGGAAAGTAAAAGGAAATAAAGGCAAGAGCTAGGGGCAAAGAGCATTTATAGAAGTCTAAATAAAGGCATATACATATGTAAATATATTTATTTATGATGATGGGGAGATAGCTCTATGTGCATATATTTATAGGTTTAGTATTAAGGCAGCAGATGGACCGCAAGAACACTTTGTTCTATTAACCTGGCATTCCATGATGCTCACCTTCCTGACACAATTGCTGAAAACAAAGTGGGTGCATAAGCAACTGTGGTGAAGAAACTGATGGTGTCCAGCTACCAAAATATATAGCATTTGGGGTCTTAAAGGCTTGAATATAAACAAGCAGCCATCTAGCTGAGGAGCAACAAGTCCACATGGAAGAAGCACACCAGCCTGTGTGATCACGAAGTGTCGATAGGATCAGGTATCAGGCATCAAAATCCCAGAGCAAAAAATCACATCATTTTGAATAAGGGGGAGTGTGGAGAGGAGACTCTAAGCTCCTTTTAGGTAATTGGACATCCACCTACAGAAGTGTCTCAGTGAGGAAACGAGGCAGTTAAGGTGCAATATAGCTATGATGAAACATACAACTTTCCTCTAGTTCTTTAATGCTTCCTCCCACCCCTCTCCCCCCACTATCATGATCCCAATTTAACCTTATGAGCTGGAAAAAGTCCATTGTGCCAGCCTGGCTGATAAACACAAGTGGTATTAATTGAAGGGCGGAGAGATAAATGACTTGGTGAGCCTTGCCTTTCTTGTCTCTCACTCTGTAATCATCAGACCAGTGTGTGGCTGCCTTGCTTGTTCTGTGCCTCCATTTACAGGGTACACTACCTGTGGGATGCCTAGCCTATAGACTGTGCCACTGTAAGTTGAGGTTCCTTTAAGAACACATGATTGGAATTTACATCTCTGGAGCTGGGGACTGACAGTTGGTGACCTGCCTTGCTGCTTGCTGCCTGTGCTGGGATAGCCTAATTCTCTCCCCACAGAGGACTACCTGGTGGATCCTCAAGACTTGAAGGACTGCCAGTGTCTCTCAACTCTCTCACGTGAGTGAGTCGCACTGAGCCATTTGTACTACTTTATAATTTAACTGTATATTTCTTGTATTATATATCTACCTGTTTATAATTTAGCTGTTTATTTCTTGTGTTATCTATCTATCTTTATAAATATATATAATAAAATTATCAGCAATCTGGTTTTATCTCTCAAGAGAACCCTGTCTAATACACCCTCAGAACCAATTTTGAGAGTAGCCATATCAGGAGAGTAAGGGGAAGGTGGGGAGAGAAAGGGGTAACCAAGTTAATGATATAAAAATAACCCCCTCCCAGGGGGATTGACAATAAAAAAGTGGGTAAAGGGAGACATAGCTCAGTATAAACATGAAAAAATAATAATTTATAAATTATTAAGGGTTCATGTGCGAGGGGAAATAGTCAGAAGCTGATACCAAGGGCTCAAGTGGTAAGAAAATCTTTTGAAAATGATGATAGCAACAAATGTATAAATTACCTTGACACAATGGATGGATGTATGGATTGTGATTAGATTTGTATGAGCCCCCAATAATATAATTTTTTTAAAGAAACAGGGTTATATACAAGAGCAGTTGAATATTGAGGAAACATCCCAGCCCAGTCCAGATCAAGTCCATGTAGTCCAATACTAGCCCATATGTCTGATACCAATCTATAAAATCCTCCTCTGACTCACGAAACACATACAATAATGCCGAATACAGGAAGATCACAGGCCAATGAGTGGGAAGTCCTGTGAATACAGCGGCATTGTAAGCATCTCAGTGCTGGCAGGGGTCTCCATGTGGCTTCTCCAGCACCCAGGGCTGCATCAACGTAGGTCCATATGGCTTCTCAGGGATGTCTCACAGAGAGTCAGCCTTGTCAGTAGGGAGACTTCAAGGAGTGAGCTGAGAGAGTCTCTTCTGCCTTCTAGGAGGAAATCCAGGGATTCCCAGAACTCTGGGATGCCCAGACTGAGGTCTCATTGGTTATATCTTGATTGACAGCCAACCCCACCCCTTCACTCATAATCCTCTCAAATTGACACCCGATTATATAACTATCATAGCTCCTTCTAGGGAGAGAGAAGAAGTGTTCTATTCATGTAAAAATTTAGTCTCCAAAACCCACAGAGGCAGTTCTACCCTGTCTTGTAGGATCCTATGAATCCTATGAGTTGAAATAGACTCAATGACAGTGAATGAGTGAGTGAGTGAGTGAGTGAGTGATGTGTGTTTGGGCTTGGAGCTGGGTTGCTAACTACAAGTACAATGGTTTGAAACCACAAGCCACTTTTGCGAGTTTGGTAAGATTTTCTACTCTATTAAGAGTCGACAGTTTTGAGAAGCAGACATTGGAGAGGATGAAAAAGAAGATGTTGGCAAAGCTAAGGACAAGCAGTTGAGGCCAGACCACCTGCCGCCAGAACTGTACTGAGGCCTGTACGCTCCCTGCCCGCCCCCCCGCACACATAGACCTGAAAAATGTCTCTGTGAGACTAGAGAATGTTTCATTTTTTTCAGGTAGGTTCAGATTTGGGGTGGATTTTGGTGTTGTTCCCTCCCCATCCCACCCCAACCCTTTTAATCTGGCATTTGGCTTTTAATGATCACTCAGACCTCAGTCCTGCCTCTCCACTTTCTTGATTGACAGCATTTCCTTCTTCTGTCCTCTTATCTCACTTGAATCGCTTAGTCTTCGCCAGTCCATTGCCAGGGTTTTGGAGTAGCCTAGACCTGACCCTCCATCTGCTTTCCTGCCTGGCATGTATAGTGGGAGAGGCAGGAGAAATGGTGGTGGTGTCAGAGGACCCCCAGACAAGTAGAGCACGTAGGACCCGATATCTGTCTCTCCTGCTCCCCGGACTGCGACACTTCTGCTTGCAGCAGCAGATTCCAGAAGATGCAAGAACTATAAGCAAAAATTTGATGAAGTTTTCTGTTTAAAAAAAAATCAGGGCGTGGGGGTGGTGTTTCAATCTTGGAAACCCGCTGGGGTGGTTCTATCGTGTCCTATAAGGTCAGCGGTGAGTGGGAACAGACTCAGGGACAGTGAATTTGGTGTTTTAATTTTGGGTAGAGATCAGAAAACAAGAGAAAGTAATCAGTGCCTTTATAGAACTCACATTCCCGCAGAGGAGACAGGCAACCAAGAAATTGGGACCCAAGGGGACAGTGGGGAGAAGGGATCGTAACACTATGGTCTGTTGCCTTCATTGTTAGAAGAGATTCATGCAATCGACTTAAACAAAAGGAGATGATACAAAGAAGAGGCAGGCAAGGGGCTTTGGGATTCAGGAGGTGGTTGCAAATGTCACTGGGGTACCAGGGTTAGGACCGCCCTTTATGAAGGCGCTGGTCTTCCATACATCTGAGGAAGAACAAATAGCCCTACGGTAGGTGCATATCCACAGGATTCAAGATGCAGTAAGGAGTGTGGATAAAATTAAGGGAGAGGGAAAGTGGTAATTGGTGGGATCAAAGAAGTTATGGGTCCAGATTTTATAAGACTTGTAAGGACTTGGGGATTTACTCTGAGTGAAACTGAATGCTTTTTCAAGGTGCTGAACACAGAAATAATAAGTTCAAATGGCTATTTTTAAGATTCCTTTTAGCCAGCTGTATTTTAGAAGAAGATATAGCAAGGATAGGAGAAGAAATAGCGAGGCAGTGCCTACCATATTCAGGTGAGGATGGTAGGCTGGTCCAATATGTCAGTAGTGGTGGTAAAAAGTAAGCATATTCTGGCACATCTAGAGGCAATCGATTTTCTGGTAAATTAAATTTAGGGCATGATAAAAAGTGAAACATAAAAGATTTCAACAAAGCTTTTGGCTTGATTAACTGAGATAAGGTGTAATTTGAAGGCATAGAGCAAGATTAGGAATTCAGTCTTGGATGTGTAGTTTAACACTTCTACTGTGCTTCCAGTTGAAAGTGTTGTGTAGGTAGTTGGCTATATGAGTCCAGATAGCGACAAGAAATCCAGAAATGTAAATTTGAAGCCATCAGTATATAGGTGGTGATTAAATCTATGAAATTGAATTTAATTATTAATGAAATCCTTGACAACATCAAACTTATCTACCATGATGTTGCCTATGGGTCTATTTGTGAGGATTTGGGTCTTCCTTCCATTGAGTTGTAATCCATACTGAAGTCTGCAGTTCTTAATCTCCATCAGTACCTGTTTCAAGTCCTACTCCCTCCCATTCAGTAAGCAAGGTGATGTAGTCTGCATTTCTCAGGTTGTTAATGAACCTTCCTTTAATCGTGATGTCTCATTCTCCTTCATATAGTCCAGCTTCTTAGATTATTTGCTTAACCTCCACACTGACTACATTAGGTGAAAACATACAACTTTGATGTGTTTTTCCTGCTTTTAAATTATGGAATACAAAACAGATGTATAGGTTTCTCTGTTAGTCTGGGTAGACTAAAGAAAACAAATCCATGGACATGCTTATGTGTATAAGAGGTTTATATACAAGAGGAATTGAACATTGAGAAAACATCCCAACCCAGTCCAGTCCAAGGCCATAAGTCTGATATTAGCCCATATGTCCAATACCAATCTATAAAGTCCTCTTCAGACTCACACAACACATGCAATAAAGCCAAATGCAGGACGATCACAGGACAGTGGGTAGAAAGTCTTTGGGTCCAGTGGCATTGTAAGCATCTCAGTGCTGGCAGGGGTTTCTCTGTGGCTTCTCTAGCTTCAGAGGTCTGGTTGCATGCATCTGTTTTGTCTTTGGTAATGTCTCCCAGGGAGTAGCAGAGAGAAAAGTTGTCTTCTGCCTCTAAGGAGGAAGTACCAGATTTCCCAGAATTCTCAGGAGAAGGCCATGCCCACACAGAATTCTCATTGGCTATGATCTGATTAACAGACTAGACTCCACCCCTACACTCCTAATCCTTAAATCAACACCAGATTAAGGTACTTCCACAGTTTCCCATGAGCACAATAAAGTGTTATAGAATTCCCATTTTTCATAATATTATACATAGTTTACTGTGGCTCTACTTTTGCATAGTTAATGAAACACAAGTAAACATATTTCTGATACACTCTGCTTTCAGCTAAGAGCTATCTGACATCAGCAATGATATCATATTCCTCATTCCAATCTTCTTTTAAATGCAACTTGATTTTTTGTCAACTCTCTTTCAATGTTCTACTGAAATATTTTTGAAATATCTCAAATATTATATTTTTAAATACTTTTATTGGGGGCTTTTACATCTCTTATCACAATCCATATATTCCTCTGATGTGTCAAGCACATTTGCACATATGTCACCATCATCATTTTCAAAGCATTCTCTTCCCACTTGAGCTCCTGATATCAACTTCCTATTTCTTCCCCCTCCCTTCCCCACCCACCCTCCCTCCCAACCTCCCTCATGAACCCTTGATAAGTTATAGATTATTTTTTCCATATCTTACACCATCCTCCATGGCCCCTCACCAACTTTTCTGTTATTTGTTTCCCTGGGAGGGGGTTATGGGTTGAACCTGTGATTGATTCCTCTTTTCTTCCCCCCATCCTCACCTAATCCTCCTGGTGTCTCTACTCTCCTTGTTCGCCCTGAGGGGTTTATCCATCCTGGATTCCCTGTGCTGTGGGCTCTTATCTGTAGCAGTGTGCATGCTCTAATTCAATGTATAAAGTAGAATTGAGATCATGATAGTGGGGGGGGGAGGAATCACCAAAGAACTAGAGGAAAGTTATGTGTTTCATCGGTTCTATACTGCACCCTGACTGGCTCATCTCTTCCCTGTGACCCCTCTATGAGGGGATGTCCAGTTGTCTACAGATGGGCATTGGGTCTCCACTCCATGCATCCCCCCTTTTATCTAATATTAATGATATTATCCAGTAATATCCATATTTTGTTTTTCTTTTAATCAATAAATATAGTCATTTGCTCTATGAAAATCACTAAAAGGTCCTACCATCATATTTTGCATTTGCTGTCCAACTTGGTTGAAAGATTTCATTTTATTTTTATCTATCATTTTACCTTTTGTTTTACAACTTAATGGCAAGTGCCAGAAACTTTTAACTATTACGGGATCAGGTGGGGAAAAAGACTTCTTTTTCAAATAATTCTTTAAAATATTGAGTTTGTAATGTAATAATTTTGACTGTGAATTTTATAAATTACTTTGTTAATGTGAGAAATTCAACAAAAACTCATGTGATCATTAAGAACTCCTGATTTGGAGTTAGGCAGCCTATATTTCGGATCCCAATTCCACATGTTTTAGCTTTGCCACCTGAACAAATTTCTGAACCACTCGATGCTTTGATGTTTTCATCTATTAAACATGAATAATAGTAATGAGATTTCAAAGGGATAATGAATAAAGGTTGTACCATACGGTGCCTGGAACATATGAGAGTTCCACTTAAAGCTAACTGCTATTATTATTCGTGCAAGCACTGTGGGCAATATAATGGTGAATGCAACCTGGGCCATGATACCAAAGTCTTTATAATTGTAACAAAGAATCCAAGATAATTACAATGAATCATTCTAGCAGTCTGTATATACACATATAAATTTGTGCCATAAGAAATGTCCACGTCATGGACACAAGAGGCAGAAATCACTGGATAAGCACATTGCTAAATAATTGGGCCATGCTTTGCTTGAGACTGACCATTAATTCAGCTATTGAAACAAGCAGTCGCCCTCATTTGAGAGATAATAAGAGTTGATCTAGATATCCAAAGGATGATATCAAAATAGAAGTAGTTTGGATCCAAGCCACGTCATACAAAAACTGTGACTTCCAGGAATAAAACTGGAGACCAATACACCCAATAAGAGTATGAAGGTTGTAAAAACCAAATGGCGTGAATTTGGAAATCATAGTCTAGGATGGCAGCCCGGGCAGAACCCAGTAGAAGCAAATAAAACAGCGAGATCCTGCTGTGCATTTACAGGGAAATCTCAAGTAACAAAACCAATTTTCAGCCGTGGAAGTGGCTGCATGGATCTCCAGGAAAGGAGCGAGGCTCACCCTCACTGCCATGGTGCCCTCATCGGATGAGAAAACATTTGCCATCGGGCAAAGTTTGGGCAAGGAAAAGGAAGGGGGTTCCCGATGAGACCCATGCAGAGACAGGAGGGCCCGATAGGCGCACACCATTGAGCTTTGTGAGAACGCTGGCAAACGCGCGACAAGAAATTCTCCATTTGCAGAAGGCACCTTGTTCTTGGCAACGTGAGATTTGGAAAAACCCGTCCACCCTTTGCCTTTGCCTTACATCGTATTCCGGAGTTGCACTGTGCCAAGAGTGTTGTGTGCCATTCTCCTAGCCTCCCTGCCCATTAGATGCTGTTGTTTTTGTCTCGGGCTCATTAAACAAAGTGCTGGCTCTGGCTTCCCTTGGAAGTGACTTCCTCTATTGTGATCGTGTTGTGCCATAAAGTAGCAGGGAGCTCGCTGTCGGAGCTGAGTCAGAAAACACACCACCAGGGCCTCGCTTAGTTCGCCCCAGCGCGTCCCTATTGTGTTGCGGCGCGCACAGCGCCAGCGAGCAAATCCAGAGGTGGGGTTCGAACATTTGGTTCTCTTCTCAAAGAGCTTTATTATATAGTAAGAGCAGCTCGAAGCACTCCCAAGGGAAGCAACTTCTCATAGAGAGCCAGGCTTTATTTCAAGGACGGGAGGTGCAAAGACTAGCTGATTAGAAAGGATGGAGAAGGTTCACTAAGACTAGAGACGGGATTGCCTGGTTGCTAAGTGCACAGGCCCTGTAGTGAGATCAACCTGGAACAGGATTTCTCGTCTATAACCAGGATCCTCAGATAAACTAGTTTTCTTCTTCAGTTCACATTGCTTCAAGGATAAAGTGGGAATGTATAACACCAATGCCAGGGGATTGTTGCTGAAACTCTATACACCATATTCAAAGTACCTGCTTCTTTGTTTGGCTCCTAGAATGCTACCATTAGTTCATAGGCTCAACAACATATGTGGCGAAGAAAATCAACATATATTTGTCTGTCTCATCAAGACTAGAGTTGTGTTCCGTACCAACATGAATAAAAAAACAGGAGTTAAGATTTAGTATAGCTAAATGGAGCCACTCTGAGTCAGCAGATGACATCTAACACTAATGAGGCAGCTACGGGCACCAGACAGATGTTTAGCTGTGTTTTGTTAATTTTTCAAAGGCATTCAGCTGTGTAGATCATAGAAAATTATGGATAGCATTGTGAAAAAGGAGGTTTCTGGAACACTTAATTGTGGTTGTGGCGAACTGTACATCGACTAAGAGGCATTTGTTCAAACAGAACACGGAGATACTGCGGGGTTTACAATAAGGAGAGGGCTGGGTAAGCACTGCATCCTTCCACTATACTTCTTCTGCTTGCCACAAGAAACTAGAGTAAGAAGAGGAGTGTAGCATCTGACCTGGAGAAAGACTCGTTAACAATTTAAACATGCCAATGGCACCCCCTTGTCTGTGAAACATGGAGAAGAATCAAAGCACTTATTGGTGAAGATTGAAACTACAATCTTCATTATAGAGTACATCTCAACATTAAGAAAAAAATCACCACTAGACTGATCATAACATGATAACAAACAGAAAATATTGAAATTGTCAAGGATTTCATTTTATTTGATTCCACAATCAATTCCCATAGAAACAACAGCAAATAAATCAAATACCACAGGACAAACAGACCCGGATAGTTCTGCTGCAAAAAACATCATTTTAAAATGTTAAAAAGTAAAGATGCCACTTGGGTCTGACCTGAGCTATGATATTTTCAGTTGCCCATATACATGTCAGAAGTGGACAATGAATAAGGGAGGCTGAAGAAGAATTGATGCCTTTGAATCATGATGGTGGTGCAGAATATTAACTATAGCACGGACTACCAGAAGAATGAACAAGGCTACCATAGAGCCAGACTGATCCTAAGAAGCCCGGGGGGTAAGACTTCATCTCACATGTATTATCAGAAAGGACCACTTCTTGAAGCGGGACCCCCTGGTTGGAATAGTAGAGGGTCAGCAAAAAGGGGAAGACTCCCAGCAAGCTCGATGGACACAATGGCTACCATGGTCGAGTCAAACGTAGCAGTAATTGTGCGGGCGCTGCAGAACTGGTCAGTGTTTTGTTCTGATGGGCATAGGGCTGCTAGGAGTTGGACCCAACTTGATGAGTACCTCAAAAACAAACAGCAAAGGTGCTAACAGCTGGGAAGGCCATCAGAGCTCTTGGGCTCCATTCTTTGATTATCTCAGCCTCTCCTCCAACTTTCAGTTCCCCCAGACAAAGGCTTCTCTGCCATAATTCTCACACTTTGGATTAAATTTCATGGGAGTGTTGGGTTTCAGTTTCCTCAGATCAGATGAGAATACGCCTGGCCATCTAAGACAAAGCTCCCCGTGCTTCACTTTCTAAGAGATGCCCAACTCTGGCAAAACCGAGCACTGCAGTAAAAAGAAGAGCTAGGGGAACTTATGGGAGGTTGGAGGAGCGAGGGGTATGGGATGGGACATATTACGAAGGTCTAAAGAAAGAGCACATGGAATAGTGCAAATTTCCTGAATTGCTTGGGTGCCTATTGTTTTAGATACAGATTCCTGATCCTTCACTCCAGGGAACCAAGTCAGAGCTCCGGGGGCCATGGATGCCTAAAACGTCACCTTTATAACCAGCACCACCATGTGACTGTCATTCAGGTGGCCCGTATGTTCCACTTTGACTTGACAATCACTGGTTAAAATAAATGTGCTGGCGAAAATATATAGGGAATTAGATATAAGAAAGACCAAACAGAGACTCCCACAGACTATTAGGAGGAAACAAACAAACAAAAGAGCTGTCAGTCCCTTTTGGCGAAAGCAATGTAGATTAGCAAACAGGTGAGTTCTTTCTGAGCTCTCCCGCAGCAGCTTCGCAAATAGGTTGATTTTATTCATAGGGAACAATAATAAAAGCAATTCATTTTCATAAACCACTCATGTTTCAAGACTCTCGATATTTATCAGCTCGTTAAAGTGCAAGAAATAAAAAGAGCAAATTAAAACAAACAAAAATTAAGAACTGACGATTAGTCAAACCTCCATTTCTGGGATAAAATTTTAAATTCTAACAGGACACTGGACATACATCAGCTTGTAAGGAATTCACCTCTTTCTCCGTGTTCTTTCTCCCTATTCATGGCAACACACTGGCTAGTGTGGTGTTTATTTATTGAATTCATTCAGCACTGTCCTGTACTTAATTTGAGGACTTGCTTTTAATTGCTTGAATGCAATCCTACACTTCAACCAGAGCACAAATTGATAGGGGACAGTTTCTTTGTTTGTAAATGAAATGTATACACTGACTCGGATAGGGCCATGGAAGCAATGATATTCTCTAAAAAACAATGACATTTGCACGGTTTTCCTTTTTTTTTTTCACTTTCTTTACCAGTGCTGAGGGTTTTTTTTTAAGTGTAATGATAAAATATTGTGATAGATGGCAGTTCCTCTCTCTTAACTGCACTAAAAGCAAAATGCTTATTCCTAAGGAATAGATGTGGCTTTATACAAATACAAATCTCTTTCTTTTCACTGCAGAGTAAAGCACTCTCCATTTACAGGATCGGCCGTGTACAATCACAGTCCCTGGTAGGCTGCCAAACACAATAGGGCATTAATTAACATGTGCTGGGGGATTCATCAACATGCACAGTGGTAACATGCAGTTGGAACCTTTTTCCCCTCCCCTTTCCTCTCTACGTTGGCAGAATTCGTGAAAGATCTACTCTAGTATGTAAATCAGTTCTTGCTAAGCGCCTGGTAATGGAGTTCCTTTATTTTCCAAAGCTGTTGTCAGAGCTCCTGGCATGTCCTAAAAAGACGCTTACTCTGTCGCTTTCTTGTGGTTAAAATCCAACGACAGTGGACAAAAATAACATATTTGTTTCCTTGTCTTACAGACTGTGCTGTAAATAAATCATCTGATAAATTACTACCCCCGCAAAGAGCAGAAGGAGATTCATTTCCCTCAATGGAGCACTGGTGGGAATGGCGGGGCTACTCTCCTTGCTGGCCCAGGGGAGAGCACACCCGCCTGCCAACATGTGCCAGTGCTCAGAAGCACTGCCAGTCATACTGGACTTACTAGTCTCTACCACCTGGCAGGAGCAGGTGAAAAGAAAAACGTGAGGAGTAAATTTGATTTCAATTAATCCTCAGTTGGGTCTTTGGTCTAAGTCTTTCTATGCTATGCCCTTGCTGACTGACGCCATTGCCTTCTTAGGGTTAAAGATACGGATTAATCATGCAAACCTGTATGAGCCAGGCTTTAGACTGGAGAAAAATCTCCCTTCCTGAAGTGATGGTGACATCAAAACAATGAAAATGTATGTCTATATTCTTCTCTTCTGGGGGAATAAAAGTATTTCAATTTAGTTTAAGATTATAGTAAAATTGGTGGCTAATTTTTAGTTTTGTTTTAAATAAAATGATGCATGTCAATGGCTTAGCAATGTAAATAAATGCCTAGTGAGTGGAAATCGCAGTAGAAATCATTGTTGGTGGCAGAGGTATGATTATTATGCCCTGTTGTCTTTTATGACCCAGAAAGCAATAGTGTTATAAACAGCACAATGCAGTTTTCATGCCTTAGTCATTTTAAACAACCAGCAATGGAATGTTTACTTTTGGCGTGTAAAGACGATGTGGAATCTGAAAATCCAAATTGATCTCCTCAGTCTTTTCATACACGTGAGCCCTTTATATGACTTGTGTTTAAAAAGTAGCAGTCTAGGGACTGGGATGTATTTGGAGTTGTATAGACCTGATTTCCATCCCTGAGTTCTACCACTGTACGACCTTGAAAAAATTAGTTAGGATCAGTTGCCTCTTTGTGAAATGGGAATGACACTCTGTCATACGGAGTCGGTGAAACAATATGTATCAAACACGCGACAGCATCCTGGCAAACGGAAATAAATGGTAGTCAGATATAAAGACACAAGTTTAAGATAGCAAAGCCTCTCTTCTCCTAGGGCTAAAAGACACACGGAGAATTCTTGGCTCATACCCAAGGGTGAGATCATCTCCTTTTCCTCTAGCAAACAGCAGGATTCCCTTCCGGGCCACTGATAATCATGGAAGCTGAGCAAGACAGCCAGGTGGTAAGCATACTCTGGGGTCGCCTTCTCCTAGACTCCACCCACGATTTACACGAGAGCATTAGTAGTCAATGAATGTCAGCTTATTAGAACTTCTTTGTTCAATTTTTTGAAAGCAACGGCTGTGCTTCAAAAGGTCAAAGTCATCATTTTAATACATAGTAAGTTCTGAAATACTAAAGCAAAAATTTAAACTTGAAAAAGTATCAATTTGTATACATATTTTCTTCCTAGGAGAGATTTCTAGGGAAATCTTAGTTTTGTGTACTTTCCTTTCACAGTAAATTTACAACAAATTCCAATATGTTCCTGTGTACTTCTCTTTGAAGGTGTAGGCTATTCATACTACAACTCCTAGAAATGTGGGAGTTTCTTTATATTTTTCTACAAATTGTTTTCCACTAAGAAGATTATTTGGCATTTGACACAGATGTGTGGCTATATTTCCATGGATTAGTTTTCTCCTGCAACTCTTTTTATATCATATTTGATTTGAAAGATTTTTAAACAGTTTGTACCTCAGATTTACTATTATCTATATCAGTTAATTTTACTATGCTGAATTTAAATGATTAAAGAGTAAGTTTGAACTGAGATTTTGTGTGGAAATGGAGTCTGTAAACCCTATCCTCAGCTGCAATCAGGAGCATGAGGAAGTAAAGTTAATTCCATAGGAAAAAACTTTTAGAGAAAGACTCACACCTTAAAAATAAATACATAGATGATAGATAGACAAATAGATACATACATTCATACATAGATAAATAAATAAATGGAAAGAGCATCTGCTGTGCTTCACATTTATTGCTTCATTTTCAAAAAATGTGTTAAATGCCCATGGTTTTGAGGAGCTCAATTCCTTTTCAAGAAAGGTCAGATAGGTCAGTGGGAAATACGGCAAATTGGGCATGAGTATATATTTAAATCAAGCCCACTTAAAAGACTATCTTCATGGACAGAGACATATTTTTTTAGCATTTTATTAGGGGCTCATACAACTGTTATCACAATTCATAGATATACATACATCAATTGTATAAAGTACATCCGTACATTCTTTGCCCTCATCATTTTCAAAGCATTTGCTCTCCACTTAAGCCCTTTGCTCTTTTTTTATTCCCCTCCCTCCCTGCTCCCCCCTCCCTCATGAGCCCTTGATAATTTATAGGTTATTATTTTGTCATATCTTGCCCTATCCGGAGTCTCCCTCCCCCCCTTCTCTGCTGTCCATCTCCCAGGGAAGAGGTCACATGTGGATCCTTGTAATCAGTTCCCCCTTTCCAACCCACTCACCCTCCACTCTCCCAGCCTCGCCCCTCACACCCCTGGTCCTGAAGGTATCGTCCAAGGGTACCCCCCAAAAATGGAAACTAGTTCCGCTGGGTGGAGCTTTCATAGTGTGCATTTTTCCCACTAGACAAGCATCAAGAAACTTGCTCTAAGTTAGTGCACCCGGTGGTATTTTGCTCAAACCTTGGTTTTTCGGGGGGGATGGTTGATTTAAGAGAACAACGTGTGGTTGTGAAATTTTGTTTCCTGCTCAGGACAAATGCTGCAGAAACTATTGTGATGTTTAACACAGCTTACAAGGGGAACACTATGGGAAAAACTCAAGTGTATGAGTGGTTTTCTCATTTCAAACAAGTTGAAATGTCAATTGATGATCAACCTTGTTCTGGAAGTCCATCAACTTCCTGAGAGGACAAAAATGTCAACTCACAGTGAATCTGAAGTTTGTCCCAGCGGGTCAGATTGTTAATCAAGCTTTCTATTTAGATGTTCTGAAAAGATTTTGGAACAGTGTGCGACGAAAAAGGCCTGATTTGTAACAGAAAAGGGACTGGTTTTGCCACCACAACAATGCACCAGCTCACACAGCCATCTCAGTGCCCAGATTTTTGGCAGAAAGCAGCATGCCTCTCTTGCCCCACACACCTTACGCACTGACCTCACTCCGCATGACACCTTTCTGGTTCCACAAATGAAGACGTAAATCAAAAGAGAGTGATTTGAAGATGTAGAAAAGGTGAAGAAAAACCGAAGGAGGTGCTGTCAGCCACCCAAACAGATGAGTTTTAAAAATGTTTCCACCTCCTCTGAACATAGACAAGGACTGTGACTAGCCCAGCTGTCATGCATATTGCATAGGGCAGTAGATTATGGAAGATGTGGTTACAGTAAAATCTAACACCTTATCATTTAATCTCTCTTTGACCCATTTTAAAGTTGCTCTAGTTTATAATATTTTCTGCTTTCTTTTTGATTGAAGTTTTTCTCTATCTTTGTTGTTGTGTTGTTGCTAGCTTTTTCATTTCTTTGTTTTTTGTTTAGTATGTTTTTCAATGTACGAAACTTAGGATGAGTAAATCTATAGAGACAGTAGCTAATTAATGGTGTGCAGGGGGTTTGACAGGAGCGTTGAGGAGAAATGGGGAGCTAATAACAAAGAATTCAAGAAAGAATAAAATGTTCTAGAATTGATTGTCGTGATTACTGTACAACCATTCTTGATATGACTGAACTATAGAATTGTATGATATGGGGGTTATTTCCCAATAAAATTGTTTAAATAAACAAACACACAAACAAAAAAATAAATAAAAAGAAAAATGTTTCCAAGAATGGAATTGCAGATTTGACACATGTATTAAGTGCAATGGAGAGTACCTTGAAGGTGATAAGGTTGTTTTGTAAAATAATTTGAATACATAGCTGTGAATAGAAAAATCCGTGTTTTTTTGGGGGGTATCCCCTTGTATAATAAACAAGGTACAAAAACTATTGCGATCAAATTGATTCCAGCTCATAGAGACTTTTTGAGCCAGAAGAGAACTGTTGTCCAGGGTTTCTGAAGCTGCACATCTTTATGGCAGCAGACTGCCTCATCTTTCACTGATGGAGCAGCTGGTGGGTTTGAACCATGGGTTTGGGGGTTAGCATTCCAACTGCACGGTTTAAAATCAGGAAAGGTAAGCATCAGGGTTGTACCCTCCCACTACATTTATTCAATCTTTATGCTGAGCAAATAACTAGAGTCGCTGGAATATATGGAGAAGAATGGAGCATTGGGATAGGAGAAGGCTCATTAATAACCCGTGATATTCAGATGACACAACTTTGCTTGCTGAAAGTGAGGAGTACTTGAAGCACTTGCTGATGAAGGACAAGGATGGTAGCTTTTAGTATGAATCACTACTCAATGTAAAGAAAACCAAGATCCTCATAATTGGACCAATAGTAATGTCATGATCAATTGAGAAACATGCAAAATTGTCAGGGATTTCTTCTTACTTGGATCCACAACCAATTCTCATGGAAGCAGCAGTCAGCAGATCAAACACATTGCACCGGGTAAATCTGCTGCACAAAACCTCTTTAAAAAAATTGCAAAAAAAGGTTATTACGTAGAAGACTAAGGTACACCAGCTCCAAGCCATGGTGTTTTCAATAACATTAAAGTATGTGAAAGTGGACATTAAATAAGGAAGGGCAAGGAAGAATTGATACATTTGAACTTGAATTACAGTGCTGGCTAAGAGTATTGAGGACGGACGGAAGAAAAACCAGGTCTGTCTTGATAAAAAAGTAAAGCCAGAATGCTCGTGTCAACTCTGACACTCCTTGACCCTATAGAGCAGAGTTGAACTACCTCTGTGGGTTTCCAAGACTAATTCTTCATGAGTAGAAAGCCCTATCTTTCTCCTGAGGAGGGGCTGGTGGTTTCGAACTGCCGCTCAATGTGTGGCCACTACACTACCAAGAGTCCTCAGGAGCGACTAGTCCCTGGAAGGGACAGCATGCTTGCTAAAGGAGGGGAGCAGTGAAAAAGAGGAAGGCACTCAATGAGATGGATTGACACAGCGGTTGCAACACTGAACTCAAGTATATGAACAACTGTGTCGGTGGCACCGCATGGGGCAGTGTTTCATTCTGTGTACCGCAGGCTTCTATGAGTGGATAGCACCTGATCACCACCACCACCACCACCACCACCACCACCACCACAGCCCAACTGCCTATTTACATTTACTAACTAACCTGTAGTGAAAAATGCATATCGGTTCATACCAATCTGTAGAGAACAATCTCACAGGGGTTTTTTTACAAGACAGAGTTAAAATTTTGTGAAACTGTTCACTACAGATTGGTAAAAGCACAATAAACCCATATTTACCTTGCTTATTGAGTAACACAACACTGTACAAGGATCTTCTGAAATTGAAATGTCAGTGTTAATTTAAGAGATAATTTGTAAGAACAAGAGCAGAAGTTGTTCTTGACTTGCACAGTGGGGAGAGGTTAGGAACAGCACCCTCTCTGGAGTAATTGAGGTCTCCAAGTCCCACAAGGGACTCGGGCTAGGAAGGAAGACAGAGGAGAGGAAACTTGGGCTTTCTATGATGGCAGCTGTTCTTTCAGGAAGAGTTGGTTGTGGTCACTTGGAAGTAATGAAAATTCTCCCATCACATCACTGTTTGCTGAGGACATTTATTTATTCAGAAACACTAATATGAAATATTCTATCTTCTGACATTCTGCTGGTTACATTATAACTGAGGGCTCATTTAATATTCATACACAGTATTATGAATCATATACCCTTATTATCATCTCATTTTACAAATCTGTGAACTGAGTCACGGAATGGTTAAATCTCTCAGATAGGAAGTGATTGAGCTGGGCAACAACCCCAAACAGTCTGGCTCCAAACTCTGTCTTTAACCATGATGCCCGCCTATTTCTCTTGTAATTTGCTTTAGACTTTCTCCGCAGAGAAAAATGAAGTTAAATAGGGAGAATACGGATAGGAAAATAGGGTCTTTGGCAGTCTACCAGCTTTTCAAGGCCGCCAGGCATTTTGAAGGCATTCCTTCAGGTCCAAAGGTGAGTCTAGGATTGATTGCAGTAAACTCTTATTAATTTATCGATGAATACACCAGAATTCAATGGCATTAATCAGCTGAATTGAGGTTATATTCTCCCAGATTATTTAGTATTTTGTTAAGGCATGCATAACATCTAATCAGTTCAGGCCTACCAGTGACTTTGAATTACATATTACTTTGAATAAATCAGCATTGGTTTAAACATGGTTTATTGTAATTAGCTAGTAATAGCTATATATTTATTAATGCCAAAAGTCTTTACTGATGCTGGTTTATTTTAAATGGCTTGAACTTTTAGCACATTGCAAGCCCTTTTCCCTGTTCTTGGAGGTTTCTGGTAGACTAGGCAAATGTTTCCGCATCCAAACTTTGAGTTATAGAATCTTTGCTTCTCATTGGATTAACCAGAATCAGATTTCGTTCCTTCCTCCTCCTAGGGGGAAATAAATGGAGGGGGAAAACAGAATAGCCTGAGGAGAATTTTCCCTAGAGTGTCAGAGACCTCTTGTTTTCAAAGAATTTCTTTCTGCTAGTACACAATAAGGAGGTGCAGTATCTGTAAAGTAAGGGTGTGCGCATGGGTGTGCGTGAAAAAGACAATCCTGCCAACTACTGGTGACATAACGCACAGAGAAGTGCCAGCTCCAGTAAGACAGCATCACAAGTTAGGGCAATTTAACAACTTTAGATATCTAGCTAACAAACATCACTAATCTGCTGTGAGAATTCTGAGCCCCAGGACTGGCTTGCTTTATAGTAAAGATTTCTCTTTGCTACCTTTCCACTCTCCCACCTCCCTCCCACAGCGTGCATCCAGACACATTCATTTGCCCACAGATGCTGCGTTTATAAACCACACCAATTGGTCTGACAGTGAAGGTGGAGTGTGTTAGTTGAATTATTTTTGTCTACTCTGACATCAAACAATTTGTCTTTTCATGTCCCCCCTCCACCAGAAGGGCCAAACTCATCGTGAATTAAAATGACGAGTTACTTTTTTAAATCAAACAGACCATGCAGTAGTCAGTCATCTGCTTTCGCAATATCATCAACACTGCCTTTGACCAATTCAGAAGCTGTTTCCTTGGCCGCTCTTTTCCAGGGCCCCTGACTGCATTCCCTCATGCATCCATTTCGTTTGCGGTAGGGCTCTCAGCCTCCTCTCTATGGAGTTTGAGTTCACGTTTCTTATTAACCCATTGCCTCTCCGACACATTTTGGTAGGAGACCTCTTTATAATTCCTATTAAGTGTAAATTACTGTATATCCCACAGGGGACATGAGCTAATTTGCAAAATTTCTGCAAGCCTCACTGGCCTTTCCTATCAATAGGGTCAATGAGCTCTTGTGCTTGAGTGAGTGAGGGGATGGGTGAGTGCGTGGGAGAGCAAGCAGTGCTGTCCTGCCCCTTAATGTATTTAACATTTGCCTTTCGGTGGTGGATTGGCTAGTTTCAAGAGCTCCTACGAGGCGAGCTGCAGAACTTCCCAGGCAAATGGAACTCAGCAATAATGAGAAATATTTAATAGTAATGCACTTGTACATACATGACACAGGTACTATATTGGAAGACTAAGGTCAGGGGTTGAAGTCAGCTCATCGGCAAGCATCACATGTTGACACAGATGGCTTATTGCCCCCAAAGATTTACCTTCACACTTCTGAATTAGAAGGAATGGTGTGAGAAGGCGTGCCTATGGTGCTTTTATCCCATTAATATTTTGAAAGTGTCTGTGATATCATCTTTGACACTTTTTAATGAATCATCTGTAGCTCTTGTTCAAGGTTTTATATTCCTGTATACACCTCTGATGGTAAATGCTTTATTGCCATTCTTTTATTAAATATAAAATATTAAAGAAAGCGAAATACACTCACTAGAGTTCAGTTTCCCATTGGCACTCAAGGGCTTTCTGTGTGTAAGCTCTGTCGGGGTAATGGCAGTTCCTCCTGCAATTCCTCTCACACTGGTGAGAGCAGAGAGCCTGTCATTTCTATCCACACGGCATCCCCTCACGGGGCACCTGATCTGCTGGAAAAGCAAAAGGCACCACTCCATGAACGGAAAGCTGACACGCACACACCAGGTCATGTAAAACTGAAATGAACTTTTCTATTTTTCATCTTCCTAATTAACAGTATGTGATCAAACTACCCGAAAAGAATATTATTTAAATCTTTTCCACTCTACGGGAACATTTACACTGATCTCATAAAACACAGTGGATTGAGGCAGGGTTAAAATTCAAAGATAATTACTGGCCACAAAATAAGACTTTTGAAAATCACATTTTCAAGTCAAATATAAAGATCACTTATATGTGTTTCTGTCTTGATTTTATTTGTGGCTGTGTTAGGCAGGGTTCTCTGGAGAAATGAAATCAAGTCATTTATGATTATATATATATGGATAGGTTTACACAGCGAGAAGGAATATGACAGCAAATTAGTCCACACAGCAGCACAGAGGGCTCAGTTCAACTCACTTCCGTGGAACAGTTAATATACTGGCAGTCCTTCAACTCATGTGGGTTGCCGGCTCCAAGGTCAAGGAAGCAGAGTTCTCCCTGGGACAGAGTCTGCCCACAGGTAGCAAGCAGCAGGGTGGGTCACCCACATTCAGTAGCTTGGGAGCTTATGGAAGCAGGCCCAGATGGGATATCGAACACAAGAAATGCAAGGTGACAAACCACCAGCCTCAAGCTCAAGCGATGTACCTACCAGCAGCTTGGTGAAGCAAGTCTCAAATGAGCCTCAAGCTCTCGCGACATGATCCATTGATTGGCTGGCCCACAGGTAGTGCAGCTCACAGTTTGAGGCAGAGAACAGCAGCAACATGCAAGCTCTAGCATACTCTGATCACCAGAGAGCGCGGAGGGGGGTGGGGGGGGGTGGACCTTGCAGAGCCATTTATCTCTTTGCCCTCCAATCAAACTGGGGCACGATTAAGCCCATATGTTCCTATTGGTCAGGTTGGCACAAAAAACCTACCTATCACATTGTGTTTCAACTTTTAGCATGTTTAATGTTCATTTCTGTGGGGCTATCTGACTCAGAGACTCCCGAAAGACTGGTGCTAGTGAGGTAAGCCCACTCTGTCCCTCGCCCCTGGAATTCCCTTGCCTCACTCCCCTTTTCATGAGAGGCTACCTGTGGAAGATGTACTGCTCAGAGGAACTTCCTCTCCATTTCACCTTTATCCAACTGTTGCCCAATGTCAATGCAGCAATGCTATCTCACAGTCCTGTGCTTCCTTTGATTATCCTCTAACTCATCACAATACTTTCAAGAAGTATTTAGTCAAAAGTAGAACTCGACTTTTCAGCAGGACATCTGAATTTGAATCCCGATTTAGTCATGTATAAATTAAGAAAGGAGCTCTGGTGATACTATGGATTAAGTGTAGGGCTACTAACTGCAAGGCTGGCAGTTGAAACCGCCTTGAGGGGAAAAGATGCAGCTGTGTGCTCCTATAAAGATGTGCAGTCTCAGATGCCCAAAGGAGCAATTCTGCTCTGTCCTCTTTGGTCAGTATAAGTTGGAATTGACTAAATTGCAGTGGAAATTATGAAATCTGGAGCAAACTAGATGGTATTTCTTTTAGTTTTATTCTCATTGATAAAATGGTTATACTAATATCTGTCTCATTGAGCAAGTTGAAATATAAATTGGTGTCTACTACACCAAACAAACAAACAAACAAACTCACTGCCACCAAGTCAGTATTGACTCATAGCCTCCCTTTAGGACATAGAGTTTCCCCCGTGACTTTCGGAGACTATAACTGGCTATAGAGTAAAAGGCACATATTTTCTCCCTCAGAGCTGCTGGCGAGTTTGAACTGCACACTTTTCAAATTGCTGCCCAACATGTAAGCGCTACGTTACCAGGGCTCCATCCAATACAGAGTTACTATGAACATGTTGGTGTTATTTTAGGTGCCGTCTAGTTAGCTCGGACTCATAGCAACCCAATGGCCAACAGAAATGAACACTGTCCCGTCTTGCACCATCCTTACAATTAGTGTGGTTTGAACTCTTTGTTGCTGCCACTCCGTCATTCCACCCTGTTGAGGGTCTTCATCTTTGCCTTTGACCACCTAAGTTAGCAAGCATGATGTCTTTCCCCTAAATCTTGCTGATTTGTCCAAAGTACGTGAGATAACCTCTCTCCACTCTCCCTTCTAAGGAGCGCCCTGACTCCCCTTCTTGCAGCACCAATCCCTTCGTTATTTTGGCAGTCCGTGGTACATGTAATATTCTTATAAACGTCATAGTTCAAAGACATTCATTTTTCTTGTGTCGCCCCTGTTAATTTCATAAAAGGTGGCTGACAATATCATGACTGGTGTCAGGTGCATTTAAGTATTCAACCTAACATCTTTGTTTTAAACTCTTAAAGAAACAATTTTTCAACATATTTGTCCATCTTTTCTTTTTTATATAATATATTTGAATTGGGAGCTAATACATATGCCATATCATTCCGTAGTTCAATCATGTCGAGCAGAATTGGACAACTGCTGTCACAATCAGCTTCCAGCCATTCTTTTTCTTCCTGGACTCCCAGACATCATCTCCATTTTAACCCACCCCCACCCCCACCCCCACCACTGTACTCCCCATCCTCTGAAACCCTTATTCTATTTCCCCCAAAGGTCCATCGATCCTTCCTTGACTGCTGCTCCCATTGCATTGATTGTGGATCCAAGGAAAACGAAATCCTTGATAGTGTCAATATCTTCTGCTTTGATCATGATTCTTGTGGGTCCAGTTGTGAGAAGTTTTGTTTTATGTTGAGGTGTAATCCATCCTAAAGCATACTAACTGTTTAGTCTTTGATCTTCCTCAGTAGGTCGTTCCTTACTTTCAGGAAAGCCAGGTTATGTAACCTGCATATCAAAGGTTGCTAATGAGCCTTCGTTCAATCCTGAGGCTGTGTTCTTGTACATAGTGTCCAGCTTTTCAGATGATTTTTTCAGCATACAGATTGGATGCATATGGTAAAAGCACACAATCCTGATAAGAACCTTCCTGATTTTAAAGAACCCAGTACCCCCTCGCTCTGTTTGAAGAACTAACTACCTCTGGTTATATGTACAGGTTTTGCATGAACACATTGAAGTGTTCTGGAATTCCCATTCTTCAAAATGTTATTCATCGTTTGTTATGGGCAACACAATTGAATGCCTCTGCATAGTTTATGAAACACAAATACCTCTATATATTCTTCTGACTCTAGCTTGAATTTTTAGAAATTCCCTGTCCATCTGCTACAACTGTTTTTATAATTATCTTTATAAAATGTGTTCACTGAATATCATATTAATGATAGTCTTCAAGAATTACAGCATTTACTGGATCATTTTTTGTGGGAATATATGTGTGAATATGCATCTTTTCCACCTAGTTGGCTAGGTCTCCCAAAGTTCTTGGCTTAGATGGATAAGTAACAGCACGCATTTGTCTGTTGGTATTGTTGTCAATTCCTGGAATCTTTTCAATGTCTTCAGAACAATTTGGACTTCCACCTTCAAGATCACTTGCTCTTGATTTTGTGTGCATACATATATGTAAATGTCAATAAATTATTTTGGTACAGTGGCTCTCTGTACTCTTTCCATCTTCTCCTGAGGTTTCCCGAGTTGCTCATTGTTTATCCCGTAGTATCTTCCATTATTGCAATTAGAGTCTTGAATTTTTTTTCTTCAGTACTTCTGATTGAGAAATGTCAGGTGTGTCCTTTCCTTTGGGTTTCCTAACACCAGGTCTTTGTACATTTCATTATACTTCTTTGTCCTCTCAAGCCAGCTCCTGCAATCTTTTGGAAAGTTCTCCTCCTGCATCGTCTCTTCCTTTCACTTGTCCATGAGCACGTGGCAGTATTCTCTGACACCCATTGTGATCTTTTTTTCTCTCGTGACTTTTTAGTGAGCTTTGCTTTCTTCATATAGCATACTTTTAAAATCACTCCACAACCCATCTGTTCTGCAATGATTAATTAATTAACTGAAGTAATTGATTAATTCAGTAACTGAATTCAGCTTAATGCATCAAATCTATACCTCAAAGTATTTGGGCTCGTGTGAATTTGTTTCCATTAGGTTTTCAACTTGAATGTTCATATAAGCAATTTGTGGTCTGTATCATAGTTTCTGCTGGACTTGTTCTGACAGATGAGAGTGAGCTTCTCCAATGTCTCTTCCCACATTAGTGGAATACACAGGAATCACACCCAGTGTATTAAAACCTCTGAGGTCCATATTCCCTGCCTCTGCCTATGGAGATCTTTGTAATGAGTATTAGTCTTGCGAAGCCTATCATGTGGTCTCTGGTGTTGTTTGTTTCGGACCATCTTTTCCAAATGCTGACCCTCCTTTGTTTCCAATGTTTGCATTCGCATGACCAGTGATGGTCAATGTAATTGCATGGGTTGCTCAATTCCATACTGCAGAAATTAATAAAATCCTCAATTTCTTCAGCTGTATTTTTTATTTGTATGTAATTTCAAATAGTAGGCATATTAAATGGACTTCCCTGAAAGTGCATGGATGTTATCTTACCACTGAAAGGGTTGTATTTTAGGGTAGAAATGTTCTTATTGATGGCAAATGAAGTGTCATTCCTCTTCAAAATGATATTTGATATTTGGCATAGTAGACCACATAATGGTGCAATTCATCATGGCCAATACTAGTCCATTTCAGCAATGCCTAGGATTTAAGTTTTCATGTATTCCATTTTTTTCTTGATTTACACTTTGTATTCTCCACACTGATACTTAGTGTTTGCAGCTGTTTCGTGGATTTTGGGTCCTGCTGCAGCAGCAGTGAATGTCCTCACTGCTTCAGGGAGACTGCTCCTCCCCACTTGTCCTTGGAGGGCCTCCTTCCACCTGGAGGAACTCCTCTGCCAGCACAGAGCCAGCCGGAAAGACCCCTTGACTACTCACACACCCGTCAAGGCCACTCCCCCTACCTCCCCACCCCCCACCCCCGCAGTTGACTTTAGGCCATTTTACATACTCTCTCTCAATCTTGAAATTCCACTGAAACCTGCCTACCATATATCTGATATATTTGGCAACTGTCAACACTATTGATACTTTCATGAAATAGTAGACATGAATCTCCCCCTCTAATTCTTGGAATTCAGTATTTTTCATGTTATTATTTTTTCTAAAGCAGGAAATTATTGCTTCAAGATCCTTGATAATTAGATGGGAGGAAGTCAATGTGTTCGGCTGGGTTCTGTAGAGAAGCGAAACCAGTGAGGTTTATACCTGTGCATGGAGATGTTTACATCAATGGCTCATACAGTTGTAGCAGTGAGTAAATCAAGTCTGGTTCCGATCCGTGGGCCAAACTTCAGGCTTTTCCAACTTGTGTGGCAGCTGAAGCTGACAAACTATGAAGTGGGCAGACGAAGCAAGAGGACCACAGGCTCAATGTCAATAGGTCAAGCTTGTAGGCAGGCAATCTGGTGGGCCTGCGTTTGATGAGACAAAATGCAGGAAGCAAACCAGTAAAAGGAATTAGTCACTCCACAGAACCTTCTGAAATATTGAGTAGACCACACGCCCAAAGAGACCTGAGTAACTGCGTGGCTCACAGAGGATCACATCGCAGAGTTGATTACATTATATTAGATCACCTTACAAGGGAGACCTCAATTGACAAACCATTGAGAATCCTGGCCCAGCTAAGTTGACACAAGACCTAACTATCACAGTCACTCTATGGTAATTTGGGAAGATTTACTTCTCCGTTCATGGACGACTTCCCCGTGTCCTACTCACATTTGTATATGAAGCACTCATGGAATGTTGCTTCCCTCACTGGCCACCCTATTAGGCCCACTACCTGAGGCAGCCAGCTGGTTGGAGACAGGTGGCTTCATTGCTCCTAAAGACTCAGGATCCAAGACTCAGCTCCTCTTTGGATTTTCCCAACTCACTCCTCTTGTGGTGTTTGAGAACAGAACTGCAGAGCCAACAGAGTCGTTTAGCAGCAGTCTCACCCTAGCACCAGGGAAACTCTTCAAATCGTTCACATCTCCAGTTGCAATGCTTTAGACTTTCCGAATCCTGAGCGGTTTTACTTCATAGGTCCAGCCAGCTCCATTGCTTCTAAGAGACTGTTTATTTGCAAGCCAATATAGTGAGTGAGGATTGTCTTTTGGATTCCTGGAAATTCATAACTACTGAAGCACAGAAAGACAAGGAGTTGGCATTTTTTTAGTATATGTGAAGGAAAAATATGTATTATCAGTAAGAATATAGCAAAATTATCTCATAATTTTTCTGTTACAATTGAATTCATTTAGGAATTTTGAAAGTGGTGACAATATATATGATGCTCTTTTATCCTGTTAAATATGTTCAACATTCCCTAGAGGAAGTCATAAGTCAATTTATGATTGTCAGGCTTTACCAGCTAAAGGGGTCTAAGTGAAGAACAGACATCAGATCACCAGTGAAACCAGGTTGGCAGATGTGTTTCCTTAAAATACTCACTTGACATCCTTAACCTTTTTGTAAACAAACAACTGCTTCGACACTTTCTACTTCTATTTCTAACCACTTTCTTTCAGTGCTGTTTTGACTTCTTTAGTCAGCAGTGCTTGAAAGTTCTAGTGCCTAAACCCAGATCCGTAGCCTCCCACAGTCCCTCTCATTCTTTAGGGTTGCAGTGTAAATTCACTAAGACAGAGCTAAGTGTAAATTCACTAAGACAGGGTTGTTGGTGGAGTCCCTTCTTGGTGCTGGGATTGAGAGCAGAGGGGCTCCCTTTGCTAACTCCCAAGCTTGGGGCTTCTCCCCCACAGTGAGCTGAAATGGATCTCAAACGTCTCCTCTTATATTGGTATATGACCCAGAAGCCTCAGGCACTTCGTCGCCCTCTCTGGGAAATGCGCTTTTTCTCATTTTCCCTTATGACCTAGCCATTGGGAAAGCCATTTCTGTCTCTCCCCAACTCAATTTCAAGCCAGCCCAGCTGCACTTTTTCATGTTGCTTTTTCCTTTCATTTATAAATAATTTTTGCCAACATTAGTTTCTTTTAATGACTTGAGAATCCCATTATTGTTATTTTATAAAAGAGAAAAATGAGATGTAAAGCAGTCAGTCACATATTTTCCCCCATAGAATTGCTGGGGAATGTAAATGATTAGCAGGCTTAGTTGGTAGTTCAAATCCTCCAAACCCTCCCCTGACCGCCCCACCCACCCACCCACCAGGAGGTACCTGGGAAGAAAGGCTCAATGCTCTATTTCCAGCAAACCTACCGCAGAAAATTGAATTGGGCACCGTTCTTCTCGGACACATACAGGGTATCTGTGAGTTGGAACTGATTCCTCATCAGTTTTGGTTGTTTTTTGGTTTTGTTTTTAGTGTGTTTGTTTGTTTGGGAGCTACAAAGTGCTGAGCCTCAACTTAAGGTCATCTGACCAAATATTTTCTACTCACATTTCTATACAACATCGATAAGCTTCTGATTTGTGGAACACCTTGTCAAACATAGTATGTTGTTTATAACAGCTACCCTATAGGTAATTATTAATTCACGTACCATATTGACATATGCCATATGAGTTAACCAAGTGGAGGCCATATTTGGCCTATTCTAGTTAGTTAGTCAAGGGAGAAGGAGAATCCATCCCCACAAATACCCAAGGCCAATTGCCACAGGCAGAGATAAGACATGTCTCCACCCTCCATCCTCCTTTCTCAGTAACCAGCACCAGTCATTCCTCCCATGTACCTCTGCTATACAGCTAGGTTCAAATGTCCATACAGCACTCACAGACTACACTTACAATTAAGGAATTGGGTAAGAGAAGTTAACAGGCTACCCAAAGCCAGTATCAGAAAATATTAAGGATATAGTCATTGATCCCAGTAATACTTCTCCTCAGCCAACAGTCGAGTCTCTCTCTCATTCTCTAAGCGGTATAATCCCTTGGCCTTTGGTCTTCATGAGCCAGAAAGCCCACTTGCTGCTTTCCTTGACGTCTTCTAGTCTGGGAGCTGCTCTTGGCTCTATTTTGTGGTCTCTTTGCCTCAGTCTCTGGTCTCCATGTAGCATGACTTCTGTTACGTCTGCCATATCAGACAAGGATCCTAAATGTTGCTTCACTGGTGGCTCTCCTTCCTTGATAATCATGGGACTCTCTCTCTCTCTGCCTCCAGCGAGCTCTTCAAAACAGAGCAATGACTTTGATGGAAGGGTGGTTTTTGTTTTTCAGTAGACCATATCCCCAGGAAAATAAAAGATGGTGGCTTAGTTCGCACCCTCTAGGATGCTGGGGACTCAATACATTCCACCTTAATCTTGCCTGTTATTATAACAGATAACTCCTTCCAAAGTAGATTCATAACCACTGGCCTAATCGCTAGATTTATAATATATCACATACAGGCTTTTGGCTAGAATAGTCATATTAATTAAAAACATTTTCTCAGACTATACATTCTAGAACTAAAGAGACAAAAAGGCATTTTCTTGAACTTAGAGGTCACCTAGAAGATTTTAACTAGAAGACCTAAACCTAAATAAATATTCTCAGAAGTAAGGACTTGGTAGGGCTAGAGTGGGGGTGGGAGGGGGGAGGCTGTTATGAATCATTCTATGCAAGCAGCTCACTGTTCCATGATGCTGTTCTTGTCTAGGGAACAGATGGATCAATGTTTTAACAAATTGGAATTCCAAACTTGTCTTTTCTTTCCTTCTGCCATGCTTAGCCACACTTTCCCAACTCTCATGCTCCACACTTATCAAAAAGAACATATTTATCTGGTGCTGTGGGCTACAAGCATCTTATCCATAGAGGCAGAAAGGAAGGGAGAGGTATACAAGGGTCCAAAGCCAGGAAGAGATGTGAGACAGGAATCTTACAAGAGAAGCAATGTGGAGTGAGCGACACGGAGCACTCCTTAAAAAACTGTTCATAGTAGAAAGAGAGGGGTGGACAATATAGCTAGCAGGAGAATAAAATGCAGAAGAAATGAGTCCTCCGAAATAGTCCAGTGAAAAGATTCAGAAACGTGAGCGTAATAAGGAATAGAAAAATACATAAGCACTTTAGAAAAATGAGTATTTGCTGATACTGATATCTCTATTGTATCTTTTTGTTTGATTTTTAACCTAAACAAAGATAGGAGCTCCTAGTTGATCTCTGTTTATTTAAGGGCAAAATAAGTGAGGAACTCAACATGAGTGTCCAGATGTAAGAATGTTGCATTGTGGCCTGTATACTCACAAGACTAAGAAAGAAGTCAGCTATTTTTGGTTGCTGGGTTTGTCATTATATCACCTTCTTCAGGATCACCATTATTTTCCTTCTAGGCTATAATTTCACTTGTAGCAACTTTCAGTATAAAGGGAAATAAAATTGTGCCTACAGAGGCCAACATTTTACACCAAGATATCTAAATGAATGTCAATATTCTCCATTTTTAATAGTATCTCGGTTTTAAAATTGCAAAGACTAGTGCCATGCTTTAAACATTTATATATGAAAATACCCCTATTTTATGAATGAATAGATGTGAATTTTCCCTTTTTTATTAATTGTCTTTTGAGCATGTCTTCCCCCATATCCCACGGTGCCTGCTCACTCCAGATATTGAGTATAAGTGTAGGGCCGCTGATTCAATTATTTTAGTGTCAAATCAGCCATATCAATTGTCATGATGACTAAGTGTTAGGCAATTGATTGGACTGAGAAACAAAGACATGGGACACCAGGATCAGGGCCTTAAACTGGCTCATTCTGGTTGGATTCCTGCTGAGAATTTGCATTTCCATTCCAGATATACTGAAACAGAATCTGCATTTTTAACAAGATCCCCAGGGGACTAGAGCAGTTCAAAACTCTGACCAAGATGAATGGCGTGCACCCGACTTGGCATTCGCCTAAGGACGGGCACACTTTGGAGATGTGGCAAGTTTGGGTTCCAGATCAGATCACCACAATACAGCGAATGGCGTAATAAAGTGAGTCGCTTTGGGGGTGGGAAAGTGAGGGGTGGACAGGGACAGGGGGTTTCCCAAACCAAAAGCTAAACCAACTTCCATCAACCAACCAACTTTGCATGTGATTCACACTCAGTGACCTTACAGGATAAAGTGGAACTGTCCCTTTGGATGTCCAAGAATGCGACTCTTTACAGGAGCAGGTAGTCTCTACTCTTGGACCAGTTAGTGGGTTCAAACTGCTAACTCTGCAGTTGTCATTCCAACTCTTAACGCACTCTGACATCAGAGTTTTCGGTGCATATAAAAGTTCTGTTCGTACTATAGTGTTGTCTATTAGGTAAGACTTCATCTCATGAACTTTGAACATGTAATCAGGAGAGACCAGGTCTTGGGAAAAGACATCACACTTGGTAAAGCAGCAGGCTAGCAAAACAGAAGACTGTCCATGAGCTGGATGGATACAGTGGCTGCAATAAGGAGCTAACACGCCACAACAATTGTGAGGACAACTCCAGATCAGGTGGTGCTTTAGTCTGTTGCTATTGGAGCTGACTTGACGGCATATAACAACAACAACAGTGGCAATATTTAGTGGACAAGAGTGTTATGGAAAAGTTTAAGATAAGGTGAGAATTACCAAAATGTAATATGGAGACACAAAGGGAACATATGCTTTTGGAAAAATGGTGCCAATAGATCTTTACAACCTTTCATGATGTAAAAAAAAAAAAAAGTGCAACATTTCCAAAGTGCAATAAAGCAAAGTGTAACAAAACCAGGTACATCTATATCCTTAAACTAACCAATCCGATAGTCCTTCTGAATAGCAGTAGCTCACCTTTCAGATCCATCAATTTCATGCACAATAACCTCTTGCCTGAAAACCATATCAAGCTGGAATTCACCTTTTTTATTGTCATTCTCCTCCCGTACCTCAACAGTCTCTCTTTTTTCAAACTAGAATTTGTCTTATTATCATAGCTAAAAGTAATATAAAGTTCAGAGATGGATAATTTATCTCTGCCTGTACTGATTAGCAAGCCCAAATATATAAAATGTAGCAGTATTTTGCCAGTTCCTAGAAACCCCTGTGAGAGACGCTGGACTGCAGCAGGCAGCCCTTACCAAACATCGCCTTGGAATCATTCCATATCCTTCTACACTGACTGCACAATGTATGCACTTAAAAGGTTTACAAAAGTCAACACTTATAAATGAAATCAGCCACACATTAGTCAATCTTGCAAATTTATTTCTTAAAAAGCCATGAAATATCTTTTTTTCAGTCTTGTTCTAGACTGTGAACAAGGTGTCCTTGTTCTGTTTTCGAAGGAATGTAAAATGGTTTCTGAGTCCATATAACTTATACGTAATTCTGAGTATTTTTATATAATGACAATATGCAGTTCTCACTATAGTTGGAGTCATAAAACCCAGTATTGCTACGATGGAGTTCCTTAGCAATTTCGTTTGGTTCCCAAGTGGATATGAATGATTCTGTATGGGATATACTGTCTGTGGTTTCTGTATTCCAATGAGTTGGTGCCACCAGGAGAGGGGGTAAAAAGAGAATTAAAATTCAAGAAAAGATAAGGAAAAACAAATAAATCATACATGAGGAGAAAAGAACAATATTATGTGAACTATCGAACCACAGGAATACCCGGTGGCCCAAGGGTTGTGTTAGGCTAGGTCCTCTAGGGAGGAAAACCAATGACATCCATGTACTTGGAAACCCTAGTGGAAAAAGCAATCATACTTTCTGCTGTGGGAGCAAGAGATTTCTATCAAGAAATGGCTCATACCGTTGCAGAAACTGGTAAGCACAGGCTGGTTTCAGGTGTGTGGATCAGCTGTGAAGTCTTAACTCACAGTTTCAGGGGCAGATGAACCAAGATTGGCAGGAACACCACAGGTGGCAGAGCGAGTTGAATTCTCAGTCAGTAGGCCAGGCTCGTGACTGGAGAGGTGAATGAAATCATGCTTAGCAGGTCAGAGGGCAGGTTGCTGATAGCCCAAGTCCAAAGAACTGCAGGTCAACAAGTCAGGTGCAGGATCCAGACCCAGCAATAACCAAGCAAGTTTTCTACAGTACCTATTTATCTAGGAAATGTGGCACATCCCTGAGGAAACCTCCCTTCACTAGCATCGGGATTGTGACCAGAGTAAGAGGGTTGTACTGCACGGAAATCTTACAGATGCTTGGTTGTTCACAACAGATCTTATTACGGATTTGATTAGGTAAGGGATTATTAGCCCTCAACTGCCAAACCACTGAGAATCCTGACCCAGCCAAGTGGACAGAAAACCTACCTAGCCCAATGGTTAGAGGCTCTGCTGCTATCTGAATGACGAGCAGTTCAAATCCACGAGACATCCCCTGGGAGGAAGATTTGGCAGTCTGCTTTCAGAAATACTTGCTGTCTTGGAAACCCTATGGGAAATAAAGACCAGACTTCCTTTTCTTGTAGAGACTAGTAAAACCACCAGACTAGCTCTTCGGCACCTTTTGAAGCTGGAGTACCCCCTGGGATCAACTTACAGCCCAGTAACAGATAGGCTCATAAAGTGAAGAATAACACCAGGGAGGAGTGTGCTCCTCGGCACAGCCCACTGTACAGAATAAAAGGACAGCCCCAAACCTTCCAGGCTCAGGTAGAGCAGGTAGAAACCCTGTGGGTTTCTGAGACTGTAATTATTGGGAAGCAGAAAGCCTCATCTTTTTCCCTTTCTCCCGAAGAGTGGCTGGTGGTTTTGAACTGCCAACCTTGTGTATCACAGGCTCGTGCATAACCACTGCACCACCAGGGTAACACCTGCCCCCAACAAAGTTCAGAGGCAAGAAGGGGTGGAACAGAAGGAAAACCAGAAATATGGCCTCTGGGGAGGAAGTGAGGAGAGTACAACTGGTGCCATCAAAAGATGTATCCATTGTTGACTGGAAAGCTAATATGTTTCGTAAACTGGCACACAGACTACAATGTAAAACAAAAAGTAAAATGCAGGAACAATATGTGGAATTCTGCTCTGTACTACAGATTACTCTGGGTCAGAATTGACACAGTGGCAGTGGGTTTGGTTTTTAGTTTCATACAAACTGTAGTTGTGATGGATACTCTCTTGCTCAGAAACTCCCACTAGCCAGATGGAAAGCAAGCAAACAAACAAACAACCCCCCCCCCCCCCGCTATCCAGATTATCCTAACGCCTAGAGACCCTTTTTAGAATTTTCAAGGCTGCATATCTTTACAGGAACGGATTGTCTCATCTTTCTCCCTCTGAGGGATTGGTAGGTGTGAATTATGATCTTGCTAGTATTAGCACTAGTCCATACTTTACCCAAGATGATATGTGTAAAAAAGAGGTAGAGACAGCTGTCCATCTCTCCATTCATAAGGGTCGAGGAGAATCAAGCTCACAATCAGCCTTTGAGACACAGGTTAGCTAGACCTCACCTCAGCGACTGCAACTGAATGCACTTTTCAAGGCAGTGTCTAAATCCTGTCTCCTGTGTGATGTCTTCTTCAATTCTGCCAGAGAAATCTCACTAATAAGTTCTGATATTATTTTGTGATGTTCTATTCGTATTCATTACATTTTACATTTTATTATGATTGTCTACCTTATTTTGGCTCATTAGATTGTAGAATTCTTAAGGGCAGAGAGAAGAGGCCTTGTTCATTTTTATAACCGCTATAATCCTAGCACAATACATTACTGATGGTAGAAGATCAAGAAATATTTGTTGCATTCAAATGAACTAAATTAACAGGAACTCTACAAGGAATCCAATAGCCAAGACTAGACATTTTAGTGTATTTATTAAATAGACTTCTGTCTGTTTCCCTCGGCCCTTTTAGGTTACTTTGGGATATTCAAAACCACTAAAAGAAAACTTATAAGTTTTAAAAATGAGTCAGAACTAGAGCTCTCATAATATCACAATCACATGTTGAAGTATAAAGATAGATGAAATAAACTGGAACCAACATTATATGTTCCAGTTTATTGTATATTGTATAAGAATATACACCTGGCATTCAAAAGGTACATGGGAAAATGGGATTAAAAGATAATGGAGTGCTCACAGGTACATTTGGAAGTTCCCTTATACATTGGGTATGATTATTTTATTATTAATTTTAATAAATCATCAGGGGGGTTACAGCTCTTATAACAATCCATACATCAATTGTATCAAGTGCATTTGTATATATGTTGCCATCATCATTTTCAAAATTTTTTTTTTCTACTTGAGTCCTTGGTATCAGCTCCTCTTTTTATCCCCTCCCACCCTCATGAACCATTGATAATTTATAAATGATTTTTGTTTTTATATTTTACACCATCTGCTGTCTCCCTTCACCATGTTTCTGTTGTTTGTCCACTGGATGGGGGGGGCAGTGGGGGCTTGTACACCGATCAATGTGATTGGTTTCCCCCTTTCTCCTCCTTTGCCCCCTAACTTCCCCCTACCCTCATGGTATCTCGACGCTCATTATTGGTCCTGAGGGGTTTATCTGTCCTGGATTCTGTGTGTCAAAAGCTCTTCTCTGTACCAGTGTACATGCTCTGGTCTAGCCAGATTTGTAAGATAGAACTGGGGTCATGATAGTGGTGGTGGTGGTGGTGGAAGCATTAAAGAACTAGAGGAATGTTCATCAGTAGGCACTGCACCCTGGTTGACTCATCCCTTCCTTAGGACCCTACTGTGATAGGATGTCCAACTGTCTACAGATGAGTTTTAGGTCTCCATTATGACGCCCCTCATTCGTTCATAACCCCCCTCGGTTGTTTGTTTTGGGTCTTCTGATGCCTGAGATCTGATCCCATGGATACCTCGTGATCACACAGGCTGGTGTGCTTCTTCCGTGTGGGCTTTGTTGCTTCCCTATTAGATAGCCGCTTGTTTCATTTCAAGCCTTCAAGCTTGTTTAATTTTAAGCCAGACACTTTATTTTATAATATCCGGGCACCATGAGATTTCTTCATCATATTATCTTATGCACCCATCTTGTCTTCAGCAATCATGTCGGAAAGGTGAGCATCACAGAGTGTTGGTGTGATCATTAATTTTAAAAAATCAGTTAGATGGCTTTGGTGCTAATGATTTTATAAGTTATTTAAACTGTCCATTTAGAAGTGACATACTCTGGTGTTCCACCTTGACTGAACTTGAAACTCTTGTCAAAGGGAACGCTCCAATTGGAAGAGGCAGAGCTGTGTAACATCCTTCAGAGCCACCCAGCGCCTTTCAGTGAACTGTGTTCTTCCACTGGGACAAATGCCTTCTAATATTTTATATATTCCTGGTCAGTGACTTAAAAAAAAGCTACCTACCCAATTGCAGTCTGCCATTCAAAAAGAATATTTCTGCAAAGAAAAAGATGTGAAAATGTAGGCATTCAAGTGAAAATTCAATCCTTCACAGTACAGAGCCTCTGCGAAGTCTTTTAAATGACCCTTTTTATCATGGTGCCATGTCTGTACCTTTCTGAATAGTGAGACCTGGTAAGAAAAATAGATGCATGTATACAAGTGGTTGAGTAATGTATTGCTCATACGCACTTTGTCCTTTCTGGCAAACTGGCCTTATCAAAGGGAAGAAAGCTATACATTGTGACACACTGAGCCTTACCAGAAAGTCTGAATCAGGGCTGTGAGTCTTATCTTATCTGGATTACAATGTGATCAGAAGAAACATTTTTTTAAAAAATTCATAATTTAGCCTCCTGAAAAGTGGAGATGCTGGGGAATTGAGTTCCTTTTAAATTAAGATTTAAATTTTCTTGTTACATTTAGATGTAACTGTATTGTTTACATGAAAAGCAATAGCAAAGATAATACTTTTTCCCCTCTAAATTAATCCCAGTTAGGAAAAAAAAAGTCAAATAAAGAGAGTAGATTTTTGAGTATCTACCCTTTATAGGGAACAATTACAAAAGAATAGTGATCAAATATCCTTCAGCACTTTATTCAAGCAAATGTTCTGCCTTATATATTTTTTTTAGCTCCGCAGACAATTTATACTTTAAGAAAAATTCAAAATCCTACCCTTATTTAACAATAATTGGAAGGTCATGGTGGTTATTTGAGAAGCTTCTTACAGTCTGTTAAAGACATCCCTTCATTATACAGCTGTAACCAATTTTAACTCATGTATCAAATTATTTTTAAAAGTAGTCACTATTATAAGAGTAATCCACACTCATGAATTTACAATAAACAACCCACACAAGCCAAACTTGCTCTTCTAGCGTTCTCTCCTCCTTTGTCATAGCAATAGCTTTTCAGGTGAGTACCTAACGATGAACAAAATAATATGGAGTGGATAAAGGTGGGAGGAGCCAAGGAAAGGGAATCGTCCACAGCGCTCGAGCAGCAGCTGCTTGCTATTTTATTCACATTACAAGAGCACGGTTGTTGCTGCTGCCCAGTGACTGTGCTCGCGAACCCACCAAACCTAGACATATTTGCCCAATTAACTACTCTGCTCAACAATGATGGGTAGTGGTGCCAGCAGTCTGCTCCTCCTCAGGTCACTCATGGAATTCATGCAGCGTCATGTGTTTTTATCAGAAAAACATATATATAAGACAGTATGTGTGAAAAGACATAAAAATGCAGCAGGATTCCTCTTGAGAGCTTTCTGCACAGAAGGTAGGGCACGTTTCTCCCGCCCTATGCTCTCCAGGAGCAAACTTCCAGTATTAAAAAAAAATTGCGGTTCAAAATTGTTCATCATTACCCTTAATTAGTCTGTTGGTTTTCAATCGTTTTCTTTGTTAATACAGATGAAGGTGTGTTCTTCCACGTTCAATTATACATGCTATGCCTTGGCGCTGGTAAGCAGATGACTACACTGTGATGGAGCAGATCAAAGAAAGAGCCCTCCTGTACAAATTCACAGCAGTCCCCACAACTGGCCTAATTAGCATTGAAATTGGCCCACGTGATGACTGAAACAAAGTCACAGCCACCCTGGGATCACTTAGGAAAGATACCAAGAGGTGCATTGCCCCTCTTTGTTTCTAGGGCTGGAAAGAGCCACCCTCCCAGCGCCCCACCTTCTGATGGTTCAAGTTCACAGCCCAGGCCTGGAGGTCGAAGGATGTGCCAGGCTGGCCTGTCTGAGCCTGTTGTGCAATGTGGTTAGGATTTCAGTGAAGTGCAAGATATTGGAAGTGCAAGTGCTGAAAATCAGGGAGAAGAGCCCCCTTTGGCTATATGGAATTGGCAGGCCCAGCTCTCTTTTCAGCGAGAGAATTGAAAGCAGGGGTGGTCATTTGGGCACCTTTCTTATGAATGAATTTACCTACTTAGGAGTCATGTTCTACTGTACCCTACACACTTTCACACCAGCATCTCTTATAAAACAGAAGTTTGCCACTGGGGCCCAGGTGCCTAATTTTGTTTATTTTTAACATTTCATAGTGAAGGCATCTTGCTTAGTAATACAAGATTTTTCTGAAATGTTTCCCAATTATGAAAAATAAGTAGCTCAAAAGATTAATTCAGAAAGGGGAAGACAAAGACCATAAATAAAAACCTAAAGGAGCTATGACTCTTAAAGGAAATAAAAGATTATAAGAGAAATGACGAAATCACCTTTACAATAGCTTTGTATCACTTCAGATCGCTGTTGCTGCTGTTGTTAGGTGCCCATCCAGACACTTCTGACACATCACGATCCAATGCACAATAGAACAAAACACTGCCCGGTCCTGCGCCCTCCTCACAGTCATTCCTATGCCTCTGCCCACTGGTGTAGCCACTGCGTCCATCCAACTCCTGGACGGACTTTCTCTTTGTCATTGCCCTTCCACTCTGTCAAACATGATGCCCTTCTCCAGGGACTGGTTTCTCTTGATGATATGTCCAAAAGAGGTAAGACAAAGTTTTGCCATCCTTGTCCCCAAAGAGCACTGTGGCCTTACTTCTTCCACAAACACAGATCGATTTGTCCTTTTAGCAGTCCATGGTACTTTTGACATTCTTCTGCAGCATAATTCAAATGCACCAACTCTCCTACGCTCTTCCTTATTAGAGTGCCATGGCTTGGGTCAGGCTCACTTTAGTCCTCAAGGTAACATCCTTGTTCTTCAGTGCTCTAAGGACGTCTTGTGCAGCAGATTTGCCTAATGCAATGCATCTTTGATCTCTTGCCTGGTGCTTCCATGAGCATTGATTGTGGATCCAAATTAGAGAAAATCCCTGACATCTTCAACCTTATCTCCATGTATGATTTTACCTATATGTCCAGTTGTGAGGAGTTTGGTCTTCTTGTCATTGGGCTGTCATTCACACTGGAGGCTGCAATCCTTGAGTTTCATCAGCAAGTGCTTCAATTCCTTCTCAGTTTCAGCAAGATTGCATCATCTGCATATTTCAGGTTGTTAATCATCCTTCCTCCAGTCCTGATGCCACATAATTCTTCATATGATCCAGCTTCCCTGATGATTTGCTCAGCATACACATGTAACAAGTCTAATGGGAGGATACGACCCTGGTACACCTTTCCTGATTTTAAACCACACAAAATTCCTTTGTCCTGTTCAAACAACTGCCTCTTGATGCCTGCACAACTTCCTCATGAGCACACTGAAGCGTTCCAGAATTCCCATTCTTCTCAAGGGGATCACCGTTTATTGCGGTCCCCACAGTCAAATTGCCTTTGCACGTCAATGAAACACAAGCAAACATCGTTCTGGTGTCCTCTGCTTTGAACCAAGATCGATCTGACATCAGCAATGACATCCCTTATTTCAAGACCTCTTCTGAATCATGCCTGAATTCTGGCAGTTGTTTGTTAATGTACTGCTGCAATCATTGTTGGATGGTCATAAGCAACATTTTACTTGTATGTGATAATTTGAGCATTCTATTTGGGTACCTTTTTTTCTAATAGGCACAAATCTAGATCTCTCCCAGTCAGTTGCCTTAACAGCTGTTTTCTGAATTTCCTGGCATAGATGAGTAAGGGCATCTAGTGCTTTGTCAGCCATCTGAAACATTTCAGTGGCTATTTCACCAATTCCTGGGGCCTTGGCACTTCAGATTAAGACCCCCTTATTCAAGTGTGTTGATGCTTATTTCATTTGATTCTTACATTTACTATATAACGCAGATGCAGGAAGTATTTTAATTCCCATTTTACAACATAGGTCACGGCCTTGGAGATACAGAACGTCAGAGCTGTGAACAGAGCAGAGTCATCAGACTTCTAGTTCATGGCCCTCTCTTCTATGTCAAGATTAATATGCTTAAAGTTTTCATTGTCAGTAGGTCAGTGACTGGGAAGTTCTGATGTGTTTTAATTAGCCTTGATCTGCGTTAAATTAGATTGTTTTTAATTTACCTCATTTACCACAATAGCACATAAAATATTATCATTATTAAAATAATTCCATTAGCAACTGTCCATCCATAAGAAGAAAAAAAATTAAAACACTAGAATATATGAGGGTAAGTAAAAAAGTACTACTACAGAATAATGAAAACATTTATTGAATAAAAATACCCAAATGTGCAGCTATTGTTCCTTGACATAGCTTCCCTCTAAGTCGACACATTTCTGAAGATGGTGTTTTTAGCTTCCTGGCTTCTCCTGGAAGAATTTCTCAGCCTTTCACAGCAAACCAAAGGGGCAGTGCAGGCATCCTTGGGGGAATCAAATAGTCTCTTTAAAACGTTCTTTAATTTGGGAGGAACAAAAAGAAGTCTTAAAGGCAAGATCACAAGTGCAGGTCGGATGGGGATAGCCTTTCCCATGTAATCCTAGTAGTACTGCCACAGCTACCCTCAAGGAATATGTCATGATGGGGGAAAAATCTTGGCACCATTTTCCTGGCTTTTTTCTCATTGATACACTTTTCCATTTTCTTGAAACTTCTTCCTGTCGAGCCCTCGTGATTTCCCTATGTCTTTAGAAGACCTCACAAGATTGCCCCTTTGGAATCTCACCGACCTCTGTAACCTGTATTCCACCGGTCCAGCTTAGCCACTGGAAGCCACCATTTTCATTGGGCCTTTTTTTGAAGGCACCTCAGTGGGACTAATACAAGGATGTTACTGAGAGAACGTGTATTCAACCATTCACAGATCACAGACATGTTTGAGCATATATATTTGGAATAGTTTCTGTGCATATGTGAACCAGAATCCTATACACAAATTAGGGAAGTTAGCAGAGTTCTTGGTCAATCCAACGCATAAACCATGCCCATTGTAACACATTTATCATCTTGTAAAATGTATACCTTTAAGTAAAAAATCTCTTAGTGTTGACACTGGGGTTTATTGAAGATCTCAGCTATTGCAGTACAATTTTTTTAAAGGACAATAGATATTTACTGTTGTTTTTTCTATTCTGTGACCCTGACTTAATTCCACCACTATAAAATAGAGTAGAATTGCCCCCATGGAGTTTTCTAGACTGTAAAGTCTAGGCAGACCTGGTGAGGTCTTTTGTGCTGAGGAGAAACTGATGGATTTGATCTGTTGACCTTTTGGTTAGCAGCTAACTGCCTTAACTAATGGGCCACCAGGGCACCTTATGTATTTTAGGAGAAATTTTAATAATTATTGCCACAACATAAAGTTATATCCATGAACATATTAAGATGTTGAACCTAAGGAATCAGTTGATCATTTGACCTCTTTTCTGGTCTTTAGTATATTCTGGTAGAATTTTGTCACTCTTCAAAACAATAGATTTAGTCCTGTGTTAGAAATGGTCTGAATGGAAGTATTAGACTGTTCATTCTTAAGATTAATGGTGGAAGCTGATTAAAAATATAAAATGCTATTTGAAACTTCCTAAACTATCAATTAGAGAAAAAGAAAATAGATGCATTCGTAAAACTGTATGTTTATAGCAGGCGTTATATAAGAAGAATTCTAGCTAAGATGGAATTTGATCTTTGTATCTGTCACAAAATCAAAAATGAATGAGCATTCTCTGAAAGTAAAAGTAATAATAAATGAACTCAAGATAGACCTCTGTAGTTACTCTCGGGACTTAAACAGCTGATCTTAAAATAACGAAAAGTGTTTGCTTTTACCTTCTTGCTTCTTTTTTATGTACAGAATATGGGAGACTGCAATTTGGAGTACATTGGCTTTATTTGGAGCCCCTCAAGGATGAAAACAGCGAATGTGTTCCAGTGGTAACTGAAAGGCTAATAGTTCAAGTTCACCCAGAGGAACTGCAGAAGAAAAGCCAGATCTACTTTCAAAAACTAGCCACACAAAACCCTCTGGAACTAATTCTATTCTGACACACATGGGATTGCCAGCAGTCAGATTGACCCCATGGCAACTGGTACTGGCACTCGCTATTGATGATGATATGTAGTTGTGAATACAGGAAGTGGGGTAAAAGTTCATTAGTATTAATTGAAGGTAAGACTGATTTTTGAAAAAACACTGTCATTGAGTCATTATGACTCAGAACAAACAGATCCTATATTTACCTCACCAGTCTCAAATTTTAGTCAATGTTAGAATGGGGAAATGGCTATTCCATTTTAATTTTCAAACCAAAAAAAAAATTTAGAGCAATGCTCATCACTGGACATTTAAATAGAAAGGACTGAAAATAACTTTTAAAGACAGGATAGGGGAACTCAAGGTGGGGGTGGTGATATCCTGGACTGACCAACTGAGGATAAGGATCACGGTGGATCAGTCAAATGAAGAAAGAGATTTTCAGAAACAAAATTAAGGATAAAAGAAAATATGATTTTGTATAAGTTGAGATAAAAATATCAATGTTCTATAGGCATATTAAAATTACATTAACAACTTATAAATGAATAAATGCAAAGTAGTGATATATATGTACATATATAACCTAACCTACTCTATTTACTTTATGATGATGTTATGGTATCTTTACCATCACCTTGCTTCCTGATAATAATGTCTTCATCCTCTGCATTCCCTTCACCCCTTTTGTCTTGGGTCCCAAGGGAGGATGCATGAATCCTATTAAATTATGTTCAATTTTTTTGTGTAAGTATATATATATTTTTTTGTGAAACTACTGGTCTCACTATCCTTATAGAGTATGGGCAGCCTTAAATCTCTCTAATCTCATGTTCTTTAGCACCTCTTCTAAGACTGTCTGGCATGTATAGAAGGCCATTCACGTGCCAGGTGCTGTGTTGAGTGCTGTACATAAGTGGATTCACGTGATCTCCCAAGGACTCTGTAAGATTGGTCCTTTAGTAAACATGGCCCTATTTGGCAGATGCTTTGTTCAGCATTAACAGGTAAGGTCACCCACCAAGCTTCTAGCTTGACCTGGCATGAGTCTTCAGTCATGAAACGGTTTCCTTCCTTGATTTTTGCCAATATGAACCTACATCTCTATGTGCCGGGGACCTACACTGTCAATTAGGCACAATATATTACACTAACCTTTTTCATCTGTCTTCTCCATTCTCCTAGATCCAATTCTCCATTCATGTCTCACCTCTCCCATCTTGCACTCAGTAAGATTTTCTGTCTCACATCCATAACATTCACTGCCTGCATCCTTAAAAATTGTCAATTTTGCTTTGTGAATTTTCTCTATTTAGATAGTAACCCACTGGTGGGCATGACTCTAATTTTAGATTTCTGCTCTATCTTCTTTAGCGTAAGAACTAGGACCTTTGATCAAGTTTGAATTCCAAAGATACCTTTGAAGGAAATAATTAATTTGAATGTATGGAAAGTGTCATACTTGAAAAATGATAGTATAATTAGCTTTATGAAATTTATTATATCTGGCTCATATCTTCTGTATGTAGTGGCAGGTGGTCTTATCAGCTATTGCTACCATGAGAAAACTGAATATATACTTTTCTCTTTGCCTGGAATAAATCTGAATAAAAATAAAAGGAACTGCCCAGGTGCATGCTCACAAGAGTGTGTTGCGTGTGTGTGCACGCACGCATGTGGCCCTAAAGTGTTTTGAAAATATTCATTGTCCTGTGAGCAATGCTCTTTTATGAATGAGTAAGAAATTACCAGAGGTCATGTTGGCAATTTCTTTTCCTTTAAATAAAATCCAGTACTGCCTGGTTAGTTCAGCTTTAAAGGAGAGTCTGTTCAAAGCAGAATTTCTCCTTGGTCCAGAATCAGAATTGATGCTCAGAGAAGGCCAAGTAAATGTTAAAGGTTCCAGATACCAACTAGTTCTTGTGAGCAGTGAGACCCTTTGAGGTTTCAACCTTCTTGAAGAAATGTGAGGCAGCACAGTCTCCAGGACTGGGGACGATGTCTATCATTCAGCTAAACATCTCTCAGGGATTGATTCCTTCCCCACCATCGGACACTCCTGCACCCAGTGACAGGGTAAAACAAGGGAGGAAGAACATTACTGGCATACTTGAGACATCCGCTAAGTAAAGCTACCTTCTTTGAAATGCTTTAGGGTTCCTTCTCTTCTCTACACAGAACATCTAGTGTCTTACGTATCTAAAGAAAACACTGATTATCAAACCTTTAGAAAAATGTGATGTGGCAGATATTTTGTATAATAAATATATTACATATGATATGAGTAATTATATTATGTACATATATGGAAATTTGTAATAAAATGCTTTTACTCTTTTTAAAACACCTTTTTGAAGTGTCTAAAAGTAATTTACTTCTGAAGCATCTAATCACTCAGTGCATAAAACCCATGGCTTAGATACAATCGTATAAGTGACTCAGCTTTCCTTTTAATAGTTTAAATTGCAGGGCTGAGACTAAATTAGGAATCACTTAATTGTTTACAGATGAAAGACAGAACACGAATGCTTGGCATGGGCTTGGTGTAAATATGTCTCAGAAGTACTGAGGAAGAGGGAAAATTATAGAAGAGATGCTCTGTCTAAAGAGAATGGCTAATGTTCAGCCTGAGGTTATTTTATTCAGCAAGAAAGAGGTTTCAAGTAGACACAACACTCTGATTCTTCATGAGAAGCAAGATTGTTTTTTTTTTCATGTGAAATGCCTTGGCTTATTGATGAATTAATTTTTAAAAACTGCCAAGCCACATACCACATCTCTAAGGATGAAATCCACTTCAGAGGCTGACAGCTAGCTAGGTACTGATAATTCATAGTGATTTATTTGATCCAAGCAATTAGTAGTTATAAATGCAGTTATTTCCCAAATATACTACATCAATGTTGCCTTTAAAAAGGAAAGGTTTTGGGTTGCATCAAGCATAATTCACTCACTTACTACCTTGTGTTGAACCGGACTCAGAATGACCCTAGAGGGCAGGGTAGAGACTTGATGGAAATAGAAGGTTTTGTCTATCTCTCTCACTCAGCATAGCTGCATTAAAAATAATCCCTCTTAGGCACTATTAAAAATGGTTGGTGGATGGAAGAAGAGTAATAGTGGATAACACTAATGGTTAAGCAATTGCCTCAGTTGAAATTTTAGAGGTTCAAATCCACCCATAAGCTGCTTAGAAAGCCGTGATGATGTGTGTCTAAAAGGTCAAAGCCTTGAGAGCCTTGTGAAGCAAGCCTACTCTGCACACATGAGATAACTGTGCACCACAATTGCCTTCACCAGCAACGATAATAGCAACAAGGTGATGTGCAGTAATTTTTAAGACTTTGCAGTCCAATGCTCATGATGTAGTAATTCATAAACTATGGTTAAGCTTACTAGAATTTTTTCAGATGGATATAAAATTGTACTCAAAGATAACTTATCAGACTCTATCAAATTAAAAGAGAAAAACCACACCCACAGCCATCAAGTTGTTTGTGATGCATGTTGTTGTTAGGTGCCATGGAGTCAGCTTCAGCCCAGAGCGACCCTCTGCACAACAGCAGGAAACACTGCATGACCCTGTGCGGTCCTCACAATTGTCCCTGTCCTTGAGCTCACGGATGCAGCCACTGCACTAATCCGTCTCATTGAGAGCCTTCCCCTCCTTTGCTGTCCCTTCACTCTACCAAGCAAGATGTCCTTCTCTGGGGACTGGTCTGGTCTGGTGCACAGCAACACCATCTCAGGTTTACAAGCCTGGCAATCGTTACAGGCGCACAGCCTCACCTTCCTTATGTAGCCGAGCTGGTGATTTCGGGTGACAGACTTTGTTTACCCCAAAATGCCACCAAGGCTCCTTCTGGATCAAGCCAGAATATATTAACTAACTCTCCATAAAGATCAAGTCTGACCTTTAATTATCTAACAATATGTTACGGACTCCTGTGATGGAATGGACAGGGTTCCTGATTCTAATGAAGAGAATGGCCATCACCTACCACCCACCTGGCTCCATCTTAAATCCTGAATAGCGTCTTCTTTGGAGTATTCTGCAGATATCTTTAAAAAATATTTTTAAAAACAGTTTTATTGACATATAATCACATATAATACAATTCAATATATCAAGCATATTAAAAGTTATGAGGTCATTCCCACAATAATTTTTTTGCGTGTGAGAAAAACATTTTCTTCTTTCTTGTGCTTTTCTGTTAAACTCCCCACTTCCCCTCGATTATTCCTGCCATGCCTTGTTGTTTGTAGTTGTTGTTGTCAGGTGTCATTAAGTCAGTTCAAACCCATGATGATCATATATACACATCAGAATGAAACACTGCCTGGCCCTGCACCATCCTCACAATTGTCCCTGTGCTTTAGCCCATTGTTGCAGCTATTATGCCAACCCATCTCCTTAAGGGCCTTCCTCTTTTTCTGCCCCTCTACTTTACCAGGTATGATGTCTGTGTTAGTCCGGGAGGACTAGAGAAACAAATCCAGAGACACTCTTATGTGTATAAGAAAGTGTTTTATATACAAGAACAATTGACTATTGAGAAAACATCCCAGCCCAGTCCAGGTCAAGTGCATAAGTCCAATATTAGCCATATGTTCAATGCCAATCTATAAATTCCTCTTCAGACTCATGAAACACATGCAATGACACCAAATGCAGGAAGATCACAGACCAGTGAGTGGAAAGTCTTGTGGATCCAGTGGTGGTAGAAGCATCTCAGCACTGGCATGGATCTCCACATGGTTTCTCCGGCTCCAGGGCTCTGGCTGCATCAGCATAGCTCCATCAGGCCTGTTGTCAGTAATGTCTCACAGGGAGTCAAAGCAGAGTGTGTGTGTGTGTGTGTGTGTGTGTGTGTGTAGCGCCTCCAAATGAGATTATCAAGCAGCAACCTGATTGACAGGCTAAATTCCACCCCTTTACTCAATAGCCTCAAGTTGTCACCGATTATGTCACTACCACAATGTCCTTCTCCGGGACTAGTCTTTCCTGAGGATATGTCCGAAATATGTAAGATGAATTTTTTTCCATGCTCGCTGCCAAGGAGCACTGTGGCCATACTTCTGAGGCAAATCCCTTTGTCCTTTTAGCAGTCCGGGGTCCGTTCAATAGTTTTCGCTAGCAGCACAGTTGAAATGCTTTGGATTTTATTTGGTCATCTTTATTCAATATGTCAAATTTTCACATGCACCTTAGCCCTCAGAGTAATGTCCTCATTTTTTTCGATACTCTAAAGAGGTTTTGTGCAACACATTCACCCAACGAATGCATATCTTTTGACCTCCTGACTGCTGCCTCCATGAGCATTGATTGTGGATTCAAGCAAGATGAAATTCTTGACAACAACTTCCACCTTTTCTCCATTTGTTATGATGATCCAGTTGTGGGGGGCTTGGTCTTCTTATATTGAGTTGTAATTCATACTGAAGGCTGCAATCATTGAGCCTCATCAGCAAGTGCTTCAAGTCTCCTCACTTTCAGCAAGCAAGGTTGTGTTATCTGGATATTCCAGGTTGTTAATAAGCCTTTCTCCAATCCTGATGCCACACTCTACTTCACAGAAGCCAGCTTCTCTCTGATGGTTTGCTCTGCACACAGATTGAATAAGTATCGTAAGAGGATATCACCCTGATGCACACATTTCCTGATTTTAAACCATGCAGTGTCCCCTGTCCATTTGCATAACTGCCACTTGATCCATGCAAGAGTCCCACAGGAGCACAATGAAGTGCCTTGAAATTCCCATCCTTCTCAGTGCCATCCATCATTTGTTACGATCCACACAGTCCAATGTCTTGTTAAAGCCAATAAAACACACGAAACATCTGTCTGCTAGTCTCTGCTTTGAATCGCGATCTATCTGACATCGACCACGGTTCCCTTGTTCCAAGTCATTTTCTGAATGCAGCATGAACCTCTGGCTGCTCTCGCTCCATTCACTGCTGCAACCCTTGTTGGCTGATCTTTGGCAAACGTTTACTTGCAGTTCTATTATTTGAGCATTCGGTTGGGTCATCTTCATTTGGGATCGGTGTGAATACGGATCTCTTCCAGTCCATTGCCCAAATAGCTGTCTTCCAAATGGCCTGGCCTAGATGATGATTAAGTGCTTTCAGTGCTTTGTCACCTTGTTGGACATTTCATATCCCATCGACTCCTAGAGTCTTGTTTGGGGCAGATATATTCAGTGCAGCTTGGACCTCTTCCGTGAGCACCACTGCATCTTGCTCAGATGCTTTTTCCTAACACAGGGAGCGTTGATCAGTTCTTTTAAGCCCAGCGACTCCGTGCAGGCTTCCACCTTCTGTTGATGCTTTTTGCATCAATTACTATTTTGCCCATAGATTCTTTCATGATTACAGCTCAAAACTTGAAGTTTCTCTTGAATTCTTTCATTTGAAGATATGCTGAGCACATTCTTCCCCTTTTGGCTTTCTAATCCTAGGTCTTGGCACACTTCATTATAATATTTGGCATTGTCTTCTCAATGAACCATCTCATTGAGAAGTTCTATTGAACTATCTCACTTCATCTTCCATTTGCCTCTGCTATGCTACAACGAAGAATGAATTTCAGAGTCTTTTCTGACATCCAACTTGACCTTCTCCTTTTCTCCTGTCTTTATAACTCTCTTTCTTCATGGAGAATGTCCTTAATGCCCTCCCACAGCCCATCAGGTCTGCCCTCATTAGTGTTCAATGCATCAGATCTGTTCTTGAGATGTTCTCAAAATTCAGGTGAGTTAGGGTCAATGTTGGATTTTGTTTCCTATGGAATTAATTTTCTTCAGCTTCAGCCTGAACTTACATATGAGCAATTGATGGTTTGTTCCACGGTCAGCTCTTGGTCTGGCATTTAGCTGCTGATATTAAGTTTCTCCATCACCTTTTACCACAGAGGTAGTTAATTTGATTTCTGGAGCTTCATCTGGAAAAGTCCGTGTGTTGGTTACAGAGGGTATTTGCTATAAACAAGTCCTGGGTTGTGCAAAATTCTATCGTGTGACCACCAGCTTAATTTTTATCACCAACTCCGTATTTTCAATGACAGTTCTTTCCTTTTTGTTTCCAACTTTTGCATTCCAGTTGCCAGTGATTATGAATTCATCTTGATTGTATGTTCGATCTATTTCAGACTGAAGATATTGGAAAGTTCTTCAATTGCTTCATCACTAGCTTTGTGGTTGATGCATAAATGTAAATAATAATTGCATTGATTGGATTTCTTTGAAAGCAGATAGATATGATTCCATTGCAGGCAAGATTGTACTTGATGATTGATTTTTCAATGTCTTTTGGACAATTAATGCCTTTCCCAGCATGGTAAATCATATGACTTCTGACTCAAAATGGCCGGTACCGGTGCATCTCAGCTTTTTAATACCTAGGATATAGAACTTTATGCATTCCATTTCATTTCTAACCCCTTGCAATTTTCCTAGATTCATCCTTCGCACACTCCAAGCTCCAATCATTAGACGATTTGGGGAACTGCTTCTCCTTAACTTGAGTTGTGCCCTGTAGGCCAAGGAAGCTGCTGATGACTCCACTCCACCAGGATTACCCGACTCATGTCAACAGTCAACCCCACTCCAAGAGAGCAGCTCCTCCCCAGGCACACTTTGAGTGCCCTCTGACCCCAGGGGCCATCCTCAGTCACTCCCGCCAACAATGAACTGATGGCACCTGATCATTAGGCTTTCCAACTGATCTGACAGTGTTTCAAAGCTATGCATAAGGTTTTCACTGGCTCCTTCCTCCAAGGTCAGCAGCTGATCTCTCCTTTGTTTTGTGCTCTAAGTCTGGATGCTTTGCTGAAACCTGTTCACTTTGGAGGACCCTGATGGCATTCAAAACACCAGTAGCATAGCTTCCGGATTCCCAGTAACACACACGCCAGCACACTACCACAAACTGACAGACAAGTGGAGGCCACTTTTAAAAAAAAATGCTTTTTTCGGTTTTAAATGTTTCTCTGTATATGAAGTCCAGACTGCGTAAATCTACAGAGACAGTAACTGGATTAATAGTGTCCTAGGCACGCCCCCCGGGAAACTGTTCTCTAGGTGTTGGCTGTGGGGCCAAGTAAAATTAAATCCTTAATAACTTAAATATTTGTCCATTTACCAAGATATTGTGTATTGGTCCAGTTGTGAGTGAGCTATACTCAAGGTCATGCTAACAGACTTGTTTTTAGATACTTCAACTTGATTTTTTTTTCTTTTTCTTTTTTTTAATTTATTTTTTTTTAATTTTTTAATTTTAACAATTTATTGGGGCTGATACAATTCTTTTCACAGTTCATACATATACATACATCAATTGTATAAAGCACATCTGTACAGTCTTTGCCCTAATCATTTTTTTCTCTTTTCTTCTTTTACATTTTATTAGGGACTCAAACAACTCTTACCGCAATCCATACATATACATACATCAATTGTATAAAGCACATCCATACATTCCCTGCCCCAATCATTCTCAAGGCATTTGCTCTCCACTTAAGCCCCTTGCATCAGGTCCTCTTTTTTTTCCCCCCCCTCCCTCCCCATTCCCCCCTCCCTCATATGCCCTTGGTAATTTATACCTCGTTATTTTGTCATATCTTGCCCTACCCGGGGTCTCCCTTCCCCCCTTCTCTGCTGTCCCTCTCCCAGGGAAGAGGTCACATGTGGATCCTTGTAATCAGTTCCCCCTTTCCAACCCACTCACCCTCCACTCTCCCAGCATTGTCCCTCACACCTTTGGTCCTGAAGGTATCATCCACCCTGGATTCCCTGTACCTCCAACCCTCATATGTACCAGTGTACAGCCTCTGTCCTATCCAGCCCTGCAAGGTAGAATTCAGATCATGGTAGTTGGGGGGAAAAAAAAAAACTTGAACTAGAAGTTGCATATGAAATGTCTATTCTGCAGTCAGCCTCTGACCTTGTTCTCACTGATCAAATAGAACTTTTCCCTGGTCTCTTCCTACAGACGTACTGCATGTGATTCCTTTCACTGTATCCCACCCCATGAAGGCCACCTAGGTAATTATGTTGGTGAAGAAATGGATTTGCAACAAATAAGTAAAATTTGACCTTGTAAAATTCTATCATGTGATTGCCAGTGTTGTTTCCTTTATGTTGACTGTATTTTCCAGTTACTGTCCCTTCTTCATTGATTCTAATGATCACCTTTCTACCAAGATAATTATTAATGCATGTGATTGTATTTTTGATCATTTTCGGATTGCAGAATTTTATGAAAATATTCCGTATTTCCACTTTGACCTTAATGTCCAGTGTATAAGGCATACTAATTAGCCTGCCGTGCATTTGCCTATTACTCACAGTAACCTAATTCGGGATGGATGTCAAATGCTCTTTTCGGTGACGAATGCCACCACGGGCTTCTTCAATCCCCAGTGCGGATTGATTCAGAATGGACAATTCTCATCCATCTCAGCTCCTTGAGGCCTGTGCTCTTGATATTCCTGCATCCCATTTCATTGTTTATGACTTCCCAAGCTGTTAGAAGCATACTTTCTACAATCCACATTCTAAATATTAAAAGATGTTTTCAGCTGGTTTTCTCATTTTGAGTCATGCCACATCAACAAATGAAGATCCTAAAGCTTTACTTTCCTACCATGGCATTAAGGTAACTCTACTCTGAGAAGGCAGCTTTCCCCCATTTATATTTTGAGGACTTTTAACGCAAGGCGCGCACCTTCCAGCACGATATCAGACAGTGTTCTGATGCTAGTCATACGCTTTTACCTGCTAAATTCGTTGGAACTTGATTACCGACGCGTCCTTCCTCGTCGTTCTCAGTCTGCGCTCTCCACTGAACACTTTCCACTCTGGGCGGCCCTGAGAGTGTTTGCCGTGTTGGTGGCAAAGTTTCTAGCATCATGGCAACCACAATACAACGAACAAATGATAAACAAATGGTGGATCAAAGGAATTGAAACAGGTTTCCTGTGCAGGCTAATGTGGTAGATATTAATGCTGAGCAAGGCTGAGACAGAGAGGAGTGAGGCCATCTCCCACCGGCTCCCTGGAAGTGAATGTTGTATTGACTTTTCATAACATACAAGATCAGGAGAGGCAGAAATGGAAACAAATCAGGCTATATCTTTGGAGTCACTAAGTGGTATAAACGGCTATTGCAATTGGCTGCTAACAAGGTGGCCAGTTCTAATCCATTCAGAGGTTCTACAGAAGACCTTGTACTACAGCCATTGGGGACCCTTTGAAGCACAATCCTACTCTCTCACACATGGGTTCCCCCTGGGTTAGAATTAGCTCAACGGTAACTGGTTTATACCAGAACTCTTATATTTCATGTCTACAATGGTGAATTACACAGATGGTGAAAGGTATATAGAAGGGAAAAGTGCCATTCCATAAAATAATTTATGTAAAATATGTTAGAGAGATTAATTATCCAATTGATACATTAGGTTTTTTTAAAATATTGTATTATATTGAGTTTGCCAATATTATGACCTTGATTTTGCTCAAATAATAATGCTTTTTTTATTGATATGCTAAATAATGTGCATATGCTTGCCAAGACATAAGGATTGTAAATATATGACTATTTTCAGGTTTGTGTTTAGTTTGATTTAACAGGTATTTAGAAAAACCATAGGTCCTGTAATCAAACAAGGGATGCAGCAAAGATAAGCAAACGCAATTGTTTCTGGTTCATGGCAGTCACCTGCATAGCATGGAGGAAAGAAGATGGGTGTGTGCAGGCAGCAGACAGGGATTTTAATGACTTTGCCATTTGAAAGCCCGGGGACCATGGACAAGTGAACCAAATCCTCCCGGCCTTGGTTTTCTCATGTGTAACATACAAATAGTTCTTATTTTGTGAGATTATTCTAAACTAAGCAGTAATTAAATGTAAGTCTTAGCATATGGCTTTGAGTAACAGCTATAATTATTTAAATTATTATCATTGCCAGTCATATAACAAGCTTAAGTTCCCTTGTAAAATTCATAAACACTGGCAATGACTCCATTTCTGGACTCCTGTTGTAATAAAAGCATGATGTCTTTCTTTAAAATTTAACGTGGGCTCTAAAGTTGAAAGCAGAATTATAGACCCCAAATAGCTGAACAATTAGTCTTTATTTTAGATACTAACCACTCGGTTCTGGAATTTAGCAGTAACATACATACAGACATAGTTCTTCAAAATAGAATTCGGTGCTTGCAATGAGTTAAATTACTGAGTTTTTGAGGCAGAATGGGGCAGAGGGTGGGGGCAGGAATAGGCAATTTCCCATAGGATTCTTGCAGAAAATTAATTTGCTAATTTCTAAACCTTATCTAGATTAAAAATGTCCTGTTGGCTCTTCACTTGAACACATTGTTTTAAACACAGCAGATACTCATGCATAGGCCATGGTCTCTGCTTCACTGATTAGACACACAGAATAGAGGTGGACTGCAGCTTAAACATGGAGCCACAAAAAAGAGGGACCGCTCAGAGTAAGTGAAAGAAGGGACTCCACCCCGCAGGATGACTGCCTCTAAGTGCAGCATTCGGTGCACACCTGAGCAGTGAGGACATTCATTCATACATACATCAAGTGCCCTCCTACACATGAAAAGGAGGAAAGGGCTCCTTGATCTGTGTTTAGGAGGAGATTGCAAATCATTACTGCAGAAACTATAGAAAAAGCCTCCCCCAGATACAGAATGTAAGTGGTGAAGTCAATGAATTCCATTAATTCCACTAAAAGCCTCTGAATAAAAATGGAATAATTCAGACATCGGGAGTCATTCTAAGGTAAAAGTAGGCACAAGGCAAAGGATACAAAATATAATGTTTGCATAAAATCGTTTTCTTCTGGAATTCCAATAATGGGCCAAATTATCTTATTCTTTGAGAGAATAAACTTAAATTATGAAAATCTTCATGAGAGATATTCTTTTACATTCTCTTTGATTTCCCTCTCACTCTAGTTCTATCGATACGGCTTTGTTTATTTCACTTGATACAAAAATACTGAAAAAATTAACCATGTGTGCTAAGTAAGATTAAAATATATACAGTTTAATTCATCATAAATGGCTGACTTATTTTTGTTTTTAAAGTCTTGTGGAATGTCTCACATTTTGATCATTTTGAATGTTGAATTCATCTTTTATGATGAGCCAAGTTGAGCAATCTGTGACCTACAAAGTACTAACTCTATGTAGTTTAAAGCACATTTTTTTCCTATCATGAAGCAACAAGCATCAACATTGATTACAATGAAAGACATTAGAAAAGATTACGACTCCAATTACAGCTTCTTGGTCTAATCGAAATTCAGGATGGTCCGCAGACAGCAGCGTGTGTGATGCCCATATGCCTCTTTCTCAGAAATGAAGCCTCCTTGAGGTACCCCTCCCGCTTCACTGAAGCAAGGAATCCATAGAGTTGAGCTGCATGCATCCCTATCGGAGAAGGAGCATCGAGCAAAGACATATTTCACAACTCACGGAAAGTCCAGTTTCCTGTTTGAATCTGCTTGGAGGAAATGGGCGGGGGGAGCACTATTATGCTACTTATCAAGAAAGTTTCTAGCTTGAAAAGTTTCTTTTGACTTCTGTTTTAAGGAGCACAGTGATGTCTGTCTGGTTCTAAGCATTACTGATTGGAAAATGAAAGAAGCTGCGAAACTTGATAGAGTTTCACATTAAAGCAGTACCAAGAATGCATACAGAAATTAGATTGAACATTTTATAGGCGGCTCCTTTTACATGTGTAAATAAAACATGTATATGTGTAGTAATCATTGTAAAATATAAAATATGCATATAACATTTAACTTACCTCATTACAATAGAAAACTATATCAGAAAAATAATTTTTAAATCCACTAACCTATAATCTAATCGTTTTATTTTTTTCAGTAAATAGCTCTTATTTGGGATCTAATATTACCACTCAAGGAATTAAAGTTGAGGGAACTCTCCTCCACACTTGTTGAAAGTATCTACATGAAAAAAAGGGTGAAAATTCAGACTTGACTTCTCTTGCTCTCACTCTCTTTCTCTCTCTCTCTCTGTCTTTTAAAAGGTCTAAATTGCCTAACATTTGGCAAAAAGTAGGGAAATTCAAGAAAGTCTATCTGATTCATCATTTAAAAGAGAATTTCCACCCTACTTTAATTTGATGTAAATAGTAAAAACAAATATGCAAAAAGAACACACTCGGGGCAAAAACATCCTTAAATTTACATTTTATTGATTTCTGTTTCTTTGCTAAATAGTACCTCTGAAATTAAATGTGATACATATATATCCCATTAATCACAAACCCCTTTGCAATATAATCATTTACTTGTGGTGTGTGAAAAGTTAAACTTACACACCTGTTCAACTGACACTAAATTTGTTTACTAAACATTTTCAAGCAGGGATGTTTAGTGAAAATTGTATCAGCTCTTGGCCACTATCTAGTTAAAGAAAATCCCAAACTATATCTCTCGTATTGATTTATAACCATATAATATTATTTTATCCCTATGTCCCAGATCCCTGCGTTACAAATATAATTTTACCAATTTTACCACTAGCAGCTCCCTTTTTTGGTAACTTAAAGACTTTAATCCCTGATCCATGACTACAATAAGCAGTATTAAATACATTTTTAAATCAGCTTCTTTGTATCATCTAAAGACATCTATACTTCCTTTATCAGTGAAAACATTCTAAATCAAAATTGTTCCCATTATCTAAGAAGGCACCTCGATAGTCCCAGAATAGAATGGTATATAATATATAATGTGAACACATGTGAATTATGGAAACCTGATGAAAGACATCTCAGACAGAAAAAGAATAAAATGTATGATTTTGGTCAAATGGGCTCAAAACTAATTGAAGATTAACTTCCGAAAGAACATTGAAACGTACCTTGTGTACATACAAATAGCATGAACACTATGGGGAAACTTTGCAAGGCTAGGGACATCAAGCTGTACTTCTCAGAGTAACAACAGTACCTCAGCAGATGAACAATGCCTTAGTAATTTGATGCTCCAAGTGCGGTGTGCACGCCAGGGAGTGGGGGCATGACGGGACCAAAGGAAGCTGTCCAAAAATGGAACTACTTTGGGTATTTCCACGAAGCAGAAAGTTTCTGTTGTTAATGATCACTTCTCATCGCAACAGTTGAGAACGGGGGGGAGGGGAGATTTTATTATAAAAGAAAATCTGTTATACACAAGCAAGGGAGAACAAAAGCTTCACATCTATGAGAAACTGAAAGCCAAAACAGACATTTTAAACAGATTTTGGAAGAGAAAACAAGACAAGAGGTGCCTAGCAGCAAGCAGGGGAAAAGAAAGCAAAGGAGGTGAGAAACAAGCGAAAGAAAAGGCAAGGAAACCGGGAAGGGAGTGGAACACCCCCTTCTTGGACAGCAGCCACCCACACCAAAGTGCCCCCCAGCAGTCTGGGTCCCATGGTTTAAACTGCGAGACTACGGGCCCCTGAAAATTGTATTGTTTTTAAGCTAAACACCCCACTTTGCCTTCATTTTCTGAAATGTATGCCAAGCACCCTCTTGGACTTGCCATTTAGACAAGTCTGAATCTGCACAGGAACGGCGTGTGGATGAGCCTGCGGGGCATTCCGAGGGCCACTAGATGGCACGCACGCACTGCCGTGGCCGCCGGCCCGGCCTGGGACAGACGTCTGTCCTGGGGCTGAGGACAGGCTGGTCCAGTGGGATGCGCGTTCTCTCAGGGGGATCTTTAGGTCGCTTAACCCTTTTCAGGACACATAGAGGGTATCCCGCTCACTGGGAAAACGTCGAATTAAATTTGGAATCGTGAAAATCATTTCAATATTGACTGGGGTTTTCAGAGAACTTTACCTTCAACGCTTCCGGGGAGAGAGTCTGTCTGTTATCAGCGGGCTTCCACAGGTCCTTAGAGGGAAAGAGAAGGCCCTTCGGCTTATGCAACAACTGCAGACCAAGTTGGCATAGTCTTAGTCATCTCGGTTCCCCACTTTTTTTTTTTTTTGCATACAAATTTCTCTTTGTCTTTCTTCATCCGATAGGGTGGGGCCCCTCCTCAAGGGCAGGGATAGGAGGAGCTGGGTTTTAAACTTGTGTCTCCCATGGGTGGCTGTCCTCTTTAGTATTCTTTACCAGCTACGCAAAGGAGACGGCTTTGTTCTTCCAGTTCAAATGCGATGTTTTTGCTTCGTTTAAGGTTTCTTCCTAAGCACTAGGCACCTTTTTATCTCTTCTCCAAACTGAGAGATAGACTTTGTTTTTAATTGGGTGTATTTCTAGCTGCCCACTACAAGTCTCTGGACCTCGCTGAGAGGGCCATACCCTGTCCCGGCAGACACTATCACGATCTCGCTCCACAAAAAAGTCCACTTGAAAGCTGTTTTGATCTTTTGGATCAGCTCCTTAATTTAAAATAAGAGCAAAAAGGTAAAATTAGGCCTTTATGTTCAGCAGTGCATGAATGACAAATCTGTTGTAGTTTGGGGTATATTTGAAAGATCCCTTTTAAAACCTCTTATAGCAAATGTATGTATGATCAACAATGATATTACACACTGGCAAACTAAAGTGCCTAATTTATTTCATCTGCTACTGATATCACTATGTTTATACATATAATAGGTTTTACAGTTTTGATATAATATCATACCAGTTCAAAATCTGTAGGGTTTTTCATGCATTTTTATTTAACTTTATCCACCCTTGAAAAGTTTTTTTATACCTTTGTATTGTATCTTAGAACAAGATGTACCATTTTTAAGTACCTTCTTAGCCTTGATTTCAATGAATTTATGAAAACCAAATATCTTAAGGATATTCAATTAAAACATTTAGAAAAACAAAGATTCAGTAAAATGTAAGCACACCTCTTTAAAATGCCACTATCAAAGACAAAATAGACAACTTGGCAAAACTTGCTTCGCACAGTGTTGCATCTTGTTTTCACCTTCTGTAGTTTGGTTTAGGAGAACCATAAGCTGATTTGTTATATTAATACATCTGTAGAACGAGTCATGTGAGACACGATTTAATTGGCTTTACTCTTGGCATCATTTTAAATCACCTTAAAACTTCATTATTGTATTATGTAATGTATTCTTATAGAACATAGATAGATATATGTAGTCACATAAAATACTTTGAAGTAGGAATCCTGTGTGTGCACACTGACTTACTTTTTTCCATAGACATCCTATGTCATTGACAGTGACAGGTGAGTCAATTGTTCATAAGACCAATACCTTATTAATTGCAAAGTGACTGCTTCTATATGCATCTCTAAAAGAGTTTCTAGAAACGTGACTTCAACTGATCGTGAGTGGTTACCAAGTGCTTTCCTTTTACAGCGCCACTCTGTGCCGGTGGAGCACGATGCTGAGCTCCACTCACAAGGCACTTCGGAGTAGAGCTGCCTTCGCAATTCTGTTTGCTCACTTGTAGAAAAAGCATAGCTTCTCACTAATTCTTAGGAGGACATTGCCTCTATAATGATTGAATTGATTATTTCTAAATCTGTAAAATTAAAAAAAAATTTATTATCATGCATCTCAATTACTAAACGATTCCTATAAAAGTGTACAAAGCAGGGGCATACTCGTCTTCATGTTAGAAGGGTGCTAGTTGAAAGTGACAGAATAATATTTGTCTTATTCTTCTTATATTCTTATACTCAAAGATTATGATAAAACTTGTGATGATATTTTGTTGAGAAACAACCTAAGATTAAAAGGGAAGGGGGGCTGATTAATGTCTTCATATGTATAATGTCAAGTAGAAAGGCCCAAGTTCAAATTACATCTCAAGTCACACCAAACAGACTTAATCAATACTTACAAAAATGATTAGTAATGCATTTTGTTTTAATTTTTTCAAGTACTTTCCTGTAATATTAACATTCATATATTTTAAAAGTAAATTTATTGACAAAAATCTCGCTTTACAAGTTTGTGTGTGTGTGTGTGTGTGTGTGTGAGGATTGAGAAAGAGAAGGTTTTGTTTATATATATATATTGGTTGGTTTAATTACCTAACCAAGTATAAAATAATTTAATAATAAAATATTCAAGTAATTAAATATCAACTTCATCCCCGTTATAATAAATAGCACCTATTAAATACCAGAGTACTGATTACACAGAAACAAGATCCTTGCTTTACGACACCTAGTGATTTTTAAATTGCATGCTATACATTGTTTCTTACTTGTGTAAAAGATTCTAGAGTATTGTATATCCTTAAGAAAATCTAATAAAAATCCAATAATAATTTTGAAATCTAATATAATGAATATTTTAAAACATATATAAAATTACCATTTAGAGTTTGTAGTATTATAAATTTAATTATATTTTTAAAATAAAAATATTGGCTTGGCACAAATTAAGAAAATAAGAACATTTTAAAGATGGCCATAGAAAATTTATAAACCATAGATAACATACGGCATTTTAATATGCAAAATAGAGAAGTAGTGACTATGAAAAGATGCAGGCAAAGGGTCCTATAAATTTGTTAGTGATTTAATTTCTTCCCGGTGACTAAATAAGCTATCCAAAAAAAATCAAGAAAACTACCTTATTAATATTTTGATTCTGGTTTTCCATGTGTTTTCATAAAGCGTCTACCCACAATGCACTGCCTTGAATATAATCTGCGGCCGAAGCTGCTGGGTCTCCATCAGCCCCACAGTGAGAACCATCACCTTTGTTCCTCAGGTCCATCTCACCAGTCTCAGACTCTTTCTCACCAACCTTCAACTTCCAAAGGCTTTTTGTATCCACTCCTCCTGAATACGTGACAAATAAAAAAATGAAATAAAATAAAGCAAATCCATAAACATTTGAGTAAAATTAGTGTTAGATGCCTATTATTTTATAACACCAAAAACAGTATGTTTCCTTGCTTCTTCTCTAACTTGCTGCTTGAGTGAATTGTCTGAAAAGCAATGTAACCTTCTCCGGACATGAACTGGGACGGGGTCCTGTGGGAGAAGAGAGAGCAAGTGGAAGGGAGGAAGTCAAAAAGAGGAAGGGAAGAAGGGAGGGAGGGAAAGAGTGAAGAAGGAAGGGTGCGGAGAAGGAAGAAATAATTCAGATCAACTGATGTCCTGGAATCTGAGTAGGAACTATAAGGGGCTATTTTACGGGTCCTTTCAAATGTTAGCTTGCGTTAACAACAGTATGCAACTCTATAAAAACTCTGCTTTGCCACTGTTTCAGGCCTTTGCTCTTTCTCTAGCATGGACACATGCACGTACATTACCACATAACCCCACCCCCCCACACACACACACACATGCCCATGACCCAAACTAAAATTAAGTGGGACATGTGTTGCTAATCCTTATGAACAACCATTTGCACCTGGCATTGGCAATAGCAACAAAAAAAGCCAACTGCTTTCCCAAGGCTATTTTCTACATTACATTTCATTAAAATGCCACTGACAAAGGGCTCACATGAAACAAAACATATCCTGTCCCTGAAGGAGAATGCAGGTGACCAGAACTAAAACCAACCCGTGCCTACTTTGACTTACACTCGCTGTGTATCAATGTGAGCTTGCTGAAGCAAGCTAAAGTGTATAGAAAAATAGAGGACCAACCGTAATTATGGAAAGAGTTTGAGAAAAGTAATAAGAGCAATTAATCTAATAGAATATTTGAGGAGTGTGTGTATGTAAACAACATGCGTCTTGAAGCCAGGGAAGTGTTTTCCCAACCTTCTTTACCAACCTTCAGATGCATATTGTCTAGTGATCGGCCACAGATACCACCAATGCGCATATTCTTAAGGACCCTTTGCATCACTTTCCAAAAAGAGATCATGAGAATGAAAATGCCTGTTTAACAATTCACCAGGATTTCAATGCTTACATAGCATTAGGACTTAAGACATGAAAATTCTCGAAGCCCAATTTAATTCTTTAACCATTAGGCCACACTCTCTTTCCAACTTGTTAAGATAGGAGTAGTGTTGCCCTTCTTAGGTCCAGCTCTAGATGCCCCATTGATCTGTATCACATACCATTTAACACAGGATGATTTGACTAGGAAAAGAAATGTTCACCGCTCCATGGCGAATCAGACTCTATACTAAGATTTGCTATAGACCCAGGAAAATAGCATAAGAGGTACACATACACACACACACACACACACACACACACCACCCATTCGAATGGTTTCTGCACTTTTTTTTTCCACTAGCCAAAAAGCAAAGTAGTAGAATGCAACTGTATTAAAAGTAAAACTATTTCTGCCTAACGCAGATGTGAATCATGGGAATGGAAACCTAATAAACCCACAGCTGAAGGCCACATGATTGCTCGAGCCTCCTCCCCTAGCTCATTTAGAAAATGACATGTTTTTCTTCACAGTGTTTTCCCCCTCCTCTCTCTTCAGTGGCAGTAATGCTGAATGCTCTTGACATAATTCTTCGTTCACCCCTGACAGTCATTTTTTTGAATACTATGCCAGCAATAAAACACCTGACCTCGGGTCTTTCCAATGGCCATTGGCTTGAGTTACCCCAATTAGCCAGACTCATTTGAAAGTGTGCAGAGGGGTCAGGTGCTTTGCTGCTCACTAAGCTCAGCGTTGTGAGAGAGTGCATCGCTTCTGTTTGGGTCAATTTCTTTTTCTAGTGGATTTCTTTATTCTCCATCATCCAAACATAGCAAAATAACAGGCTTACAAAAATAATCTACACATATGAATACTTCTGATACTAAATATTTCTGACCTGGCAGACATGTAGGATCACATTCCTAGTTTCAAAGGGTTGATTTTTAATATTTAGGGATTATTAAGACTTGCATGTAAAAGCATCCATGAAGACCTATTTTATTTACATGTAAGACAGTTACATGTCCAAAGAGCTAGATTAAAATGCATATGCATTTGTGAATAAGTCGGCGTCAATATACCGATACTTTCTTTTTAAGTACAGATCTTCCAATTCAATACTTCACTAGAAATACCTTAAAGAAAAATGTTGTGTTTATTATATATTGGGATATGTGATTAAATATGTTTTGCCTTGGGAATTAAGTTGGATGTTTCTGTAAATAATAACTAACCAAGGTTTTTCAGAACCCTTTGACAAGCAATATGGGTATTTCATAAATGTGAACAGAAATGAAACCATACACTGAAATTATGTTAAGCAAAAGGCCTTAATATTTAAAATCTAGTATTCTAAAATATAATCTTCAACTCCCTTTTATTTTTCAAGTCTTATCAGTAGGCACAGGACTCTTAAACAAGGGTGTAGTCCAGCCCCCACCCCAGATCTTTCAGCGCTCCTATGTGCTGTGTTCGACTAGATGGCAGTGTGTTTGGGGTTTGGGTTTTTTTTGGGGGGGGGAATGGCACAATTTTATGACTGGTAATTTTTCTTTCCTAAAAGAGGAAAGTCATAAGATTTCTTGATAAGCTATACTTGAAATAGACTCTGAAGCCCACACAACTGAAAGTGGACATAATGGTGCCTTAAATGAGTGTATGCCTCTTCAAAAGACGACAAGCTTCCTTTTGACATTCAAGTAATTCAGCAAAGAGAGAAAGAGAAATTGAATTTAGCTGATGCAAATGAAATTAAACCTAAATTGGTTGTCACATCAAACTGATGTTAACTGTGTAAATGTTTTCTATTTATGAAACTACAGTTTAGAGTGTACAATACTGTAGAAAATAAGAATATTTTCATGTTTGTTTAAATCAGAAACTATAAGGACAGATTATGAAATTGATAAAAAAAAACCTCCTTTGGCATATACCCATGTAATACTTCAGGGCTACGGATCGTGAACACTCTGGCCTTCTATATATACATTGAGTATGGAGAGAAACACACACATCAATACACATGCAGGCTTTTCTGGCCAAGCAGTATCCCATTACATCATTGCTTCAAATGCATTCATTCTCTTCAATATTGTTGGCTGTTTCAGGTTAACTACCAAAATCATTTGCCTGAGAAGCGAGATGTAATTGTCTTACAACGACCTCTGTGAGGTACAATAGGGCTTACAAGCACCCATTGATTATACTATTGGGTAGAATACGGGGCTCTTATTCCAGCATTTCTCATTCATTTTGTCACTGCATTCTCTTTGAAAGAGACCAAATGGGTCCCAGCAGGTGAAAGCAAAGAAACCTGAAAGGCCCCCTTTGATGAATGACAATACCGCAACCACCCTCCCCCCTCCCATTTTTGAGATTATAAAACCTTATTAAATCATGCCCTGTTAGATATTGATTGAGAGGGAGCTCAACTAAAACCAACAATAGCAGCATGGATCAGAGAGCACTGCTTCCATCAATGGGCACTAAACACAGCTAAGCTCTCCAATCCTGGAAGAAAAAAAAATATATATATATATATATTTGACGGGGGCGGGAGGGGGGACTTTGTTTTCTCACTATTTACTTTTGTTTAAATCATTTTTCCAGAATCCCAGAAAGTTATGCAATGATTGCAGCTTTGTCAGTGAAGAATGGGTCATAGTTTTCTAGCACGGGATCTTTTCGAATATAGCGGTGTATTGCACAAACAATATTATACTTGGTTAAGATTCGGTGTTATTATGATGATGATGATGATGATGATGATTGGGGGGTTGCAATTCTGGGCAATTATCATAATTATTCTTGACTCGGGGGCCCCTCTGATGACAAGGCTGCTTTAAAGTAACCACTTGGAGATAACAAACCAAGAGATTTGCAGAGACTGCTGCTGGCATCAGAGTTGAGCGCTAACCCATCTTTTAAGGCTAGCGTGATTATCAGGCTGCTTGCGTTCCTAGGCTGTCTTCTCTGCCATCTGTGAGCGCCACAGAAAACACCTCTTTATGACAATCACCTCGGAATAACTGGAATATGCCTGCTTTAGGGGAGACTTCTGTAATAAGACTCTGTGCTAATTAACTGTCAGCTCTTTCCTTTCTGTAAATCAGCAGAGTGCATCTCACAAGGAAAGACGCCCCACCAAAAACTCCCAAAGAAGAATTCCGCTTATGTGCCAGACAGACGGCAGGCAACTTCCCCTCCAGTCTCAGGCTTGACTCGGAGTAAATCTGTTTGCTCTAAATACTTCTCATGTGATAACGGTTTTCCTTTCTCCTTCCAAAGACTCTAGGTGAAAAACGTTTGCTCCTCTCTATAAGGCAGCTACTTTCTTCAGTAAGTTTAGAAAAAAGAAAGAGAAGAGGCAAAAGGGACGTGAAAAATGAAAAGGAAGGAAGAAAGGGAGGGGAGAGAGAAAGAAAAAAAGGAAGAAAGAAGGAAAGAAGAGGGAAGGGAAGGGGGAAATGTGTGGAGAGAAGAGCAACCTGCTTTATGCTAGAAATGCTACTTATATTCTGGTTTGATGTCTGTTTGTTTTTTAAGTAGCTCATCTTTTTATTGAAAGGAATCACAGTGAACAGACCCAGATACTAAAATTAGTAGTTTGATATGAAAGATAAGCAATTTCCATCTCATAAGAAATACATTATTTGTAGAAATAGCATTATATTAAGTGGAAATAACATTTTTTAAAAACCTCCAGCAACTGTCATTGCCTTAGAAGACAACAGAAATCAAGAACTATACAAAGTTGAAGAGAAATTTTTAATATTTATTACAGAGAATTTAGTGGATAAGAAATCACTTTAAGAAGGTAATCATTAAAAAAATCACTAATAGCACTAAGGTTTCCTTAAATCATGTCTCCACAGGAAATAGCATTTTAAATTGGAGAGGATAAGCATAGAAAATAAGAGCAATAAAATACATTTTGTTTTAGCCAAAATTTCATGATTTTGTATTGTTAAAATCATTTTAGACATTTTCAAATTGCATTCATAAGTTAGATTTCACTATTGAATCTTAGAAAACTTACTCAATAACATGAAAAAGCTTAATATTATGGCTAATGAAATTTATTTGTGAAATATCCTGAATTGTTGGCTTAACTTTTGAAATTAATATGATTTTCATATTTTAAGAACTGTGGCATCAATTTAAAAATTATGCTTATGAATTTCAGTGCTAGAGTTTAAGTAAAAGATTAAAACTATAAAATTATGCCTAATATTTTTAAATCAATGTATTATTATTATTATTTTAAAAATATTTATTAGCCCATTCGTTTTTTGAAGCTGCTTAACTATGTCTAGGATATGAGTTCTCGTTACAGCATGATGTTGTACATATATTTCTATAAAAACTGGCTTTCTGTGTGCTGCCTGATAGAGCTAACGGAATGGTAAAAGTTGCTACCAATTTTACTTTCATTAAATTAGGTTTATTTTTTTCTTGTAAATGTATTACCTGTTAATTTCATACGGATTAGTTCAGTTCTTCTGCTGAATTGTTTTCTAAAAAAAAAATAGGAAAAGAAATTAAACACTTCAGAATGATTTTCTTTAGGTATGGTAAAGTTTTAATTTAGTAACTAGAAAGTAAAATAACTGTTCAAACATGTTGTAATAATATAGTTTTTCATCACCTTAAAGTATATTTTATGTAAAAAGATTTTTAAAAGTTACTCTTTTTGATATTACCTGAGAATATTACATTGAAACAAGTCTATTTTAGTAATAAATTATAAAAATTTTATTGTCCTCCCTCATATGCAAAAAATGAATGATGCTATTTCAGATTTAGGAAATGTTTATTTGTATGTATTTAGAAGCGTCTTTCCTCAATACTTTTTCTTCTAACCTATTTATAGGTGGCAAATGGTCACAACTATTCAGGCTTCAACAGTTACTGTCAGAAGGATTCCAAGCCCTCTAACCTTTCTTCCATTTGAAACGGAATTCTGTTTCATCATTTTATTATGTGGCCTCTTGTGGTCAAATTGCATATGATACCTAATGTGATTTCAGACGAGAAGTTTTTGATGTAGATTCATAACCATGGAAACCTGGTTGCACAGTGGTTAAAGCACTTGGTTTCTCCCTGTAAGGTCAGTGGTTCAAAGCCACAGTGACTTCAGCAGAAAGATGTGGCAGCTTCCTTCCATAAAGATCTATGGCCTTGGAAACTTTTCGGTATTATTGACTCTGTCCTGGGAGTTGCAATCAGTCGGAATTGACTCAACATGTGGCTATTTTAGTGGTGGGATTCATAAACACCAACTGCTCCTGTCCAAAATTTTACTCATTGGACAATACAAGTATTTCAGTAAATTTTTATTATAACTCTAATGAAGAAGAAAAGCGCTATATGCTTTGCTCAGTTATACCAATCTGTTTAGAACACAGGAGACTGCTGGTTTCATAAATTTTTCTCTATATGCAGGAGCCCATATACACTTATTGTTAAAACTACTCATTTAGCAAAATGTTAAAAGATTAAAAAAGACTTTTCTCCTAGGAAGGTTAAGACCCATCAACTTAAGATCAACCCTGCAAATGTGTATCCATGCTATACAAAACATTGTCTCATTCTATCTTAGAAAAATGTTACCTCAAACAATTCCATGTAACTGATATTCAAAGAAAGTTGAATAACTTTTTCAAACTGAGTAACTCTGCTGGAAATCCTTAACTGCTGTTAGCTTCTAGTCTACAAAATAGTTTCTGTTAAATTAAATATGGTTTATTTTTCCTAGTGATATGTATTATATTCAATTTATTTTATTTTTGGTAAAGCTAATTATCATTAAATTGAAGTGATATTGTTATTAAGAGAGATTTTAGTTTGATGAAATCAAGATTGGGGTTTTAAAAATTGAGCTCAGGTAGTAACATTTTAATCATGTCTTTCATATATTTCTAATTCAGGCCGGTAATGTTTATTTGTGGTATATTCAGTGGAACAAATTAAGACAAAGTGTTTAAATGTCATTTCTGAAAGACATTGCTTTCTACAAATGAGACTTCCTTGTTATTTAGAACCTAACATTTTCTTTGAGTTTTATCTCTTAAAGATTTAAAACAATTAGATTACTCAGGATGCATATTCTTATAGTATGTGTCACAGAGAACTTTGTGAAAAAAAATCATTGGTTGATCTTGTGAAGATAACAGGATGAGGTAACATAATTCACATAATCGACAACTGTAGCTCCCAAGATGTTTTATAGTAAAAAGAAACTATATTAGTAGAATTGTCTCCAGTTTCATAATATCCAAGAGATGTTTGTGTTAATAAGGTTCTTCCAAATCATGTTCCATATGTATCTACAATGTACATCTATTCATTTTCTCATTCCACATTGGGAAGTTAGAAACATCTGTTAAGACAAATCACCCAAGACGAGTCCATCTTAGAGGGAAAACTTCAGCAAACCTCCTTAGTTTCAGTCTATCAATGAAAGTCCCACTGGGGAACTTCTCAGGAAAGTCAGCTAACAATCTTCTTCCTGTCTTTGCTCCCAATATGCCCACGAGGTGATGAGACATTTCGGATGGTGCTCTTTACCAGGCTTTTATCTTATCCACCTAGACTCTCCGTGTACTTGCAGCTGTCCATGGAAGTTCGTGCCCTGCCCTACGCCCATCTTCAAGGTGGGTGTTTTAGCTGCAAGAAAGTCTGCAGTTTTAAACTCAAAACAGAGATAACAATATTGACCAGACTTAACTATCAGTTTTCCCAAAGCCAGATCTGCTTTTATAGGACAGATTTTCCAGAAGAGGGAACCGTGGACCTTGAAGGCAATTACCAAAAGAGGGCAACCAATCCTTGCGGGAGCGATGGTGGCACCATTGAAATGGTATCCAGTACCTAGCTAGATATTCACGTGGAAGCATTTGACTTGGGCAATGTTTGGCTCTATTAATTAAAGTAATCAGTCACACTGCATTAAAGTCATCTCTGAAAAAGCTGCTTGTCACTCCTTGATGTGACTGCACTCTCCAGTCGCATTTCACAGAACATGGCTTGAAAACTGTAACTCTCATGGACACAGTGGTGCCTTCAGTTGATGTATTTTGAAAATAGTGAACCCATGTGAATAACAAACGCACGTGTAAAATTTGCATGGCCATGAGAAGCTAATGTGCAAAGAACTTATGTAATTTGCTAACAAAATGTGTGAAAGCACTGTAGAGGATTGTGGATGACAAGGCCTCTTTGCTTATATACCAATAGGTGGAATTAAGAGACACGTTAAGCAAATAAATAGCTAATATATTCATCAGACAACACTAAGACCACTAAACATCTGAATTTTAATTTCACTATAAATCAGTTCATACATATACATATAATTAATGTAGGTTGGTTCAAATATGTATCTCAAACATAAATAGTGAATACAGTGATAATAAGAGCAAAGGTGTATCAAGATATAGCCTCAAAATCAAATTTTTGTTTTTAAAGCAAAATACACCAGTGCTTATTATATTTTAAAGATTTTGAAAAAAAAACACAAAAAACTCTTCCATGGTCAGAGATTTATATCTGAAAATGATCTACTAGAATTAGCCACCAGATAATTCTAACAACAGTTATTTTCTATCACAATTTTCTTTAAAATAAAATAACATTTTCAATTATTTAGAATTATGATGTGTCAAAATTTGCATTCACTTTACATATAATACTCTATTGTTAATAAAAATAATAGTTTTATCATGTGCATCCCCCCACCCCAGAAATTTCTGCTGCTAGTTTCTAAGTGCATTTACCTCAGTTATGCAGTTGCTCGATGCACTGTGCTCATTTCTAGGCACACATAGCAATAAAAGTGGACTCTGTGACTATGCATAACTATGAGGGTTTTGCCATTATAAACCAATTATTCTAATAGGGAAGTTGAAGGTGAGTTCACTTTCTCTCTCTCAGTTCAGCCGATGGTGTCTTCGTGGAGTGTTAACCTGGACGTCATAATTTCTTAAAGTTGTGTAAGGTGCTCAGAATGACATCACAAACATCAGCAGCTTGTTCAATACCTGGGATGAGCTTCGTTACTCTTTGAGTGATAAATATATTGTCTTTTGTGGGGCCAATTAACTTTCTCTTCTGTAACATATTCATAATTAATATGGTTTATTATGCTCTACCAGGAAACTTTATCATTTTGCATTTTTAAATTTTGCAGTTCCATACTATCCTTCAAGGTTGTTCTTTGCGATCCATATAGTGCAGAGTGTTTTATTTGTATGTTACATGGTGTTTTGGAAAGTAGTCCTTCCTTGTTTTATTTCCCAAACATAGAATTTTGGGAGAGTGTCTCCTTTAATTTGTGACAGCATAACGATGCCAATCCCATAGACAATTTTATTTCTCTTTTGCCTTGGATGAGAATCTAGCTCTGAGTTTTTAAAACCATTAAGGAAAAATAGAGCTCTGTTTCTGATTAATGGAATGAATAGGATTCTGTGACACACTCTGTCTCTAAGGAAAAGGCTGGCTCATTTGAAAAAAAAATGTTCAATAGCAATATCAGATACTTTTGGAAAACTGTTTTCCTGAAATACAGAAAAAAGCAAACACTGTCACTTATTGATTAAAACAAAATATGAGAATAAAGAGTGATCACTTGGAGATATTTTTTTCTCCTTGGGATACTAAAATTATCCTGAGAAATGCATACAGAAGAAAGGGCACCTATCCCAATATCTTTGAGCCCCTCTGCTGGTTGAATAGAGAACAATTTTCTCCTATGTTTCCAATGGGGTTGGTCTTATATTTTCCCTGCTTCCTCACTTTAGGTTCTGTAGGCTTTTTCTTAATCATTTATCAAATGCTGAGTATCTTTGTATTAAAATGTGGTTGCTTGTGTTATACGTTGTTATTGGGGTGTTTAGAGTCCTTGGGTGGCACAATCAGCTAACCAGTCAATCGCTAGCTCAACACTGGATAATTCAAAACCACCTCAGTGGTGACTTAGAACATAGGAGAAATTTACTAATTGCAAAAGTTTTTCTTGGAAAAGGTATGAAGCCGGTTTACCCTGTACAAATGGGGTCCCCATGACTTAGTTGGAATCAACATGAAGACAACTAATGACATTAACAGTGGTTTGCTTAGTCTTTCTAGAACAAAGAAATGTTCAGGCCCAACATATGTGATCTCTCTTTGGCTCTCAGCTTACCAGGGCTTCCATAGAGAGGACTTCAGGGTTGCTTGCTTCGTAGATACTGTTCTTCTTCTTTTTAAGTCATTTTATTAGGGGCTCATACAATTCTCATCACAATCCATACACACATCAATTGTGTAAAGCGCATCTGTACATTCATTGCTCTCATCATTCGCAAAACATTTGCTCTCCACTTAAGCCCTTGGCATCAGGTCCTCATTTTTCCCCTCCCTCCTCATTTCCCCTCCCTCATGAGCCCTTGATAATTTATAAATTATTATTTTGTCATATCTTGTCCTGTCCTTCACCCACTTTTCTGTTGTCTGTCGCCCAGGGACGTAGATCCTTGTAATCAGTTCCCTCTTTCCAACCCACTCTCCCTCTACCCTCCCAGTATCGCCACTCACAACCCTGGTTCTGAAGGTATCATCTGCCCTGGATTCCCTGTGTTTCCAGTTCCTATCTGTACCAGTGTATCTCCTCTGGTCTAGCCAGACTTGCAAGGTAGAATTTGGATCATGATAATGGGGGGGCGGGGGGAGCAGGGGAAGCATTTAGGAACTAGAGGAGAGTTGTATTTTTCATCTTTGCTACATCGTACTTTGACTGGCTCATCTCCTCCTCTAGAACCCTCTGCAAGGGGATCTCCAGTGGCCGACAAATGGGCTTTGGGTCTCCACTCTGCACGCCCCCTGCTTCATTCACTATGGTAAGATTTTCTTGTTGTTCTGATGATGCCTTATACCTGATCCCTTCGACACCTCATGGTCACACAGGCTGGTGTGCTTCTTCCATGTGGGCTTTGTTGCTCCTGAGCTAGATGGCTGCTTGATTACCTTCAAGCCTTTAGGACCCCAGATGTTATACCTTTTGATAGCCGGGCACCATCAGCTTTCTTCGCCACATTTGCTTATGCACCTGTTTGTTCTTACTGAGTGCTACAAACCCATAACAACCCTATGCACACCTGAACCAAGTAGAGCCTGGTCTTGAATCATCCTCACAACTGCTACCACAGGTGAGCCCACTGTTGCAACCACTTTGTCAAAGCATTTTATTGAGGATCTTCCTCTTTTTTGCCTACCTTCTTTCTCCGTCTACCAAACATGATGCCCTTCTTCAGAGACTGATTCCTTCTGATAACACGTCCAAAGTAAATTATCATAGAATTTAGCTTTTGCATTTCTGGACAGCAGAATTTTTTTATTTGCTTTTCCTTTTAAGTATCCTATATGACTAAGAAAATACAGCTTTGCATAAAGTATGTACTAAGGAATTTTGTAGGAGATATTGCCTGCCATCAATACTTCCTCTGATATGAAACATCAATAATATCTGTGGAAATTCAGTAAGAGATGTCTATTAAACACACGGCAGTTGCGTATTGAGGCAGCTCATAAAAATAGCTTTCCCTTTTCACCACCAGAGTGTTTCCACACTTATTTCCCAGGCTTTCAGATTCTCAGACACTTTTCTCCCGGAGATAGTCAGCGAATGATCCTGCTACTTTTGGTCCAGTTGCAGGAGGCCAGCTAGATTTATAAAGTTCTAACCTAACCCTGTGGAGAGTCATATTGACCCCTAACAGCTTTGATCACATGGCTTCTATTTTATTCTCTTTGCCTGCTCAACTAGTGGTGTGATACTTGTTGAATTGCTAAATGCAAGGCCAGCAGTTCAAAACCAGCAGCTGCACCGAGAGAGAACCATGAGGCTTTATGCTCTCCGAAGCAGTTACAGTCTCCAAACCCCACGGGTCTTCTTTCCTGTCCGGTAGGGTCGCTATGACTTGAAATTAACTTCATGGCAGTGAGAGGTTTTGTTTATTTGTTTGTTTGTTTTTCTCGTTGACTTCTGGACAACTACTCCTGCTCACGCTCATAGCAATTCTTCTAGAACTGGGGCCCAACCTCATTTCCTAGTGCCCCCTGTGGCCAGAGTCCATCTCGGAAACTACATTCAGTGGTCAAAATTGATAATATGGATATGCTTTTAGGATAAATATCAAAATGGGCAATTTCTTGACAAACATCCCTTGTCTGCCTTTCCAGGCCATGTCCATCTGCTGCTACATTTCCCCTTCTGGGCTCCTCTCGCTAATAGGGACCATTATACTATCTTAGCAACCCCTCAGGGCCTGCGCCTTATTCTCTAGTGCTGGGGTGGGGAACAGCCCACACACAGACTGTATATGGCCAGCAAAAACATCAATGCCAGCGAACATCACTTAAAAAAAAAATCTCATTGCCATCCAGTAGATGTTGTCTCATAGTTCTGCTTTGAGACAGGGTAGAACTGGCCTGGGGAGTTTCTGAGGCTGTCACTCTTTAGGGGAGTAGATCACAGACCTACCCGAAAAGCAGCAGTTCTAGCCATAACATTAGGGATGAGTTAATTAACTCTTTGACCAGCATGGCTGGCAACTGATGCCTCAAATGTCCCAATGGCCCTTGACTTGGAAAACGTTCCCCACCCCTGCTGAAGAGGTTTGTGTCTGACTCAGCCCCCACCCCTTGTTTATTCTGATCCAGAGTATGATCCATCTAGAGCGAGACCCTGTGTCTCCATTGTCTTCTCCTGCTGTTGGCCTTAGACTGGTCGCGTCTGCCGTGCCTGCAGAGAGAGTGAATCTTTAGCTTGTCCTGCTTCTGCTAGCACTAGACTTTGGAAGTTAGTGAACAGAGATAAGAGCTAGAAAGTTCGGATCCCATCTCCCCACCAATCTATAAATAGGCACAAGGGTAGCTAGAACCCTTAAGTGTAAAAACCAACAGAATTTCTTAAAATACTGGCCACCTACCATAACCCCGAATATCTAGATTTCAAAATTGTTTGGCATATTGACTTTTTCCACTTTCAAGTGTGCGGAAGCGATAACGTGCTGCTTTTCATTTTTGTTCAGTCTCTTTATGTCCCCCATGCCTGAATACGTAAAATGGATACTAAAACGTAGGTTTCTTGTTTTATAAAAGGAACCAACCACAAACACATCTTTATATGTCAATCATTTATTATGTTACCAATAATAAGTTTAAGCACCTGGACATTTGAGAGCAATTTCCATCAAACTGGTGTTTTCCTGGAGAAACATTTATCATCTGCATAATGTAAGATACTATTTCCAGTTAATATCTACTTCCTTTCTGCTGTATGTAACAGAATGAAAGAGGTGTGACTTTATGAAAGGCTTTTTCCTTGACAGGATATGAATAACATTACCATTAGGGGGTGTTCTATTGAAGTGATCAGGAGAGAGCAAACTTTTTCTTCTTATAATTGCCAACAACAAAGAAATGATGGACATTATTATTTCTGTTTGAAAACAAAACTGAGTTCCAGAGTTCACTGATTTCAGTTTCTTCATGCTGTCAATTATAGCGCCTCCAAAAGGTACTTTCATATCTTAAGTTTTTCAGCTATGAAAAAGTTTTCATTTGATAAAAGCCAGACCCAAGCAAGAAAATTTAGGTGTCAGATATTCTGATAGAATAATGCTAAGGCAGAGACCTGTAAGCAATGCTATGTGCTAGACATTCTTTTAGTAAGGTGCAGTGTAGTCCTCTATTAGTAGCTCAGAAATATTGTATTGATGAAACACGTTTCTAGCTCAAAAATATTGTATTGATGAAACACGTTTCTAGCTGTCCTTCAGTTGATTTTGACTCATGGTGACCATGTATGTCTTGGACAACAGCTGTGTTATTTCCGCATCACAAGCTGCGGGGTCTGTGAATGGTCTTTTTAGAAGTCGGTCACCAGACCTTTCTTTTGAGGCTTCTCTGGTTGGACATGATCCCCCAAGCCTTCAACATTCACTTGTCATGCACACTAGTCATTCCTACCAGCCAGGGACTCCTAGTGAACTGGAGGTACACCTCATGATCTGGTCCCATGATCGCCATCATGGGATCGATAAGTTTGATCAATCACTCTTCCCACCGGGCAACTTCAGAGCATCTAAGTCAGTCCACATTGGCTTCGTGAGTATTTCATCATGCTGAGCTAACCACAGGCCTTGTTTCCCGACCACAGAACCATGCTTGTGTGCTTCACTGGTCCATTTCTCCAGACGCTCTGGAACAGAAAACCTCTGTGAAGGAAAGAGCGCAGCGGCCAGTGTCCACCTTCTTTCATTCATAGCTAATTTACTTGTATTGATTGTATTACATTTAGCCATTTGTTTGTGGTTTATTCTGCTTTCTCTTTTATTCAAGAGGATGCCTGTACCCACTGAAGATTCTCTGGCACCCGCATGCCAGGTGACTGCCGCTGGAGAGGGTTCAAAACAGCGATTTAATGACAGCAACACATTAACATGATGTGTTTTCGTTCATCTAGCAGTTTCCAGTCCAATCACCCTTTTCTTGGAGGAGAGAGGAAAGAGAGCAGGTAAAAACAATTCCTTTTTCTTGAATTGCTGATATGCCAAAGGAGGAAGTTAAGAACAAGTGAGGCAACTAAGATCCTGCTGTGATGTAAGAAAAGAAAATATTCTCCGCAGGAAAATCACACACTATTGTGTTTTCCAATTGCATGTTAGGAAACAAAGAGGTCGCATTTTTTAAAAAGAGGAAAATGGAAGGGTGAAAGGATATGACGATCATTTCTTTTCTCTGATCCCCTGATAGAGAGAATTGTGTGTGCTTTTACAAATGATAATATATATTTGTATCTTATTCATAGTGGCATTGCACCTGCTCTTCCAGAGTTTTTTGTTTGTGTGTGGGGTCTGGGGAGTAGGTGGTATTTTTTTTCACTTAATGTCTGTATTTCTGTCCAACAGCCTTTACTGAAAATGAGTTATTAAATATCCATTAAACTTTTATAAGTTTGTTGTACATGCGGTGGAACAAAGTTTTCAAACTTAGACATTTGTGTTGAATGTAGGAAAAAATTAGAAAATATAATTAACAAACATCGTTATTTAATCCAGTTGACTTTGTTCACTGTGTGCAGGAAAATGTGGTCTACTTTGTATTTTTTTCATCAGTCACTAATGTAACTGCCATGTTGTGATTTTCTCCTTTATGGCCCTCTTTAAATAGAGAGACCCAAAAAATGCTGAGTCAGCCAGCCTACAGCCTTCTTTCCTGTTCCATAATTAAATGATGCTATTCTTAAAGAGGAGGAATTAGCTATCTCAGGATTGTGCTCTTTAAAAAACTTTCATCTGAACAAAATGCAATCAATGCAAAAAATGGCAGTTTGAGTATTATTTTATGGATGATTGTCTCAATTTCCCATTTAATTTTCTTAGTGTAAAGCAGGCTTTTTCGTGGATTTACTTTGTGGTCTTGAATAAAACATACCCCGCTTTATTTCCCTCGTCTCTAAATACAGATAACACACTTATCATAAAGACAATTTTGAGGAACAAAATGTTAATGATGTTCAATGACTTCAATAAAGGCAAAACAGCTTTCTGAAACAAAGGTGTTCAATAACAACTGTTTGGTGTTCCATAACATCCTTTTCTTCTGCCTTTCAATTATTTGGTCTGTTTCTAAAAAAAATTAAACGTTTATGAAAATTTACTTGCTGTGAAGATAAAATCATTAGTATTTAGTCATTAATCCTTCAGTACTGCCTGGACAGCCTGATGGTAAATCTCTTTAAAATCTCAACCAAACCATTTTTATGGATACTTATATTCAAATGTTTATTTTACATTTCTAAGCAAGTTGAAAATCCAAGGAAGGGAAAAACAGAAAGCAAAAACAGAGGGCAAGACTTTTTTAGGAAGAAGGGCGAGGAAACCCAGCCATTGTGGCAGTTAGATATTTGTCCCCATTTTTTCCTGGCCTATATTTAAACCTCTGTTTAAAATTACCTTCACCCATCCATGACCTCCCTCTCTTCAATCTCACAGAGAAACTGTGACTGAGCTAATGACGGATTCTGGGTTGAAATCTTCACACTTTAATGAAGGACTGAAATGTGGTAATCCTCATGATTTAAGAAATCAGGCTCCATCCCCTCTCATCAAGTTTTCTTGGGATGTCTGGAAAAAAAAAAAAAGAAAACAAAGCCTACTCACTGCCATGGAGCGGACGCGGACTCTCGGAGTGACATCGTGCTGCAAAACCTGAGGAAACCCTCCAGCCGAATGCCTCGTCTGCTATCCTTGTCTTGACTTTGGTGGAGAATTGTCTGAAGAGAATACATAGAAAGGTATTTTAAAACAAAACGCAGGAAGCTGGAGTAGAGCAGAGAATTGAACGATGACGTGGAGGAGAGCAAGAGGTGCAAAGCTGTTTCTGACGTTTTACGACAATCAAAATGAGAATCAAGGGAGAGATTTTTCATTGTCTTTCAGAGCTCACCCGGGCTTTACCTCAACCAACCACTCTGGTGCGGAGATCTCAAGCAAGTTATTCAACCTCTTGGGTGCAAACAACTGCCAAACCCACTGAGATCCCGTTTGTTTTGGCTCCGAGAGGTTCTATATCGGGTTTCTGAAAATGCAGGTCTTAACAGGAAAAGGAAGCTTTGGTTTTCTCCAGAGTAGAGGCTGGGGGTTCGAATCTTAGTAGTCCAGTGCCTAACCCACATCACCACCCATCCTATCTCAGAGTGTGGTGAAGGTTAACGAGGTAATTTATATAAAAAACATCAAGTTGTATTCAGTGAATGCTACTATTATTATTTCACCTTTGCTATCAAGTATACCACTGACCTCAAACTAACAGACAAAACTTTTCATTTACCCCATTTGCTGAAGTAGACAAAGGAGAGCTCGACACCATAGTAAAGGCTAGTGGGTTTGTTTTTTTGCCATTCTTTCATAGGTGACCCCCATCTCAAAAATCCACAAAAAACCAAGCAGACATATTGCCTGGACAAGGCAAGACTTGCAAGCCAACGTAATAACAGTCCCCATATGCTAAAACTCAGGAACATGCCCACCTCCAGGCCTTTAAAAGAACTTTTCTCAGGAAAGAGAATTATCCTCAAGTAATTCCCCAGGATTTTGAGAATGCCCATTTATTTGCCTATCTTGACATCAACTAATTCAAAAAGAAAATGAGATCATGATTACACTGAATAACCAAGAATGGTTGGGGGGGGGGGCAGAATTCACTGCATTTGAGTTGATTCCAACTCATGGTGACCTTGTAGGACACGGTAGAACTGCCTCTGTGCGCTTCTGAAAATGTAACTCTTTAAAAAAAACCAAAACCTTTTATTTCTCACTCAGAGGCTCATGATTTCGAACTACTGACCTTGTAGTTAGCAGCCCAGTGTGTAACCACAATGCCACCAGGGCACTTAATAGCCAAGCACGAATATTAGTTGGTATGTGCCGCAAAGCTCTCCTGGCCACACCTCAGTTTCCCATATTTGATTCTGGAAAGACAGATTTGAGCTAAACAGATGAGTGTAGGTGATCTGTTCCAATCTGACAAGGGCTGATTTAGAATACTCATTAACCTGTCAAATAGTCTTTTCATCCAAAGGAATCATATGACTTTCATTGGCCCAAAGGGTTCAATTTTGCCCTGGAGCTCACACTGCTGGATCAAAACCCCATACTTAGAGCACTTTTTATTACATGATAAAGGATATTGGGCTACTCTATTATGGGAATTGTCCTAGGAAAGAACTGGAAACCTCAAGATTATAGATCAGGCCCAAGTCCAGGTATTCTGGCGGGAAAGCCTCCGGGCCAAGTGGACGTGCTAGCTCCACGACACGCTCAAGACCATAAGAGGCAGACTTCCAAAAGGCATACCATCCCTAGCATATGCCACAGTAGACAAGTGTAAGCTGTAACTATTTCTTGGGATTCAAAGAAGCATCTCCCATTTGTCACATGCTTTTAAATTTTATAACAACTCATATGCTTCTTCAAGCACTTCCCACCCACCCAGCCCCCCTAATTTTAAAGCCAGTTGCATCTGAGTTTACATATTTGGGAATTATTCGCATAGAGCTCATCAGTTGGAATCAACTTGAAGACAGTAAATAACCTTTTAAAATGCTGTTTCCAATGCTATTTGATATCTAAGAATTTGTAAAACTTCTGCCAAATCCTCTTCAAATCCATTTTATGTCTTATGATTAAATTGTTTATCTCTTTGCATTCTTTTTAAACATATCTTTCCTACAACTGAAGTACTGCATGGCTAAAACAGAATTAAGTATTATAATCCAAGAGATTTAAATAAGTTCTGTATTGGCAAAATTCAATTTTATCATTACCAATAATTATCATACAAAGTGCAACAGTCAGCTCAGTGTTTAGGTGTGGTAGAACATTTCCTTAAGTAATTAAATACAAATATAAGATGTCTCTTTTAGCAGTAAGTTATGAGTTTGACTAAGAAGTATTTCCATGTGTAGATACTGTATGTAGACTATAAAACATTCCATTTGTTTACTCACATATTTGTGTGCATATTCCCTCTAAAAATACATCTTATATATATATTTTTAAACTTTTACCCTCCTCTTCATATATTGTTTAAAATAGAGATTTAACTAAAACAAAAAAAGAAATGCTTAATGTCTTGGTATAACAAAACATGTGACAACTAGAAACTTTTTAATATTCCACAATATAATTAAATGATATATAATACAGTAAAAATGTATAATGAGAACTAGAAGACTACATTAATTCTGGTTTCATTTACACCCATCGAACCACACCTTCACCCTGTTTTTCAATTTGGCTTCCTGAACTCAGATGTACTGTATGAAATTGGGGCATATTTACTACAAAGTGAATCTGCACTTTTGTAGAATCTGCAATTTAGTATAAACTGGTGAATTATAAAATTTGGATCCTTAAGAAATGAAAACACTGCAGACGGTTCTCATCTTCGTCCTTGTGATTAACAGTGCTTGACTCGGTAAGAACTATGCTACACTTTTACGTGATTTTCTCTGGCAAGTCTTCTGCCCCTACTGTTTCCTCTGTTCTGGCAGCTAATTAAACACATAAACCCGTGAGGAAACCACTGTTAAATCCTCCCTGCTTGAACTGATGATTTCTCAGTAGGCCTAGCGTTGAATGTGTTTGAGATGCATAGTGCAGCCAGCTTAGGACGGAAAAGACATTTGCTCTGGAGCTGCCACTCAATATCCATCATTGCTTCAAATTGGACAATGGTATTTGATCACTTACGACAAGCCCCTGGGGGGGAGGGGGGAGATTGGACTTTCATGTGCATGCTTTTATAGTGGGCTTTGGATTACTAGGCAAAATGGAAACTGAAAATAGATGTAAATTCAAATAATTTCTTAATCATGAAATATTTGTTTCCATTGGTTTTCAAAAGAAACTCATGTGACTACGTCTATGCCCTGACTTTATTTACAATGTCTGTTGAGGATATGCTATTTAAATCACTCTCTTTGTAGGTATTATAGCTGAACTATAATTAGTATGTACAGGAATAGTTACTGTTTGCTATAAATATAATTAATTAGACCTAGCTTGCAGTCTTTTGTTGTTATTTGCCTATCAGTGCTAAATAATGGAATAAAGAGAATATCTAGGTAAACGGTGTGGAAAAAATATCTAACACCACTGTTATCAAAATGAAAGTTGTTTTTAAAATGAAACACGATTACAGCTTGCAGGACTAGCAAAATCCCCTGGGCGTGGGTAGAGGGTGGGGTCAGACTGCATGCTTGGGGACGTAGAGGGACAGAGAGAAAGAGGAGGCGCTTCACTAAGGCGGGTTGACACAGTGGCTGCAGCAATGAATTCGAACATAATAAAAATAGTGAAGTTGACACAGGACTGGGCAGAGGTTCATTCTGTTGTACGCGATATTGCTACGACGAGATGGCATATATGAAGCTAAAAGAACTGAAGGCAAAGTTCTAACTTTGAGGTATATAATGAAAGATCCCAAGAGCAAGATACTGAACATTGCGGCAAGTGTCAAAAGAAGAAATGTACAGTCATTGTCCCCAAAAAGCACTGTTAGTTGATATTAAACCATTTCAAAATGTAGCATATAAAAGGGCACCCCCCCACCCCCGCCACCCCGCCCCAAAGAAAGGGAAGAAGCTCCCCCGGGCGGAGCTTTGGTAGGACCCATTTGTTCCCGCTAGGCCCGCATTGAGCAACTTGCTCTGAGTAGTGCACCAGCAGTGTCGTCTGGGAAGGTTCTCTCTGGACACAGTGAATTTTTCATAAAAGCAGTTTCATTGAAACCTCTTTTTCTCTGATGGACAATTTGTTTGGCGCGGCCTGAATTATTTTTCCTGCTCCATAAAAAACGCCACAGAAACTGTTGGGATGTTGAACGCAGCTTAGTAGGACAGCGCTATGGGGAAAGCTCAAGTGTGTGAGTGGTTTTTTCCTTTCACAAGAGGTGAAACGTTGATTGATGACAAACCTCATTCTGGATGTCCATCAACCTCTGGAATGGACAAAAAGTCAACAAAATGTGCTCAAGGACCAATGAGGAGCCATTGAAGAGACGGGGAAGTTATCTGGACTATCTTGGATCTTGGCTCAGTGAATTTTAACAAAAGATTTGGGAATGAGAAGGGTCACGGTGGAATTTGTGCCCCGGGTTCTGACTGGCCCCCAAAAAGGGCGGCAATGGGAAACAGGCTGTGCTTTGAAAGAACAGCTCCGAAGCAAACCAGGGTCATTCCTGGTGATGAGACTTGCAAGTATTCTTATAGACCCTGAAAGCAAACATCAATCAAGCCAGTGGAAGATGCTATCATCACTTGCTCCAAAAAGTAGCTCATCAAGTGAAATCAAAGACCAAGACAATGGCTCATTTGTTTTTGGGATGTGAGGGGCAAAGTTCATTTGGAATTAGGTCCACCAGGTCAGACTGTTAAATCAAGTTTTCTGTTTAGAATTTATGAAAAGATTGCTTCACCATGTGTGAAAAAAAAGGCCTGATTTGTGGCACAGGGGGGACTGGTTTTGCCACCATGATAATATAGCTGCTCACTTAGCCATCTCAGTGCACCAGTTTTTGGCAAAAAAACAGCGTACCTCTTGCCCCGCACACCTGATTCATGTGACATTGCTCTGTGAGACTTTTTTGTTTCCAAGAATGAAGGGCAACATGAGAGGACAGTGATTTGATGACTTAGAAAAGATGAAGACAAACACAAGGGAGGTTCTGTCAGCCATACAAGAAGATGAGTTTGAAAAATGTTTCCAAGAATGGAATCACAGATTTGACACATGTATTAAGTGTAATGGTGAGTAATTTGAAGGTGATAAGGTTGTTTTGTAAAAAAACAAAACAAAAATCTTAAATATATAGCTTTGTAAAAACAACTCCAGGTTTTTTTGGGTTTTTTTGGGGGGGGATACCCACTTGTATGATCAAGAGCCAATGGTACTGAAGGAAGAAGTCTAAGCTACGCTGTAGGTATTACCCCAAAACACAAAACTCCAGGAATTGACCCAATGCCAACTGAAGTGTTTCCACAAGCAGATACAGCAGTGGAAGCACTCATTCGTTTATGCCAAGAAATTTGGAAGACCGTTATCTCATCACCAACTGGAAGAGGTCCGTATTTGTGATCATTCCAAGGAAAGGGGAGCCAATAGAATGTAGCAATTACCTAACAAAATCATTAATATCACATGTAAATAAAATTTTACTGAATATAGTTTTAAAGTGATTGTAGCGGGACGTTGACAGGGAGCTGTCGGAAATTCAAGCTGGATTCAGACGAGGACCGCAAATGGAGAACATTAGTGCCGTCCTCCCATGTATCTTGCAGGGCACAGCAGAAAGACAATTACTTGTATTTCATTCACAAATGCATTTCACCCTTCGCATAGTAACAAGCTAAGAATAACATTGCTGAGGATGGGAACTGCAGAGCATTTTCGCATGCACATGTGGAACATGTACATAGAGCAGAGTCAGTTATTCAAATAGAATAAGGAGATACAGCATGGTGTCAACGCAGGAAACGTGTGTGTCATGGCTGTACCCTTTCACCAAATTGATTCAATCTCTATGTTTAAGAAACCACTGGAGAAGCTGGACTATGTGTGGAACATGACATCCTGATTGGAGGAAGGCTCATTAATAGGCTGCAGTATGCAGATGACACAACATTGTTTGCTGAAAGTGAAGGGGACTTGAATCACTTACTGATGAAGATCAAAATGAACCACCTTCAGTATGAATTATAATTCAATGAAAAGAAACGAAAGTCCTCTCAACTGCACCACTAACCAACAGCATGAGAAACAGAGAAAAGACTGAAGTTGTCAAAGATTTCGTTTTATATGGGTCCGCAATCAACATTCATGGAGCAGCAGGCAAGACATCAAGTGACGTCGTTTATGAGACACATCTGCTGCTGTAGAGTCTGCTTCCACTCACAGTAACCCCGTGTACAGCAGAACCAACACTGATGGCCTTACACCATGCTCATCGTCCTTGCTGTCCTTGAGCTCACTGCTGTAGCCACTGCCAACCCATTTCAGTGAGAGGGTTCCTCTTTTTCTGTGCCCCTTTACTTTATCAAGCATAATGCTTTTTTCCAGAGATTGGTGAAATTTCACCATTCTTACTTCTAGTAAGTAGTCAAACTACACATCTTCCAAGATAGATGGTCCATTCTTCTGGAAGTTCATGGTAGATGTAACATTCATTTCTAACACCAAAACTCTAAGCCATCAATTCTTCTCTGGTATTCCTCATTCATCGTCCACCTTTCAAATGCATAGGAAGCAATTGCAAATATCAAGGACTGAGTTAGGCATACCTTAGTTTACAAAGTGACGTATTGATTTTTTAAGGCTTTAAAGAGAACTTTTGCAGTAAAATTGTTCAGTGCAATATGTACTTTGATTTCCTGCTTGGTGTTTCAATGTCAATTAACAAATTGTTTACCCAAGTAAAATGGAGTTCTGGATAACTTCAATGTTTTTCTTCACTTAATATGATGTTGCTTATTGATCAAGTTGTAAGGATTTTGTTTCTTTATGTTGAGGTGTAATTCATACTGATATGTGGTTCTTTAACTCATCTGGGACCCAGTTTCCCTAATGGTAAAACAATAGATTAGAATCAGTAGTTCCTCATTTTTACCTCTTACGCAGATTCCATTTGTTGTAAATATCTAGGCACCATTGCTGCAGATTCAATTTCTATGATGTAAATGAATCTCAGGAGTTTCCATTTTTTAAATGTGCAGTATGTTTTTAATGTCTTGTGCCAACAATCCTGTGAACAGGCATTAGGTACTGTTGGAATAAATCATCTATAAAGTCTTTTCTCATTCTATAGCCCTATGATTCAGTAAAAGCAATAAAGAAAAATTTGTATTCTACGTAAACTCTAATCAGTTCCTAATGAACACAGTTGTTGCTGATTAGAGAAGAAGGAGAATTCTTTTCAAATTAAGAGCTAATGACTGAGCAAATGAAAATAAGAGTCCTTAATATCAAATAGTTAGTGCAAGAAGCAAGCAACAAAAGAACACTCTTTTGACTCTGGCTCAAAAATTCCTAAGAATATTGATAGTTTCTCACTCATTCCTTTAGAGAAGAAGAAGAAAAAAAGATGAACTTATTCGGAATTCTGTGTACTTTGCCCTTTAGAACTGGATGGTGTTATGAAAGTAATATGGATCCCAGCACATTACAATATATAAATATCAGAACCTGAATATAAATGTGCAGCGTATCTCTGGCCTTTGGGATATTAAAATGCTTGATGAGCCACAGACACACATTAAGTTAAAAAAAGAAAAAGAGGCGGCCCTTTAAGTTATGTTATGATCCCACCAGGCAGGAAAGGACGTCTTATTTGATGTCCTCTGCAACACTTACTACATGTTGAAGCTCAATAGCTATTCAATTAAAAAATTAATGTTATTTATAATTATGAATTAAGTTATGTGGGAAATGAGTAGATAATCATTAGGTAATAGGCATTTGAAAAGAAAATAGTTTGATATCTGGCAGAATTTGATATATAGCATATTCATAACTTTTTAAAACTTAAAATTTTTATTTTAACTAATTTACTCTAGAAAATTAATATGAATCTTTGTGTTTTCTTTATATTAAACTTTATATTAAATTATTTTATGCATATCATAGGCAAAGATTTATTTAGCACTCACTAGGTGCACTGGAGGAGTGCTGGTAGTAAAGTGATTATGCTTTGTCTGGTGTCCTCAAGGTCAGCAGTTCAGTACTTCCAGCCACTCCTCGAGAGAAAGATGGTTCTTTCTACTCAAACAGTTACAGTCTCAGAAACTCAAAGTGGTAGTTCTACCCTGTCTTATCAGGGTCACTATGAGTCAGCATTGGCTTGATGGCGGTAATTTGGGGCTTTGTTGGGTATGTAGAGCTGGAAAACGATGGGCTTGTCCACTTGGATAGAGACTGGGCTGACTACTCCTGTAAAGAATGATGTCTCAGAAACCCATGGGGCCGTTCTATCCTGTTCTGGGGTTGCTATGAATCAGAGTTAGCTCAATGGCAGTGAGTTTGCAGTGGAGTGATGTGCATAGGGTCACTATGAGCCAGCATCGACTCTGTGGTGGCTACATAATCTGGTGTCAATTTGGGACTTGAGAGGATTAAGAGTGAAGGGGTGGAGTCTAGTCTGCCAATCCGGTCATAGCCAATGAGGCCTCTGTGTGGGCATGGCCTTCTCCTGAGAATTCTGGTAACTCCAGGATTTCCTCCTTGGAAGGCAGCAGTTTCTCCCTCTTTCTCTCTTCTCCTCACTTCCTGGGAGACATTGCAGCTGACCTACTCTGATGCAAACAGACCCCTGGAACCGAAGAAACCATGTACCGCCAGCACTGAGATGCTTACAATGCCACTGAATCCAGAAGATTTTGAACCCACTGGCCTGTGATCTTCCTGCATTTGACATCATTGCATGTGTTTCATGAGTCTGAAGAGAACTTTATAGATTGGTGTCGGAGATATGGGCTAATATTGGACTTATGGACTTGGTCCCATCTGGGGCTGGGAGGGTTTCTCAATATTCAACTGCTCTTGTATATAAACCTCTTTCTTATACACATATGAGTCTCTCTAGATTTGTTTCTCTAGTCTACCCAGATTAACACTCACTTGATGCCAGTTGAGTAGTATTAATAGTGGGATGTGCATAGAAGTGGTGATATTGGGTAAATGTTGAACTCTTAACTGTAAGGTTAATGATTAAAACTCACCAGTAACTCAGAGAAAGAAATAGAGGTTCTCTGATCATAATAAAGAATTATAGCCTTGAGCATTCTCCACAGGGTTGCTCTAAATCATTGGCTCAAAGGCAATGGGTTTGATGTGCAAAACAAGAAGACTTCATGGCACTATTGGTTAAGTGTTCCACTACTACCCCCAAGGTCAGCAGTTCAAACCCACAAGCTATTCTTCAGGAGAAAGATAACACTATCTAAGATTTACTTCCACAGAATGTAGCTGAAGAAGGCCTTCAAAGACATGGATTGACACAGTGGCTGCTACAATGGGTTCAGACACAGGAACAATTGTGAGGATGGCACAGGACTGTGCATTGTGCCCTTGTGTGTTGTGCAAAGGGTCACAATGGGTCAAAACAGTCTCAATAGACCTAACAACAACAATGACATCAACATCTGAATGGTGACCAATTAATCTGGGAACTGGACTACTACTACTTGGCATCAGAATTGAAGGAAGGCTTAGTAATAGTCAAATAAGCCTATGACCAACCTTGCTGTGAAAACTAAAGAGGGCTCTAAGCATTTGTTGCTAACAGTAAAAAACCATATAGCCTTCAGTGTGGATTGCAACTCAACGTAAACAAAAGAGCTGAATCAATAGATAACATCATGATAGAGAGATTAAAATTTTCAAAGATTTGATTTGAATTTGAAACAAAATTTCAAAGAGTTTGTTTCGATTTATAGTCATTGCTCATTAAAGCAGCAGCAGTCAAGAAATCACATGATGTATTGCATTGGGTAAATCTGCTGCACTAAACCTCTTTAAAGTATGGGAAAGCAAGGATGTCATTTTGGAGTCTGAGGAGACCCTGATCCAAACCATGGTGTTTTCCATCCCCTCCGATGCATTGTGAGAGCCGGACAATGAGGGAGGAAGATGACGAAGAACCGGTACATTGGATGTCCGGTGCAGGCTAAAATATTGTAAGTGCGGTGCATTGTCAGAAGAACGAATTTCTCTTGGAAGAAGTTACAGCCAGAATGCTTCTAGAAGTAAAGCTTTCTAGCTCGTATTTTGTATATTAGGAGACACCAGTTTCTGGGGAAGGATACCATTTTTGGTAAAGTAGAGGGTCACAGGAAAAGAGCAAGCCCTTAACAAGACAGGCGAAGTGACTTCAACAATGGTCTCAATGCTACAATTGTGAGGATGCTTTTGGGCCGCACAAGGTTTGGTTCCATTGTGTATGGGGTTGCTATAGGTTGGAACTGATTGCCCGGCACTCACAGCAACAAGGACAACATGTGTTGGAGTGGACCTGGGGACCATGGGTTTTTGGGGTCTAGGTTATGTACAAACCTACTTCCTGGCACATAACAACCACAACACAACCCTTCTCTTTTCTTACAGATTCCCACACGTCAGTGGTTTTTGCCTTTTGCTTTTCCATTTATCCCAAATATTTCAAAACACATATTTTCCGTAGAGTCTCACTGGCTCTCCTTTTATAGGTTTCACACTGTATGGTTTCCAATACTTTGACGGTAACCTTCCCATTTTCATGTCCTCACCAAAGAGAGATAAATCGATGGATGGATGGATGGATGGATGGATGGATGGATGGATGGATGGGTGGATGGATGGATGGGGAGAGAGAGAGAGAGAGAGAGAGAGAGAGAGAGAGAGAGAGAACTCCCTAGGTGGCTCAAATTGTTCTTGTGTCCAGGTGTTAACTGAAATATTGTAGATCTACGTTCTCTCAGAAGAGCTTCAGAAGAAAGGTCTTCTGTTCTCCTTAAAAAAACACGAAATAAGCCTATCTTTGAAAGCCCTTTAGAAGACAGTTTTACTCTGACACACAGGGGGTTGCCCTAAGTCAGGGTCCACTGGATGGCCACAGTGCCTCACCCCCACATCATTTCATTGTCTCCCACTACAGAGCCTTTGTCAAGCTGGGCTACAACATTATTTATCCCTTTCCCTGGACTTGAACTTCTCAAGCCAGCACTCTCTTGTGATGATCTCACTTCCCCACCTTATTCAATTCCTTTCTTCAAGGCTCAACTCCCTCAAGAAAACCTCCCGTGCTTGAAGAATTCATTGTGGCCTCATTCACATCTGTACCTTCCCCAGCTCGCAGGATGAGGGTCTCACACCATCTCTATTCCTGAAATATGACATAGCTTGCGATGGTATTGAGCACCTACCTCATGTAGGACACTATCCCAGTCTAAAGATACAAAGAAAAACACCATCCCAGGCTAGAAAGTGTTTATAGTCTCCTTACAGAAGTGAGCAAAGAGATCGATTAGAATACTATCTGGGGGTCGGCGAACTGTTTGCCTATTTTTGGTGCGTACATGTGGCTCTGCGATTAAAAGCAATGAAAAGATATTACTTAGATAATGATGATTCCATTTGTTTGTAAAAATTAATTTATGGCTTTCAAATAATTTAAAAATTGTTCTGAGGGACAGGATTGGCTCTTCCATCCCAAGTTTGCCCACTCCTGTTTGGACCAGACCAGTCTCTTTAGTGTCCTCTGTAGTGTCATGAAGTGTATTGGAAGGTCAAGATTTCCTCCCTATAACCCATATACAATGTTTCTTATATAAACACACACACATACACACTATTTCCCCTCAGTTGTTGTCCTTCCGCTCCATCGAGCCACTTCCTAGCTCTGCGCAACCGAACAAGGCGTCGCCCCGTCCTCACCACGGTTCTCTGCTTGATCCGTGATTGCAGCCCACCCCCACCCTCCTGTCACTCCATCTCCTTTGGAGCCTTCCTCTTTTTCATGCCCTTCTACGTTTTCAAGAATGACGTCCTTCTCCAGAGTCTGGTCTCTGCTGACAAGGTATCCTTGTCCTTTCACTCAGTAGGAATGATGCATTTTATGTACTTTTGTTTGTAATTAACTTTCAAATTCAATGCACCCATTTTCTGATTGAAAGCCAGATGGAGGTTGAGAAAGTAGTTGCATGGGCACTTGGGCCTTTTCTTCTGCTCTGCTCCTGCCTTCCCTGCAGATCTCCTGTCACGCTTAGCATAGCTCAGCCCGGACCGCTGAGTCAGCTGGAGGACCGCCACCCTCCTCCTTCGGCTCTTGACCGCAGAGCTGGTCCTCTGCGATGCAGCAGTGTCTTCTTCCCGAGACCGCCTCAGGTGTTCACTTGAGTGTCCTTGAGGTTCTTTATGTCCAAGATGATACCTTGTTAAGAACACTGGCTCGATATCAAATGTCCTGCGCATTTCATATCATGAAGGAAATTCTGGATAGCGGTGATGTCTTATATGGGCCACGGGCCATCGAGAAGGGGAGCGGGAGGGAGAAAGAGAGGCACACTAGGGCACGAGCGACAGGAGTTTCCCTCGATTATTGTTGAAGGTGAAGGCAAGAAGTGGCAAGATATAATTTGGGGTCACATCATAAACAGCCTGGTACGTTTCCTTGCTTCTGTTCCAAAATCTATGATTTTCAGCAAGAAATTGCATCCATTTCCAGGGTGAGGAGAGGAAACCATTTCTAGGAGGCCCCCTGTGGCTAGTTTCCGGTGAGATCAGAGACCAGAGGCTGAAGCGGTAGGACTGGGAGATCCCCTGCTCCAGAAGAGCAGGCCCAGGATAGCTTTGTTCTCTATTAATCACCACTACCTGAAACAAAGTAGTTTGGGTTTATTTGCCCCCCTTGACTCCTTGACTGGATAGATGAGTGAATGGATGCATGAACAAAAGTGACAAAATTCCACCAACGTGTCCAGAGTGTAGGCTCTGTGTCTCAGGCTTTCTTGGGAAACTGATATTTAGATTGAGAGCCACAATGAACTTTATTTGTATATAGAGACATTCAGACCTGAGTTAGGAAGTTATGTTATTCCTAGTATTTTTTTAAATCTGTTCTGTAATGTTTCCAGTTCCTTGAGGAAGGACCTGACTAGTTGAAGGGCTAAGGATAGACTTTATTCTCCTTTACTTTGAACCTGCTGGGAGACTCTGAATGGTCTGCTGTCAGTTTGTACGCAGAGCCTGCGAAAGATGCTGCAGAATACAGGTGCCCTGCTCAATGATCACAGCAGCCCCTTTCCCCTAAAGTATAGCAAATGGACATTTCCACAATGAAGGTGTGCATAGAAGTCCCTCCACCACTCAATAAATCTGGTTATCTTTAGAATCTACAGTTTTGATACTGAAGGATTTCAGGTTGAAACAACCTAAGATATAAAACACGTTTCAAACTTTAATAATATGATACTCTTCCCTCCTTGAATCTACCTTAAAGCTTAGCCATTAAAAACCTAACTCACACACACACACACACACACACACACACACACTTAGGGAAAATACATGCTGAATTTCACTATCAGACACCTGAGTCCTGGCAGTGAAGGTTCACATTACAAACCCTCTCCCTTTCCTTCTTCAGTTAGAAGCCTGTATTTCCTATCCATGATTTCATTGAATTGTCACAGCAGCTTTCAGATCAGCTATTGTTCATTTCACAAGGGAAACAGCCTCAAAAACCGTAAGCAAAAGTCACTCTTTTTAAAAGCTGGACAGGTCTCTATGACTTTAAAGTCCTGGATCAGCCTGTGGAAGGCTTTCCATAACTTGCGGGACAGGTCCACTCCTGGAGAAGTCTTCAGCTCACCTTAATTCACTGCCAGCATGTCAATTCTGACCTAAAGTCACCCAGGAAGACAGGGTAGAATTTCCCCTGTGGGTCTCCAAAGCTGTCTGTTAGTCTTTACAGGAGCAGAAAGCCTCATCTTCCTCCAGTGGAGTGGGTGGTGGATCGGAATCACCAACCTTGTGATTAGCTGCCCAATGCATATCCCACAATATCACTAGAGCACCTATGAAGAAGCCTTTAATGGATATATATATGTGTGTGTATATATTACATTGCAAAGTTTATGCTTAGCATTAGCCAATCGGACTCAATTCAGATGATTCCAATTTTGTTGGCCACATCTCCAGCATCATTGTCAAGAGCCTATGGAACATGTCTTTTTCTCTCCATCAGGCCTGATCTAGGTGTTGACCTTGGCTGTGTCATAGAGCTTCTTCACAGCCTGTTTGATCTGTTGCTTGGTCTTGACATCCACAATGAACACAAGTGTGTTGTTATCTTCAATCTTGTTCATGGCAGACTCCGTGGTCAGGGGAACTTGATAATGGCATAGTGGTTCACCTGGGGGCGTGCTTCCCAGGGTGTTTGGGCTGCCTTCTTAGCCATTGGGTGTTGGGCCACCAGAAGGTGGTCAGTGTGAGGTACTTCTTTTGTGTGTAGCTGTCGATACCTTAGCCTTCTTGGCCTCTGATGCCTTTCCTTTGGCTTCTGTGTTGGGAGGGCCAGAGGCTTCCTTCTTTGCCTTTGGCCCCATCTTCACAAAAAGGCTCTGTTTAAAATGTATTGTTGTGAGCCCTGTGATGTTCTGTTCTGAACATCTATGTCCATTGTATTTTCCCGTGCAGATCTGGAAGTAATCATGCTCCTGGAAGAAGGGAGGTGGGAGGTGTACCAAGGACTAGAACTGGCCAGGGGCTTCTTTTCTTATGGCAGCAGAGCAAATATTTGGGTGTGCTTTAGAATATCCATCATGTACTAGTCTGAAAGATCCAGCACATTCCTGTTATGCCTCTCAGATAGGAATATCTGATTTGAATGACAGATGCTGAGGCTGAGAGATTTTCATTGTATCCGTTTTATTAGACCAAAATATTTTACACAAACTGGATCCTCTTCTCCAAGCCTTTCAAGTTGTTGCTTTTTAAAAAAAAAATCTTTTTTCTAAAAAAAAATCACTGATTTGCTTTTACTGGCAAGGTAAGTAGTTCAGACCCACTAAGCAGCTCTAAAGGGGAATGGCCTGGCCATCTGCTCCTGTAGCAATTCTGGCTGAGAAAACTGTAGGCATTTCTACTCTGGCCCACAGGATCCATGTGAACCAAAATGGAATCACTGTCACACAACAGCAAGATAGAAATTAAAACTCATCAGAAATCAAAGCTTTCTCTTTCTCCCCAATATCCCTCTTTTCTCCTTTGCTTCACTTGAGCGAAATGGAGTCATCACAGGCCTGGTTTAAAATGCACTTTTCAGTTGAAGTCCATTAGATGCATTAAATTACCCACAGTCCATTCTAACTGCCTGGGAAAATGGATCGGATTGGCCTCTCCTTGGTTTAATCATTTGTGTATAGAGGGACCGGGATCATTGACTTCTGGCCCACTCCCCAGGGACTTTGGGAGTGGAAGTTCACAGGTTGCCTGAGGGCCCTTCCTCCACCCAGCAGGCAGAATAAAGAAAGCGGGTTTCTTCAGAGTGTGCATTCTGATTACAATATGTTTTCATGGGCTTCTGATCCCCAGAAAGACTATTTTTGCCATCCTGTTTATCCCTCGAAACAGATACACAGTGAGAGGATTGGCTTATTTTGGTTCAGTCCTTCAAGAGATATCATCAGGACCCTTCAATCCACTCTCTACCACCACCACACACACCTCATTTCCTCAGCCTCCTCCCTCCCAGCCTCAGAGACAATGGTGTAAACAAACAGAAGGCATTCTTGGCAGGATGGCTTGGAGGAGAATAATAGCTCCCTCTAGTTTTCTTCCAAAGGATGCTGTTGACAATGAAGGCACTGCTGCTTGGGGAGTGCTCTGAGATCCTCGGAAGACAGACATTGCATCAGCGCGAGGTATTATTACTATTATTACCATGTTTAACATTTGGTTAATAGTGGGAGAGTTCCCTTTTTACAGTCCTGGCTGTAAACTATAGCTGTAAATTTTCCTTTCTTCTTTAAAGCTATTCCGTAAGCTTTGAACATGATACTGAAGTAACAATTCAAGTACATCTCTGTGTCCGGTGTTGAGCACATAGCAGGATTCTTAAGTAATGAGACTTGATCAACAGCATACTGACAGAAGTATAAAGTGTAAAAGAAAAAAAAGAAGTCTCTGCTGATGGTGATTGTTCACCTCCTATTTAAAAAAAAGCATCTTCTGATCAGAGCTGGATTTTATTTTCAAAGCTGCAATTTTCCATCTCCATCTCTTCAGCGGCTTTGCACTGCTCATTCAACAAGTGGGGTGCTTTATCCCGTGCTGGTGTTTGCCTTCAGTGTCATCACTCCAGAGCACTGTTGGAGGGTCTGCTAAGTGTCTCTGTAATCATCCAGTTTACTGCTGCCCAGCGTGGGGCCTCTGCCCAGGGTACAAAAGAAAGAGGTTGGGGGAATGGTCCAGGGACCAGACTTGCTGAAAGGCCCACAGAGGTCACAGCTGACAAGGAACAGCCAGGTGCTGGGATATCTGTCAGGAAGCCATTGGTGAATTGCAGGTGAGTGACTAGAGGCATACTTCATGGTGCTGTAGCAGAGTTGATGTATTTTACTACCTTATTTCACTGGGTTGAAGCTATACAGTTTTATGAGCCCCCAATCCTCTACTAGTAGGAAATAAATTCCTCCTAGGCTATAGATCAGATAAGGACATTGGCTGTTGGCCCATCTCCGAGGGCAAAGGCAGCCCAGTATTTCTTCTTTTTCTTTCTTGGACTGGAGGATGGGCACAGGGGTGAGGCGGTGGGGATGTTTCTGTATGGCACAGGGATGGGGGAAGGAAGAAGCCTTTGCAGTTCAAGATGAGGGAGGCAGTGCGACCCAAATGCCAGCTTCAGCCTCTTGTTACATCCCCGTCTTGCAAATTGTTCAATCCACTGGCGATTTGAATGGGTAGGACTATTGTCAGCTCTCTCTGCACTCCAGCTTTCTCTCTCCTGGCAGGAACATCTGGGACACAGACTTTACAAACAGTTATCATAACCCTACTTGAGCTTTCACTTTTTTTTGCAGTTGTGATTATGTCATCATGGGAAAAGGCCCTAATTGACCCCTACAATGAAAAGTTGCCAACACTCAGAGAACAGCAACTGCAATCACACTGAGTAGCAGGCATATGCTTCGCAAACAAACATTTTGCTGAATAGTCCAAATCTCAGGTTCATTGGGAGACCTGAGTAATTCTAAATTAGAATAATAGGGGAAGAAATATTTGTTTTTGAAACTGAACATTGCCATATCCAGGAACTGAAAGTGGAAAACAGGGCTAAGGAAGAGCTACAGGGAGAGTTCCAGGATTGTCAGGCGCCCTTACGTTTTGCAGGGCTCATTTGAGGCAGATTGATGAGTCATGAGACTCTTCACCTGGGCACAGAGATTCTGTCATTCTATTGCTCATCTGAAGGACACATGCCACACACACACACACACCCACACACACACACCCACACACACACACATACGTGAAATCCTGCCATCTCTGCCATCGCCACCTTCACCACCACTCCACGACTCCCAAGTTAGCATTGACCTTACCTGACCTTCGTTTCCAGAATTGATATCAAGGTAGAGAAGAAAAGAAGTGACATGGCCCAAATGCATATCAACCCACTTATTACAACTGGGCATTTTAATATTGTGCTCAGGATGTAATTTCAGCTAAATTGGTCTTAACAATTTTCTTCTGATTTAGTTGAGAAATCACAATCATTTAGAGATGACTGTTTCAGTAAATGAATGACTGGGTGAATAAGTGAATGAAATCTACATGTCTGCTCCTATTTCCTGAGGTACTTAGTCTATCACATCATCTCTATTTCTGATTGGACTTTTTTTCTCCCCAAACTGGGCATGCCGCCCTAAAATAGGACCCAAAACAGAAAGCAGGGACCTTGAAATTAGCTTTATATCAATTTATGTAATCTAAAAAAAAAAAGAAAAAGTTTCTGGTTCAATTCACATCTCCTTAAAATAGCTCACGTAAAATTTTAAAACCTGCTTCAAAGTCTTCGCTTAATTTCTCCTCATGTTCCAGAAAGAAGTTTCTCTCCTGTTCTGCTCCTCTGCTTATTAAGAGCACCTTGAGGAGTGTGAATAGAACTCTCACAGGTTTGCTAAGAGAGAACTTAAGCCAGATATTTCAGTTTCTTTCTAAAACAAAAGATCACGGAAACTATTCGGCAATTCTTTTGATTTCTAAGTTACAAAGAAACCTAGAAAGAACCTGGTCTAGACATGCTTTAGCATTTTGAATAAACTATAACAATGAGGTCGTTTGGTGGTGAAAGCAGTGTATATTCCACCAAGAGTCTACGAGTTAGCTGTTGAGACCCACCCAGAGATACCAGGGAGGAAAGAGCTGGTGATCAGCTTCTATGAAGAGTACAGCCCAGAAAATCCCTGAGAGCAGATCCACTCTCTAACATATAGGTTTACAGACACCCCATACTTAAATTCACTGCCATCAAGTCAGGGCTGACTCATAATGATCACCTGTGAGTTTCAGAGACTGTAACGGTTTCAGGAGTAGAAAGCCCAGTCTGTCTCCAGCAAAATGGCTAGTGGTTTTGAACTGCCGACCATGTGGATCACTGCCATATGTGTAACCACTACACCACCAGGACTCCTTAGCAACAAGTAAATGTACTATTTAGAAGGATAGAGTGTCTGTGTTCTCACGACATGAAGCATCCTCTCCCAGGGGCCAACCTTGAAATAGAACCCAATCGCCTTTGGTCCACTTCCTAAAAGCTGTCTTTATATTCATCTGCCATCTGAACAGGTCTCAGCGGAGCTTCTGGGTAAAGACAGATAAAGAGGAGGATGCTGGCAAGCTGTTCATGAAATGTGATCAATGAAAAGTCCGTGGCAGAGTCTCATACCTTTTCCTAAACTATGTTTATTGTCTCTCTCTTTCTTAAGGATGTGAGAGAGAGTTACCTCGAGGAAAGAGCTCATGAAGTTTTGGGAGTTTGCACGTCTCAGATCAGGGCAGGCAGTAGAGTGAAGATTTCTGCTGGCACACGTGATTGAAAAACTCAAAATCTGCCAGTCAGGTGGCAGGTTGGAGGCCTCTATCAGCTTGTAGGGTCTTGGGTGCTGGAAAATGCAAAAGCCACAGGCCGGGCAGCAGTCTGGAGACCTCAGTAGACTTACTTACTTACACCCCACGAACACAGGTCAGGAAATGAGAAGCCTGGGAGGTCCAGAGAAAGCACATTCTGTTAGAACATCCATTTATACACTGGAGGGCGGTCGCTTATCCAAGGAAAATCCCCTTTTCATGTCCAACATATTCAAAGTATTATCATGATTGAGCATTGCTTAACAACTCAGATTTTTAGCACAAAATGTTCCCATTTTTCATTAGTTCTCAATCTCTTTGGCCTCCATCTATGAAAAGTACATTTTTGCTACTCAGCAACTTTAGCATTCATCATTCAATGACATTTCAGCTTCATCAGACACTTGCAGTTTTCCCTTTGTTTTGCCTATGCTGTCTTGAGAAGAACAACCCACAATAAATTATGCCCACTTCTCTATAAAAAATAAAATAGTCTTTTAAGCGTAATGCTTTGATTTCAACTGTGATAATGCCAAATCTGGCATAAAGCTATTATAGACTAACAGCTCCAACTTCAAAATTTCCCCCAAAGATTGTATTAAAAAACCAGGTGAGATTCTCCTGTGAAGAACATCCACGCTCTTCCCAACTCATCCCAAAGCCTAATAATCACATTCGAGCTCTCAGCAATCGACTAATCTATGTCTTCTCATAGCCCTCATTACTAGTATTGTTCATTGAGAATTTAGGATATGATTTTCATTACAGCTGCCTTTGTGAATGGAGGCCCTGTCTCTCCATGTAGTTGGTAAGATAGGAACCATGATACATTATTACCTAATATAGCCCAGTTCCTAACAAAGGTGCTTCATGTAAGGTAGGGTGCTCACGGAGGGTGGACTGATGATGTTATCTGTAAATTTTATTCTTCTCAAGTAGCCTCAGTGTTTCCAAGAAATAGGAATGAAATGGAAAAGGGAACACTTTTCTCTTCTAATCTCCCACTGTAGCACTGATTTCTTTGAGAATTACTACCAGACTAGTCCTAAGGATGTGGATAGTAAAAATGTCCCCCAGATCAAACTCTTCCAAAATGCTTTTGTACTCCATCCCACCCCCCACCCTCACTCTTCCCTTGAGCATCTTCCCTCATATCCCTGGGTTCTCTGATTCACTGTAAAGTTCTACAGAAATTCAGGAATCTGAGGAAATATCTCATGTGGTAGTGGGTGCTGTTTGGTCCCAGATCTGAAGGAAGGCAGAGGTGAGCCAAGGCAAGGTTCAAAGCCAGAAAGCAAAAATGATCAAAAGTCCCAGCAGTCAGGATATCCAAGTAAAACAAAGGGTGATGTCTACTCAGGTGGAATGAAAGATACCCCCAAGGAAACAAAGAGTGGGCTTGATTCACACCCTTTACTAAGGTCAGATCTCAATCCCATCCTCATCCTGTAGACTAGTATGGTAGAGTATGGCCTCCAAAATGAGACTAGAATCAAAAGTGTATAAAGCCCAAATTATAAAATTCCCATAAATACTTATGACTAAGAAGGCTATATTAATTGACTCTTAATCATGCACCACACACATGTATAAAATTTGATTACTAATAAAGATTAAGGAGGCCGTATAAATATATATGTATACATATACATGCATGGATACACATGTATATGTATATGTGATTATATTGGTCATCACACATTTTGGCGCCTGAAATGTTAGACTTCTTTTTAGGTATATTTTACCTGCAGATTCCAAAATGGTGCCAGTTTTCCTTTACTGGCTCTAGTTTTTGAGACACAGATCATAAGTCATCTACCACTCCTCAAATTGTTCACCTATAAAAATCAGAATATTTGATGTAGTCTTAGCTGGTCTGAGATAGAAGTGTGTGGTGGCTTTATTTAAAGTAGTCTGTGATGTCATAAATATTTAGGACAAGTTAAACTTCGCATGGTGTTTTTGACCTAAAGATATATTTGAATAGTGCAAAATACACGACCTTGAGTAGTTCCCAACATATCATTTTACCTCCAACATTTGTCTGTCAGTTTGTCATATTGTGGGGCTTGTGTGTTGTTGTGATGCTTAAAGCTATGTCACCAGTATTTCAAGTGCCAGAAAGGTCCACCAATGTAAACAAATTTCAGCAAAACTTCCAGACAAAGAACAGACCATGAAGAAAGAATGGGCTCTTAGCCACTTCTGAGGAATCAGTTACTGAAAATCCTATTAAAAAAACAGCAAAACACTGTCAGGTACTGAACATTTCATGAAAGGAAGCAGCGCATTGTCGGAGATAGTGCCAGATGATGAGGTGGTCAGGTCAGATGGCACTCAAAATATGCCTGAGGAAGAGCTACCTTCTGAAAGTAGAATTAACTGTAATGACATTGATGGAGTAAGCCTATGAGACTAAAGTTAGCGATTGCTGATGAGGTACAACTGAGAAGAATCAGCTGCAATATAAATTAATCATTGGCTCTTGGAATGTACAAAGTACAAATCTAGAAAAATGAGATGTTTTAAAAAATGAAATGAGACACATAAAAATTGATGTAAGTGAGCTGAAATGGATTGGTATTGGCCATTTAAAATTAGAAAAACATATGCTTTACTGTTCTGGGAAGGAAACAATCCAGAGGAATGGCATTGCCATATCATCAACAAGAGAAATGGCATTACAACAACCGTCAAAAATGAAATTTCAAGATTTGCCTTCAAGTGTAGCGCTGTCTGTGATAGGGTTATGTCAAACCATATTCAAGGAAAATCTATCTATACAACTATTATTCAAATTTATACACCAAATACTAAAGCTAGTGATTAAGAACTTGAAGAATTATGCTAATGTCTTCTATCCAAAATTGATAAAATATGCAATTAAGATACATTGATAGTTATGGATTATTAGAATGCAAAAGTTGGAGTCAAAGAAAAAGAAACAGTAATTGGAAAATATGGACTTGGTGATAGAAACAAAGCTAGAGATTGAATCAGAGAATTTTGTAAGACCAATGACTTGTTCATCACAAATACCCTTTTTCAACAAACAAAAGTTGATTGTGCATGTACATTTCACCAGATGGGATGCACAGAGATAGAATTGACTATGTGGACAAAAACAATGGAGAAGCTCAATATCAGCAGCTGAAACCAGGCCAGGTGTGGACAGTGGAACAGACCACAAATTACTGATATATAAATTTTGGCTGAAGCAGAAGAAAATTAAAGCAAGCCCACAAGAGTCAAAATACAATCTAGAGTGTATCCTACTTGAATTTCGAGAACATCACTGTAGGAGGCCATAGGCTGGTCCAGGTGTTAATTGGTGGGTGACTAATTAGTTCCCTGTGCCTCTGTTTATCTTGTTGCTAAAAGCATTGTGAGTTAACTCAGTTCTTTAAGACCTCTTTAAGATTCTTTTGAACCTTGCATGTCCTTGTGCTTATCATCAAAAATAGTGCTGTTATTATTCAAGTGTTTAGAAAGTGTGCCTAGTTAAGTAACATCTGCATAAATAAAAGATTCAGAATGTTTTATTTTTTTATTTTTATTTTATTTTAACAATTTATTGGGGCTGATACAATTCTTTTCACAGTTCATACATATACATACATCAATTGTATAAAGCACATCTGTACAGTCTTTGCCCTAATCATTTTTTTCTCTTTTCTTCTTTTACATTTTATTAGGGACTCCAACAACTCTTACCACAATCCATACATATACATACATCAATTGTTTAAAGCACATCCATACATTCCCTGCCCCAATCATTCTCAAGGCATTTGCTCACCACTTAAGCCCCTTGCATCAGGTCCTCTTTTCCCCCCCCCTCCCTCCCCATTCCCCCCTCCCTCATATGCCCTTGGTAATACCTCGTTATTTTGTCATATCTTGCCCTCTCCGGAGTCTCCCTTCCCCCCTTCTCTGCTGTCCCTCTCCCAGGGAAGAGGTCACATGTGGATCCTTGTAATCAGTTCCCCCTTTCCAACCCACTCACCCTCCACTCTCCCAGCATCGTCCCTCACACCCTTGGTCCTGAAGGTATTATCCACCCTGGATTCCCTGTACCTCCAACCCTCATATGTACCAGTGTACAGCCTCTGTCCTATACAGCCCTGCAAGGTAGAATTCGGATCATGGTAGTTGGGGGGAGGAAGCATCCAGGATCTGGGGGAAAGCTGTGTTCTTCATCGATACTACCTCACACCCTAATTAACCCATCTCCTCTCCTAAACCCCTCTATGAGGGGATCTCCATTGGCCGACACTTGGGCCTTGGGTCTCCACTCTGCACTTCCCCCTTTATTTAATATGATATATATACATATATACACATACATATATACATATACACATATATACACATACATACACACACTTATATCTTTTTTTTTTGCATGATGCCTTATATCTGGTCCCTTGGGCACCTCGTGATCGCACTGGCTGGTGTGCTTCTTCAATGTGGGCTTATTTGCTTCTGAGCTAGATGGCCGCTTGTTCACCTTCAAGCCTTTAAGACCCCAGACACTATCTCTTTTGATAGCCGGGCACCATCAGCTTTCTTCACCACATTTGCTTATGTACCCATTTGTCTTCAGCGATCCTATCATGGAGGTGTGCAGTCAACGATATGATTTTTTGTTCTTTGATGCCTGGTAACTGATCCCTTTGGGACCACTCGATCACACAGGCTGGTGTTTTCTTCCATGTGGACTTTGTTGCTTCTGAGCTAGATGGCCGCTTGTTTATCTTCAAGCCTTTAAGACCCCAGTCACTATCTCTTTTGATAGCCAGGCACCATCAGCTTTCTTCACCACATTTACTTGTTCACCCACTTTGGCTCCAGCCGTTGTGTCGGGAGAGTGAGCATCATAGAGTTCCAATTTAATAAAAGAAGGTATTCATGCATTGAGGGAGTGTTTGAGTAGAGGCCCAAGGTCCTTCCGCCACCTTAATACTTGACCTATAAATATAGACACATAGCAGAATGTTTTTTAAAGCAAGTTCTTTGATGTTTGTCTTGTAACTATTCCCTTGTAAGAAGAGTATAAAAACCAAGCTTTGAACATACTCAGTGCTTCAGTCCATCACACTGTTGTCCTCCCACACCCATGCTTTGTACATGTCTCTTTCTTTTCCTTTCATCCGCACACCTCACATCAGATGCAGCTTGATGTGGGATAGTTGGTCTAATCGCCCACACATCACCAAAACAGATTTGCTGCATTAAATACTAGTGACAGAAGACATGATGAGATGTTGGAGAATATCAAGAACTTTATTTATGCAGAAGTTAAAGGTCATTAAAAAGACATGAAAGAAAGAAAAGATCAGTGTGGATATCAGAAGAGACTCAAACTTGCTCTGAAGCATAGAATAGCTAAGGCACAATGAAGAAATGATGAAGTCAAAGAAAGGAACATAAAATTTTGAAGGTCATCTCAAGAAGATGAACCAAAATATTATAAAAATGTGTGAAAAGGCGTAGAGTTAGAAAAACAAAAAGAATACCATTAGCATATTTAAAACTGAAAGAAGTCAAGCTTTGAGTTGCAATATTGCAAAAGCTATAGGCAAAATGATGCAGCATCAAAAGATGAGAGAATAGAGTCACTGAATCAAAAAGAAATAGTCAGCATTCAACTAATTTAAGAGGTCACATTTGAACAAGAACCAATAGTACAGAAGAAGGAAATTCAAGCTGCACTGAAAGTATTAGCCCAAAACAGAGATCCAGGACCAGATGGAATACCAATTGAAATGTTTCAACAAGCTGATGAAGCATTGGGAGCGCTCATTCATCTATGCCAAGAAATTTGGAAAACAGCCACCTGGCCAACTGACTGGAAGAGATCTATGAATGGTAGGTTTATTATGCCAACCTGACCAATAGGAATATGTGGGTTTAATAAGGTCACAGTTTGATAGGAGGGCAAAGAGATAAATGGCTCAGCAAGACCCACCTCTATCTCTCTCACTCTCTTGTGATTGGACCAAAATTCAGCTGCTAGTTCTCTCTTCAACTTGTGAGCTACACTACCTGTGGGACTGTCAACCCAGGAATCATGTAGCTAGAGCTTGAGGTTCCTTCAAGACCAGCTTCGTCACGCTGCTAGTGTATATATCACTTGGGCTTGAGACTGTTAGATCCTGTCATATTGCTGATGGTGGCCGGACTACCTGCACTGTAGGCAGAAAGACTCAGCTGTCTGCTTCTTTGAACTTGGACCCAAGGCCCTCATGAGTTGAAGGGCTTCCAGTATATTAACTGTTCCATAGAAGTGAGTTGAACTGAGCCCTCTGTTCTGCTGTGTGGATTAATTAGCTGTTATATTCCTTTGTGATATCTGTATATATCTATATCTATCTATCTATCTATCTATCTATCTATCTATCTATATCCATATATAGTCATAAGTGTCCTGATTTCGTTTCTCTAAAGAACCCTATCTACCATAAGATCTACATATATACCAAATCCAAAGAGATGACCACAATAATGGTAAAATTATAAAACAAAAATTAAGGATATCACATACAAGTAAAAATTTGCTGACAATCATCCAACAGTTGCAGCAATTCATTAACTACCAGGGGTTCAGACTGGATTCATAACAGGACTTGGAACAAGGGATATAATTGCTGATGTCAGATAGATCTTGACTGAAAGCAGACAATACCAGAGAATACCATGATTCCTGTGTGGACCATAAAACAACATGGGTAGCCTTAGGAATGGGAATGCAAGAACAATACACTCTGCTCCTGAGGGACCTGGGCGTGCATTGAGATAGCGTATTTGTTCAATCTGTATATGGAGAAAATCAACAAGCTGGCCCATATGTTAAAAGAATGTGGCATCAGGATTGGAAGGAAAGCTTATGAACAACCTATGATTTGCAAGAGAAACAATCTTGCTTGCTGAACGTGAGGAAGAGTTGTCATACTTGCTGATGAAGATCAAGGTTTGTATCCTTCAATATAGATTACAACTCAATTTAAAGAAGACAAGAATACTCACAACTGGACCAGTAAGTAACATCAGGATAAATGGAGAAAAGACTGACGTGGTCAAGCATTTCATCTTGCTTGGATCCACAGCCAATGCTCAGGGGAGCAACAGTCAAGAAATCAAAGGAAACATTGATTGGGTAGATCTGCTGCAGAAGACCTACTTAAAATATTGTAAAGCAAAGATGTTACTTGAAGACTAAGGAGCACCTGACCACAGCCAAGGTTTGTTCAATCACCTCATATGCACATGGATGTTGGACCCTGAATTAGGAAGAATCTATGTATTTGAATTATGGTGCTGGCAAAGAATATTGAAATTACCATGCACCGCCCAAAGAGAAAACAAACAAAAATGCTACTTAGAGGCAAGGATGGGAAGATTTTGTCTAACATACTTTGGATGTATTGTCAGGAGATACCAGTGCTTTGAGAAGGACCTCATGCTTGTTAATGTATCTGTTCAGCATAAAAAAGGAAGATGGATGGTCACCATGGTTTCATTGATGGTTTCAGACATAGGATTGTGAGTATGGGTAAGGACCATGCCATGCTTCGTTTTTTTATATATAATGTCATATGAGTTGGAACAATGGCACCAAATATCATTTCACTTTTGTTATCTAAAAAGGGGGCCAGCTATTAAGGTTGCTATAGGATGAATAAGGATCTCTAGAGGCGTAGTGGGCTATGTGTTTGATTGCTAGCCACAAGATCAGCGATTGTAGCCCGCTAACCACTCAGCAAGCAAAAGATGAAACTTTCTGCTCCCCAGAAGATTTAGAGCCTCAAAAACCCACAGAAGAACTTCCACTCTGTCTTATAGGCTTGGTCATGAGTGCTGTTCAATAAATAGAGATTCAAATGTTCTGAAACTGAAAATGGGTCAGTCAGAGTTCAAAGTCATTTAATAAAATTAAAATTTTCTTGTATTATTATAAGATGGCATAACTTCTCAATTTATACATAGGAACTCTTTAAAATATTTTTAAAATATGTATATATAGAAGTTGGTGTTAACCTTACATCTGAAACATTTATTGTAAACTATCCATTTACTTATATATATTAGGATATGTTCTGAAATATTCACTACATAGTTTGAAGAAGAAAAAAATGAGATCTTCATTATACTTATGAAAATTTCTATGAAGTCTTACATTTTCGACACTCTACAATGCCCTCACACCTTCCATGTATATGCCTTTTCAATTTTCTCCTTTACTTCCAATTCTTCTCAAGCTGTGCTCTGGCTTTGCCGTATCTAACTTATAGTCTCTGAATATATTACACAGCCTCCCATATCAGAAAGAAAACTCATTGCCATGTAATTGATTCTAATTCAGAGTGACCCTATAGAACAGAGAAGAACCGCCCTTTGGGTTTCAAAACCTTTACCTTTTTTAAAGGCAATTTGACTGGAAGCTTTGAACCGTGCATCTCATGATTAGTGCTCAATGTGTAACTGACAAGACAACATGGGTCCATTTACAGCTTCCATCTGAAGTACCTTAGTACTTAATTCTTCTTCAAATATTTCTTACATTTTTGTCTCATTTTGTAATTCGTGGGTCTAATTTCTCCTGTTATTTAACACTCAGATGCTAACTTAACAAATTAGTATAACTTAATAACTAAGAATATAGTGGAAGAACATCTCTAGAAATGAGAACTGACTCGGTCTCTCCCATGCAATGTTCTAAATCAGTGCCCCGAGTAACCCCAGGAACAGGCCTGAAAACCAAGACACCAAGAAAAATGTTTGTTGGTGGGCTTTGTCCTAAGTATGAGATCTACACACATCTGTAGGTATAATATTTTTATGCTGTTCCTAGAAAGACAACATCTATTGAGTCATATACAAGGGGTCCCCCACCCCCGCCAAATGGATTTTTTTTCCTCAAAGCTATGTTCTCTCTCTTTTTTTTTTTTTTACAAAACAACCGTATAACCTTCAAACTACTCTCCATTACACTTAATACAGTTGTCAAATCTGGGAGTCCATTCTTGGAAATGGCTGACAGCATCTCCCTGTTGGTTTTGTTTCTTCACCTCCTCTGTTGTCAAATTGCTATCCTTTCATGTCCCTTTGCATGTGCAGAAACAAAAAGAAGTTGCATGGAGTGAGGTCAGGTGAGTAACGTGTGTGGGACAAGACAGGCATACTGTTTTTTTGCCCCAAAATGCCACACTGAGACGGCTGCATGAGCAGGTACATTGTTGTGGTGACCAAACCAATCCCCCAACTGCCACAAATCAGGCCTTTTTTGTCACACACCATTACACAATCTTTTCAGAACCGCTAACGAGAAAGCTAGATTAACAGTCTGACCTGGTGGAATGAACTCCAAATGCATTCTGAGTCAACATTTTCATCAATTTTGCTTAAATATCATCATAGACACAGAGGTCAGGATAGGTTGGTCAAAACCAAAGTAAAGCTTCAACAAAGAAAGAATTTGAAAAACATTTTTCACTTTTAATTCTACCTTTTAAACCAGTCTCTTTATATGCACATATAATGAGAAAAAGCAGGATATTTGTGGGTTAAGAAATCAGATGCTGAAACTAGAACACCTGAAATCAAATCCTAGATTTATGACAAAACCAGAGCCCATTGCTTCTTTGTGTTTCCCTTCTTCAATGGGAAAAATGGAGAACAGCATCTAGCTCACAGGATAGTTCAAAGAATGGAGTAATGTGTTCTGCTCATACAGAGCGATCCCTGAGACTGAGCAAGTGTTACTTTCTAGTAATACATTATCTAGATGGTCAGTGAACGTGTTTTAGACACATCAAGGAATGAAATCTCCATGACTGCCTATTTTGGTGAGAAAAAAATTTTTTTCTTTTTCTGTCATTATTTGAAGATCCAATTCTCTCTTTCCATCGCTAGGTGGATTACTTTCAGAAGAAAATATCTTTAATCAGTAAAATGCAACTGAAAAACAAGGTTTTTTGAGTGATTCTTCTATGTACAGAAGTATTAAGAAAGGTTGTGTTATTGATGTTAAGACCACTGGATTGATACTGACTCCTACCCTATATATGTGAGAACAGAACATACTTTCTCTTCATGTGCCATCCTCATAAGGATTTACAGCTATTAATATTTAGTATCACATCATATTTCATATACCTTCAGAGTTTTTAGGGAGGAGTGGCTCAATAAAAAATCTAATAATCAATTGTAAATTAACTTAGGATAAAATAAAAAAATAATTTTATCTTCCATTGTGGTTGATATTGTTTCAATAGGAATCTATTTTGGATCCTGTTGTAGTGATATAATGTGGAGTGTATGGGGTGAATGGGGTGGAATTTAGCCTGTCAATCAGGTCGCAGCTTGATAACCTCATTTGGAAGAGTTACAGAGATAAATAAATTGTGGGCAGACCCACAATCTCTCTGCTTTGTCTTCTTGTTGACAAGCCACATGGAGCTGATAGAGCCAGAGCCCTAGAGCTGGTGGAGCCATGTGAAGATCCATCCATGCCAGTGCCGAGATGCTTCCACAACTACTGGATCCACAAGACTTTACAGCCACTGGCCTGTGATCTTCCTGCATTCGGCATCATTGCATGTGTTGCACGAGTCTGAAGAGGAATTTGAAGATTGGTAGCGAACAACTGGGCTAATATCAGACTTATGGGCTTGATCTGAACTGGACTGGGATGTTATCTTAATATTCAATCACTCTTTTACATAAAGCTCTTTCTTATACACATATGAGTCTCTATGGATTTGTTTCTCTAGTCTTTCCAGACTAACACAAGGAGTCAGTATTTTTCCATGGCTAGCCCGTATCCTATACTTAAGATTGTTTAATTTAGGGCAAGGAGAGGAAAAGCTGTTTCCCTCCTGGGCTAAGGATATAAGATTTTTTTAAAAGTAAGAAATATTGGTAACCAAGTTTCCACCATTTGGAAAAAAACTAGCTAACCCAAATAAAGAGGACTGTCTTAGATATATAGAGATTACAGACAGCAGAGTTTGGAAACCATTAGCGATGCTCATACCACAAGATCTATTTGTAAGAGTTATAAGAAATCAAGTCGAGCAATTTTCACATTCTTCCCACAGCTGGTTTTTAGTTCCCCTGTGGAGTTAAGAAGGTGCCTATCAAGCTTCTCTTCTGCATCCTCCTGATCCCACTTCTCAGGCGAGTCTGTTACGGTTCTATGTAAGTTCCATCAACCTTTTTAAGTTGCATTTGGATAACATTTCACCAAAGGCCTAAGCTCTATACTGCATGTTTATACCTGATATTTTAACCTTTTATCTCAGGACCTTTTTTGATGTCAAATTGTGGGAATGATCTTTATATTCCTATATGCACAATATAGAAGTCCAAAATTATCAATACAATTCAACGGTGACCAATGGAAATCTATAGATACAGGTTTTCTTTTTGTAACTGGTCCATATTTCCAAAGGGTCTTAATTTCCCTGAGAGGCATTGAGCACCAATCACCTGATCAGCTGATGCCAGGTGTCAACTTGATCATTCTTCCTTGCATTGGCTTTCCCCCTTCTACCCTGAACTTCTCTTTCTGAGTGTGTTAGACAGGGGTCTCTAGAGAAACAAAACCAGCACACTAATAATTATATATATATTTATACAGATAGAAAAATAACGTAAGAAATAAACGGTTAATTAAATTATAAAGCAGTACAAATGGCTCCGAGCAACTCGCTCCCATGAGACAGTTGTGAGACTGGTAGTCCTTCAAGTCTTGAGAGCCGCCGGGTAGTCCTCGGTAGAGCATTTCAGGCAATCCATGCACTGGCAACAAACAGCAAGCAGGTCACCAACAGTCAGCCAGATGACAGGGTCCCACTGTCCCCAGCTCAAGAAATGTAAATTCCAATGGTGTGGTGAAGCAGGTCTTGAAGGAACCTCAAATTACAGTGACACAATCCATGGGTTCGGTGTCCCACAAGTTGTGTAGCTTGTAAATTGAGCCACAGAACAAGCAAGGCAGCTGCACACTAGTCCAATAATCAAAGAGCAAGAGACCAGAAAGGCAAGGCTTGCTGAGCCATGTATCTCTCCACCCTTCAATTAATCCCACATGTGTTCATTGGCCAGGTTGGCACAATAAACATTACCTATCTCACCAAGTATCACATTCACAGATGAACTCTCAATGCTTCATGTTAGACTCTGCTTTTGAGTATCTCCAGTTTAAACTTGTGGCATTCTTTAATAAATTCACTTTGGGTTGAATTTCAGTGACATTAAAGAAAAAAAAGAGTCCTAACTAATTGTCATGGGATATAAAACACTTGCTTTCTAGTCCCAGATAAGTAGCTAACACACTCATTCCCTGTGACTTAAGACATGCTTTTTTTTTTTGTCTACACTTCAGCTGTGGGTTCATTAACATCATATAGGAAAAAACAAAACAAAAAGTCATTACAAAGCCAGGAAAGAAAGATTAACATGGATGTCAGAAGAGATTCTCTAACTTGTTCTTAACCACAGATGAGCTGAGGCAAACGGAAGAAATGATGAAGCAAAAAAGCTGGATCCAAAGTTCACAGATCAGCTGGAGAAGACAAAGTAAAATATTATAATGAAATGTGCAAAGACCTCAATTAAAAAAATCCGCAAACCAACTCATTGCCATTCTGAAAGATTCTTACAACCTTTCTTGGGTCCAAGATTTCAAAGCATGGATGTTTTGCTATGGGATTTTGACTTTAGAGCATTTTCCTATTGACTTATTTATATCACACATCAAACTCCTTCACAGGGACCTTCAGTTATAGAGGTCACACACACCCCTGTGTCCTTTAAGTATTCAAAGTACTTCTGGTGTCTTTAAAAATCTGGGCCATGAATCAGCAGATATTTGGCTATAAGGAGGACGGTTGTCCTTCCAATTTTTTTTTCTTTGTGGTAAACAACAACAACAGCAAAACTTTCTGCCATTGAGTCAGTGTTGACTCATAGCAACCCTGCAGGACAAGGTAGAATAGCCCTTGTGAGTCCTGAAACTGCAGCTTTTTATGGGAGTAGAAAGCCCAGTCTTTGTCCTGCAGAGCAGGCTGGTGATTTTGAACCACTGACCTTGTAGTTAGCAGCTGCACGCATGAGAGAGGCAACAAAATATTTGCTATTTCATTCATTTTTTTATGTATAGCTCATTGGCATAATCACCTTCACCATGTAGTGCAAAGGAGCTGCAGGTGCTACACTTAAGCACTCCTTTCATCCTTGGAACCCAGAACCCAGAAGCTCTGCGAGAGAAAGACTTGGAGATCTGCCCTCGTAATGACTACACTCCTTAAAACTCCATGCTGGAGTTGTACTGAACCACAGGAGGCCGCTATGAATCCAAAACTGACATGTCAACAAGCATCTAACAGCACAACATATTGTGCAACGGTCATCACCGTTTCCAATTTTTTCATCACCGTTAGAAGATATCCTTCCTCAGTGCCTTTTATGCCCTATCACCCCCTTCCCCGCACGCCCACCAGTGTTACCCACTAAAAATGCTGGTCTCTGTGCACTTATTTATTCTACAAACTTCGTGTAATCAGGGTTTTGCGATTCACGCCCTTTTGGCACTGACTTAACTCCACGTGGCTCCGTGTGTTCAGGGTTCATCAGCATTGTAGCATGCATCCAAGCTTCATCTCTCATTAAAGGTATTTATTTCTGAGGTCATTTTGATTTAAAAAAATTAATCATGAATGACATGTCACTAAGTGCTCCTTTAAAGTTATTAATTTGATAACTTAAAAATTACTTGATACATTTTTATTGATTGAAATACATGGTCTTAGGCCATTTTGAAGGCTGAGCGTATTCCACCTGCAGTGAAAAATAACACAGTAAAATCAGAGCAAGAAATGGCAGTCAGGAAATAGGGATAGATTTCTTCTCATTTCACCCTGAGTCAGAAAGAATGAGATGACACTCGACAACAACAGCAGCGGCAGGGGATGTTGGAATATCTGCTAGTGGAGCAGGGGAAAGGGCTGTAGAGCAGAAAGGGTCTGGATGAATAATATTCTATTTTTATCTGTAAGGTTTTCCCTAGTTGCGTTTTGGAAGTAGATCACAGGGTCTTTCTTCCATGTCTGTCGTTGGAAGCGCTGCTGAAACCGATCCATATTGGGTGGCCATGTTGGCTTTGGAAATGCTGATGGCATGGCTTCCAGCGTCAAAGCAACACACAAGCCACAGTAACTGACAGGTGGCTGGTGGCTGAGAGAGTTATGTCTTCTTAGTTATTTTCTTTAGTTTTTCAACAAATGTATGACCCTTTGGCTCCCCAAGTGGGAAGCAGTGACTGTTATGAAGAAATGAAGTTTGCTATGACTTGAAGTTGATGTGATGGCCCCTGTGGTGAGGTGACACTTTTTAACATGCGTTTTCTTACATCCCTGTAACCCCCACCAAATGGTAGGGTATGACTATGCAAATAGGGTATGTGCAATTATAAAAGAGGGGATTGGTTAATTTTAGTTGCTACTGGGTGGACTATAAGGATAAGCCATCTCAAGTAAGAATAGAGGGAATTCCTGGGATCATCCAGGAAGAATAGCTACCAATGTAGCATGTTCAAGATCTCTGTCTGAAGTAGTACAGGCCAATGACCAGTGGTGGTGGTATGGAGACTATGGGGCAAAGTACAGGAGCCAGGCTGAGACCAGAGGCTGCAGCAACAAGGAAAATATCACACAGACCTGGGGAGCAGCACGGGCTTCCTGGCCCACAGAAGCAGAGAGCAAGGGGACACAGGGCTGAGAGGCTGAACCCTAAAGAGACTTGACTGTGGGCTGAGAAGAGGTGTTGCTCAGGACCAACAATTGTCTCCTTCATGCTTTCTGAACAGTGTCTTCCGAACCTGACTTGTGGGAGGTAACCTGTTAACTTCCCGAATAACCCCCCATAATGATAAGTTTTGCCTGAGAATTCTGTGTGATCATTGCAATTATTAAACCCAATAGAAAAGTAGATTTCCCTGAGAGGAGTGGTTGGCATCAGGATAAGGATCAAAGGTGGAAGGAAGGTAGAAGCATGGGTGACTGGGCGTCCCGGCCATAGACCTTGGGTGGGTGAGGGGTTGGACCCCGCTTTCCCCTTGTGTAGTCTACAGAGCGTAGATCTGCCTCCTTCCCCGATGTTTTTGAAGCTCTAACAACAAGGACAACAACCGAAGGTCAAAAATTTTAGATAACAATTAAAGTCAAATGTGGTTTTACTTTTGGCGCCTATAAATAGAGAAGTTTACAACATCCTTTCCATTCAGTAGTAATGAAAAGGGATGCATTTGTAGCAAACATTTTAGGGGCACTCATTTTATTAAAAGGATATTGCATTTCAAGATTTTGCATGAGTTTGTAAAAAAAATAAAACTAGAAATAACCAGACTAACCAAATTCAGTTGAGAAATGTGTTTGCTTTAGGAACTACAAATAGAGAAAAAATGTTTTTTGCAAACCATGCGAACGCTGAATTTTTTAAATGGCTTTGGGATCTAGAACATGATGGTATTACAACAAGAAAAAAAAGGAGAACGGAGGAGGAGGGGAGAGGAGGAGGAGGAGGAGGAGGAGGAGGAGGAGGAGGAGGAGGAGGAGGAGGGATAGCTGCTGCTGTTACAGAGGAGGCTGGTGCTAGCTCTCCTAATAGGAAGACAAGTGGGTTTGGGATCTCAGCAAAGTGAGGGGGGGGCGATGAGGAGCATAATCAAAACTTCTCTTTGACATTCTTACCTAGAATTTTAGACGCTGAAAAATGTTAAGGAAATTATTTGATTACACATCACTTCTAATAGGGTCCTTTGTACACTAAAATTTTATTGTGATTGATGCCTAACTTCTCCACTAGCAGCCCCGGGAGGCCTTCACCAACCAGCAGGGCATCTTCGGTGAGCACGGTCATGGGCTTCCACCTACTCAGTCCTCCAAACTCCCCCAGAATCAGGAGCGCCTCTCAAAATAACTGAACACTTCACTTCCTAGAACATTATATTTGAGAGTTTATAGCTTGTTGGACTCTGAAAAATAAGCAGGTGATGAAATGGAAAGGCATTTCCTGTTGAAATGTTTACTATGATTTGGAGCAAACACAAAATGTTCATTCTTACATCAAAAAGTAATTGAGGATAAGATCATTCCTTCCCAATACTTATATCCATAAAACGCAAACACTAACCAGTCAGGAGGATTTTGTAATTCAGGGGTTTTTTTGTTTTTAATTTTCCCCAACAAAGATTTCCTTACCCAAACTACTCTCTTCCTTTAAGGAAACAACCAGCAGAACACATCCTGAGGCCTTCTTAGTTTCTTATAGAATGCTAGGCGTTTCCTTCAGGAGGAAGAATGCTGGGGCTGAAGCATTCAGTCCATTATGACTAATCTTGAGTTCTTTACTGCTTAATTCAGTTCCCAAGGGACCCTTTTATGTGGCAGTTTGGGGCAACTCTGACCATCTCTCTCTCTCTCTTGACTTCCTCTTGAGTTACACAAAGGCTATAAATTGTAGCTCACCAGAAAGATGATCTTGTAAGACAAGAATTTTCCTTTAAGTTATGGAAATAATTCTAGGAAATGTTTAAACGGTATTAATAACGTTTCAGAAAAGTTCACATAATGTACTCTGCGAAACAAATGGTCATTCCAAAGGCCAAAAGATCGAGTACTAAAATTCCAATGACGTTCTGGTACTGAGCGAAATCCTCTGAGAAACCAGGTTTTCTGTACAGCCCACAAAATTTATCATACCCCAGGGTATAAAGCAAGGCAAAGAACTTTATTTTCTGTGTTACATATTTCAGTAAATATGTCTGTGTCCCTAAAAGGATATTGGCTTTGAAGGCCCTACAGACTGAGTTCCCTAAGACTTTGACATTTCTGGATGATTGCAACTTGCCTACACAGCAGAACAAAATCTATAATTTCTACAGCATTCAAAATCTGTTGCTTCATCGATTTTCCAGATTTACATTTTAACAGCATTTGTAATAACACTTGTCAAATGGACTACAGATGTTATACTACTAAAGCCCGGTCTCTAATCTCTTTTTCTTTCTAATTAGGAAAAGATTTTTTTTTAAATGGGGTTCCTCTTGAAAGAGATTTGATTAAAAGAAGCCTTGGAATTTTATTTATTTTATACTCTTTCCCCTATTCCTGCTTAAGTGTCAATTCAGAAATTCAACTGTAGGAAGGAGGTTGTTAATACAAAAGAAAGCATCCTGATTTTTCTAAAGCCCCTGCTGTCATTCTTGAGGCCCTCAATCGGAATCTTGTCTGAGAAGCACGAGGAGAGCTGGCTGGAAGGGAAGTGACCATGCATCTCAGTCTTTCTCTGCTTTGCTGGGTAATGGAAAAGAACAGCAGCACGGGCCCTCTCTTGCCATTCTGAATTGAGGTGGGACCACCTGGGGTTTCCAGTTTTAGAATATGACTCTTTGGGCAATTAGCAAATCTCTGAGCATCTGTCTCCCTTGGCATTTGGGTAAATTAATAATATTAAGCATTTCTAAAATAAGAAGTGGGTTATAAGATATGCCAATGTACCACAAGCATAATTTGCTCAGTTACCTTTTTCCCAAAGGAGGCTCATCCAGGTACAATCCTACAGCATTAGAGCGTGTGAATTCAGAGGCCTGAAATACCTATTTCCCACAGATTCAAGACAATGAAACTTCATTATCAAGGCCCTTTATTTAACTCCCATGCCCAGGACGTGGATTTGTTTTAATGTCCTAGTCTAAACCTCCTGCAGCAATATTTTTCAGGTAATAGCCTATAATGATAGCAACTCTTGAATTCTCCAGTCACTTTGGCAGTTGGGATGTGCTTTTTTATTTGGATTCATAGGAGTTGCATCCTGTCAGAATGCAGTCTAAACACACACACACACACACACACACACACACACACGTGACATTTGGCACCTGGAATAAGACAATTCTAAAATCAGCAGAAACTTTTCTCTGAAGGTATATACATTTCTCCTGAGTTTTCTATAAACAAGAATGAAAGAATCTTGTTACAGTTTCCAAAATTTTAAGTAAAACTCTCATCAACGGTTGATGAGATTTGGGGCTCCTGGAAGAGAAAGCCTTTATCCATCATATCAAGACTTTTAAGCTTTCCTATAGCTTCCCTTACAACTTCAAAGGCATGGAAGAGAAGGCCAAAGTCCTGGCCTGGTGTGGATCAGATAAGCTCATCTGTTTCCATATGTACTGCACAGGGGATCTGGGAATGGGGTGACTCTCAGGTCCACAGCGAGAATGACCTGGATTTGATTCTTTAACCTACAGCTTACAAAATGTGTGCCCTTGAACAAATTTTGTCAACTGAAAAAGGAAGTCATAATATTACCTACCTCACAAGGCGCCTGAAAAGATGAAATACTTTAACAGGCATCTTTGTTGTTGCTTCATAGCTGGGATTCATGAGGCATTTCTCCTTTGCAGTACAATGATTTCCATTTGGGTCCATGACGGTCCCTGGATGTTGCTCATGATTGGCTCTGAGCTACTAGCAATTTGACCTGCCCTCCCCCAGCGGCACCACAGAAGAAATGCGTGGCAATCTATTTCTATGTAAATTACAGCCAAGGAAACCCAATGGAGCGCAGCTATACACAGACCACAAAGGGTTTCCAAGAATCAGAGTCAACTGGATGGCAATGGTTTTGGGTGGATTTTTGTTTTGATTTTGATTGAGCATGAGCCCAGCCTCAGGCATGTGACCTAACCTAAGTCAACCATGGCTATGCTCCCGGCCACACTGATAGTTTCAAGGACAGTTTGTGGCAGAGGTTTCTGTTGGAAATGTCCTGACAAAGAGTCTCTCCTAATTAGATGATAAAAATGATCAAGCTTGAGACCCCAAGACATTCAGCAGAAGAAGTAAAGGATTAACACCTGTTTGCTGACCAATGTATTTTATTTGAATCAGTTTGAGAAAGGCTTTTGCCATTACTTTTTAAGCCAATATATTAAGCACACAAGAAATAGGATAAAATGAACATTTTTGTTATTTTCTACAGCTTCTCCAGCAGGTGAAAAATTCCCACAATCCCACTGTGGCAAACTTCAGAAGGATCGGATATTTGCTGCTCATGCCCAGGTAATATAACTCTCAGTCATTTTAAGTCAGAAAATATTCTGGAAATTTGAAGTTTCAAAACTTTAATGTAGTAATCCATCCTAAGTCTGCATTCAAAATGAAAACTGTACTATAGTCTGCAATTGGCTACTTTTCTTCCACTTACCTCCACAATTTCATCATTGTTGTGTTTTGCTTCCTTTTTCTTCCCTTATCTTTCTGAATTTTGTTACTGGGAAATGCTGCCCCTTCCTTCTCAAATGGTTGGTTCACTGAAGGTGCTGGTGTCATTTCCCTTATAAATCTATTCGTTGGCTTACGTCAGCACATTGAAAAGGAACTGCCGGAAGTTCTGGCCAGATTCAGAACAAGACTTGGAGCAATGGATAGCATTGCTGATGTCAGGTGGCTCTTGGCTCAAAAAAGAAAATATCAGAAACATGTTTACTTGTGTTTCATTGGCCAGGCAAAGGCATTTAACTGTGTGGACCACAATAAACTGTGGATAACCTTGAGTCGAATGGGAATTATAGAACGTGCCATTGTGCTCATTCAGAAGTCGTACGTAGATAAAGAGGCAGTTGTGCAAACAGGAAAAGGACATACTGCATGGTGTAAAAGCATCCTGATTGTAAATACTCATGGAAGCAGCAATCAAGACATCAAAAGACAGATTTCACTGGGCAGATGAGCTGCATAGACCTTTGAGAGCACTCCGGAGTAAGGGTGTTCCTTTAAGGACCCAAGTGCACCTGACCCAAGCCAGGGTGTTCTCCAGGGCCTCAGATGCGTGTGAAAGTCGGACCTCAGATAAGGAAGGCCGCAGAAGAATCAATGTGTTTGAATTGTCGTGGTGAGAAGAATATTGAGAGCACCTGGACTGCTAAGAGGACACACCGATCTGAATTGGAAGAAGTACTCCTTAGAGGCAAGGGCTGTCTTTTACGTACTTCGGACATCTTATCAGGAGAGCCCAGCCCCCGGGAAGGACATCACGTTTGGTAAACTGGATGGCTGCTGAAAAGTAAGAAGACCCTCAATGAAATGGATTGTCACAGTTGACTCCGTCAATGGCCTCAGGCATAGAAACGATTACGAAGAAGACGAGGAATCGTGCAGTGTTTCATTCTGTTGTGTTTCTGGTCACTATGGCTCGGAGTCAACTCGATGGCGTCTAACAACATTGTCTGGCTGAAAATTGAGCCATGAGGATGAGTTCATTTCCAGATATGAAGTGTAACTAAGGGTCATAGTTTTGGGAGTTCCTCTCGTCCAGCAGTTCTCAACCTGTGGTTCATGACCCCTCTGGGGGGCAAATGACCCTTTCACAGGAGTAGCCCGATTCATAACAGTAGCAAAATTATAGTTACAAAGTATCAGCAAAAATAATGTTGTGGTTGGGGGTCACCACAAAATGAGGAACTGTGTTAAAGGATTGCGACATTAGGAAGGTTGAGAACCACTGCTCTAGTCTCTAAGCAATGAGTAAGCCTGGACTTTCTTATAATTTTGAGTTTGTTCCACACTTTTCTCCCAATTTATAATATGGTCCCTTTTAGAGCAGTTGGTTATAGTTGGCTAACACTATATAGTTTTTATGATCTCAAGGTCATTGTGACTGAGGTTCTTGTGGTTTATTAGTTCATGAGACAAATTGTTTCCATATATCGTCATCACTTTCTTTTCTCTAGATGGGGAGAGATCAATAGTTGTCTTTTAGAATTCTATACGTGAGCCTTTCAGACCCCAGTCGCTGCTCACCACAGTATGTTATGAAGCATACTTTTTGGAGTTTGCTATGCCAATGGATCTTGGTATCTCATGGGACCGTGGTCCCAAGTCCCCAGACTCAGTCCCTCAGTCTACAGTTTTTTAGCTCCTTTGGCAATTCCATCTGGGTCATAATTAAAGGAGAAAGGTCAAGAGATTGAAGATGGTTCATCTTACTTGGCTGGAGGCTGGTTTTGAACAGCACATGAAGATCAGATCTGATTTCCTCTGGCTACACATGGAAGGAGAATCTAACCCCTCACCAGCCCAAGGCCAAGTGCCACATTGCAGAGGTCAGGCATGCCTTCACCCTCCATCTTTCTTTGTCCTGTCTGACACCAACTGCCCCTCCACTGCACTCTAGTTCTCCACTGCGTCGGACAGGATGCTGCAAAGGCGACCCAGACCCACAGAAAAGCAGCACAATTGTGACGGCTCATGAGGGATGTTAACAGGGTACTAAAGGTCAGGGTCATAAAACATCAAAAGGACACAATCTTGGTTCATAGTAGTGCTTCTCCTCAGCCAGTAACCAAGTCTCTGTGGTCATCAGCCTCTCAGGCACACAATCCGTGGCCTCAGCCTCTGTGGGCCAGAAAGCGACCCACTGCTCTGCCTCACAGCCTCGTCATCTCTGTCGCTGGGCTCAGCATGACATGGCTTCTGCTGCCGACGTCACTTCAGGCAGGGATTTTGGAGGAGCTCCACTAGTCAGCTGTCCTAACACGATGGTCCCAGGAATTATCTTCCTTCCTACTTCTGGCTGAGGTGGTTTGAAAGTTAGGTTTTATGTCAATGTGGCTGGGCCAGGATTCCCCCGTGATATGCTCTAAGATACTGTGATCAGTTCCATCATGGGATCTTCCGTGAGGCAGCTAAGCAGTAGTGGTTGAGAATGAAAAACCAAACTCAATGCCATCCAGTTGATGGTGACTCAGAGAGAACCTATAGGGCAGAGTGGACCCCCCCCCCCCCCGGTGAGTTTCTGAAACTCTTTCTGGGCACAGAAAGCCCTGTCTTTCTCTCAACCACTCCACCACCAGGGGTCTGCCTTAATCTGGTCATAGCTCCAGGGAGCTTTTATTCAGGTGTGGCTTGCTCTTCGTACACATTGAGTGGAAACTAGCAGCCTTTAACTGCTAGGTTGGGATCCTGCATGTGGTTCACTGAACCCCCATGATATCAGTTCCCAGTAGCCATCGCCAGACGGAGGGCTGTGGATTCATTTGGCCGATCTCAGATTCATTCAGCTTGGCATCCACCAACCTGCGGATAGTGGACCCCACTGTCCCACTTCATCGTCTGGCTCCCTGTTTGTGAGTCCCTGAAATTGCAGGAGCTGAGAGAAACCTCCACCTTGCATCCGACCCACATAGAAGAGCAGGCCTAGGCCTCCCCACTACTGCAGCTGTAGGGCCCATTTCTTGAAATAACATCTTTCTTTAGGCATACACTTACAAATGTGACTGGGATTTTGCTTCTCTAGAGAACCCAGCCTAACGCAGATAACTCTCATATACAGGCGATTGGCATCTAAACTCCCCTCTCCCCTCTATTAGTGTGACACATAGGTCCACTCAAATCTTCATTTCACACACTGGTAGAGTAGTATTCTGTTTCTCACATTCTGGTCTACTCACTTTTTAGTAGTTACTACCTACTGGTCTACTAGCTTTTTAAAAAGCTACTAACTTTTTCATTACATGGACACAACCATGGGCTCTTCAGAAGCCTTGACTATCTGAACACATCTTCCATGATCCATGAAAGCTTTTTGGGTGTTTTTTTAAACTATACTCCCATCATTCCCATCTGCTTCTGTTTCACTGGCCAAAACGATTTTTCTTTTGATATTCTTTCACTCTGTGGTAGAAATCATATTGACCTTACCCAAAATAGTCCTCCAGTCATTAGAGTCTAGTGTTACAAAGCTTCCTTTAGGAGAACCAAACTTATAAAAACAAAAACTCCTATTTAAAAATATTCATTTAGAACCAATTTGCAATTTAAAAAACATTGTGAAAAAGGTTAAACACCATGAAAATGGACCTGGATATTGATTAGAAGTAAAAATGACAATTGTAGTCAGCTGAGTTGTTTGGAGAAACAAACCAGTGACACTCATATACATAAGTATAAGAAAAAGTATATCAACAAGCCATCTTGTATCCCAGCACAGTCCCATTTAAGTCCATGGCTCTGATGCTACCAGAACCCTCTTCTGACTCACATAGCTGCAGTCCAGTGACACAGAAAGGAAGGTGAATGGAGATGCAGGAAGATCACAGACCACAGGCTGGTGGGTGCAGGGTCCCAAGAGTCCAAGGTCCACAGAAACATGGCAATGCACCTACAGTTCTCAGAATGGTCAGCCTACATGGGGCAACCCCTGGATGGAGGACAAAGTCCCAGTGAAGTCCTAGCCAGGAGAAGGCAAAGTGGCAGAGAGAGAGAGAGAGGCAGATCCCAGTGTCCCTTACTCTCATACAGCAGACCAGCCCCCCAAGGAGTTTTCATCAAGAGATCACTTGATTGACAGGTTTGACTCTATCCCTAGCCAGGAGTTGACATAAAATCTTCCAGATACCACACTCAACTTCCTTAAATTTACTCCTTACCTTAAACCATGACTTATGAGGGGGTACCCTGGGTAGAGTGGACCTTTCATAGTACACACATTGTCCTGCTAGGTGAGCAATGAACAGCTCACTCTGAATTAGTGCACCCAGTAACATGCCCTGGGAAGGTTCTCTCTGGACACAGGGAATGTTTTCATGACATTTTTAGCTGGAACCTCATTTTTTGTGCTGCCAAATTTAACAGAACAGCATGTGGCTATGAAATTCTTTTCCCTGTTTGGGAAAAATGCTGCAGAAACTGTTGTGATGTTGAACACAGACAAGGACAGTGCTGTGGGAAAAAAAAAACTCAAGTGTATGAGTGGTTTTCTCATTTTAATAAAGATGAAATGTCTACTGATGGCGAACCTCATTCTTGACATCTGTCAACTTCCTAAATGGACAAAAATGTCGACTCATAGTGCATTTGGATTTCATTCCACCAGGTTAGACTGTTAATCAAGCTTTCTATTTAGAGGTTCTGAAAATATTGCTTCACCATGTGTAACAAAAACTGGTTTTGCCACCATGTCAATGGACCTGCTCATGCAGCCATCTTGGTGCACCAACTTTTGGCAAAAAACAGCATGTATCTCTTGCCCCAAGCAACTTACTTGCCTGGCCTTGCTCTGTGATACTTCTTTCTGTTTCTGTGAATGCAGAAGGACATGAAAGGATAGCGATTTGATAAAGTAGAAGTGAAGAAAAGAATGAGGGAGGTGCCCTCTGCCATCCAAACAGATGAGTTTGAAAAATGTTTCCAAGAATGGAATCGCAGATTTGACAAATGTATGAAGTGTAATGGAGAGTACTTCGAAGATGATAAGGTTGTTTTGTTAAAAAAAATTAAATATATATCTTTGAAAAAAATCCTGTTTGGGGGGATACCCCCTCATATATGTGAAAGAAGTTATGAACGCCCTAGTTATTCTTCAAAACTTACTATTGTTTACAGCAAACTTTTCCAGAAAAGTGTTGTCATTCTAGCTCAACCAACAACCTTTACTTTTAAGCGGTAATGTCACTCTTTCCTTGGATATCAGGATATTGTACATGGATACCAGGTTATTCATAAAGTGCCACTTTTTCTTTCTTCTTTTGTATACCACGAGTGTGTCATCTTAATTCATATCTATCTTATCACACAGCTTAATAGCTTTTAGCATGAGACAGAATCTAAAACATTCTTGGAGCAGGCATTGAAAAGTTACCATGTTCCTTGTTTCACCAGTCTTACTGTGGTATACAAGGTCCTGGGAGGGCATAAACACTATATACTTCACTATTTAGCTCACAATGTAGGGGTGCTGTGCTAGGCTGCTAACTGCAAGATCAGCAGCTCCAAACTAACAGCTGCTCCTTGAGGGAAAAATGAGACTTTCTACTGTCAAAAGGAGGTACAGTTTCAGAAACCCACAGGGGTAGTCCTACCATGTCCACTGCGATGGCTGTGAGTGAGAATCAACTTGGTGGCAGTGAGTCTGGGTTCTGTACACCAAAGGGTTGGCATTGTGAAGACAACCAAGGTCACCAAGGTCATGGGCTGTGTGAGGGGAGGTCAGATGCTTACAGACATCCTCCCTGAAGACATCAGCCACCTGACCACCACGGTGAGCCTGCTCCCTGCTGCTGGGGACAATGGACAGGACTGCAGTCATTGATTTGGCTCCTGTAGGTGGAGTTCACACCCTACTAATAATGGTCCCTATGGAGATCCAGAGAACAGATCAGTGACATCCAAAGTTAAGCTGCCCTCCTGACTCTAGGATCTGCCCATCTTGTCACATGTATACCCCCAACCCCTCCTCTTCCTATTTAATATGTCCCTAGACCACCCCCTCTCATTGCTGTATAACCTATAGGGCAACCCCTTCCTCTGACGTATGTCTTTACCTGTAACTAGTGGGCTTGCATGCCCCCAAAGGTATATAGGCCTGAGTTAGCAATAGAGATCTCTCCCTCTCTCTTGGCTCCTCCCTTGACCTCTGTCGGCTCCCCCTCTTTCCCTGTCCTCCTTCCCTTCCCCCTCTCTCCTCGTGGACCACCAAGCAGGGCTGAAGTGAGCATTGCTACCATGAAATGTGTCTGACTCCATTATTTTTATATCTCTTATCTCTCATGCTCTTGATGACTTATATATATAAATATGTAATATTTATATATCTCAACCGTACAATTGTGCTAATTAAACCCACGATTAGTGGTGGGGGGCTGGCATCCCACCTTCAACCACCGGGCTGGTGACCTGCTTCTGTAAACACTACAGCTGAGGACACCTGAGAGAGGGATTCTATTCTGTCACACACGGGGCGAGCACAAGTCAAAATCAATGTTTTGAAGCTACTTTTTAATGACAAGAATTTTTTGTGGGGGGCTGTTTATTGTGTTAGAAAGGGTCCCTGGTGGATTTGACTCCACTCACTGAACCATGGGAGAAACGTGGCCGTCTGCTGCCCGGAAGACTAGCAGTCCTGGAAACCTTCCCAGGCAGCTCTGCCCAGTCCGGATTACGACAAGTGGGAATCCAGGCGACTTGAACGGGGATGGTCGTTTGATTGATTGATTGTGTGACAGAGGCAGACATATGTCAAGTGTGTTTTAATTATTTGTTATATAAATGAAATCTAATCTAAAGTAAAATGTTTGCTCATTGTCCTCCCAACTTTTGCTATTTGGGAGTTGAGGCAGGGTGAAATGAGTGTATTCAAATCTTCAATGTTTGTTTTTCTTTCTGATCACACATCAGTCTATATTTTCTTACCGAAGGACGAAAGAGGCAAAAGGACTAATGCCTAGTTCTCCTGAGGGAATTGACATTCTTAGAAATACCTTCACAGAAGAGCCCATTATTACCCTGTCACTTTGTAGACCACCTAGTATTCCTATTCCTCGGCTCTCGTCTCAACAACCAGAAGCTTGCCCCAAGAAATAGCCATGAAATCCATGGGCATTCTGAAGACATCATTCCAGTCTCCCCCATTGCACACGCATTGGCGTCTCCTGTTCCTTGGGAGATTTCACAAAAGGCTGCTCACCAGGAGAGGGAAAGGTAATGATGTGTGTTTGTCTTCGGGGCACTCACATTGCAAACTTGTCTGCAATCCCAATAAATGAAAGGAGTTGTTAAAGCATAACAAAAGCTAAATAAAGGGAAATGTTAAACTATAAAATGAATAAAAACTGTCATTAGGTGCAACCTAAACAGTCTGTGTGTGGTTTCTCAGAATGACAAGTAAACAATGATCATTACGTGTTGTCAAGTAGCTTCAACAAAAAGTGTTTCCATGCATGTGCAAATACGGAGATGTGCTGAACCAAGCACCAAATGGCAGGAGCTTCGTGGGCAATCACAGGGCAGAGCCGAGAGCCTCAGCCTGCCAGAGTTGCCTTTTCTCCGTCCTTCAGTTAGCTGTCACTTATTCTCTCTCCCTAACGGAATATCCAGTGGCCGCTTACTCTTATTTTGACCTCTTCTTGACCAAAGCACTTGAAAAAAATTCTGTAACAAAGCAAAACAGAACAAAAAAACCTTTTTAGATCAGGTTAATGACGTCTTTTTTGCTGTTAAGCCAAAGAATTGCTTACTTTCTTTCATAATAAAAATTGAACTTGTAGACTTTAACTCTTTTCCTCTCCACAGTGACAATCACGTGGAAGTAAATACGAGAGTCATTCACTTATTTTCTCCTTAGCTTAAACTGGAAACGCCAAAGCCCAAGCAATTTACATAAAAGAGTGAATCTTGTCAATATAATATAATCGATAGTTTTAAAGCAGAATGGGGGGCATATCTCCTCTGACTTCACAAGGGGATAAATAAAGTCAAACTCAACAACAAAGACTGCTTCTTATGAGGCAGAGGTCAGGCATGCCTCTAGCCCGCCACCATCTTTGTACATTCAGATACCCACTGTCCCTCCCAAGACACTCTCTGCTTCTCTGCTTCACCAATAACCCGTTAAAGTGGCTACGAGAACCCCGGCGATACTCAAGACTATGGAGTTTGTTAGAAAAGTTACCAGGCTACAATTCAGGATTGGAAATGCTCAGGAAACAGTTCCATGGTCAAAATCATCCCTTCTCAGCCCTACCCACAAGCATTCCTCCCCTTCTCTCTGGAGCTTCGCATCTCAGCCATGGGGCCCGTGCCTCTGCCCTGCGCACCGAAGGGCTACAAACGCCACTAATTAAGTGGCTGGAGCGAATCCACTCCACACATGAGCCTACTGCCTAAAGACATCCAGTCTTTCGATAGGAAGACCACCACTCTGTCTCCTCTTCTAGGAAGACCACCACTCTGTCTCCTCTTCTAGGAAGACCACCACTCTGTCTCCTCTTCTAGGAAGACCACCACTCTGTCTCTTCTAGGAAGACCACCACTCTGTCTCCTCTTCTAGGAAGACCACCACTCTGTCTCTTCTAGGAAGACCACCACTCTGTCTCTTCTAGGAAGACCACCACTCTGTCTCCTCTTCTAGGAAGACCACCACTCTGTCTCCTCTTCTAGGAAGACCACCACTCTGTCTTGTGCTTTTGGTGCTGGTGGTATAGTAGTTGTGCGGTGGGCTGCTAACCACAAGGTCAGCAGTTTAAAACTACCAGCTAGTCTGTGGGGAAAAGACAAGGCTCTCTACTCCTGTACAAAGTTACAGCCTCAGGACCCCACAAGAGCAGGTATATCCTATTGTGCGGGGTTGCAGAACCTCTACTGCCTCCACTTTTCCACTGCATACTCTTTGATCTGTCCTCAGAGAAGTTTGTGTATAAGTCAAGAAACAGTGCTACCAGGTTTCTAGTTAATGCATGTTGTTATTATGTGTTGTTATTCGGTTGTTGTTACTGTTGCTGTTGTTGTTATTAGGTGCTGTTATTAGGTTGTTGTTTGTTGTTATTAGGTTGCAACCCATAGTAACCCTTTAGACAACAGAAGTAAACGCTGCCAGGTCCTGCACAGTCTCACAAGTGGTGCTCAGCTTGAGCCCATTACAGCAGCCACGGTGTCAATCCATCTCTTTGAGGCCACCCTCTTTTTCACTGTCCCTCGACTTTACCAGACGTAATGTCCTCCAAGGATTTGTCTTTTCTGAAAACATGTCCAAAGTGTGTGAGCTGAAGTCTCCTTATCCTTGCCTCTAAGGGGCATTCTGGACATACTTCTAAGACAGACTTGTTTGTCCTTTTGGCAGTCCATGATATTTTTATTATTCGTCACCAGCACCACAATCCAAATGAATCTTCTTTCTCAAACAGAATCCATGATGAACCATTGTACTTATTTGATTCGGATTTATTTGATTTATTTCAAACACAACTTGCTTAACCATGTCTTTGTAATCAGTGAATGGTTTCAGACAAGGTCTCTCAGTAATCCATTTCTCAGGTATCAGGCACCAAAAAAAAAATCATATCATTGTGTGCTAACCTTCCCAATATGATTGCTGAAGACAAATGTGTGCATAAGCAAATGTGGTGAAGAAAGATGATGGTGCCTGGCTATAAAAATATATAGTGTCTGGGGTTTTAAAGGCTTGAAGGTAAAGAAGCGGCCATCTAACTCAGAAGCAACAAAGCCCGCATGGAAGAAGCACACCAGCCTGTGTGACCATGAGGTATCGAAGGGATCAGGTATCAGGCATCAAAGAACAAAAAAATCATATCATTGTTAATGAGGGGGAGTGCAGATTGGGGTCCCAAAGCCCATCTGTAGGCAACTGGACATCCCCTTACAGAAGGGTCGCGGGGAAGAGATGAGCCAGTCAGGGTGCAGTGCAGCAACAATGAAGCATACAACTTTCCTCTAGTTCTTAAATGCTTCCTCCCCTGCACTGTCATGATCCTGATTCTACCTTACAAATCGGCTAGACCAGAGAATGTACACTAGTACAGATAGGAGCCAAAAACACAAGGAATCCAGGATAGATGATCCCTTCAGGACCAATGCTGAGAGTGATGATACTGGGAGGGTGGAGGAAAGGTGGGAACCAATTACAAGGATCTACATATAACCTCCTCCCTTGGGGATGGACAACAGAAAAGTGGGTGAAAAGAGACATTGGACAGTGTAGGAAATGACAAAATAATAATAATTTATAAATTATCAAGGGCTCATGAGGGAGAGGAGAGTGGGGAGGGAGGGGAAAATGAGGAGCTGATACTAAGGGTTCAAGTAGAAAGCAAATGTTTTGAGAATGATGAAGGCAACGTAAATACAAATGTGCTTGACATACAATGGATGGATGTATGGACTGAAATAAGAATTGCATGAGCCCCCAATAAAATGATTAAAAACAAACAAATAAATAAATAATTTAAAGGAAAAAAATAAAAGCTCTGGGCTTTCTATTCCTGGAAACAGCAACAGACTTGGAAACCCACAGTGGGCCACTATGTATCATTACTGACTCAATGGCAGTGAGTGTGGTTTGGTTAATCTCCTCAGTGTCTCTTCAAAAACAAGGACCATTCAAATGAGTGCCTTTCACATAGATCTGCTGGGGCAGTTTAATTCAAAAGCTCAGCTCAGAAAGTTACACTTAGTCTTTTTTATAATTACAAAGGGTAATCTTAATAGACTCTCAAAGGATGTAGGATGGTCGCAGGAACTCAGTAGGAAGTAGTCTTGAGGAAGAGCCACATCATTCCCCATAATGTTTCATCATTTTGCAGTCTCATTAGCAGTGTAGTAGAACACAAATCTCTCTACACTCTCACTAAGATTTGTTGTTTTCTGCTTTTCTGAACATTATTATTAATCCTCAAGTGACACAATATCTCATTGTCATTTTGATCTGTAGCTCTCTGATGTCTAACATGGAGCCCCGGTGGCAAAGTGGTTATGCGTTCTGCTGCTAACTTCCAGGTCAGCAGATTGAAACCCCTAGCTGCTCCTTGAGAGAAAGATGGGGCTTTCTACTCCTGTAAAGAGCTATGGTCTCAGAAGCTCACAGTTGTATTCTCTCCTATAGGGTTGCTGTGAACTGGCAAGGACGTGATGGCACGAGTTTGGTTTTGGAATGCCCAACATACCTTGAACATTCTATTAAAGGAGACAGTCCCTGGAAAAGGACATCATGCTTAGTAAAGCTGAGGGGAAGAGAAAAGAACATTCAATTAGATGGGTTGGCACACTGGCTGCAACAATAGGCTCAAACAGAACAACTATTATGAAGATGGCATGGGAGCAGGCAGGGTTGTATTCTGTTGTCCATCGGACTGCTAGGAGTCGGAGCTAATTTGCCAGCACCTGACAATGAACATTTAAAGATTGGGACCATTTCTTCATCTGTTTGTGGCCACCTGAAAGCCTTCTTTGATGAAGTGTCTGCTCAAGTCTTCTGCTCTTTTTTCAATTTGATTGTTTGTCTTTTTGTTTTTTGAAATTTTCTATTTTCTAAATTTTTTATTCTAGAGGGTAGTCCCTTCTCTGATATTTTGTTGGCAGTTTTCAATCTTTTAATATACACAAGCATATAATTTTTAGTCATCTAGTTTGTCTTCTGCGACTTTTGAGTTTTCAGTTAGTTCTCATAGTGAATTGTGTCAAATATCTGGCTCTCTAACTTTGTCTTAATTTTTTCATTGTTCTTTATATTTTTAAGTGTTACACTTGGGTCTTTGGTCCAGCTTTCATTTTTTGGTATATGATTGTGAAATATAGATTGTTTCTTTTCTTTCTTTTTTAAAAACAGTTTTATTGGCACTTCATCCACATATCATACAATTCAGTTGTTCAACCATGTCTTGAAGCCCCCAACCTTCTTGTATGCTAAAGATCCAGTCTCTCCTGGCTGAGACCAAACAGGATGTGTGAAATAACACACCTGAGCTCTGGCCTGGCAGCACTTCTGGGAGAGTTTGTTTCAAATCCCCATACCTTGCAGCTCTTGCTGTGACGTAGGGACTTCACCACCTCTCCAAGCCTCCTTGCTCATCCGTAAAGTGGGCTGAGCAAGGATGTCTACTGCATCAGGTGGCTGTGGACCAGAACGAGCCACTTTTTTTCCCCCATGGTTTCTTTGATAATACAATCTCTTATTTTTTAAATTTAAATCATTTTATTGGGGCTCATACAACTCTTATCACAATCCACACATACATCAGTTGAGTAAAGCACCCTTATACATTCGCTGCCCTCATCATTCTCAAAATTTGCCTTATGCTTGGGTACCTGGAATCAGCTCATTTTCCTTTTTCCCTCCTCCTCCCTTCCCACTCCCACCTCCCTTTTCCTTTTTTCTTTTTGTTTTTTGCAAGTAGACATCCAGTTTTTCCATCATCATTTGTTAAAGAGATTACATGTTCCCCAGTTAATGATATTTCTAGTCTAGATCAACTATTCATAGCTAAACCAAAAACAAACAAAGAAATGACCATCAAGTGGATTCTGGCTCATAACAACCCTACAGGACAGGCTAGAACTGCCCTTGTGGGCATCATAGATTGGAACTCTTTATGGGAGGAGAAAGCCTCCGCTCTCTTCCTTTGAGTTGTCGGTCACTTTCAACTGCTGACCTTGCTGTTAGTAGCCAATACCTAACCACTAGGTTAATCTCTGAGCTCTCAAATCTGTTATATTGGTCTATGTCTGTAATTGCACCAATAATGAGCTCTTTTGACTACTGTGACTGTGTAGTATAACAGAAAGCATGAGAATCCCCACTTGGTTCTCTTCTATAGTAGTTCTATATGAAACAGGTTATTTATTTTTTCTATTTCTTTAAAGAATGCTGTTGGCATCTGTATCTGGCCATATAACAATACTTTTTGACTAATGTGTGAGTGTGGGGGCCTACAGATACATCTATACATGTACATACTCATGCATGCTTCCTATACACATATGTGTTCATATTTATCTATTAAACCACACACATTTTATGTTCTTTTTACTGTTGTTGTAAAAGTGTCTATGCTGTACTATTTACCTGAAATTATTTTCTTTTCTGTTGTGTACTTCTCAGTTTCTTCATTTATTTTGGTCAAGTTGTATAGACTTCATCTGTATTTGGCATTACCTTTCCTAGCATCAAAAATAACAAGTGTTTATTATCTAAAGAGTTATTCTCCCTTTCTCTCCCCATTCCTGGTAGCCACCATAGAACATTTCTTTATATAAATATTACTCTTCAGGTCATCACTTTTTATTCAACAATTCAACAAATTTCAAGCCTCTCAATAGGCTGTCCTTTCACCCCACTTTATGTTCCCTCTTCTTCCTCTTATAGAACATTATCCTCCTCTGAACATTAGCTACTAATGCCTGTCTATCTCTAGCTTATAGCTTTCCCTTTCTTTGCTTCCCTCCCCACCTCTGGTAACCACCTAAGTCTCTTTCTTTGGATATTAACAATGTTTATCTTGTTTTTTCCTCTTTTATAACAATGGTCTCATACAATATTTGTCATTGAGATTGGCCAACTTCATTTAGCATAACGGCCTCCAAAATCATCCAGGTGTTCCACAGCTTCATCATTAATGTTTAGCTGTATACAGTATTCCATTGGTTATCCTTGTCCAAGTATATTTCTTAGCTATTCCATTGATGAGAATTGTCTTAGGCCAGCTTGTCTAGAGAAACAAATCCAGTGACACTCATCTATGTTTGAAAAGGACTTAAGATCAAGAAGTAATTACAATATCAAGAAGGCATGCTAGCACAATCCAACTCACGTCCATAATTCCGATTCTTGTCCTCTTCAGACTCATGTAGCTGCATGCCAGTGATGTCGGATGGTGAAGCAGGAAGATCACATGCCAGTGGGTTCAGAGTCATGCAACTCCAGTGCAGGAAGACGAAGTGGCAAAGGGAGAGGGCGATTCCCAGCTCTTCTTCCTTATAAGAAAGTTGCATCTCCAAGGAAGCATCATGACTGCTTAGACTCTACCATCATCATCAACCATCTAACTACAACCATCCCGTGTCAACTGGACACCTTTACAGAACTCTGGCCATACATAAGCTCAAAGCAAAGGCAATAGTAAAATAATATTTGCACCTAACATGTATATTACTGAATATGTATCTGCTATATTTAAACCTTATATTCTATATATTAAAAGATCTATTCTATACCTAACAGTTATGCAGACACCTACATCTTAATCCTGTACATATCTTCTCCCACCTATGAAAGTTTGTAAGCCAACCACTTCTTGACTTTTATCTTCCCCCCCCCCATTTTGGCTATCCAATTTCTATATTCTATATTTCTACATTGAGTTGATAACTGTGAACTGTGGTGCTGGAGAAGAATATTGAAGGTACCATGGACTGCTAAAAGAACACACCAATCAGTCTTGGAAGAACTATGGCCAGAGTGCTCCTTAGAGGGAAGAAAGACAAGACTTTGTCTTATATACTTTGGACGTATTGTCAGGGAGACCAGTACCCAGAGAAGGACATCACTCTTAGCAAATAACAGCAAAAAAGACCAAGACCCTCCAGGGGATGGATTGACACTGTGGCCGCAACAATGGGCTCAGACATACGAACAATTGTAGGGTCGGTGCAGGACCATGCAGTGATTCAATCTGTTGTGCCTGGGGTTGCTATGGGTTGGAACTGATGACACTTAACAACAACAATAGCAACAATTTCTACACTCCCCATTTCTCTTAACCCAGTGCTCTGAGAAAACAAGCATTTTCTTTGATGTGAAGAATCTTCATTCCAGTTGAAACTTTGTGAGTCTGCATCCATAAGTCAAATCAGAGCAGGGCATCCATCAAGTCAGCAGGCAGTGTGCACTAGTTCAAAGGGCCAAATATCTTCCTCTTCATCAGTCAGGTTCGAGTCAACTCAGTCCTGGCCATTCCAAGCTGGATCAATGGTCCCTGCAACAAACCAGGGAGTTCCTACCTGACTCTGCTTCAGACCACTGGCCTTTTCACAAATTCTCAACAGCCGTAGATCCTTGGATTAGGTCATGCCACAGGCTCAGGTTCCACACAGCTATTTAAACTTCAGGTAAGCCAGCCCACTCTTTTCTCTCCTCTAGTACCTGTGAATTGGGTCTATGAGTGTCAGTGGTCAGGCTCCACCTGTCTCTTCAGGACGATGTCTCTCCCAATTCCACTCAACAAGTGGATCCAGGTGGGTCACCTAATGAGCATTTCAGACTTCCAATGTTCAGAGCTAGAGGGGAGGGTACTCTGATGGGCTCAGATTCTTCTTGTCAAGATACCAACAACTTGCCTAAGATTCAAAAGCTAAAGCTCCCCTGGTTGGCACACACGCATGAAAAGATCACAGCCTCTACAGGCGCTACAGCAGAGTGTGGTGAAGAAACTAGGTGGTGCCACACTAACAGAGAAAGAATACAATCTGGGGTCTTAAAGCATTGCCTTCAACCAAGCAGACATCTAAGTGAGACATTAACTAAGCCCATGTGGAAGAAGCATACTAGCCTGGGTGACCCAAGCCTTGTAAACAATAAAATCCAAATCAAACAGAAACTTAATCTTGTCTCTGAGACATTCTGTGTCTTGTTATCTGTATTATTCTTTGTTGACTTGGTGGTAATGGAGCGAGTAGTTGCGTTCTCCCATTGGATGTTGTTGAAGATGCGGGGTGAATGGATAGTATAGGGATGGATGATTCCATCAGGAGGGGTGGGAAAGGAAGAACAACAAACAACCCCCAAAACACACATTAAAACAAGATTGAACTAACAACCACACACATGCCCCACCCGCTGACCCATGCCCTGCCAACAAACAGACACCCGCAAACACCTGCTGTGATCAACGTCTGCTTTCTCCTTTTCAGCCACCAGGGTGTGCCTGTCACAGGCTTGCACCCTCAGTGCACCAGGGTGAGTTGGTGAACTCTCTGGTCAATAGATGGTGGTGGGTTGTTAAGTTCCTGCTGTTCTGTTCCTCTCTGCGTTTTATCCACACAAGAAGACAGTAGGGAAAGAAGAGCAGACAAACACCACAATTGCAAAGCAGAACTGATTGCTGCATTTTCATAGGGTTCTCTTTCTGAAGCTGATTCCATGGTTGCCAGGGATTGTGGGACCAGGAATGATTGTGTCCCTCTGGGTCTGTGTTGCCAAGGCAAAAATCCAGAAGACAGGAAGAAAATAACAACACAAGAAGGAGAAAAAGCAAGGAGAAGGGGAGAGAGAATAAGACTGCCCTCCAGCCTCATAGATGGTTTAGCCTCAGGTTAAAGCTAGGAATCAGAGCCTTTGATGGGACTGTGCAGGAACTTAGCCTGAGTGGAATTAGAACCTCTGCTCTGCACATTAAAACACAAACCTCTGGGCCTGTATGCCCTCCAGGCCTCAAAGTGCATGGGGAACTTGGTACAAATCAGGATCCCTTGCATTTGCCTCTCATTGGATGACAGTCCTGTGACAACCTCCACCACCTTCGAAGTGCATGTGCTTCCCAGGTGTGTGGAGGGAAGGTGTAACTGTCTTCTATGAGGACTAGATTGAATCTTGGATATTCCTCCATTCACCTTGAAGTTGTGGGGAGTGTGGGGTTGGCCCATCTCTCTCATGAGCAAGTGTCCAGGAACTGGTCCACACTAGTTGTTCATTAGCTCATTTAATTTTTTTCTCCAGAAATTTAGGTCTTCAGGTTTCTTATTCATATGTCTTTTTATTTCGTTCTTGAAGATAATTGTGCAGCATGTTTGAGTAAGGCACCATATTTTACCAGAAATCAAACATTGCTTCCTGCGCATTTACCTATTCTTGACTTTTTCTAATAGCAAACTCATTCAATATTTCTCCTTTAGCAATTTACTTACGTCACACAACAATGTTCTCCAGAGTCATCCATGTAATGGATGTTCCATGGATATCTCAATATTCTTTATATTGGTATGGTCATCATTGTTTTTCCATTAATCTTTTGATGTTCTTTTAGATTGTTTCCATCTTTTGACTATTTTATTGTGAACATATGTAAACATATTTCTGAGATATGTACTTAGGAGTTGGATCACTAGATTATAAGATATTTGTTTCTACTTTTTTGGGAAAGGCTATCCTGTTTTCAGTAGTAGTTGTGGCTTTTCGTAATCCAAATAGCAGGGTAAGAAGGTGAGATTGTTAAAGTTAAACCATTGAAGCACGGAGAGATAAATGGCTTGGTGAGTCTCGCCTTCCTTATTCTCGGGTCTCTAGCTTTCTGATGGTCAGACCAGGGGGCAACTACTCTCAGCCAGTTCCCTGCTTCAGCTGGCAAGGCTCACTTCCTGCAAGAAGTCCTTGAGAAGAAGCCACATGGACCTAACCCAATACAGCCCAATATGGTGCTGGAGCAGCCATGTGGAGACCCCTGCCAGCGCTGAGATGCTTACACATTCACTGACTTGGCTTTCCTCCTGCAGTTGGCTCATAGTGTGTGTTTTTTGAGATGGAGGAGGACTTTGTGGACTGGTGTTGGACATATGGGCTAATGTTGGACTTGCGCATTTGGGCAGCACTGGGTTGGGATGTTTTCTTGATGTGCACTTACCCGTTATATAAAACTCTCTTATACATATGAGTTTCTGTGGATTTGTTTACCTGGTTTACCCAGACTAACACAGCAGGTAATTTTTAGGTTGTTAAATTTAAATTAATCACAAGAGCTTAATAAACTTAACACTCAACCTATGCGAATTTTAGTTAAGATCCAAGGTTGATCTATCCTAAAGAGATAAAATGCTCCCTTCTTTTCTATCCCCACAACAGAAAGCAAATATTAAGCAATCACAAAAAACCTACAAATATGTGGTTTTTGCTGATAAAACCACATATTTAATAAATTATGCTTGTATTTAACTGTAGCCTTACAGTAACTGCAGTTATAAACAGATGCCATGCAATTGTCTTTATGGTTTATAAAGAAGAGGAAAAGAAATCACAATCTGTATACATTGTGGAGTCCTCTTTCTGCTGAGATGGTGAGAAATCTCCCACCACTCTCTCTTGTAGAGCATATAATATTCATCTCGCCCCCCCCCCGGAAATCAAGAGTGCACTGATGTCTCTGTCAAAGGCTAAATATCCAGTATTGACTTTAGCTGTTTACACGGATCTTAGCACCAGAGAGCAAGCAAAAATAACCTCCCGGTGTAGGTCTAGAGATCGATGTTTTTCTCAATGAAATAGAGAGAATAATGAGCTAGTTGACTATAATAGGTCACAGACTGTTCAGACATATTATCTCATTTGATTATTGTAATGATTTAGTTACTATAATGATTCTCTGAAGATGATTATTATCCCACATTGACAAAGAGACGGAGGTCAAGTAGGTTGAGTTAGTGAGGGCTCTAACATGGAAATTCAACCATTCACGGTTTTCTTCCTCAAACTGCACTGATTTCTGGAGCTGGGAGGAAACAGGTTGTGTCTGTGACACCTCTCTAAAGTTTGCCTTCCCAAATTGTGTTCACGTTCTATGTACACAAGTAACCACGATACCGTTTCTATAAGAGGTTCCATTTCATAGAGGAATATGAGCATTGTGTCACCCCCTTGGTTTTTTAATTATTAAAATCAGACATAAAATAACAACTGCAAAAACAAATAAACAAAAAGGAGTTTCTTTAAGTTCCTTTGGCAGACTTTATTTTAGGCCACTTAAAAAAAAACAATTTTAGTGACATTTCATTTACATGCCATACAAGACAGTGGTTTAAATATATTCAGAAGAGTTGGGGATTCTTTACTGTAAATAATTTTAGAACATTTTTAATCCATATACTCATTATTATTAACTCCCCAATTCTTCCCAAGCTCCTTGATCATAACTCTAAGAAACTATTAATCTAGTTACTGTCTCTATAGACTTCCCTATTGTGATTTTTACATATAGAAAATCATACAAAAAAAGGTTCCCAACAACAAAACAGACAAACCTCAATCTGAAAGTGGAAAATAATAAAAAGTAGAAAAGGGGTCACAAGGGGAAACAAAAGGGCCTTCCATTTGTACAAGCCCCCTCCAAATTACCAAGCATGGTGTCCTTCTCCAGAGACTGGCTGCTCCTGATGACATGTCCAAAGTATTTGAGACAAAACTTCACTATCTTTACTACTAAGGAGAATTCTGTGCATTCCTCATGGAGAAGCCCACGTATCTAGTTGTTTAACAAACTTATTTGCAATGAAGGAATAATTCATCTTGTAAAATTCTATCAGGCTACCCCCAGCTTCATTTCTACCACCAAGTTCATATTTTCCAAATGCTATTCCTTCCTCTTTGATTCCAACTTTTATTTTGTTAAAGTAACCAATAATTATCAATGCATCTTGATTGCGTGTTTAATAATTTTCAGACTGAAGACATTGGAATTCTACAATTTCTTCATCATGAGCTTTAGTATTTGGTGCATACATTTTCATAGTAGTTGTATTGGTTGGATTTCCTTGTATGTACATAGATACTATCCCACCACAAACTGCTTTGTACTTCAAAATAAATCTTGAAATGTCTTTTTTGATGATGACTGTGTTGTCATCCCTCTTGAACTGTCATTCTAGGCTTAGTAAACCACATGATTGTCTAATTAAAAATCTGATTCAAAATTTACTATGGTTATTGCTCTTATATGAGCAAGTTGCTGAAAATTAGTGATCTATGTCAGTTCACTAATGATTAGACTATCTATCTTTGTGCATTCCATTTCATTTTTGACATCGTCCAATTTTTCTAGATTCATGCTTTGTACATTCCAAGTTCTGATAGTTAATTGATGCTTACAATGGTTACTTCTCATTTTGAGCCATTCCCCCTGAGCAAACGGATGTTCCAAAGACTTTATACCCGCCAAGCTTACGGGATTCATGTCAGTAGGGTAGAGTATTTTGAGAGGCAGCTCTTCCACAGTCATGTTTAGCATACCTTCCAACCATGGCTGCTTCTCTTCTGGTCTCTCTGACAGTGTTGTACTTCTATTCTTGTGGTCTTCAGTATTTCACAATGTGTTATCCATAGGGCTTTCAGTGACTAATTCCTCAGATGTCCACACCCTAGTCTTTCTTCATAGGTAGGGAAAATTGACCTCTTTCAGCTGGTCACAGTCTGGATACAAGGAGGGAGTTTTCATTCAAGGAATGGCCTTTCTTAGTTTCCATTGACAGTGTGTGGACATTAGCTCACTTCTACTACTGTATGTGGTTCCTGAATCTGGTTTATTGACCCCCTGCTAGATCACCTGCTGAGGAGCCCTCTTGGATACATTCTGCAGACCTTAGATTCCTTCAACTTTGTACCCACTGGCTTGCAACTCCCTGCTTCCTGTGTGTCAGTCCCTGCAGCTACAGTAGTTACGAGATGTTTCCTGCTACATCTGACGTGGGGTGTTGAATTGTCCTGGACTTGCCCATTTCTATAGCTATGTGAGCTATTTGTTGATACAAATCTCTTTCTATGTCCATACACATAAAATGCCACTGGATTTGCTTCTCTGGAGAACCCAGCCTGATACACATGGGTTCAGATTAACTACCCGAACCCCCTTTCGTTGCACAAATGAAGGTCTTATTGATATTCCTGGAAACTTTCATAGACACTTTTGATGGCAAAGTAAACTAAAAGTTACAAATAGAAGCTATTTCTGAGTGACTGAAACAAGCATTTTGGAATAACACCAATTTTGATTCATGGTTCATTTCTGATCTTGTTTCTATATTCAGCCTCTCCCTACTTAGCTGCTTATTAGCTATGTGACCTAATGCAAACTTGTGTCAATTTCTGTGTTTGATTTGTAGCATGGAAATAATAAAGTTTTGAATACTCAGAACATAGAATATAAAGCACTTAGACAAATACACAAAATAGAGAAAATGTTATAAAAGGCTTATTATTAATATTCCACATATCTGAGTGACTATTCATAAGTTACTCAGATGTGCTAAGCTTCAATTTTTATCTTAAATCAGGATATAAGTGTTTGTGTCATAAACATGTTATAAATTCTAACAGATATAATTAGATAAAGCAGTGTTTCTGACAACCATTATGAGCCAGTAGCATATCCTGGCAAGTCACTCTCTTGCATGTGCAAATCCCCAAACTTGGGCATCCCTGGAAATTTCAACATTTGACAAGAACTCATCTCTCCAGTCCTAAAGTCTAGCAACCCCATTTTCTATTGGGGCTCTGCTTGCCATGTCATTGTTCTGCTTGGTAAAACTACAGCCTTGAATCTGTCCACCTTTTTGCCTCCTCATTTTAGCTGCCCTGTGATGGAGAAGGCCAGAATATGACCACCAAAAACATAATTTTAACTACTTGTGCATTAACAATGTCTTATAATCCTTTCATTCCCCTAGTCTGTGCTTTATAGTGATTATTTAAACTGCCTCTACTTTCTTAACAGCATCCTCTTTATTCTCAGTATATTAAAAATACCCCAGACTCACTACCAGTGAGTCAATTCTGACTCAGAGTGACCCTGTAAGATACAGTAGAAATGCTTATTGATGTTTCAGTGACTTTTAATCTTTACATGAATGTACAGCCTCATCTTTCTCCCTCAGAGTGCCTGGTGGGTTTGAACTGCTGACCTTGTGATTAGCAGCTCAAGGTGTAATACTAACAGAGCTCTTAGTACATACCACCTTGAAGTTACAAAGGCAATAGAAGTTTCTAATTAAGAGGTCAACTGGTATGAGCACTGAGTGTATGCCCAAGTAATTTGCTAGAGAAGAAACTTCTATACTGTCAGATCTTTTTTGTGTTAGGAATTTGGGCTCTTACTAGCTCTCAGATACCAACTGTGTTCATGCCTGTCACAAGGGAAACACTAATATTAGAATCAAAAAGCTAAACTCTACTTTTGGATCCCTATACCTTTTATCTTCATTCTTGTTAGCAGTCTTGCTTTACTTATTGTCTCCTCTCTTTCCTACTGGCTCTTTTCCAACAGAATTTAAGAGTTCAATTTTTTATGATATTAATAGAAAAAAATTCTTTTGGGAATTAAAGATAGCCATGAAGTCAAAGTCAGTCTCTCTTCTAAAACCAAGATCTACTAATTCTAATTCATTAGTAGCTACATATTACAAATATTTGGCAATGATATAGCAGACAAAGGCCTAATTTTTTAAAACTATGGAAGACTACAACATGTTAATAAGAAAAACACACAAAAAAGATAAAAAAATGCGCACAAGACATGAATAGACAATTTACTAATGATGACACCCAGGTAGACAACAATCATATGAAGAAATGCTTGCATTCATTAGCTTTAAGAGAAACACAATTAAAAACAATGATGGAATACCACTGTCACTCTTCTCAAAAACCACAGAAAATAATAAATTTTATAAAGCTTGGTCATTGCTGGTGGGATTTCAGAATTGTACAATTGCTATGGAAAACTGTATAGCACCTCCTTAAACAACTAAGAACCATATGGCATATTATTTTGCTATCACTCATTTTGGTATATAGAAATAAAGAACAAAACACGAACAGTTATATGCACAAACATATTTATTCAGTAATTCTACAATAACAAAGCAATTAGAAACATTTAAAAATTCAGTCTATGGAGGAGTGGATAAACTAATCCTGGTACATACACAATGGAATACTATACACCCTTTAAAACATGAGACTGTCAAACACCTCAAGAAACGCACAAAACTGGAGGACATTCTGCGCAGCAAAGTTAGTCAATGTCATAAAGAGAAATGTTTTATGACACCATTATTATAAAGAAAATAGGGGGAAATTATTTCACCCCAAAGGAAGAAGACTTTGAAGACTACAGTAAGATCCGAGGCAGTGGAGTTGGGGAAGGGAATAAGGGGTCGGTAAGGAAGGAGGATACAGGGGAAGTGAAATTTTAAAGACAAAGAAGAAAGGGTCATATACTTGATAGGTTTACAGGGGTACTGTTTTAATGCCATGGGCTGTACAAGTACATATACTATGTTTTTCTTTTTAAGCATTATGCTCCACAAATAAAAGGGGAAAATAAAACAACAAAAATGCATTAATTTTTTTTAATTTGAAAAGAAGGGTCATAGTCTTTAAAAACCCATCAAAACTCCTTACCCATCACATCTAAACACTGTCCAAGTGATTTTAAAGGAAGAAAAAGTAAAACTTAAAGGGATTTTAATTATTTTATACCACATGAACTAGGTTCAACCAAATAAATAAATGAATAAATCCCTGTGTACCTGTTATCCCAAACTCTCAGATCCCTAGCAAGAACCTCAAGATCAAAGGACGAAAGAAAGAGGCATTCTAGATATGTCTACAATAAATAATGATATTTAATTTTTAAACTTCCCACAACCAAAAGCTCACCCTCAGATGGCTTCACAAGTGGATTTTCAAAGCATTTATTTAAAATAGAATGAATTCTAATCCTTCAAGAATACTTCTTAAAAATAAAATAGAAAATACCCCTTCTCAAGTAATTCTATGAAGCAGTATTTACCCTGATACTAAAATCAAACAAAACATGAAAATTAAAAGAACCTATAAACCGATGTTCCTTTTAAACATAGATTAAGAATCCTCCAAGAAATATCAGCAAATTATATTCAGTAACATATATTTATATATGCACACAGAATTATATGCCATAGCTACTTTTATTTGACCTTGAACTAGACATTCTAGCATTGTATTGGGGTACAAAAACTGGTGAAGTCTAGTGCTAACAGTTAACAGTCTAGTGTTACAGTAAAATGCAACTGGGTAGTTTTAACAAGAAGGAAATTATTTTCCCACAAGTTAGGAGGCTGGGAGTCTAGAGACAGAGCACTGCCTCTAGACCAAGGTTTCTGCATAAGAGCTGGCTCTGTGGGGAATGAGTCTCTTTCTAGCATTTATTTCTCCTTGGAGTTCTCATGTGGCGTGGCATCTATCTTCCTCCACCTGTGCTTGGCTACTTACTTGCTTGCTCAATCTGCTCTTTTGGTATCTCAAAGAGATTGATTTATGACACCCTACACTAATACTGTCTCACTAACATAATAAAGAAAACCCTATCTCCAAATGATATTATTAACATGGGTATAGTAGGGTTTCTAATACATATTTTGGAGAGGGACACAAGTGAATCCAGAGCAGATGGCATTCAAATTCACAAATTACTTGGATATATATATATATATATATATATATATATCCTAAGAATACAAGTCAAAACCACAATGACATATATCTTGGCCCTCACTAGCATGACTAAGTGAAAAAACTAAAAAAACTAGTCCAATACTGAGGAGAATTTAATGAGAAAAATATGTTTGTAAAAACAGTTTAGGAGTTATTCAAAACTTTTACTATTCTGTTGTATAACATAGCAATCAATTCTACTCCAAGATATGGAATAATCCCAAAAGAATTGAAAGCACCTGTGAAGTGCAGGAATTGTGCCCTATCTGACCCCACCCCACCAGGGCGAAATGCTAAGGGCGAGCAACAGAGCAGCAAGCAGAGCAAAGCAATGAAGTCCCCAGAGAATAACAAAAATAGACTTTTGGGCCAGGGCATAGCCCCCAATCAAACTGGACTGGAAAACACCCTAAAGGTCAACAAACAGACCTGGAACTATTTATAGACTTTTTTGGGGTTGTTGTTGTTGTTTTGTTTTTGTTTTATTTCGTTCTTTAGTTTTGCTCTGTCTTGTTTTTGTGCTTATTATTATCTCTGCATGTCTATGTAGATAGGATAGGCAGGATAAACAATCTGGAGGAGAAGACAATGGGACAAATGGTTACGGGGGGGGGGGATATGGAAGGGGGAGGTGGGGGAAAGGAAGTGGGTGTTAACAAATCCAGGGACAAGGGAACAACAATGATCTAAAATAAATGGCAAGGAGGGTATAGGATGCCTAGTAGGGCTTGATCAAGAACAGTGTAACCCGGAGGAATTCCTGAACCCCGAATGAAAGCCAAACATGATAGCAGGACAAGAGGAAAGTAAAAGGAAATAGAGGAAAGAACTAGGAAGTAAACGCATTTATAGAGGTCTAAATACAGACATGTACATACATAAATATGTTTATACATAATGCAAGGGAAACAGATCTACGTACATATATTTATATGTTAAGTATGTTAAGCATTAAGGTAGCAGACAGACATTGGACCTCTACTCAAGTACTCCCTCAATCCAAGAACACTTGTTCTAACAACCTGGCATTCAGTAATGCTCAGCTTCCCAACATGATCACTGAAGACCAAATGGATACATAGGTAAATGTGGTGAAGAAAGCTGAAAGTGCCTTGCTATCCAAAAATATAATGTCTGTGGTCTTAAAGGCTTGAAGATAAACAAGCGGCCTCTAGCTCAGAAGCAACAAAGCCCACATGGAAGAAATATACCAGCATGTATGATAACAAGGTGTTGATGGGATCAGGTATCAGTCATCAAAGATTCAGAACAAAAAATCATATCAATGTGCATGAGGGGGAGTGTGGAATGAAGATCCAAAGCCCATCTGTAGACAGTTGGACATCACCTTACAGGAGGGTCACAAGGATGCAGTATAGCACTGAAGAGACATACAACTTTTCCCTAGTTCTTTAATGCTTCCTTGCCCCACACTATCATGACCCAAATTCTACCTTACAAATCTGGCTAGAACAAAGCATGTACATGGGTACAGATAAGAGCTGGAAAGACAGGGAATCCAAGACAGACAAATTCCTCAGGATCAATAATGAGGGAAGCGATACCGGGAGGGTAAGGGTAAAATAGGAGGAGAAAGGGGTAACTGCCCACAATGATCTACATATAACCCTCTCCTGGGGGGATGGACAACATAAAAGTGGGTGAAGAGAGACATTGGCTAGGTTAAGACATGAAAAAATATTAGTAATATCAATAATTTATAAATATCAAGAGTTCATGAGGGAAGACAGTTGGGGAGGGAGGGAAAATGAGGAGCTAATACCAAGGGCTCAAGCAGAAAGCAAATGTTTTGATAATGATGATGGCAACTAATGTACAAATGTGCTTGACACAATAGATGTACTTATGGATTGTGATAAGAGCTGAATGAGCCCCCAATAAAATGATTAAAAAAAGAAAGAAAACACCTGTGGAAAAATATTGCATACAATGTTCTTAGCAGCATTGTTAGAAGTAGCTGGCAAACAGACAACCCAAATGGCATCAATGTTTTAGCGCATAAACAAATATGGTATATCTATGTAATGGAATATTATTCAGCAATAAATAATGAATAGAGTGCTGATCCATTTATAGCATGGTTAAACTTAGACATATTATACGAAATGAAAGAAGTCAAGCACACAGAAAAGTCCACTTGTTATTTGAATCTTTTAATATGAAATGCCTAGAATAGTAAAATTTATACATACTAAAAGTAGATTAGTAGTTGTTTACAGATGGAGGTGAGGAAATAAGAATTGATTACTGTAATATAAAGGCCGGCTCTTATATTACATTACAAATGGGTTTGAGAGGGCATGATCCTCAATGAGAAAACTTAAATAGACGAAGGATAAGCAAAGTTAGGGCATAGAGGTGCCTGCCGTATGCGCGTCCAGGGCCTCGCGCTTTAATAGAGTCAGGCGTAAATACCGTTCCTGCGCGCAGCCTGCAGCTCGACAGGATCACACACGGGATAGTTCACAGTTCTTGGAAGGTTTACAAAGAAGCACTAGCACATTAGCCAAGTCATTCACAGAGGGGAGGACGAGGCTGGAAACATGAAGTAACTGATAACTTTGCAGACTTCTGCCTTCTGCAGCTTTCGACAGGGAGCAGGAGGCGAGTGTCCGTTTACCTCAGGCAGAGAGAGGGGCCAGCAGGGCTGAGCTGTCGGCATTCACCACGGGCCATGGACTGTAGGGGTGGGGGTCCTCTCATTTGCCTAAAAGGCAAACAGCTCCACCCTCTCCCCAACACACAGATTACTAATAAAAACGGTGTTTTATTTTGGGTGGTTTGGTTATTTGTCTGTGAATTAAAATGTTCTAAAATTACAGTGTAGTGCTTACAGAAACGCACACACATTGAATTCTACTCTCTGAGTGAATCCTATTACATCAAGCATAGTTCAATAAAAATGTTCTTTTAAGAGAAAATTACTTAGTAACCGTTAACCTAATAAAAGCCTGGACATCACAATGTACCTGAGGAGTGTAAATACAGTAACAACGCCGTCCCCTCACCAAGGAGTCTTGAACGATGGTCAAAGAGGGCGGCGGCTTCCTCTGCCGCCTCCTCTGGAGCAGGAGAGGCAGGGCAAGTGCTTTTATTTGTTTTCTTTCTTAGCAGTAACAAAAACACACAAAAATAGTGACCTACTATATAGCATACATTTAACGCTTTAGAATTCTGAAGGTCAGAAATCTCCATGTCTCTGTGTCAAAGGCAAGGAGGCAGAAAGACTGGTCTCTATGACCCGGAGTTTAAGTGCCCAGCTGCTAACCAGAGGTTTCCCAGTTTAAATTCTACCAGGGGTTCTGGAGAGGAGAAACCCTGGAGATCTGCTTTTAGAACGACCTGCAGCCTTGGGAACTGGATGGGGCGGTTCCGCTCAGTCCTTTGTGATCAGTGTGAATCAGAGTCAACTCAACAGCACACGACAGTAACCAGAGGGAGAGGATCGCTGGCTCTCTAGACCAGCGGTTCTCAACCTGTGGGTCGTGGCCCCTTTGGGGGCTCGAACAACCCTTTCACAGGGGTCGCCCGCTTCATAACAGTAGCAAAATGACAGTGATGTAGCAGCAACGAAAATAATTTTAAGGTTGGGGCGTCAGCACCACATGAGGAACTGTGTTAAAGGTTGTGGTTGCCGCATTAGGAAGGTTGAGAACCACTGCGCTAGACAGACTTTCACAGCTTCTAGAGGCTGCCTGTGTGTCTTGGCTCCTATCCTCATTTTTCAATTCCAAAGCCAATAATATTGTCTTCTCTAGCTCCACCTCCATTGTTGCATTTCTTCCTTTGACAGCAGCTAGGAAAAATTCTCCACTTTTCAAGGATTCATATAAATAAATTGGAGCCATCAGATTAAACCAGAATAATCTATCTCAAGGTCTTTAACTTAATCATATCTGTAAAGTTATTTTTGTCACATAATTTAATAGATTCATAGATTCACATATTACCTAACAGATTCACAGGGACATTTATTGAGAAGTAAGAGTTTGAACATGGATATGAACATGTATTTTCCCAGTTGGAGTCCTGTACTCTTTGAAAGTCTTTGCTGTCTAATGGATTGATGTGTTTCCCCAAAGAAGATATATTCAAATCCTAACTCCTGGGACCAGTGAATGTGACTTTATTTGGAAGCAAGATTACCATTATTTTCTTTTTAAATACAGGAGAGATGGAAAACTCGGTCCCACCCCCCCACTCCCACAAACTATGCAGTTGAGTTTCCCATATTAGGGAAGTCGCTGGGGTAAACACATCTGTAATGCATGGGATGATCCTCTCCCTGGCGAAGCCACCTTCATGATTCATGGCATCTCCCCTGCCAGGTTAGTATGGAAGCAAGATTATTATAGATGTAATGACCTTAAACTGAGGCTACACTGAGTTAGAGTGGACTTTAAATCCTAAAATAGGTAACCTACTAAAGAGAGGGCAATATGGAGACAGGTATAGTAAGGACTAATATCATATGAAACCAGAAGCAGAGAATGGGATAAAGAAGCTGCGAGCCGAGGGACGCCCGGGCTTGGGAGAGTCGAAAAGAGGAAGAGAAAGGGGAAATTCTTCCAAATCCCTTTCAGAGGGAGGATGACCCTGATGTCTCCTTAGTTTCAGACCTCTAGGCTCCAAAATGGCGAGAGGATCAATATGCTATGAAACTAATACAATCTGGATCCCCACATTTTAAAATAGTTTTACAATGCAATTGACCACCAAGACGTTGGACGCAGTATGAAAGAGAAGCGCCCAAAGGGGCACTCTGAAGCTAAATATCTGTATCTGGGTACCCAGAGGTTGTGGGGCACTCTTTTAAGAGTTCATGAATCACTCTAATCCAGGTTGGTTTAAAACATTATAAAATCACATTGTCCTATTACTGGGTATCTTAATGTGGAGGGATGCTTAGGACACACATGTAGACTGATCCAGATTCTGGAATTGTAATATAATCCAAGGATCCAACGCTTCCCTCTTACTTAGGTATGGAAATAATGGCGATTCAGCCATGAGTCTACCTAACAGTGATCAGTCATCCTTAAACCAATGACCTTTATATACATCTTAAGTTCCCCTGATAGAAGATACATTAGACATACATTTATTGGTTCTTAAATCATATACTTTACTTTTATAATGTTTTTGTGTAGAAACTGGATGCAAGAAGTGGCCGAGAACACTTGAAACACCATGGAGACGAAATAGCTCTATGGAGTGGAGAAAGAGTTACTTTCCCTTATTCTTAGAGATTATTCTTTTTCACCCTATTGCAATCATTTCTTTGGTCAATGTGTCCTCACATTTTGTAAAGACTGAAACTCCATTTCATGAAAGGCAAGGTAGAAATTCACAAGACAAGAGGTCTTAACAAGTTCAGGTGCATGGTGTTTAATAGATGTGTATAGCTACTCTCTTTCCTTCACCATTTCTTCCTCTCTCAGACAAGTATTGAGCATTACTTTCTGCTTATTTCTATTCCATTAATTTAACTTCTGTAATTCAGTGTCATTTTGTGGTCTAGGTATCCTAAATTGGAAAGCAAACGTAGATGTTCTAGAAAGTTCACAAACATTGAAAAATCTGTGCAATTGGTTGAGCATGTGAATAGCTCCTTAATGTTTTATTGTCTATTAAATTGATGTAAAGCAGAATTGAACTCTGACGTCATCACTCTGTTCTGTAAGTAAATCAAAGAAACAGCGAAGTGGAAGACATATTCAGTGGATACACATACGACAAAGTAGAGCTTTCATGTAAAAGGTTGAAGTAATAAGGTTGAAAAAGATTTAGGACATGTTATGAAGATTTGTGATTGTCACCATCAGGAATGCTTCACTAGAATCACTTGTTCGAGATTTTAAAAATGTATGTGTGCTGCAAGGTGGTATCACACCCTTTCTCTTTTGTCTATTTGTTTTCAGGGGCTCAACCTAGAGCTTAGCCTCAGCTGCTAACAAAAACATCTATAGCCATTCCACAGGATAATGATGTGGCGGCCTGCTTCCATAAATATTACCAAATTCAGGAAGCCTATGGGGTAGCTCTACTTTATCCGTGGGGACAATATGAGCTGGAATTGACTCGATGACAATAAGATTGTTGTTGTTGCTTGTTTGTATGCTTGTTTGATTTGGCTAAGGCAGCTGCACCCTGGTCTGACCATCAGAAAGCAAGAGATCTGCGAACTCAAAAGAACTCTCTCTGCCCTTCAATTAACCCCACGTGTTTATTGACCAGGTTGGCACAATAAACTTTAACGATCTCAGGCTGTAGCCTGATTGACAGGTTGGACTCCGCCCCTACTGTTTTACACATTTTCAAGTTGATATAAAATTATATACCTACCAACCTGCTCCTCTAACAAACATGTTGTCCTTTTCCAGAGACTAATCTCTCCTGACATGTCCAAAGTATGTAAGACAAAGTCTCACCATCCTTGCCTCTAAGGAGCACTCCGACCAGAATTCTTCCAAGACAGAAGAGTTTGACCTTGTAGCAGCCCATGGTACTCTCAATATTCTTCTCCAGCACCACAACTCAACAGTCACCTCCTATGTGTGTGACAGTTGGACAATGAGGAAGGAAGACTGCATAAGAATCGATGTGTTTGAATTATAGTGATAAGGAAGACTATTGAACATACCACAAAGTGCTAAAAGACAAGCTAGCATGTCTTTGAAGAAATACAACCAGAATGCTCCTTGGAAGTGAAGGCAGGAAGATTCCATCTCTCATAGTTTGGACATAGTTTTCCGTTACTTGGAAAAGGACACAATGCTTGGGAAAATGGAGGGGCGGCGAAAAAGAGGGAGCCCTTCAAGGAACTGGATTGACGCAGTGGCTGCAACGCTGGGCTCACACGTAACTATGCTGGTGAGGATGGTGCTTCACTCTGCAATACATCAGGTTGCTATGAGTCAAAATCAACTCAAGGACACCTAACATGACAATTTAACCGAGGAAATATGAGATCAGGAAAGAAGAGGAGTCAAATGTGACTTTGAAATTTGCTTCTTAATGACTGGGAGATATATGAAAATCAAATGGCAGAGATAATACATTAAGTCAAAATACATTAGCTATGAGGTCAAGGGAAGGCATGCAGAAGAAATGCCTTTTAGGTTTGTGAAGAAGTCTTTTGGATTTTTAAGTAACAATGATGCTTGCGGTGAACTTTCCAAAATCATCTACGCAGCGATAACTGAAACGCTGCAGTGACTGAGATGGTATCTGAGGACAGACTGATGACTAAAGACTACACGTTAGAAAAGGACTGAGGAACAACACAGCAGGGGTCCTGGGTAAGGTGGATTTAGGGAAGCTCAGGGATAAGAGGTGGTCACATGCTGATCATAAACAAGGAAAATTTGATTTACAAACAGTATGTTCCTACTGTGTGATGAATACTTAATACTAAGTGCTCATTTTTGACTACCAAGGATTATTTCCTGTAAAATCTCATCAGTCACCATCGAGTTCACTTTGACTAATGGCACCCATAGGTGCCAGACTAGAATTGTGTTCCAAAGAGTTTTAAATGGCTGATTTTTCACAAGCAGATGATCAGGCCTTGCTTCTGAGGTACCTTTTTTTATACTGTACTTTCACCCTATCAGTTAGCAGCCATGCATTTCAATTGTTTTCAGCATCCAGGGAATACAGCCCTAATGGAATTAAAGTGATACTGGCTATATAATCCAATTCTTCTGGGTAAATATGCATTGAATATAGTTATTGATTTAATTAATTAATTAATGAAAGAACCGTTCATGATCCTGGACAGCAAATGAAAATGAAAAGAAACAGACAAAAATACCAACAACACTGTCAAAACCTGGAATGCTTTAAATGGTTTTCAACAAAAGTTCAAGACAAACCATGTATCTGAAATACTGAGTTTCAGATAGTAATGTTATTGTTGCTGTTGGGTACTGTCTACTCAGTTCTGACTCACAGCAAACCAATGCACAATAAAATGAAACATTGTCCATCCCTGAACCATCTCATTACTTGGACTAATTGTTGCACAAATTGTGCCAGTCATCTTGACTGTCTTCCTCTTTTTCTTGATTTTCTACTTTAAGAGGCAGGATATCTTTTTTCAGAGACTATTTCCTTCCGATAACAAGTCCACCTATGTGAGAAATGTCTCACAGGTTGTTGTTGCTGAGTGCCATAGAGTCAGTTCACACACTAAGTGACCCTGTGTACAACCAAACAAAACATCGCTTAGTCCAGACAATCCTTGTGTGAGCTCGTTGCTACGGTTACTATGACAGTCCAGCTCATGAAGGATCTCCCTCTTTCTTGCTGCTCTTCTACTTTATCAAGCATGATGTACCTTTCCAGGGACTAATCTCTCCTGGGGATATGCACAAAGTACTGTGAATCTAAAGGGCATCTGGATGCACTTCTTCCAAGACCGATTTGTTTCTTCTTTTAACAGTTCATAATATTTGAAAATATTCTTCACCAGCACTTTCATTCAAATGCATCCATTCTCCTCTGGTCTTCCTTATTCAATTTCTAGCGCTCGTGTGTATGTGAGGCAGTTCAAAATGCATGGTTTGGGTCAGGAATACCTTTGTCCTCGAACTAACATCCTTATTCTTTAATACTTCAAAGAGGTCTTCTGCAGCAAGTGTGACTAATATAAAGTCTGCCTTTGATTTCTTGAGTGTTGCTTCCATGAAATCCTTGACAACTTCAATGTTTTCTCAATTTTTCATGATGTTGCCTACTCATCTACTTGTGAGGATTTTTGATTTATTTATAGTGAGTTGTAATCCATAGTGAATCCTTGATCTTCATCAGCAAATGTTTCAATTCCTCACATTCAAAAAGTAAGGTTGGGTCATCTGCTTATCTCTCAGGTTGTTAATAAGCCTTCCTATAACCCTGATGCTGTGACTTCTTTTTCATGTAGTTCACTTTCCATAATTATTTGCTCAAGGTAGAAATTAAGTACATACGGTGATAGGATACAATCTCCATATGCACCTTCCTTGACTTTACACCTCAAACTGTTCCTTTATTCTTGTTGATCCATATAAGGGTTCTCCATGAGAACAAGGAAGTGTTTTAGAATTCCTGTTCTTCTCAATTTTATTCATAGTTATGATCCATACCGTCTAATATATTTACATAGTCAATTTTACCCAAATAAGCATTTTCCTGGTATTCTTTGCGTTTGAGCCATCTGATAGCAGCAGTGATATCCTTTTATCCACGTCCTCTTCTGAATCCAGGTTGAATTTCTAGAAGCTTCCTGTCAATATACTGCTGAAACAATTGCTGAATGATCTTCAGTAAAATTTTACTTACATGTGATATTAATGATATTGTTCAATAATTTCTGCATTCAATAAAGTCACTTTTATTTGTAATGGTACAAATATGGATTTATTCCTCTTGATGTGCCAAATTTTATGGAATAGCCTAATGAGCACTTCCAGTACTTCATCAGGGTTTTGAAATATTTCGTGAGATATTGTCAATCCCTGAAGCAATGCTTTTGGTATATGACTTCAGTGCTGCTTTGACTTCTTCCTTCAGAACCAATAGTTCTTGATCCTATGCTACCTTTGGAAAGGTTGAAAGTTGACTAGTTCTTTTTGATATAGAGATTTTGTATATTTCTTCCATTTTCTTTTGATGCTTCTAAAATAGTTCAATATTTTGACTATAGAATCTTGCCATATAGAAACTTGTGGCTTAACTTCTTTCTTCAGTTTTTTCAACTTAAGATTTGCTTAGTCTCTCCTTCTTTGGTGTTCTATATCCAGGTCTTTTCACATTTCATTATAAAATAGCATTGGTCTTCTCAAGCTTCCTTTGAAATTTTTAATTCAGATTTTCTTCACCATTGAATTCAGGTGGGATAAATTCAAAGTAAAAATTGGTTCCTGTGAACTTGTGGTTTTTTTTTTGTCAATTTCAACCTGAACTTACATATGATCATTTGATGGTCTGTTCAACCATCAGTCTCATGTAGGTTGATTATTGTTTCTCCATCATCTCTTGCCATGGATATAAGTAGTTTGTTATCTGTGCATTCCATCTGGAGAAGTTCAAGTGTATGAGTATATCATCTTTTATGCAATTGAAAAGAGATATTTTCAATAAAGAAGTAATTGGTCTTGTAAAGTTTTTGTTTGTTTTTTAAAGATCATTTTATTGGGGGCTCATGCAGCTCCTTTCACAATCCATCCATCCATCCATCCATTCATCCATCCATCCATCCATCCATCCATTGTATCAAGCACATTTGTACATTCATTGCCATCATCATTTTCCAAACATTTTCTATTTGAGTCCTTGGTATTAGCTCCTCATTTTTCCTCTTTCCTTTCCCAACCATCCCTCCCTCATGAACCCTTGATAATTTATAAATTATTATTATTTTCCATGTCTTACACTGAACAATGTCTCCCTTCACCCACTTTTATGTTGTCCACCCCCCTGGGAAGGGGTTATATGTTAATCATTGCAGTCAGGTTTCCCCTTCTCCTTCCATCTTACTTGTACCCTCCTGGTATCGCTACTCTCAATATTGCTCCTGAAGGGTTTACCTCTCCTGGATGCACTGTGTTTCCAGCTCTTATCTGTAGCAGTGTCCATGCTGTGGTCTAGCCAGATTAGTGAGATAGAATTGGGGTCATGATAGTCGGGGGGAGGAAGCATTAAAGAACTACGGGAAAGTTATATGTTTCATCAGTGCTATATTGCACCCTGACTGGCTTGTCTCCTCCTTCTGACCCTTCTGTAAGGGGATGTCCAATTGTCTACAGATGGGCTTTGGGTCTCCACTCCACACTCTCTCTCATGCACATTGATATGAATTTTTGTTCTGTATCTCTGATGCCTAATATCTGATCCAATCGACACCTCATGATCACACATACTGGTGTGCTTGTTCCATATGGGCTTTGCTGCTTCTCAGCTAAATGGCTGCTTGTTTATCTTCAAGCCTTTAAGACACCAGACATTATATTTTTTGAAAGTTGGGTACCATCAGCTTTTTTTTTTTTTTACTACATTTGCTTATGTACCCATTTTGTCTTCAGTGATCCTGTTGGGAAGGTGAGCATCACAGAATGCTGGATTATTAGAACAAGGTGTTCTTGCTTTGAGGGAGTACTTGAATAGAGTACTTGACTGTCTTTCTGCTACCTTAATACTTAACATGTAAATATATGTAAATAGATATATTTCCCTATCATTATATATAAATATATTGACGTATATACATACCTGTATTTAGACCTCTATAAATGCCTTTTGCCTCCCAGTTCTTTCCTCTATTTCCTTTTCCTTTCCTCTTGTCCCACTATCATGTTCAGCTTTCATTCGGGTTTCAGTAATTCCTCTCAGTTACATTGTCCTTGATCAAGCCAGGCATCCTGTGCCCTCCTTGCCATTGATTTTAGATCACTTGTTCCCTTGTCCCTGGGTTTGTTAACACTCACTTTCTTTCCCCCGCTTCCCCTTCTCTCATGCCCCAACCATCCATCCCATTGTTTTCTCCTCCGGATGGTTTATCATGCCTATCTTATCTAGATAGACATGTAGAGACAATAATAAGCACAAAACAAGGCAGAGCAAAAGAAAACAAAAAGGCAAAAACAACAACAAAAAGCCCCAAGGATTAAAAAGGAAGAAAGTTTATGAATTTTCCAAGGTCTGTTTTTTTGTCCTTTAGGAGTGTTTTTGGGTTGAGTGTGATGGGATGCCATGCTCTGGCTCCAAGGTCTATTTTTGGTACTACCTGGGGACTTCATTGCTTTGCTCCCCTTGCTGCTCTTTTGCACTCCCTTAGCGTTTCCCCCTGGTATGGTGGGGTCAGATCGGGTACAAATCCCACACTGTGCCTCCAGTGTTGTCCCTCATAGTGCCAGGGGTCAGTGAGGGATGTTGTGTTGCATGGTGGAGCAGGCCTTATGGTCCTCGCTGTGCATTGGTTGTTCTGAGCAGGAATATCGTCCTCAAGGCTTGGTTGACCAAGATGTGTTCTACTCTCTGTCCTTCCCTCTTCATTTGCTCCTGTGTGCTCTGATCAGACATGCCCCTGTCCCTGAACTTGTAGCTTCAGTGCTGTCCTCTGAAATGAATTCTGGGGGGAGACAGGGGTGTTTACATAGTTGGGATTGGGGCCGGTCCCACTAACTTCTCTATTGGTGGCCTGCTTCACAGGAGATGGCGAGAGGGACTAGACTTCAACCCGATGCACCAAGATGTGAATGCAACATACCGGCATGAAGCAGGTCTTGTAAAGTGTTATCATGTTATATCCAGCCTCCTTTCTATCATCATAGCCAGATTTTTTCAAGTACTATTTCTACCTATTTGTTTCAAACTTTTGTATTCCAATTGCCAATAGTTATCAATATGCCTTTTGTGTTTGATCGATTTCAGACAGAAGAGTTGGAAGAGTTCTGCAATTTTTGTATCATTAGCTTTTGTGGTTGTGTGTTAGATTGGGTAGACTAGAGAAACAAATCCAGTGACACTCATATATATACAAGAAAGAACTATTTCAAGAAGTAATTTTATCAGGGAAACATCCAAGCCCAGTTCAACTCTTCAGACTCATGAAGCCACATACAATGCTGCAGAATGCAGGAAGATCACCAGTCAGTGGGTGCAAAGTCCCCACTGGAGATGTATTGGATGCATCTCCGGGGCTCTGGCAGGTCTCAGAGTGGCTTGCCAGCAAGGAGGTGAAGGCAGAGAGAGAGAGAAGGGCAGGCTTCCAGAAAGCCATTTATTTCCATTGTACCTCCTAAGGAGGTCATCAAGCTGTGACCTGATTGGCAGGCTAGACTCCACCCATATCTTCTCACAGGTGCCATGTTGTCACAAAACACCCTAAACTATCACAGGTTGGAACATATATTTGAACGACAGCTATGTTGACTGGATTTGTATGCAGAGAGATATAATCCTATAGTAGCATTGTACTTCAAGATAGTTTGTGAAATTGCTTATATGTTCCCATTATTGTTTTTGTTTCCATTATTAGGATTGCTATCTTTCTTTCTCTCACTTTTAACAGTTAATTGGCATATAATTCACATATTATAAAATCCAATAATTTAATCATGTTCAGAAGAGCTGTACAATCTTCACCACGATCAATTTTAGAACACTGTTTTCTTTCTTTTACTCTCCCTATTTCCCCCATATCCTCTTCCATTATTCCATGAAATTATTAATCTAGTTACTATCTCTATAGATTTGCCTAATTTCAGAAACCCATACCAAAAAGCAATTAACAAGATAAAACAAAGAAACACCTCAGTTAAAAAGAAAGCAGAAAACACTCAAAATCAGAACAAGTTTAAGCTGGGTCCAAAAGGAGATCAAATGATAAGGTGTTAAATTTTAACCAGCTGCATCTGCCATCCTCCACATTGCAATACATCCCTGCTGTCTGGCCAGAGGGGATTCACTGGAGCTTAGTCCGCAGGCATTTCACCTTTACTGTGTTTCAATGGGAACAACTTTTTAAAAATATAAAAATGGAAATAAAATGATAAAATAACACATTTCAACCTACCTCCATCTGCCGTTGATTAACTTGACAATGCTCTCTGTCTGATAGCTGTGGTCGGGGGGAGGGGGGAGGAGGGAGATCCTCCAGAGGGTCAAGCCAATTGTGAACCCTGCAAATGAATTTTGGCTTCTCCTATATCCATAGTTTTCTTCCACAAACCAGGCATTCACGAATTAAATTCTGATACCACTCCCTCCTGTGGATTTCGGCATTATTATTTACAATCCTTGGATCTCATGGGCTAGTGTGCTTTTTCTATGTGAACTCAGTTGGTGCCTTACTTCGATGGTTGCTTGCTTGCAGACAAGCCTTTAGACCCCAGGCACTATTCATTCTGATAGACAGACAACACCTAGTCTCTTCACCACACTTCGCTATAGCACCCATATCTCAGTGAAATGTCTTTTTAATGTGTGATGTCATTTCTTTAGAATCTGTCATTCCTGCCAGAGAAAATCACATGATTTCCAGATTTGACATGGCCAGTATCAGTCTATTTAAGCTCATTTATGCCTAGGGTGTTGGTCTTTGTGCATTCCATTTCATTTTTAATGACTTTCAATGTTCCTAAATTCATACCTCATACATTCCAAATTCTAATTATTGTTGCTGTTGTTGTTAGCTTCCCTCCAGTCAGCTCCAACATGTAGCGACACTATGTACAACAGAACAAAAACTGGATGGTGTTTCCCGTCCTCTCACCACCTGGCCTCTAGGGAACATTCTGGCTGTACTTCTTCCCAGACAGATCTGTTCTTCTGGTCATCCACAGTGTTTTCACAATTGCTTACCAACCTCGTAGCTCAAATGCAAGCTAGGCGAAATCCTTTACAATACAACCTTTTCTCAGTTTATCACGACGTTACCTGTTGGTTCAGCTGTAATGGTTCTAGCGTTCTTCACATTGAGATCTAATCTGTACAGACGCTGCAATCTTTGATCTTCTTCAGCAAGTGCTTCACATTCTCCTCACTTTCAGCGAGCAATGTGATATCATCTGCATATTAAAAGTTGCTAATAAGCCTTCCTTCATACATAACATTACCTCCTTCTTCATATAATCCAGTGTCTCTGATTATTTGCTCATCAGTCCATGAATACCGTGGTGGGAGGATACAACTCTGATGCACACCTTTCCTACCTTTGAACCACGCAGTATGCACTAGGTTCTGTTTGTACAGTTGCCTCTTGATCCACGGGCAGGTTTCATATGAGCAGCAGAAAGTGTCCTGGAATTACCGTTCTTCTCAAGACTACCTATAGTCTGTTTAGCTCCACACAGATGAATGCTTTTGCATAGGCAATGAAATACAACTAAACATCTCTGCTATTTTCTACTGTCAGTCAAGAGCCATCTGATGTCAGCGATGATATTCCTTGTTCCATGTCCTCTTCTGAATGCAGTTTGGACTTCTGGGGGGCTCTCTGTCAGGGTGTTGCTGTAATCGTCCCTGCACAATCTTCAGCCAATTTTTACTTTCATTTTCTATAATTTGTGCAGTCTGTTGGGTCGCCTTTCTTTGAAAGAGGTACAGATATGGATCTCTTTCCATCACTTGGCCAATTAGTTGTCTTCTAAATGTCCTGACATAGACATGTGTTTCCAGCGTTTCAACGGCTTCTTGAAACAGTTCAATTGGTATCCATCCACTCCTGGAGCCTTGCTTGCTAATGCTTTCAAGGCAGCCAGAATTTCTCCCTTTCGTACCATTGAGTCTCGCTGCCTCTGAAATGGTTGAGTGCTGACTAGTTCTTCTTGGTACAGCGACTCTGTATATTTTTTGAATCTTCTTTTGATGTTTCTTGCATCATTCAATATTTTGCACAAAGAATTTTTCAATATTGAAACTAGAGGCTTGAATTTTTGCTTCGGTTCTTTCAGATTCATATACGCTGAATGCATTCTTCTTTATGCTTTTTTTAACTATGTCTTTGCACATTTCTTTATAACATTTGACTGTCTTTTCAAGCAGTCCTTTGAAGTTTTCTGTACAGCGTTTTGGCTTCTTCAGTTCTTCCATTTGCTGTAGTTACTCTTCAATTAACAGGAAGTTTCAGAGACACGTCGGACACTTTTTGATCTTTTCTCTCCTGTCATTTTAATGTTCCTCTTCTTGCTCCATGTATGATATTCTTCTTCTGTCATCAGTGTTTAATGCATCAAATGTGTTCTTAAGGCTGTATTGGGCTCTCTTGTAGTCATTTTCATTTTCTTAAACTACAACTGGATGTACATATGAGCACTTGCTGGCCTTTTCCACAGTGGATCCCTGACCTGGTTTTAGCTGCTTTGATGGCAATTCCCCATAGTCTCTTCATAAAGATATAGTCAATATACAATTCTGTGTTTTCCATCTGGAGAAGTCCATTTCTATAAGTTGTTTTCTTGAAAATTTCTATAATGTGATCTCCAGCTTAATTTCTATCACCAAGACCATATTTTCCAACCACAATTCATTCCCATTGTTTCCAACTGTTGCATTCTACTTGTCAATAAATACTAATGCTTGATTGCATGCTTGATCAATTTCAGACTGAAGATGCTGATAGAATTCTTCAATTTCTGTATCACTAGCATTAGTGATTAGTGTATAAATGTGAATAAGAGTTGTGTTGATTGGATTCCCTTGTATGTAGATGGACATTATGCTACACAGACAGCATTGTCTTTCAAGATAGTTATAGGAACGTCCCTTTGAAGGTGAATGCAATACAGTTCTTTTAGATTTGTGTAAATCCCATCATAGTAAGCTATATGATTTCCCCATTCAAAATAGCCAATACCAGCTATTTCTCCTCACTGGAAATCTATCTTTATGCACTCTATTTCACTTTTAAGAACTCCTAATTTCCTAAATTCATACTTCACACGTTCTAAGGTTCAATTATTATTTGATATTTGTAACTGTTTCTTCTTGAGCTGTGCCCCATCCTCAGCCAATGGAGGTTCTAAAGGTTTTACTACCACAGGCTTTGCTCCACTTGAGTCATGTTGGCCGACTCTACTTTGAGAAGGCAGCTCTGCCTCAGTCATATGGTGAGTGCCTTCTTCCCTGAGAGCCTGTCTTCTGGCAACATCTCTGACAGTGTTCTGCTTCTGTTCATTGCATTTATAGTGATGAATTCCTCTGAAGTGGACAGCCCGTTGCTTCTTAGTCTGGGAGCTCTGCTGAAGCATGCTCACGTCAGTGACCCAGCTGGCGTTTGAAAGACCACTGACATAGTTTGCCACATCACAGCAACACACAAGTCACCCCAGCATGACAGACTGACAGACAAGGGGTGGTCCAATTAGTCATTGGCGTTTATAATGTTCTCTTCTCATTTTGAGCCATGCCTCATGAACAATTGAAATTACTTGACTCCATTCGTGTCACTATAATTGACTCCTTTTTCAGAAGACGACCCTGGTTCTTCCTCGGTCCTATGTAGAGCGCCTTCCCCCTCGAGGGACTCATGTTCTGACCATACGTCTCACAGTGTTCCACTGCTGCCCAGCATGCTGTGAGCACCAGACAATGGCCTGTTGCATGCTTCTCTTTAGTCATGGGACACTTCATCTTGCCCATGCTTGAACAAATGTTACAAAGCTGTGATAACCCTGCTCAGAACCCCCCTACTAGGCTAGTAAGTCTTCTGCTCTGAAATACTCTGTTTTCTTGCTCTTTGAACCTGGAGGCCCATTGTTCTGTCTTATCCAAAGTCTGCGGCTAAGCAGCCAATGTTGCATTGTTTCTCTGAGCTTGGTACTCAGTGTCACTAGCTTTCTCTCTCTCTAGTCACAGGCCTTAACGTAGGGACCTTGAGTCCAAGGGAAGTGCTCTTCTTCCTTCATGGTATTGATATCCCTCATTCCACCACTAGGAATGGCATATCTTAAGTGTAGTGGGATGGCAAAACTAACCAATCCACAGGTAGGAGTTTCATACTCCATATTTGCATGACCCCACACTCACAAAGATATCAAAACATTGATTTACATGATTATTAAGCTATGAAATGCCTTTTTTGGGTCATAAGCATCTACCATTTCCATACTCCTACCCATTCATTTAGTGGGAATTATAAAAACTATGGTTAAATGGCCATATAAAGACATTCACTGTACCTCACATATGTATTTTAAACATGTGAAGTAAATTGGAAAATGAGTCCCAGGAAATCTATCTTTGGCTTTGGTAGTTATCATTTTAATTTCTTATTCCTGAGATTTTAACTTAATTTTTTCCTGTACCTTTTTCTTTTGAGTTTCTCTGATTATTTTTTCCCAGAAAGGTTTAAAGGGAAGCTATTTATTGCTTTTATTAAATTCTATTCAATGGGATTTATTGAAAATTCTACTTCGTGTTCAGTTCCACTGGAGCCAGAAAAGACAGATATGCCCCTATGCTCAGTAAGTCAGCCATCTATTTCAGGAAGCAAGATCAAGAAACATGTTACTTTACAATATAAATCTGCCTATAATTAAGAACCCAAAGAATGATAAATACAGTAAGGTATATAGTTCAGAATAAGAAAAAATAGTGCGGTCAAAATATTGTAGAAAGAGACTATAGAAAAACTTAACTTTGAAAGATGAATAGATTTTAAGGAGGGAGGAGAGGGCAAGGCATGCCTGAAAGGAAATTCCAAATAAGTAAACGTGTAGATGTTGAGAGGAGTAGGGAAATTCTGAGCAGACCTTTCTGGAACTTCAATCTCATTGCTGCTGCTGGGCTGGTTCTCCTCCTGGTTCTTGACCTTGCAGTGCATTTCCGGTGGCCCTCGGGCAAGTGCAAGCCACAGAGTGTGGTGCGCACTGCACACTGCGGGCCTCTTTAGGCAGTCCAGTGTTCATGCAGCACTCCTCCTTACACACCGTTAAGCATGTTTTAAGGATGTTCACATATTAACTCATTTCATTTACGTAGCAATCACATGACACAGGCACTGTCTTCATCTTCATCCTACAAAAGAGACAACAGAGGTGCACAGAGATTAATTTGTGCAAGATGACATGGCGAGGTAAGTGATGGAGCAGAAATTTGAACTCGGGTCTTTGAGTTGAGAACACTGACCCTACCTAAGACTTGGATGGGTTCAGATTAGCGAGGGTGCGGACACACCAATGTGTAGGTTGGCCCTGGATTCTAAAGGTAGGGCGAAACCCTGGGAGACTTTGACATTTGAATAGCATGATAGAAGTAACCCAGCACTGGTGTTTCGGATTGCCTGCATGGGAGCTGCTGCCATGCTATGTCTCCCTCGTCTAGCCTAAGTGCAATTTCGAAGGTGCCGTGCAGCTGACAGGCACAAATCTGAGCCTCCATTCTGGAAAAGCTGAGACACTGTGGCTTTTGAATGGCGCTTATCTTCTTGTTCCAATGTTTTAAGTTAAGTCATGGCAAAATACCACAAGTGCAAGTCAGTGATTAGTTGAATTTATTTATTTTTTTCTGTGTGACTTAAAGCCCCCACACTCAAGCTGTTTGTAGGGAAACCTTGCTGCCAGCCTGCCTGCCTGCCCTCTTCTCGGCTTACACAAAGGATTATCTCTCCTCAGATGCCAGGGCCTTTTCAAGCTAAGCCTGTATGCCACCCTTCCATGAGGCAATGTGGGCAATCTATCAGAAAAAATCCCCAGCGCTTCCAATTAAACAGTGTTCAATACATATAAAAATTCGAGCACTCTAAGACTAAATCAAATCCCTGGTGGGTTGTTGATAGACTTGTTATTAAAGGTTTGCCCAGCTTTAATAAGACTGATAGCAAGAAGCTGCAAGCCTCTTCAAACTATTCTGTATACCTCTGGATAGGGCTGAAATTAGGAGTACGAAGCACATGCATTTCACTGATCTGTTCTTTTTAGTTGGCTTTCATGTTACAAAATCAGCAACATATGTTGGCGGATCCAATTGACCTTCAAGCCGGAGTCTGAATATCTGAGGTGTATGTCACCTCATCTCTAGCTTTGATCTGCTGTAAGAAAGAGAAATATAATTATTAGCACATTGTTCTGTGCAGCTGACAGAGCATCTGGTATTTTAGAAATGCTTTTGAGATGCCTAAATTGATTTGAAAGTTGGTTGTAAGGGAGGTGGAAAAGACACAGCATCTTTACAGAATTGGTAATTAAAGGAAATCAGAAGCAAGCTTGAAATCAGAAGCAAGCTTGATCAGCACAAAGTTATAGCTTAAAATAACTAAGGATAGTTACCAAAATAATTAATTTAAAGCAATGACAGGTAAGCCTCCCAATAAATGATTCGTCAACTCTCTTCCTGATACAGACATTTTAATTACATTTCATTATTGTATCATCACCCTCCACCAGACTAAGGTGACTGAATTTCCATCAGGGACTATTATGCCCGAGTTTTTCCGTGTAAACTGTTATTTTTAAGGTTTAAAATATGAGCCATGTCAAATTGCTTCAGCTTTTAGCTTGGCATATGGGCTGTGAGTCCAGCTGTCATTATGTAAAAGAAAAAAAGTCTTTGAAGTCTTTTAAGACCGTTCTGAATAAAAAATACAATGCACGATGTTTTTGCTTCTTTCCTCCATCTTTAGGCTTAAAATATGTGCAAAAGAGTTAGTCTAAAAATGTTTCAATATTGGGTTTGATCCAGATGAATGAAAAATATCTCTATTCATTCGAGTGGGGATTACTGTCATAACAAATATTTGAGAGAGGAGTGGAAGTGCAGTGTTCTTTCAAAAAGAAGACAAAATATCTGTAAAATTTCTAGGTAGAAATGATGGTTAAGATTCATTTACCAATGTAACGATATGCACCAGTATATTTCTGATATTACTATTGATATTACTATTGGCAGCCTTGTATTCATATTTTACAAGTAAATTTCAAAATATTTCTGCTGGACTTAGAATTCTGGAAATTCTAGAATGTCACATAGGCTTCATTTCTTATGCAATATTTTCATTAGTCATCCATCTATTGATAAATTAAGACACATTTTCTCCTTGTCACTCTTAAGGACCATTTCATTTCTATTATTAAAACAATGCCCAAATCATAATACTTTTACTTTGCTTTGTAAAACAGTTCCTTTCTGAGAAGGAATCCTACTGTTGGTCGGCTGTTAGAACTTAGTTGAACATCTGTATATTATTTATATTAAGGCAAATAAGAGTAACACACTTAATTATTCTATGATTCTTGTCTTCCTTTCCACCTTCCCCACAGGTGTGACTAATATCTTTGGGGAAAATAAAACAAAATAGCAAAACTGACTCACCCTTCAAGACAACTTTGGCATGTGAGTTTCAGAAAATTGGAACATCTCTGGCGTTAACTTATGTACTCTACATTTTATACTATAAATACATACATCACTTAAAAACACACCACTTGAACAGTGGCAGGTATTTTTAGTGTCATGAGGGCAAACACACGGTAGCAACCCTTGATTCATAATGCTAAAAAAAATCCAGTCTTTGAGAAGAATATGTAAAGGCAAAAGTAAAGTCAAGCTTCAAATAGAACTTTCAGGAAATGTAGTTTCCTGAAAAATACAACGAAGGATTTGTTGCAGTTTTAATTATGCATTGAAGTGATGCCTATTCACCACAAAACCCTCCAAATAATAAAAAAAGCTCATTCCTTAATTTATAGAGGGAGAGATTCTTCATTTAACTGCTTACCCCAGCTCGAAATCCTGCATCTTACTCAAAAGGATGTATTGTTTTAGGAAGGAGACCAGATAGAAGCAGTAATGTTTTCCAACTCAGTTCTTCCACAGTAGATGTTTCAGGAGGTGAAATGTACAAGTGGTGCCCTCCACGCTCACAAAGGTCATAATTTTGAAAATCAGAATATAACATTGTGAATAACTTACAAGAAGAACATAAAGGACAGATACTCAGTCATTCTGGGGCCTATTTGACAGCACACATAGTCATGCTTTTTATGTCACACGATCATGTCTTCTTTCAGACACATTTACTGAATTCTTACTCTTTTTCAAAGTCTTGCTGCTTTTCTTATACATCTTGGGTGTATAAGATAGGGTTCTTATCTTCAAATGACTGGTTACAAAATGTATGGATCCGAGTAGATGGTTGGTGTCATGGGTAGGAGTTTTCTGTGCATGAGCATGCTCTAATACTTGGAGTGGAGGTATCTTAGCCTGGCCACTGTAAACTTAAAACAACGTGCAGTTTAGGTTTCATGGTTTTTCCCCTGGGAAGCGAAGTATAAACAGAAAAGAATAGCAATTTTTTGAAAGCTACTGCTACTGTTATCATTATTAAACATGTGATCAGCCCTGAGTGATTTGATACAAAGGTGAAAATTAGATTTGCTGACATTTACCTATATGGGGGAGGGAGAAGATAAATCTTATGAGGTAATAATAGATTCTATTCTCCAACCAAATTTAAGCCATTCCCCTACCATACACTATTTTTGAGTAAATTTCTAAATTAGCCTGGATAATCCATAACAATATTTGCTTATTTCATATAATGACACAAATGACAGTTTACAATATTAATATTGCAACAAAGTATATCCAACATAATTTTTAAATATTGTAAAATCTTCTATAATAGAAACTTTTATCATGTTCAGAGCCTCAATGCTATAATAAAGTGACTGTCTATTGAATTTGAGGATATTTGGGGGGTTTAGTTGGCTGTTTCACACAGACCCAACAGAATCTACATTTTCTACGTGTGTTAGACACACATAGCACACACACAAAGTTTATCATCCATGTCGCTTTTCTGACAATAGCTGCCAGCTTAGTACAGATGGCTTCCTCCCGCTCCTTTTGATACTAGGTACTTAGTAATACGAGCATCTTTCAGACACCAGTGTTTTCATGCACTATTCTTTTTTATATTTATCAAGAGCTCAATTTAGAAATTCAACTATTTATTAAGGAACGAGGAGCCAAGTATCTGAAAGTTATTTGGAAAGAATTTATTGACCCTACACCCCATTAAAATTTAGTATACTGTGGATTCCTTCAAAGAAGACATTTAAATATTTCTTTTGTCTTAATGGCCGCTTCTTTATGCTCTCTTTAGAGAAGAAGAAATGCGCAAGTTCTTTCCCATCAAAAAGGAAACAAACAACAAAATGGTGAGTGTTGCGTTGAGAACTGATCAAACCTTTTTGGAATGTGGCTAAAGAATAAAAGGAAGGTAAGAAAAAGAAATAGCTTAGCCTTCCAACTCTATTCCATGCCGTACACGTCTTCCAATGGGAGGGAAGGATTCAACAGCAGCAGATCAGAACTCAATTCTTCTCTTTGGAGGAAGGAATGATTCCCTTGTTGACTCTCAGATGAGAAATGGAGACTCAGGTCAAATGGCTGTCCAAGATCACATAGCTTTAAATCTTTGTTGGAACCCATAAAACCTATGCTGAAGCATTGTGGTTCAGAATACGAAGCCTAGGAAACTCAAGGAATATAAAGAAATGCACATTTTGTTTTGAGCACGGCATTTGTCTAAAGAGAGCAAACAACAAGGAGGCTATATGATAATGTTCGTGTGGAACAAAAGTTTGTTTAGAACAAAAAGAGTCTATCTATCTAGCCATTCACATCCTCCTCATCACTCCCAATGCCCAATATCAGATTTCAGGATGGTTGTAAAGATTGCCTCGGAGTTGTTTTCTTTTAAAGAGAGTCAGTTTGATTGGTTCTTCGTGATATTATCTAGATGTCCTGTTAATGAACAAATTCGGAATTACTATCATTTCCTGGAAAATCCTTTTATGGGTTCAATCTCTAAATATTCCATTCTAAAAATGAGTTTATCTTATAGAATCCATAACTGATCTTCTCTCTTCCGTGATTCAAAGAGTTGGTTGAGCTGTGTGTGTGTGTGTATGTGTGTTTAATGGTTAATTATTCATTTTACAGTCTAAATACAGGCAATTGCCAACTTCTCAGGCATCTTAGTTTGCTGAATTGAATTTATGACCATCTTTTTGCTTTTGGTTTGGAAAAATCTTATTGTTACTAAGTAATATGTACTATGTGCAAGTTCAGTGCATTATTTGATGATGTTATCATTCTCATGACACCCCCAAAGATACTGGTCATATTTGTGAAGATACTGTTAATAAAATTAACTAAAATGGAAAAAAGTAGGATTTGACTTATGGCAGAACCAAGCTATAGCAAAGTCACTAAAAGAGACCCTATGTCAGGTACTACCAGTGTATTTGGATACTCAACTTCCACCAAGTATTCTTCTATGTGCCAGTGTCCACAAAGAGACACTACCACTCAGTGGTCTAGAAAATTCAAGTCTACAGAATAAAGATGTGGAAAAAGATGCTGGCTGGCTTGTATTGCAGTGGGATTTATAACAGATTATAAATAACAGGTATAAATTACAATCAAGTGATAATTACTTGGATGGCTTGAAAGCTCTGGGTTTTAATAAGGGAAAACATGGACATTTCACCAAAGAGGAGGCATTTGTTGTAAGCACCATTAAGGTATGTTTGACAGGATCCCCTCTCCCTGGATTGCCAGGAGCAAACGGTTTAGTCTTGGAAGAAGTACAGCCAAAATGTTCCTCGAAGCACAGATGGCATCATGAACCTCATCTCCGATGCTTTAGACATGTGATACGGAGCATTTTGTACCCGGAGAAGGACATCATGTATGCTAACGTAGAGCAGTGGTTCTCAACCTTCCTAATGCTGCGACCCTTTCATACAGTTCCTCATGGTGTGGTGACCCCCCAACCATACAATTATTTTTGTTGCTGCTTCATAATTGTAATTTTGCTACTGTTATGAATTGAGCAATCCTTCTTCAAGGGTCTTTTGACCCCAAAGGGCTCATGACCCACAGGTTGGGAACTGCTGAAGTAGTGGGACCATAAAAAAGAGACTCTCATTGAGACGGAGTGACAAGGTGGCTACAACACCACAGGCTGACATACAGGTGCAGGTATGGAGATCCGCAGGAGCCAGCAGTTCTTTGTTCTGCAGCGTAAAGGTTGTTAGGAGTTGAAACTGACTTGATAGCACCCAACAACAATATCTACGAAGAAAGCAATCCTGACGTCCTCTCTCTATGAAATGGAAGCTGAGAACTGATCAGAAATTTTAAATGTGGAGCTATACATTTCTTTACTCTAGAAATAATGATTTGGGGGCCAAAATGTGAGAAGGGAACCTCAGCCCATGGATCTACCATGGCTAACCAATCAATTGTTATCATTAATAATTTTCTTCAAGTTGATTCCAACTCCTGGGACCCCATGTGTGCAGAGAAACTACCCCACAGATGGACTGACACAGAGGGGTAAGTATGGACTCAGATGTGGCAGTGACTGTGAAGACAACGCGGCCTGGGAGGGGTTTCATTCTGTTGGACACTAGGTCACTGTGAGTTTGAATCTCGACAGCACTAAAGAACATTATAATGCAATGGCGGTCTATCTATTTAAATGAATGAGTGTGATCTAGTAAATTGTCAGCCTTATGAAATTATGTGGTCTATTTATACATAAAGTTGCCAATAATGTCATCACGTGATGAGGTTTGTGTGGACACCTCGGGAAGCAGGAAAAAGAAATCTCTTCACCCAGGAGTAAGCCTATTCTTCCCATCCAGTGCTTGTTGAAATGCCCGCCGATGGATGTCATAGCTGCCATCTTAGATAAAATGCTCCTCTTGAATAATGCCCAAATATGCCGAAAATTGCAGACGACAGTTGTGAGCTTTTTTTCTTGCTTATCTGTCTGCCTCCCATGTGACCCTAAATTAGGCTTTGGAAGGTATAGTGCTTAATACAGATTCCGGGCACAATATACCTTCTCACAATTAGACGAAAGTGCTGTTTTGTAATTAAAGGGTGAAGTGGGGCATGATGAACATATGGAAAAGGAGACCCTTAATAAGTGATGGAGCCTTCAAAAGAAATTGCTAATTAGTATGCATTTGATGTGCACTATACCAATTTTAAGACTTTGCCTTGAATAAATTGCTATGTTGGGTGTTCGAAGGAGTGGTGAGATTAGCATTTACAAAGGGGGCAATTTTCTGTCTTCTTGACTCTGTTAAATGGAGGAAATAACTTCCAAGACTGGAGCAGTAGTTAGCCCATCAATCATTCTCCCAGCTGGAAACTGGGGATCCCAAATGTGGAGATCAGTTAATCCGTCAGCTAATAAGTTCATAGTGGCACCATATGGCGCAGGGCCACTCCACACTGGGACAAGGACAGGACTGTTTACACAGGCATGCTGCTTTCTCAGGTAGCTCCCTGCTGACAGAACCCTTTGTTCTGAAGGATCAATTTACTTTGCACAGTAAATTGACTGAATTGATCAGTTCAGAGCATATAATTGTTGGCTAATCCTGTGGAATCATGTCCCATCCATGGGAGAGGGACAAAGGGGTGCTGCCATGGCCTGGTCTGGGGCTCCATCCTGGGGCTATTCTCATTGGACAGGCTGGACACTGATTAAAGGACCAGTGGATGGTAGATGTGTAGCCAGCATTGACTTCAAATGTCAAAGGAAAGAGAAGCCCCGCAATGCCCAGAGGGCGTTTCTGGGTGTTTGTACTTGCCTGCCATCACGCCTCTGCTTGGCATAGAAACAAGCCATCCAAGCAATTTAAGCATAGACCCTCTTTCAATTACTTGTCTGGGAGGTTGAAAAGGTAGTGCTCGGTCTCCAAATTGAACAAATTACTCCACTGATTGCGCCTTTCCAAATTAACCTCCCATGTGAAACAAGGCAAAGGACTTAAGAGAGAAAGTTCAGAAGATATGTCCAGAAGAGCATGGAAATGGCCAGTGAAGTGATGCACACATTGCTCCGGCATCAGACAGAAGTGGCTGGGGCCTCCACAGGTCTGCTTGTGGGTGAGAAAACGCATGAGGCTTCTCAGAGCAAATTAGGGCAGAATCTCTCCATCCCTGTACATTGGTACAGACTCTGTCGCTTTGTTCTAGAGAAGCGTTTGATCTGACTTTGTTTTTTTTCCTTCTCACACAAAAAATAAAAGAAGAATAAATAAAATGAAAAAAGTTCTACCAATAGAGATAAATGTTGGACATAGTTCCCTCCAACTAAAGATTTTCTTCAATAGCTAGTGTCAATAGAATCATTTCACATCAGTGATTTGAAAAGAGAATTGTGTTCAATGGGGACTGAAGCCATTTGGAGTAGCTGAGAGGATATTTGCTTATTAAACATCTGAACAGTAATGAACTTTATGCACCCACACCAAGGGTTTCCACCAATTAGGAGCTATTGCTTTCTCTACCTATTTTATTGAGATTAAATTCTGAGAGTGGTGTGATAAGGAGAAATTGCAGCACATTTTTGATTCGACAGTATCACTGATGGTATTCTAACCAGTAGAGAGAGACATAACATTAAATTCCTGTTGATGTATTTTATCAAGAAATATAAAAACAAAACTGTTCACAGCTGTGTATTGTCCCAAATTCCTGTGTTATCTGATTTTTTTTAACCGCATGGAGTTTTCCATTTCTGTTCTGGTATCATATCTGCAATATCCAGGAAGACGCATCATTAAAAATGCAAAAGAAAGTTGCAGTTATATATGTGCCTTAAAGGATAGTCATAGTGAGAATATGATCAAATAAAATAACTCAGTAAGTAAAAAATACAGTGTTGCTAAGTTAAGCTTGTAAGCTAAAAGTAACAAAATTCCATGAAAACATCACACATGAGAGTCTAATATGAAAGTAGGCATCTTGCCAAAGAAAACTTTTTAGAGATAAAGGCTAATTTGCTGCTAAAATTTTCTCCCTTGAATGAGATTATCAAAATGGGTTCTCCCTCTCCATAGATTGCATATGAAATACGCTTTAACTTTCTCTGGGTCATTTGTGTGCTGGTTTTATTTAGATGACAGGTATCAAGTTCATATCCTTAAGTCTACTTGAATTCCCAGGCCTTGTATTCTCAAGGTCAAATCTGTCGCTATGCCCTGTCATGAATCTCACCAAATCCCCACCAAACCCTCCTCCAGCACTTCACACTAAAGTCAAGGTGATATCAAAGACCTTGCCCTTGAAACTGAGACTCCAAACTCATGGATTTGAAATATGGTTGATTTTTGCCTGCTCATGCCATAGGATAAAATTGGAATTGGGTAAAAGCTTCATACCTTTAATAATTTTAATGCCTTTATATATAAAGAACAAGTTTAGAAAGGCTATAAAAATCACATTTGACCAAAGTAGTGACTAAAAGTTGCCAATCATTTCTCTGTTTTATGTTTGTTCATATAATTCCCCAACTCTCCAGGCTCTGTCCATGGTCATTCAATGAAGATCTCTGGAATTTCTTCAATTAGTCAGAAAATAAAAAACATAACCTAGTTTATTACTCTATCTCCAAAATTTTGAAGGCAATTTAAAATCTATTATCTTAAATCTTTATATTGAAATTTCAACATGTTTACCCTTTTAGTTATTTAATTAGCAAACAATAAAGAATCCTGGGAATATGTGTGCTTTCTTCCCCCTCTGTTGTCGCTGACCTGGTCTTCCCCGGGCTTTTCTCAGGGAAGACAAAGAAGACTTCTCTCCTGTCTCATGTTGGAATGCCCTCTGGCAAGCTCTATCTGCTAAATGCATCATTAGATTTGATTTCTTTCTTCTGTAGTCCATGACTACAGAAACGGCTATTCAAGGGCGTTAGAAATTTGCTGTTTTTCAGAACTAGCTGTGGATGTGTGGGTTGGTCAGTAGAGTTTTCATAGACTAAGACCAGGCAAAGGTCAAGACCTAGGGTGGTTTCTCTTTGCTGTTGATGTTATTTTCCTGGGCTCTTGCCAAAAATTTTAGTCTGTAGTTCATATTTCCCTTTCCTATTTTATCCCCTTAGTATTAGCTGCTACCATACTATATAATTTGTTTATTTATATTTCTATTGTTCACCCCTTCCAAATATACACCATAGGATGGTAGAGATTTTTGTCAGCTTGTTCATATCTGTGTGCCAGGGTCTTAAACAATGCCTAGCACATGGTAGGCCCTCAGAATATAATGGTAGATGAGTGACTCAGTTGGAAATCTTTGTAGAAGTTAAATTGTGACTCACAGTAACCCTATAGGGCAGGGTAGAAAGGTCATTATAAGTTTCCAGGACTGTCACACTATATGAAAGTAGAAAGCTCCGTCTTTCTCCTGGAGAGACGAGTGATTCTGACAACTGCAGTTTTCTGCCCAATCCATAACCACTGTGCCACCAGGACTCCTTAAAGATTAGATATGATACTAAAATTAAAGGCCAATGGTTGGGTTTGGGAATGCCCATGTGCTTTCTTTCATCAGTCAGTTCCCCATTTTCATTACACAACTTGCTAGAGAACTAAAATTGCTTGTTAAGCATAAAGTTTTAGTTGTTTTAATGAGGCCCTTGCCTTAAGGAGCCTGGTCGCAGAGTGCATTAGCACTGAAGTGCTCACCTCAAAGTCAGGAGGTCAAGCCTGCCAGCTGCTCTGATGAAGAAAAAGGAGGCTTTCTACTCCCATGAAGACTTATGTCCTCAAAAACCTACACCACAGGGACGGTCCTATTCTGTGCTCTGAAGTCGCTACGAGTAAGAGTCGACTCAATGGCTGTGAGTGAGCTCATAGTTGCATATAACAGGTCACACAAAATTATTTTTCTCATTAACGTTTGTGTTCTCTTCAGTGATGTTCTGGAGTCAGCTCTACCCACTCAGGAGAGCTAACCTTTAGCATATTTTTAAAACATCATGTTCAGTTGATGCCAAATTGATAGCTTAAAAATTGATCATCATGGGACTACAGAAATCAGTAAATAAACATTATAAATCAGAGCTGCTTCCTAAGAGCAGGTTGTTAAACATATATCAGAGCATTAGCAGGTCTCGCTAAGCCTGATGACATGAACAGCTGGTTAACATACACCATGACAGGGCTTTCTTTTTTTTCCTTTCTGTTTTTTTTATTATTATTATTTTTTGACAGGGCTTTCTAGACCTCTAAAGAGTTGGTCTCAGAAAACCACAGGAGCAGTTCCACCCTTCCCTACAGGGTCGCTGTGTGTTGGCATTGACTCGATGGTCGTGAGTAAACAAAGTGAGATTCAAGTTCCCAGTACAAAATGGGTTCAACTCAGGCAGCACTGGACACCGGCACGAGGAGAATCGCCTCTCTTCCCACTTCCTCACTTATCTATTGTCTATTTTCTACCAGGACATGAAGAGTACAGTTAAGTATTTCTTGTCAGATGAAGAGGTTCACCATAGCAACTGTTATTTTTCTTAGTGCCCATTGGCTACTTACAAAATGATGAATGATGATGATGGTATACAGCTAATAAATTTTAACTCAAAAGAAGGAAAAACGCTATTTTATCCCCCCCTTTGAACCGCCGGATGTCAGTTTGTATGGGCTACTTTGTGCCACTTCCCTTTTCCTGGTACTTCTGTACAAAGTTATTCAGAAATGAATAGGGAAACAGGAAGTGGCTTCTGATTCATTTGCAGCAGGGCTCTGAGTAATCCGTCCATGTAAAATGTACAAGCGGAAGCTATGGGAGTCTGGTTGTTATTTTTTTCAGTCCTTAACAAGGCAAAAAAGGCTGGCATATTTCAGCGATAAAAGAAGGCAAGAAAGTAAGTTGTGGTGCTTTTGTTGGGGGCTGTGTTGGAGGAGAGTAGGTAATTTCTTGAAGAAGAGGCTGGTCTTATGTTGAGTTCTCGGTTCTTATTGATGGATGCCAAGTCCCAATGCTTTCCCTTTCTTACAATGCCTTTAGGGGCTGGTATAGTCTTTTATTCACAAAGGAAGTTTTGTTGCCATTTTGTTTCCTTGTAATGTTTCGAAAAAATATTTGAGTGAACAAGTTTAGAAAATGTTTAGAAAAAGTTTTGTAATAATAAAGACGCCATATAGTAAAGACACATAAAGAGATTATTTGCTAACTTTTTTTAATTAAGAAAAAAATCAAGACTATTTCATTGTTCTAAGTTAACAAAAGCCCTTGGGCCACATGCCAAAATATACATTATCTCATGTTTTTGTATACTTATAATTCTAAACATTGGCAAGAGCTGAATTTAATTTTGTGCTAAGTTTTCACACAGCAAATACCTCAAATAAAATCTTGGCACATGCCCATTCAGAAGACCACAAATAACCTTACATAAACAGGAGTTACGTGACAGGGTTTTCATTTGTCTATTTATCTGCCCAGAACCAGTAAATATCATTATGAATTATAGAAGAGCATCTTGCGTGTTACTGAAATCCAATGTGTTCTAACCAGTCCTGAGCCCCATTCTAAGGAAAATGACTAAGGATTGTGCAGCCAACCATAAAATTTCTGGGGCAAAAAATGTATGCTCAAGTACAGCTCTCAGGTTGGCAATTCTAATCACCCAGTGGTACCACAAAAAAAAAAAAGTCTCGCAACCTGCTTCTGGAAAGATTGCACCCAAGAAAACCCAACGGAGCAGTTCTCCTCGGCACCACACAGGACCGTGGTGAGCAGAAAGCAAGCAGGCAACATCACGTACTGTTAGTCTATTGTAGTTTTAATGTCCAGCCACAAGCTGTGCCTAAAAGAAGATAAATGGGGCCTCGATTTCTAAATCCAAAGTAGATGCAGTTATGTACAGCATCAGCAACTGAGATCTGGAATAAAGTATGATGGCCTGTCTCCGCATGGAAAGTGCAAGAATGGTTAAGTTATCAAACCCTGCATGCGACTGTCCTCCTCACTCTTTCCAGAAAAAAACGCAGCAGTCAAATCAACAACAGAGCATAATGAAAATCAAAAATGGTGTGCCAATATAGAAATGAAGCACCAATCTTTCAAAAGAGTGATGGCAACTGCTTTTAGAGATTTGTGATAGATTTCTCCAAGGACATCATGGAGTTTTAGTATAAGAAAGCTTTAAGAAAATTAAAAACTGTACAACTATTCTTCATATGAAGTATATGCAAATGAAACTTTTAAAAGAGAATGACTTAGAGAGAGAGAGAAGCTCTTAGCAGTCTAATGTCACCATGAGGATGAACCCTGGCTATGTAGTGACCATCCTGACCAATCTGGACCCATTTATTTAATGTCAATTATTTCAAATGATACAGAAATGCTGGCGTGATATAAGTGTCCTGTTAGATGACTTTCCGAAGTAATGAAAATAAGTTTTTGTCCAACTTTTCAAAATCAAGTGATAGGGCAATCTCAAATTTTAAGGAAATGTGAAGGGGAAGGTACAAGGACTTCCATAACCACAATGAGGATGAAATATGATGGGAAATTATCTAAGGGTGTAATCATAGGAAAGAAAGTTTATAGCAAGGGAACGTGTTTTCTAGAAAAGGTAATCTAAGTGACTGAGATCAGCGTGAAAAGGACTACGTAAAAAAGCAAAGAGCCAAATAAAGTCTGTCATTGGATGCATTTCCCTATTAGTTGATTCTTTATAGTGATGCACTATTGGAAGGAATTTTGCTGGCATAATGGGTCAAGCATTGTGCAGCCACGTGTAACGCAGTGGTTCAAACCCACTCATAACTCTCTGGGAGAAAGAATAGGCTGTCTGCTTCTCTAAAGATTTACAGACTCAGCAATCCCAAGGAGGAGTTCCACTCTGTCCTACAGCGTCATGATGCATTGGAGTAAGCTTCATGGTACTGGTTTATGCACGCCTTTCCTTTACAGTTCCACTCCTACACATTTCCACATAGACGTACACACTGAGAAATCAAAGGACCTTAAGGCGGGAAAAAACAGATATTATTTAAAAACTTACAATTGTCAGATAATATGTTTTCAAATATTTTTAAGTATATGAGTTATAAAAAGAAATTTTAACATACCAGAAAGAAAGAGAAAACTTACAATAAACATGCACTTGGGTAGTTAGAAGAGTAAGATATTTGTTACAAACAATCATTATTAAGAATTCTGATCCTGATAGTTCCAAAATATGTAGACCTGGGATGCTAAGAAGAAATGTGCTGCTCAAACCTGGGACCCTCTGCCAATTTCATCCTATGGGAAAGGAGAGCAGGAAAACCCCACCCATGAGCTTTGGTGAGAAAAAAAAATACCTCTATCTGTTCTTAATACATATGTTCAGAATCTCACCATTTGATCTCTTTCTGGTGGAAGCCCACAAACAAAAATTTGAAAACGTTGCAGATCAATATAACCTCCAAGGTACCTAAGAGAAACTAACACAAATGGTTTGGATTTGAACCCCTTTCAAAATCAAGACTCAAATAAACCAAACTCATTGCCATTGAGTTGATTTCAACCCTTAGCAACCCTATGCTATTGTTAGGTCCATTGAGTCTGTTCCTATGCATAACGGAACCAAACACTGTCTGGTCAGCACCATCCTGACAATTGTTTCTAAGCCTGCGACCATTGTTGCAGCCAATGTGCCTATCCATGTGCCTATCCATTTCCTAGGAAACCCGCTTCTCCTTCACTGCCACTCTGCTTTACCAACCATGATGTCCTTCTCCAGGGAATGGTCTCTCCTGACAACATGACCAAAGAGTGCAAGAGGAAGTCTCGCCATCCTTGCCTTAAGGAGTGCTCTGGCCGGACTTCTTCCAAGACAGATTTATTTGTCTATTTAGCAGACCATGATACGTTCTTCTCCAGCACCTTAATTAAAATGCATTTTTTCAGTCTTCTTTATTCAATGTCCAACTTTTGCATGCATATGAGGCAATCGAAAGGGTCATAGCTTGGGTCAGGCACATCTTGGTTCTCAAAGAACAGCCTTGCTTTTCAGTACCCTAAAGAGATCTTGGGCAGCAGATTTGCCCAATCCAATGAGTCTTTTAATTGCTACTTCCATGAGCATTGCTTGTGAATCCAAGCATGATGCAATCCTTGACCACTGAAACCGTTTTTCCATTTAGTATGATGGTCTAGTTGTGAGGGTTTTGGTCTTCTTCACAGTGAGACCTCATCCACACTGGCGGGTCAATACTTGATCTTTATCAGCAAGTGTTTCAAGTCCTGTCACTTTTACCAAGCAAGGTTAGACCATCTGTATATCACAGGTTGTTAATAAGCCTGACTCCAATCTGGATGCCTATTCTTCTTCATAAAACCAGCTTCTCTAATAATTTGTTCAGCATATAGATTAAACCAGTATGGTGAGAGGAGACAACCCTGACACACCTTTCCTATTTTAAACTTTGCATTACTCCCTTTTTCTGTTTGTACAACTGCCTCTTGATCCACATAAAAGTTCCACATGAGAACAATTAAGTATTCTAGAATTCCCATTATTCTCAAAGTTATCCATCGTTTGCTTTGATCCACGCAGTCAAATGCCTTGACAGAGTCAAGAAAACACAAGTAAGCATCCTTCTGGTAATCTCTGCTTGTAGCCAAGATCCAACTGACATCAGCACTGAAATTCCTGGTGTCACATCCTCTTCTGAATCCCGCCTGACCCTCTATCAGCTCCCTGTCAATGTCCTGCCACAGCTGTTGTTGGATCGATCTTAAGCAAAAGGTTGCTTGCATGTCATATCCATGATATTGTTCTATAATTTGAGCATTCTGTTGCATCACTTTCTTTGGAAAGGGTTCAAATATGGATCTCTTCCAGTCAGTTGGCCGAGTAGCTGTCTTACAAATTTAGTGGCATAGATGAGTGGGCGCTTCTCGTGCCTCATCAGTTTGTTGAAGCCTTTCAGTTGGTGTCAATCAGTCCCCAGAGCCTTGTATTGACAATGCTTTAGGTGCCCCCTTGAACTTCTTGGTGACATGCTACCTCTGGAATTGGTGGAATGCCGACTAGTTCTTTTTAGTGCAACGATTCTCTAGGACAGGGTAGACCTGATCCTGAGCATTTCCAAGCCGTCACCTTTTAGGGAACAGAAAGCCCCGTTTGCTCCCCAGAAGCAACTGGTGCTTTCAAACGGCTAATCTTGCAGTTGGTGCCCCAATGTGTAAGCACTGTGACACAAGGGCTCCATTTCAAAATCAAGGGAACAGAAATTATTCCTAACACAAACAAACAAAAAGTCTTAAACAAAAAGAAAAAAGCAGGCACAGATGAAGCAGATGAAGATAAGTTTACTACCAAAAACTAAAACTTGTACAGTGTATAATTCAGCAAAATTTGGCAAAACCAAAATAGGAAAAGTAGTACTCCAAGTCCTTGAGGTCATAAAATAATCTAAAGCTGGCCACAAACCAAGCATCTTTGAAAGACCAAAAAGAGACCAATAGGGCAGAAACGGTACAAGATCAATGTATATACATACAAATAAAAAAATTAAAGTCCAAATTAAACATCTAGAGATGGGAAATCATTTAAATTAAAAATGTAATAGTGACTTGATAGCTTATTAGACACAACTGCACCTGTTTCATATTGTGGTGGCTTGTGTGTGCTCTGATGCTGAAAGATTAAGGATTTCACGCTTCAGGGTAGAATAAAATTCAATGTAAGAAAACCCGAATCCTCAAAACGAATCCTGTAGGTAGCATTATGATAAATGGAGAAAAGACGGGAGTTGTCAAGGATTTCATCTTGCTGGGATCCATAATCAGTGCTCATGGAATAGCAGCCAAGAGATCAAATGACACACTGTATGGGCAAATCTGCTGCACCCGATCTCTTTAGAGAGTCGAAAGACAGGGAGGTGACTTTGAGGGGTAAGGTGTGCCTGACCCTGGTAAGCCATGATATTTTCAATGGCTTCATACGCATGTGGAAGTTGGACATTGATTAATGGAGCTCAAAGAACAATCAATGTATTTGAATTGTGGTGCTGGCAAAGAACATTGAAAATGCTACAGACTACCAAAAGGACAAACATATATGTCCTGGATGATGCATGGCCAGAGTGTTCCTTAGAGGCAAGGATGGCAAAACTTCATCTTACATACTTTGGGCATGTTGTCAGGAGAGACCAGTCCCTGGAGAAGGATAACATATTTGGCAAAGTGGAGGGGCAAGGAAAAAAAATAAAGCCCTCAGCATAAGAACAATTGTGAGGTGGTGGAGGACCCAGGCGTGTTTCCTTCTATGGTGCATAGATTTGCTATGGGTGGAACCACCTTGATGATACCAAACAACAACAGCAAAGACCACACCCTGGAAAAGGGCATCCGACTCGCTAACATAGAAGGGCAGCAAAAAAATTAAAGCAAAAACAAAAAAACCCAAAAAAAACAGAGGAAGCCCTTTAATGAGTTAGACTGTCACAGTTGCTTCAAGCATGGGCTTAGATATCACACAGTTGTGAGGATGACCCATGCCTGGGTAAGTGCCTCATTCTGTTGAACATAGTCACTATGAGACAGCATGAACTTGACACACCTAACAATAACAGAGGGAGCAATAGTGAACCAGAAGACGGATTTTTTTTAAAAGTATTCAAAATACAGCATACAGATGAAAAAAGATAGAAAACACACACACACACACAAAGATGTTAAGATGCATGAATTACAGACTGAGGCATACCAAAATCTATCTATAATCTACATTATAGATATATAAATAATATATAAATTATTAAGGGTTCATGAGGGAGGGGGGAGTGGGGAGAGAGGTGGAGGGAAAAAAGGAAAACGAGCTGATTCCAGGAACCCAAGTGGAAGGCGAATTTTGAGAATGATGAATAAAAGAGCACAGAAGAAATATAATATCAAAAAATATCACTAAGGATTTTTGAAATATATGAAATTTTAGAATGATAAAGTGAAGTTCATCACAGGCATACTACATAACAGTAAATCCAGCAATTAATTTAAAATATCAATGTTAAGGGGAAAATACAACACAATTAGATTCTTTTCAATGACACAGGCAAATGAATGGAGGGGCATCTGAGTTCCTCTTGCTTTCTGAGGAGGAGAGTGAATTGCTGGAAACGTTGGCCCCAAACTGATTTCTATGAAATGGAATTCTGAAGTATCTCCTCTCTCCAAGCCTCTTATGAATTCTGACAGCAGCTGACCCTTCCATGGCATCTTCCACTTCTCTGCTGAGTTCAGGGATTCATTGCAATAGTCACACAGAACTCAAGAAAACACAAGCACATATGGGGTTGATTAAGAAAGTAACAGGCTATAACTCAGGTCAAGAATAACAAAGGATACAGTTCTTTAATCAAGACACTCTATTCTTAATTGTGCACCTAGATGGTCCTCTGTCTAACCTTCTGCCTCTTGACTCCTTCGCCCAATCATTGAATTTCTTGGACAAGTGTTATAAAGTGATTTAACTCCACTAATTAGCGACTCAGAGCAACCTACTCTGTCATAAAGCTTCCTGCCTGAATTCAGTCAGCTCTCTCATACACAACCATACTGTAACCACCTTGTGCCATGACCGAGGAAGTCTGCTTTGCTGTCTGATGCAAACTGCTGCTGTTTCTCTACTAATATTTTGCACCCTCTTGCACCACCTCTGGTATTATAGGCTATCTATCTATCTATCTATCTATCTATCTATCTATCTATCTATCTATCTATCTATCTCTATCTCTCTATCTCTCTCAATCTCCCAGATCTAGGAAGATCCCAACATTGAATCCCTTGTTCCACTCCCATTTCTTTTTCTTTATGATAGGGAGGTCTCTCCTGTCAGCTTCAAAATGGCTCATTTTAAGCATAGAAAAATAACAAAATTGGGCAATGCTTTCAGTAGTGCCCCATACAGTTTATTTGCATGGCTTTACCTCACAAGGTCTCTTAAATCTTATCTACATTATTAATAAGCTATCCAATCCATTGGGTGGGTCATAGGTACACCATTTCATAGTCCACACAATTATTGAGTAGTAGATTCATGGCAAGAGAAGGCAGATAAAAACATTCCATTGTACCACAACGACATTTAGATTGATGATCGATCACCAATTAGCATAAATATTGGAAGACTTTAATAATAGATTTTATGAGCCAGCAAACATAACTGTCAATCAAAATGATCACTCAAGAGGATAGCATAAAGAGATTTCCATGTATGGTAGCATAAAGAGATTTTCTATTTATATTAAAAAATAATACCTGAGAGAATCTTATTATTTCAATATTCTAACTATGAACAAATTTTCTTAAAGAGTTTAAGAGTTAAATTTAACATAGAGGAAACAATATAATCAAAATATTGAATTATAAGTATATCAACAGATACCTGAAAAAGCATTGGCTATAAAAAAATCAGTAATCATATTTTCAAAGTCTGGCGAAGTTATTGACAATAATAGCATAAAAGACCAGACAATAGATAATCAGAATTGAAGCATTCAAAAGATCCTAATATTATGGATAAAAATAGAAAAATGTCAATCACAGAACTAGTTAAATTAATATGCTAAATTCCTTCAAATATATCCATCTTTGAAAAGTCAAGTACTAACATTCCATCTACTACTATAAGAGAAAAATTAATTTACTGTAAGAGAAATAGAACATGGAAAATAAAATAAATGACTGTTTTAAATGCCTTGGAATAGAAAATATTAATGAGATTATTGAAATGGGGATAAGTCAAAAAGTATTGCTACAAATATTAGCAATCTTTATTAAACAAAAATATTGAATTGTGAAGAAATTTTTTCAACATATCTAAGTTTTGACACTTCTGAAGGCTCTGTTTCCATCTCTCTACCTTGCTTGTTGAAGTGAGGAGGACTTGAAGCACTTGCTGTTGAAGATCAGGGCTTTAACCTTCTATATAGATTACTACTTAATGTAAAAAGACCTAAATCCTCACTGGATCAATAGGTAACATCATGCTAAATAGAGAAAAACTTGAATTTGTCAAGGATTTTGTCTTGCTTGAATCCCCACTCAGTGATCCTGGAAGCAGTAGTCAAGAGATCAGAGAATGCATTGCATTGGGTAAATCTACTACAATAAGTCTCTTTGGAGTGGTGAATAGCAAGGAGGTTCCTTTGAGGACTAAGGTGTGCCTGAACCAAGCCATGGTCTTTTCAATTGCCTTATATGTGTGTGAAAGTTGAACATTGAATAAGGAAGACGGAAGAAACATAGATGCATTTGACTCGGAGCTGCCTCCATGGCTCCTAACAGTTCTCCCCTGAAAGAGTTCTGTGCTCTTCAGCGTGCTGAGATGTTGTTAGGGCCCTTGGTTAGTTCCTACTCATAGCAACCCTATGCATGACAGAAGGCAACACTGCCTGATCCTACTTCATCCTCCCAATCATTGTTTGAGTCCACTGTTGAAGTCATGTCGATCCACTTTACCATGATGACGTCATCCGCCATGCACTGCTCTCTCCTGGTAACATGTCCGAAGTACATGAGACATCCTCACTTCCATGGAGCATTCTGGATGTATTTTTTGTTCTTCTGGCACTCCATGGTAGGTTCAATATTCTTTGCCAGCACCATAATCCAGATGCATTAATTCTTAGGTCTTCCTTACTCAATGTCCAGTCTTCACATGTATATGAAACAATGAAAACTGTCATTGCTTAAGACAGGCTCACTCTATTCATCAAAGTGAAACCCTTGGTCTTAAACACCTTAAACAGATCTTGTGTAGAAGATTTGCCCAAAGCAATGCTTCATTTAATTCCTTACTGATACCTCTATGAACATAGATTGTGGAGCTAAGCAAGGTGACATCCCTGACAAATTCTGACTTTTCTCTGTTAATCATGATGCTGTCTAGTGGTTTCATTATGAGGATTTGGGCTTTCTCTACACTGAATTGTAATCCATATTGAAGGTTATGGTTCTTGATATTCATCAGCAAGTGCTTCAAGTCCTTGCTTTCAACAAGCAAGGTCGTGTCATCTGCAAGCCTCCCTCCAATCCTGATGCTATGTTCTTCTGCATATAGTTCAGCTTCTCAGATTATTTTATCTGTTCATCATACAGATTGAATAAGTATGGTGAAATCCTGGCACTCAAACCCAGTATTAAGCCACAGATCTGCCTCTTGGTCTATGTAAGGTTTCCACATAAGCATAATGAAATGTTCTGGAGTCCCTATTTTCTCAATGTTATCCACAGTTTATTATGATCTATATATTAAAATGTCTTTGCATAACCCATAAAATACAAGTACGCACTTCTGGTATTCTCTTAGAGTCAAGATGTACCTGACGTCAGTAATGATACATCTTGACATATGTCCCCTTCTGAATCTGGCTTGTATTCTGGCAGCTCCCTGCCAATGTAATCCTGCCACCATTGTTGGATGATCTTCAGCAAAACTGTACTTGTATGTGATGTTAATTATATTTTTAGTAATTACTGTATTCTGTTGTGTCACCTTTCTTTGGAATGATATAAATATGGATCATTTGAGTCAGTTGGCCAGATACTTAGCTTCCGAATATATTTTTGCAGAAGAATAAGTGGAAGCTTTGAGAGGTCACTACATGTGACGGAGCCAGACAACCCCTGGGTTCCAGGTTCTCCACCGTTATGCTTCATAATCTACTACAATGACACAAAAGATTGAACCTAAAAGCTGCACACAGGATAGAAAAGACCATAGATCAAGAAACGCTAACCTAAGAAAATTGGTATCACAACATGCATCTTAGACAAGATAAACTATAAGTAAAAACAGACAGGAATACAGAGCTATCACATAATGATAAATAAACATGTTAACTCATAATATTCACATGTGGTTAAAAACACATAAAGCAAAATTTAATAGGTTACAAAGAAGAAATTGAAAAATGGAAGCTTCAAAGACATCTCTCCCAGAAACTGAGAGATCTAGAGAGCAAAGAAGTACTGGTCATACAGCAACCAACATTCAGAGAGATGAAATGGAGAGATCTGGGTCACACTGTTAAGCTTACTGACATTGAGTTGATCCCCACTCATACCAACCCTACAGGATGGAGTACAATTTCTCCATAGGGTTCAAAGACAGTAGATCTTCCCGAAAGCAGAATGTCACTTCTTTCTCCCACAGAGATTTTGGGATTCAATCTGCCCATCTTTAAGGTAGTGGCTGAATGCTTAACTACTGTGCCACCAGGCCCCCACGGGTGGGATTATTCTGAAATAGTAAATCCGAAACCACATTTTTTCATATTTGCATGATGCTGTAATGCTTTCTTCGAGGAGCTCTTTGGTAGAAAGTCGTACAGTTGGTAAGCTCGCATGCCTCAGATGCTCCACTAAAGAAAGATGGGCCTCTCTGCTCTCCTAAAGACTTACAGCCTCAGACACTAAAAGGGCAGCTCCCCTCTGTCCTCAAGGGTCACTATGAGTGGACACCGACTCGATGGCAGTAAGTTCCATATATTTTGGTTTGGTTCACATGGAAGCAACACCTTTCGTGTGCTGTGTGGGGTGAACCAGTGTGGGTGTTAGGATGTATTACACGCATTCATGTGCACACATGTATACTAGATACAATTGGTCTAATTATGAATGAGGCATAGATCAAACTTTTGAAGAGCACTCTCATGTCACAGTGTAATTTTCTCTTGTGAAGTGAAATGTAGATAAATTCCATCTTTTGTTAAATAGAGGTTTTAACAGTCCTAATGTTAGAACCTATTTCTAACTAGATCAAAAAACCATGTTATTTGTATAACTATTTTGAACATGATGGATATGCTCTAAATTGAAATTTTCTGATGCAATGTCCCTGGAGTTATGTGAGTTATAATTGAATAAGTAGGCATAAGATCACCTCATGTTTCTTCTGATTATACTTATATTCTTTTCATAAGAGGTCAGTAAATGTTAGTTACAAATTTTTAAAAAAATTTCTTATCAGAAAATTAGAAGTCTTTCCTTAACATTCATTGATATTTTATTGCATATATTTATTTTTTTCTAAAATTAGAAGCCTTGTGCTATCCTGTAAACTTTTTTCATATAAAATTACTTAAGTTTTTATTTGTATTATTTTTTATTTTCAGCTTAGTTATTACATATTTTTTCTTTGTAAGAATGCTATCAATATAAATGCTTTTATGTTTTTCAGCAAAGGGGTGTGTTTTGATGAAAGTTAAAACAATAAAATCTTTCACTGTCTCTAAAAAAAGTGAGTTTCATGAATAACATGATTCTGTTTAGCACCTCTCTACAATTCAGTTTCCCCAATACCACTGGGTTGAACAGGCTCTAAGAAATGAAGCAATCTGTGTTGAGAAGACAAGGTGGTTTCATCAGATGGCATGAGGCAGATAAAAGAAAATTAGAAAAAGATGATGATAAAGGGTTATTTCTGGTTTCATACCAGAACAACTATTAAACTCAGGCCCATAATTATGAACACAACTTCATTCTAAACACCTAAGCAAACAATTATTAGATGGCCAGTGCATAAGATGAAACTTACTTTTGCTCAATTAATTATAAAAAATTCTACTTCACCTTAGTGATTTTCTTATATAGGACTGAGTCAGGCAGGATCTTTTAGGTATAATTAAGTTACATCAAGTTATGATTTAAAAAATTAGCCTAGCAAGAAACTGAAGGAAAACGAACTAGAAAGTCTTCTCAGACTTGCAATAGCTCTGGGATCATGGGAGCCAGTGTCTGGAATTTCATACAGTGCTATAACTTACTAATAATGTATGTAACAGTTATCTCTCCTCTGTCTTTGGTTATATTTTATTTCTCCCCATCAGGATGTATCCTGCCTTCACTCCAACCCACAGACTCTCCATTATCATCCAATTCACACAACACTTTAGCTGATCATAATTTCTTATGATCCTCAGTATCAGCTGCCAAATCCCTGAAAGTCGATTTCCCAAATATCTCTAAATGTGAGCAACAAATAGATCCATATTTCCCAAACATCTCTAAAAGTGAGCATAAAGGGATATTTTCTGTCTCAGAATTGACTGTTGTCTTTGCGTCAACACTGCGTCTGTTTGGACTCTGAGGCCCTCATCAAGTCAGGGACAGTTAGGAAAGCCGTGACCCAAAACTGGTCTGATCCATACAGGTTGTTTTAATTCAAAGACGCACTGTGCTTGGCAAGCTGACTTTCACTGAAGAATGCATTTCTGATAGATTTACCTGAACTCCAACATATGATTCAGAAGTTCATTTCCTTTTAAGCATAGAAGTCTTTTTATCTTATCACTGTAACAAAGCACTTGAGTGATACGGTGGTTAGACACCCAGAGTTACGAACTGAAAGTTCAGTGGTTCAAACCCACCAGTGCCAAATTCCCAGGAAAACAGAACCAGCAATCTGCTCCTATAAGGATTTGAACCCAGGAAATCATTTAGAGTGGGTCTACTCTGTTCTTTGGAGCATGATGAGTCAGAATTAACTTGACAACACACAACAAAGCTGTTATGATAGCAGACAAACAGCAGAAGAATTTCTTCTCTACTCAATAAATATTTCTTAGATTTAATCCACAGTATCTTTAACAGAAGATAATTACAAGCAGCCTACTATAAAAATGAAGATGTCAAAATAGAGTAATTTAAACATTTTAGCACTTTTTATTTCTTTAAAACTCATAGAAACAAAAGGAAATAATAAAAATAACCAAATGGTGATATATCTGAAGTTTGAAAGTCCACTGGGCTTTCAGTAATTTGCTCAGACCATAGAAACACTAAGTGCCAGCTTACATGTCTAAAAACTCGAGATGAAGTCCGAATGAGTGATTGGAAGAAAAGTCAACAGTATTGAGTCTTCTGGCAAAAAGCCACTGCTTGTTTCTTTTCATGTTCAAGTCTCTAGAGGGCAACAGATACACAGAAAACTGTAGTTCAGCTGAACTAACACTAAGTCACCATTTTGAGAGTAAGTCCCGAAGGGTGATGTTATGGATGAGCTGTGAGTTCCAACGACCCCAAAGTTTCAATTTCAACATTTTGTGAGAATATAAAAAGATTTCAAAAAATTTCTTGTTAAAGCGCAGGGCTTTCTAAACTAGGATAAAATCAAAATTGGGTCCATTTCTTTCAGGGTTACAGTTAGGTATAAATAGTCTGTATGCTCACTCAGATACACCATTGGTGTTTGGAAGGGAATCTTCTAGAGCTCTGTTTCCCTATTTCTCCTAGCCCAGTCTTCAAAGAATGGCTATTTCCATCAACAAAGAAGTTCTGCTACTGATACAACAGAGCTGGACTCAGACACCGACAGCCTGAAAAACTGCAGATCTGCAGTGAGCCAACAATAGGCTCGGTGACCTTTAACCCCTCCCCAAGTTGTTTGACCCTATTCCTTTGTTCCTCTTCATTGTTTTCGTTTTGGACGTGTTACCTACAGTTCCTTCAGAGGCCTGGTGTCATCCTAATAGCTCTCTGTAGAAGTTAATTTCCCATTAATTTCACATCCTCCCGGTGAAAGTTAAATTAATTTCTAAAATGTTATTTCACCCTTATGAAGACCCAGTTTTATGCACATTTAAAGCATCCTCTTTCAGAGAACTTGTCCGCAACTGGAGAGTCTCAATTCCTTCCAGTTCATATAGGAAAAAAAATGGCATTATGAAACTGTTCTGACAGGCTCACTCAAAACTGTTCATTCGCTCGGCACATAGCAACAAGTGACCTACTAAATGATGACAACGCCTTTCGATTATGGCTTTCGACCTTTAACCTTTGACTTTGGGTTGTATCCAGGGAGCCGTTTGAGAGGAGGAATGCAATAAACGGCTTGTAATCTAGTGCTCTCCAAAGAAATTACATCAAAACCAGCTGTTACACCACTAGTCATTAAAGACTGACAACATGTTAACTAAACGCCCGCCATTATACTGAAAAAGACTCTCTCCACCCTGCTGCCGGACTGCCAGCGTCTCAGCGTCAGAAAATGTGGGTGTCACAAAGCACGTCCCAGGCTTAAACTTCAACTAGCAAGAAGCTGTATTTGATTTCGGCGTGACCTCTTTATTTTTAATGTGCTAGGGAGGCCTGGCTCATGTGAAGCCTTGACGTCTCCCTGATTGCTGGCAGATATTTTCCTTTGGTTACTTGTTTTAATTGTGTGCTTATGTAAGGCTGCACCTGTCTTTTGAAATGAAGAACGTTGGTGCAGGGATTTTAGTAAGACAGTGCAACTCATCGGGTCATCATTTTTCTACTTCCTTCCACTAGAAACACTGGAGGACTTTGACTGGGAGTCACCGCTGTCTCTGTCTGGCAGCCCAGGGCATGGCAACGGCTGGAAATGTAGCGCCCATCCATCTTCCTGGGGATGGCCAGGCAGCCACGCCAGCATTGAAAATACAGCAAACAGCACTGGGTACGACTCAGAGATGAAAGTCAAAGCCGGGGGGGAAGCACACAGGGTGCTTGGACAACACTGGGTGGAAACCATGTTGCTAGGTGCCCGTTGCACACACAACCTGGACAAAAGGGAGTGTGCCAAGGGCATCCAAAGAAGAGATGCATTTCCCTACCTGGAAACCAGAGCATGTGGGCAAGAGAAAAGCCGGCGGGGCCACCAGAGGAACAAGTCAGCAAGTGGTGCCATCCTGAGGGCCCCTGTCGGCTTGCTCTCTCGCACCCACGGCTGAGTAGGTCTGAACAGTCGAAATCTCTTCAGTCGGTTCAAGTATTGTCTGAATGCTTGCTTTGAATTCTATACCAAATTTTATTTTGGCCACAATTAAATATTGATTTGGCAGGGAAAAATAGGTACATGATCTTATTAGAGTAGCACAAATGTTTTCCTTAATCTTCAACTATAGATCCACTAAGTTTTCACTCAGTGAGAATGTCACAGTGTTTTTCCTTTTACTCACGTATCTAGAATTAATATCTTTTGGGATCATTCTTGGACTGGAGAGTTGTCAACCAGGCCCTGACCTTAGCATCAGACCTGGCCTGAACAAGCACGAGGCCGGACTTCAGCGTTTGCGTGTTGGTTCAGGAGTATGGGGTAAAAACAAAGGCAGGGAAGGCAGGGACCCACATATGACTCAAGGCTCAGCTGCTCTGCGGTCTTCCTATATCCTCCTGGCTTTCGGGTTTTCGCATCTCTGGAATTGGAGCAGTTAAGGCCAGTGCGCTAACATTTCACTCCAGGTGTATATTTTGAAAGACATTCTAATCCTTTACTTCTATAAGACACTGTGCTTTTGAAGGAGTGCTGGTGGCCTAGTGGTTAAAGGTTTGGCTGCTAACCGAAAGGCCGGCCGTATGAACCCACCAGTCAGTCCACACGGAAGAATGGGGCAGTCTGTCTCCCTAAGATTTACAGCCTTGGGAACGCTGTAGGGGAGTTCTACTCTGTCCTGTGGGTCGCTGAGAGTCAGAATTGATGCCATAGAGACAGATTTGTTTATTCTCTTATAGTTTTACCCTTGCTGAGAGAGAACAGTTCTTATGCAAGGGGTGCTCATGCCCTTTCTTTACTTCATATTGTAAGGAAGATTCTCTAATGAATATGACATGAGTGACACTCTGCTCAATTCACAAGGACCCTTGTTTTAACTCAAAAGGCTTTCTGCTGTTTACACACATTAACTCAATGGCAGCCATGTTTATATCCCTTGACCATGACTAATTGGGTCACGGGTGGACAGCAGAGTTAAGTTGAACTGATGATCAGACTCTCTTAACCTAATTATGAAGTTAGGATTTAGACATTACCACTTAGATTATTTCTATCCGTTGCAAAAACTATAACCTATATATTCAGCAATTAGGAGTAGAATGTTCAAAGAAGCAAGAAATGCTGGCGGTCAAAGAGAGAACAACGAAGCACATTACCCAATTGCAGATAAATGAGAAAATGCCTCATTTGACTCAAGTACCTGCATCGCAATCTTTTCTTATGCATAAATTAGCCCTATTCTTTTGTCTTCGTACGAGATATTCATATATTTTATAATAAATTTCAGCTTTCCTGTTAACCTATATCAAATTGATTAATGTTTTGTGAAAAGGTGTAGGAAATATATAGCAATATTGTCAATGCCTTAATCAATTAGAACATTTTAATATTCTTGAAAATATAATGACCATGGAAAGATTGTGTGCTGGAGATAAAACTGGTAGGATTTAAAATACATTTTTCATGAGAACTGGAATGCTAGTGGAAAAGTTGCTCACATTATGCAATAATGGAAATCAATTCTTGGTTTTGGAAATCATTTCTTGGTCTTGGAAATTCTTGGTCTTGGAAATTCATAATATTGGGGGATAAAATTCTTATATCCCTTCAGAGCTAAACTATGCAAACACTAAATTTTTATCATCTCATTGGAAGTTTTTAAAGCTGTGAGTGGTCCCCAAAGATAAGGCTGTGTCAAATTGCTTCATTAAAGGTAGACTGTTAGAGGACCCAGAAACAATACCGAAGCCAATGAACAAACCTCGTGTCTCTTGGGAACAAATACCAACATTCTCAAAGAAGTAGTTGATTCCGAGGCTGAAGAGGACACGTACCCAATGGACTCAGAACATCTGGTTCTGTCGTAAAACAAGCGAAGAAAAACCCGCACTGGCACCACGTCCACTCCAACTCACCCGGTTGCTGTGAGTCAGACTCCGAGTGGACATTTCAGAAAGTGTTTTTTAACAAAACAAAAGCAGGATATCTCACACTACAGAGATATCCACTTGAAAGAGATCCCCACAGGTCAAATGTGGGACACTTTGTTTATTTAAAACATTAAGAACAATAATGAAATTTAAAATATTAAAAATAGGAATTCATTAGTTCATACTAATAATCAATAGAAAGCTAAGAAGGACAGGCTCTTAAGGGTGACTATCAATTGCTAACGGATAAATTTGTTAAATTGGGAAATCAGCATTTCTAACAGTCTCACTGACATATAATTCATGAATCATACATTTCAAAAGCTAAATAATACTCAAAAGTGTTGTATACTCACCACAATCAAGTGTAGAACTTTCCTTCTGTTTCATGCTTATTGTTGTTAACTCCCCAATAGCCCCCACCTCCCCTACCATGTCTCCAAGAAACTACTAATCTGGTTGCCATCACCATAGATTTATAATTCAGCACTTTTTAACGGTCACGATAAGATACATTATGAGCCCTGGCGTTATAGTACTTTAAATGTTGGTCTGCGAACTGAAAGGTTAGGGGTTCAACTCCATCAGCTGTCCCAGTCTGCAGGGGAAGGATGCGGGAGCCTTCTTCTATGAAGATGTGCAGCCTTGCCCGCCCTGGGGAACAGGTGAGCGCTGTTCCGCTGGGTTGCTGTGTCTCAGACTAGACAGCATTGGGTTTGGTTTTTGTCTGTACTGAGCATTAGATCAGGGGAGAAAATCACCAGTAGATGCTAAATATAGAAATAAACTTGTATAAGGAGCAAGGTATATGCATAGTCTTAAATTATCTTCCCACACACTGCTTATCGATTGTAAAGAAGATAAAATATGAATACTACCAGCGGAAAATCACTTTGGGTAATGAAACACTCGATCACCAAGGATAGAGGAACAATGTGAGTTTCCAGATGTGATCTCCTGAGAAGAACACAGGATCACTTCTGTAGTGTTCTGGTCACGGATGAATATGCTGCATCTCAAGTGTCATGGCGAAACCATTGGATTAGCCCCAAATGAGGCATCCTCTGTTTAATAGAGAGAAGAGAGGACTGGTTTTTGGTTGTTTTTTAAAATGAAGCATCACTGTCGTTAAAGACAAGAAGAGATGTCACAAATGAAAGGAGGCTAGAGACACCTGACAATTAAATGCAATATCTGACCTGGCTCCTGTACTAGAAGGGACATTTTACACAAAGTGCACTGTGGGAACAATTAAAATAAGAAATGGATAGTTTTACTATTAAATTTACTGATGTTGATCATTTAAGTTTGTTTACATGATCCCACTGAGAGAGAGAATATACCAATCAGGAAATAGACACTGAACCATTAGGGATAAGAAGCCACGCGATGGGTAATTGACCCAGATGGGACAGAAAGCAACTCATATAGTTACAGCAAGATCACTGGCCGGAGAAAATCATAGAAACATTGGGGCAAAACATCAGCATGGGTGAACTGGGGCACAAAGACTTTATGAATGCTGGTGGAATCCTTTTTATTGTGGCATTTTTTTTCCTATAAGGCGCAAATATTTCAAAGTAAGTTAAGAAGTTTTCAGGTGTCGATTTATGGGTAGCAGGAGCCCTGCTGGCTTAGTGATTACGCCTTGGGCTGCTGACCACACGGTCAGCATTTTGAAACTACCAGCTGCCCCGTGGGAGAGAAAGTCTTGGAACCTCCCAGGGGCAGGTCTACCCTGTCCTATAGCGTAGCAATAAGTCCGCATGAGTAGGTGGCAGTGAGTTTGCTTCATGTTTTATTCATAGATAAGACTGTGAGTATGAAAAGGTCCCTAATAAAGTATATCGCAAACTGTTCTGAGAGATGTTAACATGTTCTGAAACATGTATTTCACATTTAAACACTTTATTAAATGTTGCTAAGAAAAAAGCAACTTTTTCCTATATGACTTCTTAGAATCCCCCTTATGCTGTAGGGGATCAGGACACTGCAAAGAAAGACGCAGCTTGCAGTCCTTACTGAGTAGATGTCATCAGTGAACTCTTGCCGACAGCTACCTAATACCTTTTGTCCCTTTAGTCTTGCCATCACTCTTGATGTGAAAAGGAATGGAGGCTCAGAGATAATAGACTATTTTTGTTTTTCCCAAAGAATGTAGCATATAAGTAGAAAACCTACACCTCTAGAATACTGATGATATGCCAGTACTTTATATATTTTGTCATCACTTCAACTCTACAAAGTAGAAGTTAGTCTCATCTCTACTTAATAGACACAGCTGATAAAAAGGCATGCGACTTACCCAAGACCACTATCTAGGAAATTAGAAGCCTGTTTGAGCCAAGGAAGCTATAAAATAAACTCTGATTCTCCTGCCAGCCTGTGGCAAGACCAGAGCCCAGTCTTCACTCCAAGTCAAGGCTCATCAGTGCGAATTAGCAAATAAACTGGCCTGATCGATCTTTTATTTTAATACTGAGGTAAATGGTCAATAACCTGCCAAATATCGGGTTCTGTTTATGTACCCATTATGGATTAAATTGGTCCCCCCACCCACTCCCAAATGTAGTGCAGTCCCATCTATCCTCCAGTATTGGTGAGTGTGAACCTTGTTTGGGAAGAGGGTTTACAAAGATGTTCTCCGTTAACATGAGATCATGCTGGAGCAGGGTAAACTGCGATCCAATATGAGAGATTTCCTTATAGGAGGTGACATGACATGGGGAGACAGAGAGGACGAGGGCCATAGGACAACTGAGACAGAGATGGAATTAGGTTGCAGCCACAAGCCAAGAATCAAATGGTGCTACTGGAAACAGGAAGAGACAGAAAAGGTTCTTCCCCTGCAGTCTTTCCCAAAGTGGATCATACTGCCCCCGATAGGGCTTGCAAAAGCAGACGCCTGCGTTTTATCCTGGATTGTGGCTAGAATACAAAAGTGTTTCCCTGTCAGGGCAATGCTGGATTGTTTTGTTGTTTTCTGAAAAGGTACGGGCAGTATGCCAAATCAGTTTGGAAACCTGTGCCAGAGAGCCTTTGGTGAGAGCATGGACCTGCTGACACCCAGGATCTGGACTTTCATAAGACAATACATTTTTGTTCTTAAAAGTTACCCAGTTTGTAGTATTTTGGTAAGACAATCCTATAAAAACTAATATTGCACCTTCATTTTCATATTGATGTAATGATAAATTCATTCTTTCCAAATGATAAATAAACTACTCAAATTTCCTGATATGCACACGTATAATAAGCACTTTAATATGCACTTTGTCTTAAATCCTTCTAAGTGCTGCATTATTTGTGAATTGCTTCAGATTTATAGTATATATTGCTAACCCCCCAGTTTGTAGAGACTCTAGCATGTGATTAAGTAGCATTTACATAGCACTTTATCTCGCCGAGGGTTTTGCAATCCGTTCTATCAGGTGTTCCTTTCAGCATCCTCCCAATGCAAGATAGCATTTGGCTAAACCCTGAATAGACCGTAATTGAAAATTACTTTGAAAATGTCAGGTGTAAATCCAGTAGATCTTTGCCCAGAGACAAAGTGATCAATTTCTTTCCAAGACCCAGTGCAGAAAACCTGATCGGTGAAATCACCTTCAGCTCAGGACTGTTGATAGACCTAGATAAGAAAGCTGTTGAATCAGATCTCTGTGCAGAGCAAAAAAGTGTCTCAAAGCAATTTTACTACTGATTATGTTTCAGAAATTAGTTACATGTCAGCTTAATTATTGTTATATGTTTCTTTTAAACAAGTATTATTCCCTCATTAATCGAGGTTCTAAGCAGCTCTTTACTTTGATACATATTGCAATAGCATTGCCCCAAAGGAAGAGCAAGGGTCTGCTACTTAACGATGAAGGATGTGGTACAGATGGAGGGCCTTGATTTAGGGACCACTCAAGTCTAAACTGACGGCCCTCGTGCTTCAGGCTTCTCTATCGGATTTGACTGGTAACTGCTTCAACTTACTGTGAGTTTACCAGTGTGAAAAACCACTGGGCATGCAAAGCAGGGTGTCTCTAGCAACTTTGTGTATCGCAGTTACTGTTTATTTTACATGCTAACATATATGCATCAGAATCAAACAGGAACCCAATCAGTGGAGGAGTCATTTAAAACTGGCAAAAGTAGATCTCAAATGGCTCTATAAGAGCAAAATAGATATGGATATCTCATAATGTCTAGATGATCAAAGTTTGACATGAAAAATTAAAGTGACAATTGAGTCCACTACCTAGACAAATTTCTAAGAAAGCATCAGAGCCAAAATTCAGTCCGTGAAAAAGGTTTTTTCTCAAGAGGAAATGGTGTATTTCTCTCTGGTGAACCAGGCAAGCCTCATGTCCAATTAGCCTAAACCTTGTAGCTTCACTTCTGCAGCTTTGCCTAATTTAATGGTCTCTCAAGCCCTGTTTTCCCGCCCCTTCTCCCTCCTTCTCAACCCACGAGCCTTTCCATCTTCCTCGCATTTCATGTCCTTCCTATTAAAACCTGCCCCTGCATTACCTCCTTTGTTCAAGTTCTCGCTGACCTCAATCTCTCCAACAGTTTCATTCATGTGTCCTATGTGAATTTGTAATTACTTGTTTACAACTATGTCTCATTCAAAGGGCCCTTTTGGTGCAATGGTTAAGCGACAAGTTAGTGGTTAGAACCCCTAGCCGCTCTTGAGAAAGAAAAAATGAACCAGTTGGCTTCAGTAAAGATTTCCATCCTTGGAACCTTCTGGGGCAGTTCTACTCTGTCCCATAGGATCATTTGAGTCAGAATCTTTTTGATGACAATGAGCTTGGTTTGGGCTTTATATGTCTCATTTACCAAGTGACTCTCAGAAAGTGGAGGCACATGATCAATGTCTTCGTCCTTCTTTCATCCCAGTACTGTACTGATTCGTGTCTAGTAGAACATCACTAAGTGCCAAATTGATCTGTTGCACTTTAACTAGGTCCATCTAGAGATTTACCACTAACCAACAGACAGTAAGATATTTATGAAAGCAATACACAATTTTTATGGCATTCGTTTTTTGTAATCTAGGGTTGTTAAAAAAAATCGAATGTACAGAAAACCTAAAGAATATAGTAACTAATTACTAATCAGGCTGAGGCATCACCCAACATTAGCTAGATCTTCATTTAAAGACATCGGAAAACAATTTTACAGAAGTGCCATCTTATATAGCTCTTATGCAATCTGATTTTTAACTCAATTATAATTAATAGATACTTTTGCATGTTTATAAATGGAAATCTTATTTTCATTCCAGTGATGACAGAATAGTTGTCCATAATATGAACATAGAATATTTTAACACATTTATGGAAACTTAGGTTGTTTTGAGTTTTCATCACTGTAAACATTGCATAGTAAACATCTTTATGCACACTAATATTTCCAATATACCTAGCAATTTTACTTTTATACACTTTACAATTATTCATCAAGCAGAGTATCTTTTCTTATGTTTGTTGGTCATTTATAGTGTTTTTTGGAATTTACTATGATATCCTGTTATTCTAGTGTTCTGAAAAAGTTATTTGGACTTTTACTACAAAGAAATAACTAAGGACAGAACTTCAAATATGGATCAAAGAGTGCGGGGGAAGATTTTTTTTTTAATAAACCTGTTTTTAGTCCACCAAATCATAGACTTTTACAGACCCTTTCCAGCAATAGAAATAACATAGTGTGTTATATAGAATTCATAGAAATGTGAGCAACACAATTAATCTTTCTCCTTAGGTTGTGTTTCCTAATATACTACCATAGATGATGAGACAAATGCTTTTGAAAATCTGTATATTTGCCATATTTAATTTGCTTTTTCTTCAAAGTAGTTCTTTATAATATTCACTGAAAATTCTCTATGGATAATTAATTAACCTCAAATGTTTTATGTATGGTAGAGATGTTCCTGTGTCCTTTTGTTTTTCTTCCCCCACAGGAATTCTTAAAATACATGTAAAAATAGAATTTAAATATTTAAAACTAGAGTTTCAAAGCCAGTTTATGTTCTAAATATCTCTTAGGACTGCCACTAGAATACTTGACACAATTTATTTTCAAACCCTGGCCTATTTTCTAGAGTTCTTAATCCTAGAAGATAAAATATGACAGTTTCAAGTAGAGATCTAAATACACACCTTTACATCCCGCTATGCCACAATTCAAAATGGTTTTGTTGATCAAAAAGATACTGAAATAAATTCGATTTTCATGTTATAAACACCATTATTCTAAGCTACTGAAAGATTAGTAGGCGAGAGTCTGGGTAGAGTTGTTTCTAAGCAAAAAAGGGAAAGCAAAGGTTCCGGATCAATTTTGTCAGCTCTGTGAACACCCGTTCTATAGAATTCAACTCCTGTTGTGACAGCTTATTGAATACTCTCCCAACTTTTCCCGCCTGGTAATGTCTCCCATTAATTAATACCCATTCGCTATTCACAGTTTTGATAGAACAGCAGTACAGGCAGCCCCTGAGTTACGAATGTCCAACTTACGTACATACCATAGTCATGAACCAACCCCCATAACGCCTGTTAGATTAAAATTTCAGGACACAGACAATGGTTTGCAATAATGAACAGGCAAAAGTTTGTGGCCCACACCAAAATAATACTAGTAGTAGTGCCATATTGTCATGTTCAAGATGCTTTGGTGTGTCTCAGAGTACCTCTTTAATGCGTGTTAGCAGAGGAAGGTGTCCTATGAACTACCAGGGTAGGTAAAAAGTAAATAGCTGCTAGAGTTCTAGTTTATTCATGTGAGGGTTCTGCCCTAACATGATATGTTCAAACAACTCTTCGAGATCAGTGGATGGTTGCAGACACATTCCGTGAATAACACACTTGTCTCTATCCCATTACGGTCTCTCCCCAAATCGTGCTATTCAATACTGTGAAATGGACTCTGCTGGACCAGTTCAATTGAAGACAGACAGGTCACGTCTGAAGGTTATAGTAATATATAGCAAAGTTCCAACTTACTTAAAAATTCAATTTAAAGACAAATTTAATTTATATAAATATAATTTATATAAATTTAATTTATTTGTAATTCTGGACTGTCTTTAATTTTTAGCACAGCATGCATAAACACAATGGTTCAGGGACATGTTTTGTATATGCATGCATACGCCTCAGATCTCTTCCAGTTCGTTGGAATGGGTACAAGTATGGATCACGTTAGTCAGTTGGTCAAGTAGCTGAGGTCCACATTGCCTGGTCTATCAGTGAGCGCTTTCAGTGCTTCGTCAACTTGTTGAAACATTTCAATGGGCATTCCATCAATTTCCGGGACCTTGTTTTCGGTAAATGCCTTCAGTGCAGTTTGACCTCCTTCCTTCAGTAGCTTTGGTGCTTGTTCATACGTTACCTCTTAAGATGGTTGACTGCTGAGTAGTTCTTTTCGGTGCAGTGACTCTGTGCATTATTTTCATCTTCTTTTGATGCTTATAAGATCATTCAATATTTTGTCCATAAAATTTGTCAATATTGCAACTCGAGGCTTAATTTTTCACTGAATTCTTTCCATTCAAGATACGCTGAGCATGCTCTTCCATTTCAATCTAATGTTCGTTTTGCATATTTCATTATAATAGTTTATTTTGTCTTCTCAAGGTGTCCTTTAAATTTTTCCGGAAGCACTCCCTGATCTATGCCAGGAATATCGGAATAGAATTACTTGAATAACTGAATGAGAGAGAACCATATTTGTACCTATTCCAATGAAAGATGAACCAACAGAAGGTTTGAATCATAGGACAATATAATTAATATCTCATGCAAGTAAAATGTTGCTGAAGACCCACCCACAACAGTTGCAACAGTACATTGGCAGGGGGCAGCCAGAGGTTCAGGCCAGATTCAGAAGAAGATGTGGAACCATGGATATCACGGCTGATGTCCGATGGATCTTGACTGAAAGCAGTGATTGCCAGTAGTATGTTTACTTGTGTTTTATTGACTATGCAAAGGCATTTGATGGTATGAGTTAGAACTATCTATTGATAGCCTTGAGAATAATGAGGATTTCAGAACACTTCATTGTGTGCTGAGGAGTAACCTGTACAAGAAGTAGATATGTGAACAAAACAAAGGATGCTTTGCATGGTTTTGAATCAGGAAAGGCTTGTGTCAGGGTTGTATTCTTTCACAATACTTATCCAATTTATGTGCAGAAAAATCTTCAGAGAAGCTGAATTTTATGAAGAAGAACACAGTATCAGGACTGGAGGAAGGCTTATTAACAACCTGCAATATGCAGATAACACAATCTTGCTTGCTGGAAGTGAGGAGGACTTGAAGCACATACTCATGAAGATCAAGGATTGTAACCTTCACTGTGAATTACAACTCAATGTAAAAAAAAATTCTCACAATTGGACCAATAAGTTACATGATAAGTGGGAAATAACTGAAGTTATCAAAGATTTTGTCTTGCTTAGATCCACCATCAATGCTCATGGCAGCAACAACCAAGAGACCAAAAGATACATACATTACATTGGGTCATGCTGTACAAAACTGCTAAAGTGTTGAAAGCAAGGATGTTACTTTAAGTACTCAGGCAGTCTGACACAAGCCATAGTATTTTCATTAAAAAAATAATTTTATTGGGGGCTCATATACCTCTTATTACAATCCATACGTCCATCCATTGGGTCAAGCACATTTGTACATACGCTGCCATCATCATTTTCTTTAGTCATCATTTTTTTTAAATCATTGTATTGGGGGCTCATACAACTCTTTTCAAAATCCATTCATCCATCTATCCATCCATCCATTGTGTCAAGCACATTTGTACGTTTGTTGCCATCATCATTCTCAAAACATTTTCTTTCTACTTAAGCCCTTGGTATCAGCTCCTCATTTTGTCCCTTCCTTTCCCCACCCTCCCTCTCTCTTTCAATGGCCTCATGTGTATGTAAATTTGGACATTGAATAAGGAAGACCAAAGAAGAATCCAGGCATTTGAATCATGGTGCTGGCAAAGGCAATTGGAACTGAGTCTGTCTCATGTACTTTTGGCATGCTCTACAGAGAGACCAGACCTGAGAAGGATCTCATTTTTGGAAAATAGAGGAACATCGGAAAAGGAGAAGGCCTTCAACAAAGGGGATTGACACAGTGGCTTCAACGATGGCTAAAACCTAAGACCAATTGGGAGGATACTGCAGAACGAAGCGCTTGTTCTGTTGGGCACAGGGTGGCTGTGGATCAGCACTGACTCGGGGACACCTAACAACGAACCTCAGATATCAAATAAATAAAATGTTTGATTCTAAAGATAAGAATTCTTTGTATTTTATTTTCCTATTTTTTATTCTTTCCTATGTGCTGGTATCAAATTCTTCAAAATATACCCCATCTTTGCCTTTTATTGTTCGAACAAGGCTATATTAAAAAATATATTATCAAATAATCTGTTGCTTTATGAGAATTGACTTATTAATACAACAATGCAAATAATAAACATTATTGTGTGAAATAATTTTTGTAGTACGTGTTAATATCTTTAAAAGATTGCAAGAATTTGGTACATATTCCCCCAAATTATTAACCCTAATGAGGGCATTAAGATATCAAAATTTACTGAAATCAAATTTTACTGGAGGAATTAAAGATGAGTGATACAGAGTTGTACTTTTTAAAAGAGTTTTACATGTATACTAATAAAAGTTTTTGAGAAAAAATTTCTAATATGGACACACTAAAAGCTTTTGTTGACAATTTTGTTCATTTTCTTCAAGCTTCATTCCTACTCAAATTTTCCCATTGCATAATTGAAAGATTACAAAATTTCCCTATTTTATTACATATATTTCAGGAACATTGTCTTAATGTCTGAGTAAAATGCTGTTGATTATATAAAGTAAACACTGAAAGTTTAATCATCCACATACAATTAATCATTTATTTGCCTCCTCTCTTGGGAAATATAAATAATAATCTGAAGAACATGATAGACTCATTATTTTTCCCCAAATTTAGAATTATTGGTTTAGGGTAAGTTACAATACAATAAAATTTGTGTTGACTCATAGGATATAAGGGGGAAAAGTATATATATGCATATATCTGTTTATGTGCATGGACATATACCCCATATTTACACATATACCCACATATTCATATACTCACACCCTACACATATATACACACATGTACCTATGTGTAAATGTATATGTGCAAATGTATACACAACACATATGTTTTTAAAGAATAAACATTTTTTTGTATGAGAAGACACATATGTGTGTATAGGTGTATATTCATTTGTCTACAAAACAGAGCCCTGTTGTCACAATGGTTGAGCTCTCAGTTGCTAGCCTAATGCTCAGGCCAGTCACAGGAGCAAAGACCTCAGATCTTGTCCTCATTAAGACCACAGCCTAGGAAACCCTAAGAGGCAGTTCTGTCCGATAGGATTGCCATGAGTCAGAATTGACTTGATAGTTCATAATAACAAAGATGTATTTTATTGATACTTAATCAATTGATACTCCTGACAGCAATGTGTAAATACGTGAATTTTATAAAACTATTATAAGCATTAGTGATTATACACTATTTTTCACATAGGTCATGTGATTGTCAAGAAAAGGGCATTATCTCATTCTCCTAATTTGCATTCACTTGATTAGCTAGAAGATTGATTGATATTGTTACCATATATTTATACACTAGAGTAGAGGGTTACCTCAAATATCATTGGCTGTACATTTGAATGAAAAGAAAAGATATAAAAATGGAAACCACATACAATTATTTATAAAGTATGATTGAACAGTCCTGAAGCCTACTACTTTCTTTCAAAATTGCTCAAAGACCAACATCTATACATAAAGCAGCTTGGGAGTAATAAAAAGAACAAAATGTTAAAAGCAACTTATTAGAACCAAATTTTTTTCTGGTCATTTAGGCAACTTTTCCTGTTTTACTTCTAAGATCCATTCATCTTTTAAATATATATTAGGATTGAGAAAATTTTCTTTTTTTATCAAGTACTACTGAGTTGGAAATATTAAGCTTTATATGAATAATAAAAGGAATTCAGTGTTTGTGTTTTTTTAAGAAGACAGTATAAAACTTTCAGTTTTGTTGATTATAGGCTATGAAGAAAAGAAAACATGAACCTTTCCTATGGATATTTGCAATGATTACATAAATATAATAATCTTCATGGTCACTTAGCATACTAGGTAAGTTTAGAGGAAACGGGAAGCAGGAAGTAAAATGAAAAGATGAAAAAGACATGAACAAGAAAGAACAGAAAAATATACAGAAATCGTCATAGAAAGGGAGAGAGTATGTAGAGCCATACATTAAGAGAGCCATACATTAAGAGAAAAGGGAGACAAAAAGAGTGGGGAAAGGGCTAGTCCAAGCCCCCCAACAGCTGTGGAGTGTGGGGGGGACTCGGGGTCCTGATTTTTAGCTTTTGTAATCACGGCTTTCAAGTAGTGAGTCAGAGGTCAGAATATTGAGAAACGGATGAACGAGAATAGTGTTAACGTGAGATCCGTCCCTACAACCGACGTCAAGGAAACATTCAGACAATTACCTAGTTCAATAAGTCAACAGCTTTCTGTTTATGGATATGGTTGACAGGGAAAAAAAGGATGCACTGGCCCATAATTGTTCAAAATTCAACTTGTGTTTACCATTGAAAATCCAACCACAACAGTATCTTAAGGACTGTGATCAGTCCACTCAACACAGTTATCTGCACAATTAGCTCCTGGCAAGTGTTGTTGAATTTCACGAATATAATGAGAAACTATTTTCCCATCAGCTTGAAGCGCAAATGAAGCCCGGGCTGTTTGGTCATTTTACTTTTATTTTTTAGAACTCATACATTATACTGACTTTATCTATTGAGTGTGCTTTCTCGTTCTCCCCAGGAGGTCGGATGCGGCGTGCCATTCTTGGCGGGGAACTGCAGGTGCTGCTGAAGCTCCACAGCTGAGCAGACGCAGCCAGGCCTCCGATTCTGTGGCTCATTACCGTTCTATTTTAGCCCCAAACTCTTCTTCCTACTCAAAGTCTGTGCCGGAGCATGTGTTTGGATGTGCTCCATCCTCCACTTCTTCACACTGAATACACTGTTCAGAAGCCAGAGGCGAACTTGAGCTGTGAGTCATTCTCTCTGGAGGACGAAGTCCAGGCTCTGGAACATCCTCCGCTGGACACCGGGAGGAAGGACCGCAGTAGCTGGTGCTTTGTGTTCTGCGAAGGGAGCCAAGCGAGGGGTGGGGGGTGAGGGGGGGGTGGGGGGGAGGGTGGTGAAGGGGGGCGTTTCAGAGTAAACGGAAACAAATGCTCATATTACACGTTCAGGAAAAGTTGTTTAAAGAGACAATACTCCAAAGATAAAGCTCTAAAGCTTAGAATTTGTGTTCATCACTTTGGGGGGCGGTCAAGCCCTTAAAACGAGGAAATCCTTTGACCAGTTCTCAGAGCACAATTTGTTTCCCTTCGTTTTGTTCTAAGTGTGCAAAGGTCAATGCCCTTTGACACGGTGTGAGCTGTTCAGGGCATCCGAGGTACCTCACCAGCAGGGTTAGACTAACAACTTCAGGGTAACCAGAGTCAAGCATGGAGCTCAGAAAGAGCGGTTCCCACCCCCGGGAACGGTGGCTTTGTTATTCGCCAACTTGCATCTTGTTGACTTGCTAAGTGCCCCTATCTTGAATGAGCAGATAGATCAGACGCTACTAACCCAGATGAGATATTTCAAGGCATGATGTAACAACATCACTCTCCGAAAGTGTCCCCTACAGGAATCTAAAATGCAGAGTGGCTGTTCTCTTAAATGGAAAAAAGTTCCGTCTCAAGTCCCCATAGTCCAATAGATGCTAAATGATTCCACATATGAACAAATACTGCTGTGATGAGGCAGTAAATTTAGTGTGAGAAATAATCAACCAGAAATACAGGGGAAATTGTGAATTTTTTTTATATAAACAGCCCAATTAGCACATGAATCACATTCAATCATATACTCACAAGTGTATTTTTTTAACCTAAGTCCAGGAAACACTAACCTGCTCAAAATAGCCTCAGATACATTTTCACTTATGTAGTACGAATAAATTTCTGAGTATTCAGTGAGTTATTAACTGTTACTTTATTGGTATGATATAATGGCTTAACTCTATTACGTAGATTAATTGAGAAAGAAAGGTTAAGTGTTTGGCCTATGATCACTAAGCCCTGGACACGTTTAGTTCTCTGAATTCCTGACCTGCCTTAAATCAGTGAGTCACTTTGCTTCTAAATATACTGGAGGAGATTCAAAGCCGTATGGGAAAATTGCATGGTGTAGCAATTCTGAATTTGGAAATAGAAGAAATCTAGATAAAGCACACGCCAAACTTTTCTCTATACTATCAAGGATTGTACTAAAGAGAAAAGAAAATACAGCCTGATGAGCGGGAAAAAAATCCCAATTAGACAGAAATGATTAGCCATACAAAAAGCTGTCTCTTCCCTCTCAGACCCAAAGTCAAGGTACTCAGGTTTTAATCTCAGCCAGACTGTTCTTATCTCACCTTTCTGAATCTTCGGTTTCCTCACCAGAAAAGTGGATGTGATATGGCCTACTATCCCCTTAGAAAAGTCACGAGGTCAAATGGTACTATGCACATAAAAGAATATTTTAAAGGAAATGTAAATTGTAAAATACCGGACACACGCCTAACTCAATTAGCAATTATGTATGTAGTGATGTTACTGGTATACTCAAAAGAAAATGACATCAAATAAAAAATGAAACAGATGTCATAAACGAATGCTCCTTAGCATCTTATATCACCAGTCACATTGAAAACCATGGGCCCTCTCTTTGGAAAAGTTATACTCATAAGTTTTCTTTCTAATTTCAGAATATTCACAGACCATAAACCCCATGTATTGTTAGAACTTACATGAGGTGTGTCTGCTTTAGAGGAAGAAGAGCAAGGCCAGGCTACCTGGAAAGCGAGAAGGAATGGGAATCCAACAACAAAATGTGCATATTAAGATTCCCAGCAAGCTGTGCTACAGAGCTATAGGAAGATGGTCTAGAGCCAATTTGGAAACGAGAATTTGGATAGAATATGAAAGATAAATGACTGGTAAAAGAAGAGGTTAGCACTATTTTGTCCAGGAGAGAAGGAATTTTCTTACATATTTTCATGAAAATGATAAGAACATTTTCATAGAGTGGAAAAGAGAAACCCGGAAACAAGACTGTGTGTGTGTGTGTGTGTGTGTGTGTGTGTGTGTGTGTGTGTGTGTGAGTGTGTGTGTTAAACATTGTGAGAGTAGGTAGAATGGCTGTTAGAGGATCTAATTAGGAGCAGGTGCGGAAAAGCAGGGTAGAGGTGAGAGGTGACAATGTTGCTTGGCAACGAACTTAAGTCACACTGCTTCAATAACAGTCCTAGCTCCTGCATTCCTCTGGTTCTTCCCACCTGTAGGCTTGCAGAAGGTCAATCCTGGTTATTCTCGAGGGACCAAAAAAAAAAATCCCACCTATCAAGAGTATTCATCATTAAAGCCATTCTACGACTTCTCGTGCTCCTAGATGCTTGGAAATGAATTCATTGCTTATGGTGCCTACCTATTATACCTGGACTGACAACCTAATTTTTAAAAATAGTTTTTTTGGCATATAATTCGTGTCTTATAAATTTAATTGTTGAATCATATTAAGAATAGTTGTGCAATCATCGCCACAATCAATCTGACAACATTTTCCTCTTGTCCTCACTGCTGTGAGTTCCTGACCCAGACCCCTCAGGAACGAAGGTCTGGGTCACCCCACCAGGCAAAATTCCCCATGCCCTCTAACCTCCACTGCCATGTCCCTCGGTAATTATTAACCCAGTTACCATCTCTATGAATTTACCCATCCTGGGTTTCATATACAGAAAATCATACAAAGCACAAGTAGGAAGCAAGAAAGCAAATAGAAAACTCAACAATGACAAAACAAGACAGAAATACCTCCATCCAAAGGGAAACAGAAAATGCTAAATATGGAAACTGCTTTCCCAAAGCGATTACATGATACGGTATTACATTTTAACCTAACTGAATCTGCTATAGTGAAGCTTACAGTGCTCTCTCTCTGACAGGGAGACCATTCACATTCCTACAATACGGTCATAGGAGATTCGCCAGAGACTTAATTCATGTGGGGCCCCTGCAAATGGATTGGGCTTCCACCATCATCCATGGCCTTCTGCCAACTGGATTTTCAGAATTTAGGTTTTAATACCATTTCCCTCCTTCGTATTATTGGATTTTATTATTTCCAGTCCTTGAAGCACACAGGCTCATTCTTAGTTTTGACTTCAGACTTACTCAAAGGGAGTCCTAAGTGTTCCACTTGTTGTTTCATTGGTGTTTGTCTCTGATTCACCTAGGTTCGTGTATGCCCCGAGTTGAGAAACATCCACAAGCACGAGTCATGACTGAGCACTCAGGGATTGATCTTCATCTCCTGGGGACTTTAAATTTAAGATAGATTCTAGTTCTAGTCCTGCCTGGTGTGGGCTTAACATTATCCCTCCTAATTTGTGATCTGAACCAGGAAAGGAAAGGAAGGAAGGCATTCCTATGGATACTGCTCGTCATATGGAATTTCTCATTTTTATAAGGCCAGCAAATAGTCTTAAATAGCTATAAATCTTTCCTAGTACCAAGTAAAAATGTGCTTGACACAATGGATACATGTCTGGGTTGTGCTAGGAGCTGTAAGAGCCACCAATTTATTTTGTAAGAGCCAAAATAAATAAATCTTACCTTATACAAATATCTCTGAAATCACTGAATTTATCCAATCTAAAAGCCCTCCTGATATCATAGAGTGGTTCCCCCAATTTGCTACAAAGTGCTTCCTCCAATTCAGGTGATTATGATTTTACCTAAATTAACTGAAAATAAAATTATCATTGAGATATGAAAATTATACATTTAATTGGTGGGCCATCTTTTACAGTAAAGTTCTAAGCTCATATTTCTGCTTATAATAGCACACGTGACCTTCTTAAAATGACAGGCCACTATTGAATATGCTGTTCATACTAGTGTTAACTTTCTGTACTCTGAAATTTACTGTTATTTTGCAGCCCACATAAAATCTATTACTGTGTATTCTGTTATGTAATGTAAGACATTCTTCTCAGCATTAACCTCTGCAAAATTCTCAACTAGACAAAAAATAACTTGGAGCTTGAAAAAGAATTTGGACATGTGGCATTAATGAATAAATCCAGATACTTCTGATTCCACTATATGTCCCGGGGTATAAAAATAACAATTTATTTAATTGAACATTATCAGTGAACACAATGAAGTTGTTTTGTTTTTCTTATGTTTCTAGGAAAGCAATCATTTATAGAGAAAATTTGTTGTCCCTATAGGCTCATCAATCTTGGGTTTCATTTACTGAAAAACAAATAACACAACTTCAAGAGGGTGACCCTCAATGACATAGCACCTCTGAGATACATCCTAATATGAACTAGCATAAACAACAACAAAAAATAGAATCCATCACAGGTTTGCCAGAATAATACATATCTTTTTTAAAATAAATCATTTTATGGGGGGAGTCTTGCAGCTCTTATAACAAACAATTCCTCCATCAATTGTATCAAGCACATTTGCACATATGTTAATAATGCATGTCTTAATACAGCAGATAGGGCACTGATGTAGCAAGACAGGGCTTGTCCCCCATAGAACAGTTCACCACTCTTGGTGCCGCTATCTTCTGTTTCCTCCAACCCCACGGACATTCTGGCTTGAGTCCTCAGGTTACAGTGCTTCCGAGTCCAGTCCTGGCCACCTAGTGCAATTCCCACGTGGGATCTCACTGGTGCGGCCTCTGGAGCATGCTGGGCGACCTACAGGTCCAGGATTCAGTGTCCCAGCATTCCACGACACCCGGCCCGGGGGCTCAGGCTAGCCTCCGATGCCCGAGCTCAGTGTGACTCACTCAATGCATACTATCAAAGACACTCCCCTTTAAGAGCCCCAAATTAATTTCAGTCCTTCTTTCCCCCCACCTGGTGGTCATTCCTCCCTCATAGGAAACTTCCTTTTGAGTACAACCTATGAGAAGCAAAGGCAAAACCTCTTGGCAATATATACATGCATGTTAGGGTGTCCAGAACTGTACATGAAATCTAAAATTTGACAGCCTGGTCTACTAATCTGGAGGAAAAATAGACAGATCATTTCCTATGTCCCACAAGCCATTTTATAGAAAGCAAATGTATTATACATATGACCTCTATAGATTGTCATCTGGTGCATAATATATGTTCTCAAAACCCAGTTCATTCAGAATTAGTTCAGCCCTCCACCATATAAGACTTCCAATATAATTGTTTTTCAAAAATGAAATAAGCATTTTAAATCCATTTCAGAAAAAAATACATCACATGAACTTAGATCAGAAAACATGGCATTAAGAGTTCCTGGGTGAATCCAAAGGCTGACTGATTTATATTTGGGAGAAGAGGTCTGGTTATCTCCTGAAAGGACACAGCCCCTGGAAGGGCACACTTCTGTTCTAAAAGACAGGGACTGACCATGAGATGGATTTGACTCCTTAGCAACCTTTGTTTGGTTTTGCCTGTATCATAGGCACGGCACGCAGCAGTGGGATGAGCGGATGGATTAGCGACGTTTTTTGCCCTGTAAGAGAGGAAAGCACATCTGTGGTAGTGTGTTGTGGTAGTTTGAACACTAAATTTACTAATAAGTATTATTGTTAGGAATGATATTGGGTGCTTGATTCTACATAGAAGAAAGAATGAGAGGAAAATCTTGAAAAATAAGGATATCTAGCATGATCTTAAAGGATAAGTACTCTTTATACATTTAATTGGATATTTCATCACGTGCACTCCACAGCTTCCTAAGAGAAACATTTAAAGCAATGATATTATAAATTTGTTTTAATTTGGTTTTTTTTGTAGGTCAACACTGCTCCAATGTCAGACATTTCATATGCTCAAACTTAGATCTACAGTGCACATGCCACATTTTCTTCAAGGAATTAATATGGTCATGATTTACATCTTAGAATAATGGTGACAACAAGATGTGGGATGGATTTATTGCTCTCTGAGACAGTAAACAAAAAAGGCAGTTAGGAAACGCTTGCAGTAATCCAGGTAAGAGCTAATGGGCATATGGGTAAAGCAAGGAGAGGGTGACCACGGACTCTAAAGAGGAGGGATGTTAAAGAGACAATGGATCCGATTTAACAGTTTAATGAAACTAGCTAGAGAGAGAGAGAGACCTGTCTGCCTCAGGTAAATCTCTATATTGTCTAGTAGAATTGAATCTATTTATGCTTGTTCTCATGTTAGTAAACTGGCCCAGAACCTCCGGATCCTCCACCTTAAATAAAACTCCAGTGTCTGCTTGCCGTCTTCTCTCAGTGACTTGTCCTGCTTAAACTGTGCCGTGTCCTGTTCTTTTCCTTTGTGCTTGAAGGGGGTACACCATAGCAGGTGTACTATGGACGTGGGAACAAGGGCCTTGTTTTTTACTTCTTAAGTGTCTCTATTGGCACCTGACACCGAGGTATGCATGGATAAAATAACACTGACTTCCCTTAAAGCAGCAAGGCATATGTTTCCTATGGTCCCAGTGCAGGGGCTCCTCCCACCTCTGGATGTTGGTTAATTATGAAGAAACCTCAAAGCTATAACATTTCAGTCTCAACCATTCAACCCTACCACCACCACCACCACCCCTACTTCCAAAAATACACTCTACCTTAAGGAGTGTCAGACATCTAAATCAACATCCACCACACTTCTGCCTAATCTATTTAGAAAATAAACCAGGAAATTTCAAAAGCATGCTGCAATCTATAAATCTAAGGACTTTATTACGAGTTAGTAACAAATCTGTACAGGAAAACATTTTTAGATCATTTACATTTTAAGAATCTTGCAAATAAAAGAAAGTATTTTGCTTTTAGAGAGCGCTAGAAAAGGAAAATAACATAAACATCCAAATGCCTTTGAATATTTGTATTATAAATTCACCTACAAGTGAACAAATATATTTTATAGATGCATGATATTCCAGGTTCATAATGTAAGAGAAATTCTTTACAAAGAGGAGAAATTGAATTTTTCAACAGAATCAAATAATATTAGGTCTATTCCACTTTTTGTGGAATATTTAAAAATTAGCATAAAATATTTGAATTTAGATTCTTTTGACAAAAATGAGATTCTTCTTTCTTGTATACATTTAAGAAAAAGACAAATGTATGATCCCAACAATCTTTTAACTATTATCTTTATATCTACTGATATAATTTTGATATAATCTACTTACATTGAATATAAAACTGCAAAATTTTGAAAGATGAAATGGTCTATTCAAATTACCTGCTATTACATAAACAGGTTAATAACAGTAATTAAAAGAATAATTATGCAACTACATGCCACTCAACGAAGTCATTTAAATTATGCAAATCAGGCATAAGGTCATGTAATGCTAAGAGAAAAAAGCTAAAATATGCAAAATAGTGGAGTCTCTCTGCATGGTTCTAGTATTAGAAATTTCATATCACAAACAAATAATGTATGTCATTTTTGGAACCATAAAATCAAATTTATTTTTCTTACCCTATTAGATATTCTGAAATTTTAGTAATGCATAATTTTATAGATGAAGTGATTTTGTCCAAAGAAAATAATATGGGTTTGTGTTTTTTCTTTAACACTTTATTTTTAAAACATAATTTTTTTCCTATTTACAGAAATATGCCACACTGTAAAACACTGTTTTGGAAAACTCAGAGAAGCATAAAGTAGAAAGTAAAGAGTACCTATAATGTTATGAGATTACAACAAGCATGATCTCTCCTGTATGTTTTTAATGAATTTTTGGGGGGGGCCAGGATTGTAGTAGGTATCAGATCATGTTCTTGTCTGTATAATGTTTGGTTTTGTATTTCAATTAGTATTATGAACATTTTTCCAGGTAATTATTTTTTTAAAAAAACGTTTGATTGTGAATTGGGTCAAGTCTGCAGAGCAAATGAACACATTTTGTTTCGTGTCATTTGATTGCAGTCACCACAATGCCATCCTCTCCCACTTCTACTTGTTTTTTCCATGTCCACTCTTCACTCCTTCCTGACCGATGTCTAACTTCTCAACTTTGTTCTTGGAGAAATGTTGTCCTTTTATCTTCAGTGGTTGAATGGTCTAAGGATTGCTTACTTCCCTACTGCTGTTGTTGACTTAGAGATCTGTGTATTGTTGGTCTGTACATGAAGCTTTGCTCATGAGTTCAGTTCTAAGCCTACAGGGTGACTAAAGGCAACAGTCTCTGTATCAGTGGTTCTTAACCTACCTAATGTCACAACCCTTTAATACAGTTCCTCATGTTGTGGTGACCCCAACCATAAAATTATTTTCATTACTTTTTCATAATGGTAATTTTGCTACTGTTATGAATCATAATGTAAATATCTGAAATGCAGGATGTCTTTTCTTGGTTACAAATTGAACCTAATTAAACATAATTAAAGCATAGTGATTAATCACAAAACAATATGTAATTATATATTGTGAAATAGTTATGTGTTTGCCGATGGTCTCAGGAGACCCTTGTGAAAGGGTCATTTGACCCCCAAAGGGTGGTGGCCCACAGGTTGAGAACTGCTACTGTATATGATTAGTGAGCCTGGCATTTTAGATTTTGAATTTTGTTTCTCTCGCTCTTTTTTTTTTCTGTCTATAACCATTTAATGTCGTCTCTTTCAGCGGCATTGGTGACCTTAGCTAGGCACCATCTAATTCTTCTGGATTCAGGATCATGAGGCTGACATCCACTAATTGTTACTAATTAATTGTTCATTAAATATTTCCATGGGTCTTTGCTTTTCTTCACTCTTCTTTGCTCCTGATGGGGAGACATGACTAGTTTCAACTGAAATGGCCACTCACAAGCTTTTAAAATCCCAGTCATTATTCATCATGTTGTCTTTGTTGACTATACATGCCAATTGACCTTGATCTCCCTTAAGACTATTGTTCTGAGTATCCTAATGATTCTAAAAAACAATTTTTAATGATAACATATTTTTTCCTTTGAATTCCATGTTTCACTATTTCATGAATTTTATATTTTCCCATTAGGCAGTTGAAAGGCACTGGTATTGGCCATTTTTAATAAGAAAACCATATGGTTTACTTTTCTGGGAATGAAACAATCAAGGAGAACGGCATTGCATTTATAGTTAAAAAGGATAGTTCAAGGTCTATCTGAAGTCTAATACTGTCAGTGATAGGATTATATCTAACCCTCTTCCAGAAAATTTAACCAATAGTTGTGTATTATTCAAATTTATGCACCAACTTCAAAAGCTAGGGATGAAAAGCTGAAAAATTCTACCAACATCTTCAGTCTGAAAAATTGATCAAATTTGCAATCAATATGCATTCGTAATTATTGGAGATTGGAATAAAAAACTTGGAGACAAAGAAGAAATAGTAGTTGGAAAACATGTTGGTGGTGAAAGCCAGAGGGGTTTAGGACAGGAGATGGGTCAGTCAGGGTGCGAGGTAGTACCGATGAAGAACACAGCTTTCCCCAAGATCCTGGATCCTTCCTCCCCCCAACTACCATGATCCGAATTCTACCTTGCAGGACTGGATAGGGCAGAGGTTGTACACTGGTGCATATGGGAGCTGGAGGCACAAGGAATCCAGGGTGGATGATACCTTCTGGACTAGGGGTGTGAGGGGCGATACTGGGAGAGTAGAGGGTGAGTGGGTTGGAAAGGGGAAACCGATTGCAAGGATCCACATGTGACCTCCTCCCTGGGAGATGGACAGCAGAGAAGGAGGGGAAGGGGGACACCGGATAGGGCAAGATATGACAAAATAACAATCTATAAATTATCAAGGGCTCATGAGGGAGGGGAGAGCATGGAGGGAGGGGGGAAAAAAGAGGACCTGATGCAAAGGGCTTAAGTGGAGAGCAAATGCTTTGAAAATGATTAGGGCAAAAAATGTACGGTGTGCTTTATACAATTGATGTATGTATATGTATGGATTGTGATAAGAATTGTATGAGCCCCTAATAAAATGTAAAAAAATAAAAAGAAAGAAAGCCAGAGATCACATAATAGAATTTTGCAGGACTACCAACTTGTTCAGAGCACATACCTTGTTTCAAATATATAAATGGTGATGATACACATGGACTTCTCCAAATAGAATGCACAGAAATCAAAGTGACTGCATCTGTGGAAAGAGACTCTGGACGAGCTCAATATCAGCAGCCAAAAGCAGGCCAGGGGTTGACTGTGGAACAGACTATCATTGCTCATATGTAAGTTCAGGTTGAAGCTAAAGAAAACCGAAACAAGTCCACAAGAGTCAAAATATGACCTGTGTGTATCCCATATGACCTGTGTGTATCACATCTGAAGTTGAGAAGCTCTCAAGAATAGATGTGATGCCTTGAACATGAATGAGAGATGACCCAATGAACTGTGGGAGGTCATCAAGAGCATCATACATGAAGAAAACCAAAGTTCATTTAAAAAGTCAGGAAAAAAGAAAACATCAAAGTGGATATCAGAAGGCCCTCGGAAACTTGCACTTAATCATAAAGTACCCAAGGCAGACAGAAGGAATAATTAAGTCTGGTGGGTTTGTTTTAGGAGCTCTGGTGGCCTAGTAATTACTGATGGGGCTGCTAACCTGAAGGTCCACTGGAAACCACCAACCGCATCCACTGGACTGGGGCTTTCTACTCCTGGAAAGTGTTACAGTCACAGACACTCACAGGAGAAGTTCTACCCACGTTTGTTTTCCTATGGCTACTTCTATGTTACCAATTTGCAGACTGAAGCATCATTGAAATAGAAATATAAAACACCACCTTTGGTTCTATATAGATCTACATGGGGATCTCAAGGGGGAAAATGACTTTACATTGTGATAGTTTTAATAGAGGTTTCTATTACATTGTAGTGGAACTTTTTTACTCACCCTTGTATTAATTTTTTTTACGTAAGCTTTATTTGAAGAATTTCAGAGCTTAACCTAAAGTGGTATAAATCTTTTTTTCTTTTTCCCAAAGAAATGAGCACATTCTGTTTGTATCGCTTCTCTTTACTTTTCAGCACTGAATCAAACATCTTTTGCACTTAAAAGAGAGGAGCATCTACCACTCCCAGTGAGTCAACCCTGACTCAAAAAGCCCCTGTGTAGGATTTTCAAGACTGTAAATCTTTCTAGGAGCAGAAAGCTCCATCTTTGTCCCAGGACTATGTGGTGGTTTGAACTGCCTAGTGCGAATCTCACAGTCCCACCAGGGCTCCTTAAAAGAAAGGAGAGTATATATGAAGCACTTACTATGTTTCTCCCAAGTATTTTCTAAACATATTCAAGTAGAGGATAGCTAATTTAATTCTCACAGTCAGTCTGTGAGTATTGGATTAGATATCCTTATTTACATATAATAAATCTAAGACTTTGGGATGATATTGCTTATGAAGGATTCCAGTAAAAATAAGTTACCGTTACTGGACTTTTGATGATTTTAAAAATAATATTACATAAAATTTGTCATTTACTCAAAAAACAAACACCTTGAGTATATAAACTATACATTTATTTATAAGGTACATAGAAAAATTGTACTTTATGTAATTTGTATGCATTTTTATTTAAAAAATTTATTAGCCCAATGAGACATTTTGAAGTGAAAGATGCATAAAAAGAAGACATGGAAACTTTAGCAGGCAACCAAATAAATTGCTATTGACTCGTGAACTACACTGCAGTTTCACATCAGTCACTTGATTTAATCTGATTATACATAGATAATATCGATTTCTTGTCTTCTTAAAGTTAATGATAATTAGGGATCTACATGTATTTCCCTCTACTGCTGTATATCCTCAAAGAATGAGTGTACGTGTATAGACATACTAGGATAAAATGATCATATTTGTATTCAAGAATTAAATGTGTGCGACTGTTGTGATCTAATAGGAATATTTTAAACTTTCAATTCATTCTAATTCAAACCCATGACTATACACAAAATTCATATGTAGTCTAATATCTCAATTTTATTCTCCTATTTTACACTATATGTTTAAATAAAATATTACACATACCTGAATTTATCAGTATTCTTTCATTGCAACTGATAGAAAGTTAAGATTTTTTTAAGAGGAAAAACAGTGACTCACACAGTTTTACGTGTTGTTGTCAGATGCCTTGACTTGAGTCACTTGACTAACAGAAGAAGACCTTGTTTGTGTGCCGCCCCCCACAATTGTGGCTTTAATTGAACCCATCTTTAAGGTTCTGTGTCAGTTTTGGTTAAGCACTCAGCAACTCACGGCAGAGTCAACAGTTTTAATTTAGCAGCTACTCTTGGAGAACTGTGTGGCAGCCTGCTTCCGTAAGGATGACAGCTTTGGAAGTCAGGTGGGCAGATCTAGATATCCCGAGATTCAAGCACAATGCAATGCAAGTACTCAAAAGTACACTGAAACAAGCTTTCTACAAACCTTTATGTTGGTTTACTTATCTGGAACGTTTCGGGAAATAGAGTATTTTTACCCTCCATGTCTGACAGCAAGTTAGTCTGCCTCATGGATCCTGGCAACACACCCATGACTCCTGGAGAAGAGACAAAGGACTGTGTACAGCTGGCCTTTCCCACAATATGGACATCAGCCTATCTGTGTGGGTGTCATAGTTACATAATTGGGTGTCATTTTGTGGCTTGAGAGTGTAGGGATGGAGTCTAGCTGTCAATCAGGAGATAGCCAATGAGGCCTCTGTGTGGGCGTGGTTTTTCCTGATGATTCTGGGAACTCCTGTAATTCCTCCTTAGAGGTGGGAGACTGTGCTTCTCGCTGAGAGAAGACACATGACTTTATGCTGATATAGCCGGTGCCCTGGGAGCTGGAGGAGCCACGAGGAGACCCTGCCAGCGCGAGATGCTTCTACAGCTACTAGCTCCACAGACTTTGCATCTCCAGGTCTGCGATCTTCCTGCATTTGGCATTATTACATGTGTTTCAAGAGTCTGAAGAGGACTTTATAGATCGGTATCACACATATGCGCTAATCTCAGACTTACGGACTTGATCTGGACTGGGCTGTGATGTTTTCTCGATATTCAATTGCTCTTGTGTATAAACTTCTTTCTTATAGGCATACGAATGGTCCGTGACTTTGTGTCTCTGGTCTACGCCAGCTAACACAGTTAGTTCCATTTAGGTAGGGAAAAAGAATGGAGCTTTTTGCTCCTGTAAAGAGTCTCAGAAACTCACAGAGGGCAGTTCTCCCTGTCCTATAGGGTCATTATGAATCAGAATTGGCTTGATGGGAGTTAGTGAGTGAGTGACCATGATGTAACACAAATAAGCTCAGGTAAATGCTATCACAAACAATATATCTAAGAGGCTCATCCTCTATCACTATCTCTGACAATGTTCTGCTTCTATTTATTAGGTCTCCAAAATCTGGTAATATTTAAATGTTATGCATAAGGCTTTCAGCCGCCACTTCCTTGAAGTGGGAAGCAGAGTCCTTTTCATAGTCTGTTCTTAGGCTGGGAGCTTCACTGAAACCTGTTTATTTTGCTGACAATTGAAATACCAGTGACATGGCTTTCAGAATCACAAGAGCACATAGGCCACCACAGTACAACGAATTGAAAGGCCGATTCGCTTTCCTAATAATCCCTCATGGTCATGTGAACTGTCTGTGAGTCGTGAGTGGCCATTGTAACTGATAATCAAACTAGCAGAGAAGTAAAGTTCCTTCGGAGAGATGACTGGTGTCTGACTAGAGTAAAGAAGGATGGAGGGCCAGGATGTGTTTGACTTCTGCCATGAACTGGTGTGGAGTTGGGATCGCCCTTTCTTTTGTGTAGCCAGAAATCAGGCGTGGTCTTCTTGTTATTTCTTCACATAATTGAAGGCCTGAGTGACCAGGCCTTCAAACTCTGATATTCTTTGTAGCAGAGAAATCATATTGTTTTTGTTTCCATTAGATGCTGCCAGTTCCTTTCTAGCTCATAGCCACCACGTGTACAGCAGAATTACACACTCTCTAGTCCTGTACCCTGCTTATAATTGTTCTTATGTATTAGCTGACTGTTGTAACCAATGTCCGATTCCATCATGTTGATGGTCTTCTTCATTCTTGTTGACACTGTTCCCGGCACCCTGTCTGTTTCTGTTGCCTATTATTGCTGTCAGGTGCTGCCAAGTTGATTCCCAGTCAGAGTGACCCCACATAATACAATACACATAGCACTGCCCGGTCCTGCCGCATCCTCACAATTGTTGTTATGTTGTTGCAGCCACTGTGTCAATCCATCTCATGAAGGGCTGCTCTTTAATGTTGTCTTTCTATTTTACCAAGCTTGATGTCCTTTTCCAGGAACTGATATCTTCTAATAACATTCCCTGTGTATGTGAAACAAAGTCTTGCCTCCTCCCTTCTAGGAAATGTTCTGCCTGTACCTCTTCCTAGACAGATATGATTGTTCTTTTGGCAGTCCAGGTTACTTTCCATATTCCTCACCAGCACCATAATTTATGTTTGTTGATCTTCATCAGTCTTCCTAATGGAATGTCCAACTTGCACATGCATATGAGGCCATTGAAAATACGCTGGCTTGGGTCAGGCACACTCTAGTTCTCAAAGTGACATTCTTGCTCTTCAACACTTTAAAGGCATCTCATGCAGCAGATTTGATCAATGCCATCCAGTTTAATTTCTTGACTGCTGCTTCCCTGAACATTGATTGTAAAAACAAGCATGATAAACTTTTTGACAACTTCAATCTTTTCTCTGTTTTACTATAAAGTTTCCTATTGGTTCATTTGTGAGGATTTTGATTTTCTTCACAATGATTTGTAATTACTAGTAAAGGCTGCAATTCTTGATATTGATCATGAAGTGCTTCAAATCTCACTTTCAGCAAGCAAGGTTGTGTTATCAGCATATCAAAAGTGGCTAATAAGTCTTCCTCCATTCTTCATGCCTCATTCTTCTTCATATAACCCAACATCTCTCATTAATTGCTCAGCAACAGTTTGACTAATATGGTGAAAGGATACCGCCCTGATGCACAATTCTCCTGATTTTAAACCATGCAATGTTACCTAGTTCTGTGTGTCTGGCTGCCTCTTGGTTCTTATACAGATTCAGCATGACCACAATCAAGTAATTTAGAATTCCCAGTCTTCTCAATGCTAACTATAGTTGGTTTTGATGCGCATAATGAATTGCATAATCAATAAAAGCCCAAGTAAGCATCTTTCTGGAATTATTTTCTTTGAACCAAGATCCATCTGACACCAACAAGGGTATCTCCTGCCCCACATAGTCTTTTGAATTGGGTCTGAATTTCTGGTAGCTCCCTGTCAATGTACTGCTGCAACTGTTATTGAATTCTCTTCAGTACAGTTTTACCTGCCTGTGGTTTTAATGACACTGTTGATAATTTCTGATTTCTGTGGGGTCGTCTTTCTTTAGAATTGGTACAAATATGGATCTCTTCCAGTAGGTTTGCCAGGTTCCTGCTTATACATTTCTTGGCATAAGTGAGTGAGTGCCTCCAGTGCTTTATCATTGTGGCAACATTTCAAGAGGTATGCCCTCGATTCTTAATGTTTTTAGGGTAGCTTGGACTTCTTCCTTCAGAACCATTGGTTCTTCATGTTATCTCTTGAAATGGTTAAATGTTGAGTTGTTCATTTTGATATAGAGGTTGTGTATTCCTATTACATTCATCTGATGCTTCCTGAACTCGTCAATAGCTTGCCCATCGAATCTTTCAATGCAGCAACTTGAGGCTTCGATTTTAATTTTTTTTCTTTAGTATTTCAGCTTGATATATGCTGAGCTTGTCCTTCTTTTTTAGTTTTCTAACCCTAGGTCTTTGCACAATTTGTTAAACTATTTTACTTTGTCTTCTTGAGCTGCCCTTTGAAGTCATATGGTCATTTTTTTTAATTCGTCATCAGTTGCAGTGTGTTCAAGAACAAATTTTAGCATTTCTCCTGACATACAAATTGATATTTTCTTTCTTTCTTGTCTTTTTAATCAGTATTTGCTTTCTTCATGTACGATGTTCTTGAGGTCATCCCACAGCTCATACGGTCTGCTGTCATTAGGGTTTAATGCATTGAATCTGTTCTTGAGATGTTCTCTGAATTCATGTGGGATAAACTCAAGGTTGTATTTTGGCTGCAGGGACTTGTTTTAATTTTCTTCACCTTCATTCTAAGCTTACATATAAGCAATTAATAATCCATTCCATAGTCAGCAACTAACCTCGTTTTCACTGATGATATTGAACTTCTCCACCATCTCTTCCCACAAATGTACTAAATTTGATTTCTGTGTATTCCATCTGGAGAAGTCTATGTGTATAGTTGTCCCTTATGTTATTGAAACAAATATTTCCTTTGAATGATTTATTGGTCTTGCAAAATTCTCTCATGCACTCTCCAGCTTCTTTTCCATCAGCAAGGCCATATTTTCCTGCTATTGTTTCTTCTTCTTTTTTTGCAACTTTATCATTCCAACTGCTAATACATGTCCATGTATCTTGATCACAAGTTTCATCAGCTTCACAAGGAAGACATTGCTAGAATTCTTTAGTTTTTTCCTTACTAACTTACTGGTTGGTTCATGAAATTGAATAATACTTTTACTGTCTGGATTGTATCCAGAAAAAAATTATCCTATCTAAAAATGTTGTCTGTGAGAAATCTTGAAATGTGCTATCAGCAGTCATCAGACCAGCACATAGGCTGCAGGTGCCCGCAGATGAGCGGAAGAGACCCAATAACACCCAAACTGCAGCAGAGAACAGAATCTGCAACAGGCAGTTGACAGTGAAGATGGAGTTTTACGAATGAAACACAAGAATGGGATTGCACCTGATTCAGAAGTGAAGAGTGACGCTGAGATGCCAAAAGCAAACCACCCATGCAATGGATCATGTAAAGAATGACAAGAAAAGAAAATACAGTGAGTTTTCACAGTATGGTTTTACCTCCATAATGACAGCAGGAATCGAGAAACCACAATGTGTTATTTGTTGTGAAGTTCTATCAGCTGAATCTATGAAGCCGAACAAACTAAAATGTCATTTTGATAGTAAGTATCTGAACTTTGCTGGCAAGGAAAACAACTATTTTAGAAGCAAAGCTGATGGACTCAAGAAAGCCAGACTTGACACTGGTGCAAGACCCACAAACAAAACGTAGCAGCTGCTGAAGCTTCATATTTGGTGGGACCAGAGCTATGAAACCTCACACCATCGCTGAGGATTTACTGTTGCCAGTGGGCAAAGACATTGTTCGAGTTATGATCCGAGATGAATTTGTTACAAAAATGAGATGAGTGCAATTTCTTATCTAACGACACTGCCTGCAGAAGAAGAGATGATATTCTTGATCAGGCAATCCAGAAAATTAAATCTGCTCCATTTCCAATATTTAGCATTCAGCTTAATGAATCTACAGACTTTGCAAATTGTTCATAGTGACTGGTTTACGTGACATACATTAATGATGGTGACTTTAAACATGATTTTCTTTCTTGCAAACCACTTAAATGACAGCTACTGCATATGATGTATTTGACACAGTTGGTTAATATCTGAAAGAGCATAAGATCTCTTGGGGAAAAGTTTGTGGATCTTGCACAGACGGTGCTACAGCTATGCTAGTATGTCCATCTGGATTTAAACATTTGGTACTGAATGAGTCACCAAAAGTCATTGGAAGGCACTGAATGATTCATCAAGAAATATTAGCAATGAAGATGCTGCCACAAGAGTTACAAGAAGTAATGAAAAGCGTCATAAATTCTGTCAATTTTGTAAAGGTGAGCACTTTAACAGTCCACTGTTTTTACAACTGTGCAATGAGTTGGATGTACTGAATAATGCTCTGCTATTTCACTCTGAAGTGTGATGGTTGTTGAGAGAAAAAGTTTCAAAATGTGTGTTTGAGCTTCGTAATGAACTCAAAATGTTTTTTAAGCAGAAAGCAAGACCGCAGGTTTGAAGCATTTTTCAGCGATAAAAGTGAACTGCATAAAATAGCTTACTTGGTTGACATCTTTGCCGTCTTGAACAAGTTAAATCTATCACTGCAAGCGCCAAATGCAACACACCTCGACTTGTCTGAAAATATCCGATCATTCCAAATGAAACTTCAGCTTTAGCAAAAAAAGAAAAAAGGATCAAAGTAAAATTTACATGTTGCCTACCTTATCTGCTTGCTTTGAGGAACATGACATTGAACCAGACAAAAGGATTCTGATGGTAGATAATGTGAAAGAACACTTGCACAGACTTGTAGATGAAATTTCATCATACTTTCCAAATCTACCTGACACCCCATTTGCACTTGCCAGAAGCCCATTCACAGTCAAAGCTGAAGATGTTCCTGAGACAGCACAAGAGGAGTTCGTTGAACTGATTAACAGCGATGCAGCGAGAGCTGATTTCTCTACAATGCCACTTACAAAATTCTGGATCAAGTGTTTGCAGTCATATCCTGTTCTGTCTGAGACTGTGTTGCGCCTTCTTCCATTTCCAGCAACATATCTTTGTGAAACAGGGTTTTCCAGCTTGTTGGTTATCAAGTCTAAATACAGAAGTAGACTTGTTGTGGAAGACGATCTTTGTTGTGCTCTTGCAGACTTCCCTGAGAATTTCTGATCTGGTGAGAAAGAAGCTATCTCAACTTTCGCGCATACTGTCTCAAAGTGTAGCAATGTAGTTTACTGTTGTTATATTAAGCCTGTTACCCATGCTACACCATGTTTCAAGACAAAGTTTCATTTACTTGTAATTGGAAATAAATAGTTCATAATATATAATTTTAAAAAAGAAAGAAAATACCATGGCCTGTATCAAGCACACCTTAGTCCTGGAAGTGGCATCTTTTCTTTTTAGCACTTTATAGAAATTTTTTGCAGCATATTTGCCCAATCTAATACATAATTTTGTTTCTTGGATGTTACCTCCATGGTTGTTGACTGTGGATCAAAGTAAAATGAAAGATAAAAACTGATAGAAAAAAACCCCAACCCTTGAGTTTCACTAGTGAAAAGTTCTATGAGCAAAATATTGATTGACAAGAGTGACAGGAAGGGCTCCTCAACCTTAAAACTGAATTCATTCCACTCTGCTCCACCACCACCGCCACCGCCATCGCCACCGCCACTGCCGCCACCACCATCACCACCACCACCACCACCACCCAAATTAAATTTTAGGTAGTAACATTTTTAGAATTTTATCACCAGAATTTCTTCCATATCTTAGTGAGTGCTTCCAATGTTGCATCCATTTGTTGAAATATCATAATGGGCATTCTGTCGGTTCTACAGCATTGTTTTTTGCCGGGACCTCCAGTGCAGCTTAGACTTCTTACTTAGCTGTCACTGACCATGTGCTATTTCCTAAATGATTGAATATCAACCAATTATTTTTTGATAGAGTGAAACCATGTCTCCATTTTCCCATCATCCTTGGAAAAATTCCATTATCTCTTTTTTATTTTGAATTAGATGAAGGTTTGCAAAGCATATGTTCAGTTTTACAATCAACAATTCCTACACATTTTGTTTCATGTCATTTGTTGCTATCCCCTCCTGGTACCATCACATATCCCACTTTCCCCCTGATTTCTATTTTCATTCTTCCTTTCCCCTGGAGCCTTCTGAAGCTTATGCTTGGGTAGATGCTGCCCTTTTCATCTTGAATGGTTAATTATCCTTGGTGTGCACACTTCACTAGTGCTTTTGTTCCTTTTATAAACCTATCTAATTTGGGACTGGACCCTGAGCTGGAAGGGTGAGGGGTGGTTAATGCAGCTCCAGACCCTAAGGGTACTTTCTGTGTCAATCAGTATTTTGCCACAGAATTCTTCAATATTGCAACTCGAGACGTCACTCCCTCCACATCCTTCAGGGCAACTCTATGCTTCAGAGGCATTTCTGGTCCAGTGGTATTTTCAGTGACTTCCAACCTGAGCCGCTCATCTTCCAGCACAGTAGCAGACAGTGTGACTCCATGAGGTTTTTAATGGCTTCTTGTTGTTGTTTTTTAATAGATTGAAGTACATCTTCCTGGAAACTCTGATGAAATCTGTCCCCGTCCCTGCGGGGAATAACATACCAATGGCATAGGATCACATCAACACACAGGCCCTCAAAGTATGGACTAGTGAGTGGTCATATTAGCCTCTTTCAAAACACACAAATGTAGAAGTGGACAGAGTTGGCTGCCTGAAAACATCCTACGGTGTGATCAACAGAGAAGAGGGTATGGATGCTGGTCAAAGGGAATGCAGGCAAGGTCTCTATCTTCCATGCTTCACTCTGTACCTTTTCTCCCATGCTTCTCTTGCTTTCTCCCTCCTACATCTCTATTTCCTAGACATTCGACAGCACCCAAAACATATTGCCATCGAGTCAGTGCCAACCCATAATGACCCTGTAAGACAGGGTAGACTTTCTGCTGTGAGTTTCTAAGACCACAGTTCTTTGTAGGGATAGAAAGATACCCCAATACACACTCCAGTATGAAAACTGTAGTGTTTCTTCTTATGGGAATCCCCTTGATATTTCATCAGAATTTTACCTATTCCTCAATGGTAAAGTTTTTCACCTCATACCTTACATTACCATAATTGTTTTATATATATATATACTTATATATTATATGAGTATATAAAATATATACTTATATTTAAAATATATACATATATTTATACTTATATATTATATGAGTATATATGTTATATATACTCAATAAAGAGGAGGATATGGGGCTGAATTTCAATTGTTTCCATCTCTAAATTAATGATGATGGAATGGTTACTATGCCAAAGATCCAGAGACATTACTTCTTCTCATATTTTTAACCCTCCCTGCTTGGCTACCTTGAGTAAATCAATGAACCTTTCTGAGGCCCAATTCTCCCTTTTGTATAAAGGGTTATGTATGGTTATTGATATAGTCACACGAGAAAATTCAAATAAAATTACTTAAAACCACTCTAATTAATGAATTACATTTTCAAATAACAGGTGAACCTTTTATGTTGTATAAATTCAACTTGTTTAACAGGATCATTATTGCACAAGATGAAAGTAGGTAGATATGAGCCAAGTACACAGAAATTCTTCCTGTTCCAAATTAAATAGTTCTTGGTATCTGAATGGGAAGATTAGGGGGACTGCACATGTGACTTCCTCCAGATACATAAAGGGGGAGGAGACTCCAACACCACACCAGCCCAAGGCCAATTGTCTCAAGGCAGAGACTAGACATGCCTCCTCCCTTCAGCCTTCTTCATACTAGTCTGACACCAACCATCCCTCCCATGGCACTCTACTTCTCTGTTGAGTTGGATAATTAGTTGTAATCACCCCACAGAATTCATAGACAACATTCATGATTGTAGGGGTTTATCAAGGAAGTTGAGAGGTCACCACAAGTTGAGATCGCAGAAAAATTAATGCTACAGTCCTCTTACCCACAGCATCACTCTTCTCACCCAGGTTGAAAGGCACATCATTCTCTGGTCCTCAGGTTCTAAGGCGCACTGCCTCTTGGCCTCTGCTCTGCTCAGGAAAGTATTACAAACTTCTGTTTGCACTGGTAAATAACGAGCAGGCACTCCAGTTTACAAGCCAGCCCCCTACCATCTTTAGTTTTCTGTGGGCCCTCCAGGAAGCCCATGGCTCTGTCTCACGGCATAGGTGTTATAGCCTCTGGTACCTCTGCTGCCACCCGCTTCACACAGATATTCTGTGAACGCTTGTGCTCTACTGGTGGCTCTTCTTGCTTTGTGGTCTTGGGAGTCTCTGTTCCTGCTACTTAGTTGGCTTCTTTTTCACTCAGCAGCATACAGAAACTGACCAATCACCAAGTTAGAGTCCTCTCTATCTATTTCCATGTCCCCATCCAGCCTCCAGGTGGGAGTTACATAGGTAATGAATAAAAGAGTTCTGTCATGTCATATATTAACTTCTCTGGATGAATTTTATGAAGATTTAGCTTCAAACTCCTCAAGAAAGTGTAGAGTTATCCATAATTAGTGCCTGTAATGGTTAGAATGTATGACAACTTGATGGTGCCTGTGTGGAAGTACTAATAGAGTGCAGCCTCTCAATCAAGGTGTAAGCCTGGTGATGTCTTCTTGGGGGCGTGACCTTTTTAAAAGAGAGACTGTGAGAATTTCTCTCTTTTCTCACTGCTTGGATTCAGTGTCTGCTTCCAGGGCTGGTGCAATGTGGGCAGCCAACACTGGCAGCTGTCGGTACCAGGCTCCCACTGACCTTGGATCCGCATGACTGCACCCACAAACCAGCGATCTTCCTGCTCCCGGCTGCACCTCTTTGCATTGCCAGTCTGCGGCCATCTGAATCTGCAGAGGACCCTGGCTAGTGCCAGACCCAGGGACTTGAGTTGGACTGCGCTGGGACGCCTTCTTGTCTTGATGTAAAATTACTTCCGGATATAAAGTTCTTTCTTATACACATATTCCTCATTTTGTTTCTCTAGACAACCCATTTAACACAGTTCCTTAAACCATTATCTATCAATAAAACTTTATCATATTATTTTTAATGAGTGATATGCAAAGGAATACTCACGGTTAGTTTTTAAATGAGGAAAGCCAGAATTAGAGAGAAAAGCCTAGGTTCTCCTGGAAGAAGAAACTGTTATGGGGCTTTTAAGAGTTTGTGGGAAATGTGCCTTATCTTTTAATTCAAACTGTCCATAAACTCTTTGAAATCCCCTTGTAGTTCTAAGAAAGGAGAAACACATAAAGAGGAATAGTGAGATGTCCACACTCCTGGACTTGCCTGGGATTGGCCTTGTCAATATCATCTGTGCCCTTTTTTTGGTGTTGTTTTTACATTTTTCTCCTTGAAATTTGAGCAAGAAAACAGACATAGCAAACAACAATCTATTTTCTCAGGGGATTCCCTCCTCTTGGAATAGGAATTCCATAATTGCTTGAAGTTTTATCTTTGTTATATTATCCATTAGTAGGGTGACAATGGAATTTTTACTTAGGATGTTTTTTCTACAAGTTTATGTTGCCTCCTCAATTCTAACCGGACTCTATAAACACTCAAGTTTTGAAAAGCATGCCTACAAAACCTATGTGGCCCTGTCTTCTGTCAGAGAATGTATATGCATCCATAATATGCCTTCCTATTTAACAATCAACTGGTACTTTCCTGAACAAGTGATGTAGACTGCCAATGTGACAAGCTCTCTATAGCTCCTTAAGAAATTCCAGACAGACAGTTATGAAAATGAAAATTAAAAAGGAGGAGAGTTAACACAGAAAGTGCAAAGAAACAATATTTTGCTCAGAGACTTCAGAACTGTTTGAAAATTTTTCTAAACTACTGCCTTCAAGATAAGCAAAAATGAAAACTTACAGCAGAATTGAACTTCTAAAGCTCATGATGTCATTCGGGTGTTTCAATAGAGCCCCATGATCCCCAGAACCAACAGCTATAGCAAAGATGAGGAAAAATGAAAATGAACGGATTGTCAAAAAGAAACCATCTGCAATATAAGGGCACAGCACCCCTTGCTCCTTTATTTAAGTGATCTCTGTTAGCTGGTCTAACACTGTGGATTCTGTCGGAAACACTGTCACTTGGGACTTCCTACGGGAGGGGAAGGACCCAGTGGCCACCGTACTGTAGATTCGGAGAGAAGGCCAGTAAGTTTCAGAGCCTTTGCCACAACCACCAGTGTTCGAATTGCATCACATGTTGTTGGAGCATAATCCACGCCTCAAAATTAAAGTTCAAAGTGTGTTCCTGACACTCAACAGACGTGACACACACATCTGAATCAGCCTAAAGACAATCCCAGCCTTTTCCCTGCTTGCCAAGGTTATCAGGGAAACGGGATGGATTCTAGGGAGACTTTGCTTGCATTTGACTTCTCAAAATTCTCACCTAAATATTCATTAGTAAAATGTGCAGAAGGAAAAAATGCCATGGTGCTTTTAAAGTTCTGAGATGTTTTTCACCTCCCTGCAAACAATTTAATGTGTTTATCACAGTCCTCCAAGGAAATGCAACGGCTTCATGCCATGTGCCTGGACATGAAATGTTGGAGTACTAGATTTTTCCTTGAAAATAATCATGCTCAGATTTAGATGTTAAACTTTTTCTGCTTGTTAGGTTTCTACAAGCAGAGATTTCCAGCTCTTCTTTCACCTCATCTTTCCCTTCAAGTAAATTGAGAGCATATGTCATTAATACCAATGTCATGTATGACTCTGGCAAGTCTCTGTCATACCCCCTCAAACAACAAAGAACATATATTTTAAAAACACACAAATATAACTTCTCTGTGGTGGTTTTTTACGTTTTTAAAAGGTAGTTTGGTTTAAAGGGTGCATGAGATAGTGGGTTACATGTATGTGATTCTATTCTGGAACATAGAGTCACTTAATAGTGACTTGAGTTGGAATTGACTTGATAGCAATTAGTGGTGGTGAGATATAATAAAATCAATGATGAAACAGACAAAGAAACAAAAAGAGCATCCCAATCTGACAATCTGCAGAGGAATTGTTACCCTAAAATCACAAATAAAATTCTGACTATTCTTCTTGCACTGGGAAAGTTTTCCAGGAGGGAAAATTTACCCAGATCCTCAATTAGAACCATTTATTTTTTAAATTTAAATAGGAGGAAAATCTATCAAGTCACCCAAAAACAATACTGAATTTTAGTCAATTGTAAACATTATTAAGATTTTCAGTAGATGGAGGGTTCAGGTAGCAAACAAGAAATAGATACACTCATGAGAAGATTCAAATTGTCGATTTGGTACTAAAAGATAAGCGAATTCCAGAAGCTTCCATATGTGTGTGCATATACATAATTACATATACAGACACACACAATGAATAAGGAAGACTGGAGAAGAATCAATGCGGTTGAACTATGGTGCTGGCAAAGAATGCCGACTGTCCCATGGATTGCCAGAAGAACAAAGCATCTCTCTTGGAAGAGGTGCGTTCAGGATGCTTCTTAGAAGTGAGGATGGCGAGATTTCATCTCACCTACTTTGGATACGTTATCAGAAGAGACCAGTCCATGGAAAAAGGACATCATGCTTGGTAACTTAGAAAGTCAAGAAAAAAAGAGAAAGATTCTCAATGGGATAGACTGACAGTTGACAGAGTGGCAATGGGTTTAAATATAACATATGTGAGATCACTCTACACACACACACATATGCACACACACAGTGATTACAGGGGGCACCCACGCACACACACACAAAGATGGGATTTTTTTAAAGCTATGCATTTAAAATTTTTAACAAAACAACTTTATCACCTTAAAAGTACTCTCCATTGCACGTAACACGATTTTGTTTTGTTTTTCAAATCTGCGATTCCATTGTTGGAAACATTCTCCAAACTCATCTGTTTGGATGGCTGACAGCACCTCCCTCATTTTTTGGCCATCTCTTCTACATCATCACATCGCTGTCCTTTCATGTCCCTCTGCATATGCAGACACAAAAGGAAGTTGCATGGAGTGAGGTCAGGTGAGTAAGGTGGTGGGGCAAGACAGGCTTGCTGTTTTTGCCAAAAGCTAGTGCACTGCGATGATTGAGTGAACAGGCGCCTTCTTATGGTGGCAAAAGCAGCCCCCATCTGCCACCAGTCTGGCCTTTTTTGTTGCGCACTGTTACTCTCTCTCTTCTGAACTTCTAAATTGAAAGCTTGATTAACAGTCTGACCTGGTGCAATGAACTCCAAATGCACCACGAGTCGACATTTTCATCCATTCAGGACGTTGATGGGTGTCTTGAGTGAGGTTTGACATCAATAGACATTTCACCTTTTTTGAAACAAGAAACACTTGAGTTTTCCCCATAGTGCTGTCCTTGCAAGCTGTGTTCAAGATCACAACAGTTTCTATGGCATTTTTCACAACCAGGAAACAAAATTTCAGAGCTGTATGGTGTTCTCTTAAATAACAAAGAAAGGTTTGAGTGAAATGGCTTTTATAAAAAAAATTCACTGTGACCAGAGAGAACCTTCCCAGGCAGCGCCATTGGGTGCACTAACTCAGAGAGAGTTGCTTGATGCTCGCTTAGCGGGAAGAATGCGTACTATTAAAGCTTCGCCCAGCAGAGCTTTTTTTGTGTGTTTATTTTTGTTGGGGGTGGGGTGTAACCTCCTTGTACATAGCTATATTAAATTAAAACAGTATAGATATGCTACAAATATCTCTATCTTGGAGGGTTCACAAAAGAAACTATGACAGATTTCAATGAAGTACAATATTGTGAGTATAAGTATGAAAACCAGTAGATAGGCTAGGCCCAGGGTCAACAAAAATGCAGGCAAAGTAGAGACTCTCCAAGAAGGTTCTTCAGTTTCCTTAATCAAGTGGCAAAGAAACATACATCTATTGACATATGCTTTACAAATCAGAACCCTGCCACTTTCCAAAATCAATTTATAATTTGTAGATCAATTCAACATGTTAATGATTTCAAGTATCCTTGAGAAAATTGGAAATAATAATTTTTAAAAACTGAAAAGAACATCCAAAATTAGATGAGGCTAAAACTAATATACCACAAAAAGTTTCCTAAGTAATACTACATATGGTGAAGCACTGAGAAAGAGAAAAGATGACCCAGTGGTTCAGTGCTTGACTGCTAAGCCAAAGGTCAGCTGTCGAAGGTAGCTCTGTGGGAGAAAGATGAGCAAGTTTGCCCTTGCAAAGCTGCAGAGCTCTGGAAGGGCCCACCAAAGGATGTTGAGATAACTCAGTCTCAAAAAAAACATTAGCAATGATCTTATATGGAATTTGGGTGTAAAGATATTTATTCACACTTCTAGTATAATTATAGAGATCCATATTAAGAACTGGAGGTGCAAAAACAGTTTTGATATAATTTGGTATAACATCATAGAACTTAATATTTGAAAAAGAGAAATGATAAGCAAGTCAATATTTTCTTGGATTTTTATTGAATTTTATCTTTAAAGCACACATCATCATAAACAGCCTAGGAGGGGAAAAACACTCAGATTACAGACCATGCAACAAAAAGATCACAGTCCAGACACTTATTTTTCTCTAATAAAATTCTACACTGAAATGGATTTCATGCCATAAGTCCACATTGAAGTGTTTCCTTTCAGAAAAGGCTACACTTTCTGAGAAGGGAAAAAGGAAGATGTTTCTAAATTACAAAAGCAGCTAGTATTATATGCTGATTAGTTGCGATGGAGCCCACAGGAATAGGAAAACATTATGTGCGATATGAGTATAGCAAGTATTTGACCATCCTAAAGCCAGGGGCTATTTCTGTACCTTTTGTCTTTTGTCCATCTTTGACAGAAGAATGCTAAGATTACATGTTCAAGGGAAAGAAAACTCTAAAAATGAATGTCCAGTACCTGTCACAGTTGACCACACATATCCTTATTGCGGTCTGCGATCGAGAGGCTGTGAGCTTTCCAGAGCCAAGCTTTGATGAAGCTCCCTCACTCTCATGCCATCGAGCCAATGCTGACTCATCGACCCTGGGGGTTTCGGAGACTGGAACTGTTTATGGGAGTAGAAACCCCAGTCTTTCAACGTGGATATCAACTAACACATCCCCGCTCCCTCTGCAAGCAAGCGACAGAAGTGGAACCAGACTTCAAAACCAGAAAGATTTCCCTCTTCTTCACCAAGCACTGCCCAGCCGCTCCTCCTTTGGAAGGTAGGTCTGACCATCTGCTGCCATGAAAATGACAGCCAAGAAAACACTCTGGAGCAGTTCCACCCTGCGGCTCCCGCAGGTACATGTTGGAAAACTCAATGACAATGGGCTTACCTTCCACCTCCTTAGAAGGTAACATCAGGATCTCTCCTGGGGAAGAGGTCTGCTGTATGTAGTCAATGAGTTGCAAAATAACATCTGAGAAGGGTCTTTCAGCTCCCTCTGGATTGTGAGCCAGTCACGACTACTTTGGCCAGATCATGGCAGACTATGGCTTCTCCCTGAAGCAGCTCTTTGAAGATGTTGCCTCAATCAAGCCACCAGGGCTCACTTAGGATCTACTACTTAGCAAGTTCGGGGGGTGGGGGGGCCACAGGTGCGTGCATTTTAACAAATGTTTTAGTGATTAGGGTGCACAACCCAGCAGGAAAACTTTGGCTAAAACTGAGAGAGATGGCCCAGTCCCAAATGGCTGATTCCAAATGTGAGGTTGGAATCGTTATTCTGAAGTGGTCTCCAAAACTAGAACCCAGTCCGCCCCCTCCAGATTTTCAAATAGTTAACTTCTAGTGAATGACCTGATCCAGAAGTTAACGAACCTCTGAAAAATAGAGAGTCTGCACCAATATGGCTTCCTAATTCTCTCTAAGTTGAAAAAGATTAAAAAATATGTCATCGCAGAATTGAATCAGCAAGTCAGATAAGGCTTTAGGAAATGATCAATTGTAGTCCTTTTCTTCTTTGTTTAACCTTCCTTGTGAACTGGGGGAAGATTTAGAGAACAGATCACCAGGTGGACACCCACCAGACCACACACATGGTGCTCCGCCCCTCCATTGCTGTGCCCAGCAGCATACCGTACTTGCTCCTGACCTTGGGGTTTCTATGCCAGTCTTCCTTCCATGGCTCTGACTTTCCCTTGGGGGGAAATATTGCCCTTTTATCTTAAACGATTGATTAAGGTGTGAAATAACAACCCCCCCTGCTATTATTGTTCTCTTTATAGATCTGTCTATTGTTCGGCTGACAATGTGAGCCAACCGGCTGAGTTCATTTCCAGAGCTAAAGGATGACTAAGGTCATGGTCACAGCGTTCCAGCAGTCTCATTCAGTCAGAACGCCTGCTCTCTTTGACATCACGGCCGTCTTCCACTTACTAAACTATGAATATACAAACAAAATGGAGCATAACTAAACCGATGAATGTAAACCAAAACAAAGAACCATTTCTTTATCTCAAAAATATTTTTTCAAAAGTTGGTGAGTTCCTCAGGATTTTCCAAGTGGATAGAGTTAGAAGATGGAAGAGCGATTCATGAAAGTGATATTGCCAGGTGCACTAATTAGAAGGACATAAGAGTTTTAAATCATTCTGGGGTTTGAGAACCTAACCTTTTTGGGAAAGAAACTTGAGCACTCCACTTGAACTCCACAACTCAATTCATCTTCCAACTGGAGAATCCCACAGAAGATGAAGAGCGGCAGAAACAATCCTGAAATGATCTCCAGGGCATCTCCCCTGGATCCCAAACGCCGTGCCATCTATGGGAACACTCTTACAGCAACTTTACTACTTACCAGCTCTGGATAAAAAACCTAGTTTCTCCTGGCTGCTCTGCCAAGGGCAAAATGCAGCCCTTGAGACGGGTCACTTCATTTGCCAGGACTTGTTAAGAGTAAGAAAACATTGGCAGAACTATTTAAAGAGAATAAAGCATCTTGTTTGATTTATTTAATCCTGAGTGATGTGCCTAGGCAAACTATATTAATTCTATTAACAATTGACAAAGGATATACAAGAAAAAATTTATCAGAAGAGAAACAGTAATCTGCCACCTCATTTTAAATAATCTTATTTATTCATTTACACACTGATCTACCTCTGAACAGATCTGAATCAGTTAAGTAATTGGTTGAACATTTTTTTCAAATTTTAATTATTTGAAAGACAATTGAACAATAATTGTAACTACTGAAAATTAAGAAAACTAAAAAAGTTTGCCTTTTCTGGAATATTATATTAAAGGATACTTGAGGAACATGAAATTCTCATCTCTTATAATACCTAAGTATCAAAGCATAGCCTCTGGGTCTAATTAAGAAACTTTTTGTTAATCTATTACATATATAATACATAATTTATTACATATAAATCTGTCTTTTCTGTATCTGATGGAGTAGTAATAGGAGGTGTAAAATAAGCTTCCTGGATCTTAAAATTGATTCACATTATATGGAGACAGTAATGAGCTAAGCCCTTTACATCAATTTTCTCATTTCATCTTCTCCTCAACCCTACAGAGCAAGTACAATATCATCCCCATTGTACAGATGAGGAAACTAAGAATTAGGGACGTAAGTACACTGCACAAAGTTATGCAGAAATGAAACAAGAGAGCTAAAAGGTAAATACATCTTAGTCCTGCATTGCACACCTAATTACCTAATTTTTCTGTTTCCCTTTAACCTAAGAAAAAAATAATCACAGCTCATTGCTACGTCATCACTCTGACTGGGGATTGTGTTTCTATGATGATCCAGAAATTTTATTTTTAACAAGCTACTCTGGTTGCTTATATTGCCACCCCGTCCTCTGACCCAATTCAGAAGCAAGATAATCTCATAACACACAGAACGCTTGCACTAATGTACCACTTCTCAGCGCTGTCAGAGTCAAGAGGCAGGTGGAAAGCTAATTCCAGGACTGGTGTGGAGGGGCAATAAGCCTGCTACTGCGTTGCTTATTCCCCAAGCTGCACTGCCCTCATTGAAAGAAAGAAAAGAAAACCTAGTCCTGACAGCTATTACTTTTATGTAAAAATACATTATTTTGATAAGCTCTTAAGGTCAGCTGAAAGGGGGAATCATTTAAAATTAACTGACACACACACACACAATGTCTCCGTTGAAATTAGAGTATGTTTTATAAAAAGATAATGTGACAAACCCAACTTTTGGCTAGGGTCAATCTTTTAATGCACTTTAATCTTAAATATGGTATGGATTGTATTGGTTAGATCCAGGATATGCCCATCTCTTTCTTATTTCCCCCAACTCCACGGATTCTAATCTTCAAAAATGGTTTGGAATAAAAACACTTCAACCGGATCGTTTGCCGATCTTGGAAGAATAAAAAAAAACAAACTAGCCTGATAGGACTGCCCCAGAGCTACTCATGAAGCTGTGTTACAATGGTATGGCTCGAGTTAAAGTTTTCTCTAAATACCAATTGTTAGGTGCCATCGAATGAATTCCAACGCCCGGTGACCGGTGACCATTCGCGCTACAGAAGGCAGCGCTGCGGGCCCTGCGCATGCTCACAGCATGACGCTCCCGCCATCCCTGCGACTGCTGCCCTCAGCTACCCAAGGCCAATGGGCTCCACTCATCTCCATGGGCTCCTAGGTTGAGCAGCCAGGTCTAGTTGTGGTGCCTTCACTTGGTAGAAAGGCAAAATGAAACTTGGAAAGTTTCAGAGTTAGTAAAAAGAATCAAAATAGCCATACCATTTCGTGATCCATTTCCCGTAGGCTTTAGGGCCCCAAATTAAACACCGGGCTGTTACCGGAAAGGTCGGGGCACTAGATGATGATCCAGAAGGAACTCTGGTTACTCAGGAGGTTCCTTTTTGCTGCAAACCCAAAGGACAGTGGTTCAAACCCACCGGCCACTCTGCAGAAGCGAGAGTCTGTCCACTATCTACTTTGGAACCGGCTAGGGAGGAGTTCTGGTCCTTCCTGCATAGTTGCTATAAGTTGTAATCAGCTCCTAGGCAGCGACTTATGTGATTCATCTTGAAACAGAGAAGCAATTGATTCGTGTATAAGTACACACACATAAAATAAAAGTTAGAGTCCCACTGCGGATCTTCCATTTAAAAAGTGGGTTTTCCGGTTTCTGTATTGCTAAGTGTTTTGCTTGTTTGCGTGCTTTCTGGTGTTTAGGACGTCCTTCTTACCTGTGCTAAGATCCCTCCTAAAGTTCAGCTGTATTCTTAGCAATTTTCCCGGTGTTTTGCTTAACGTTCTTCACCTTGCTAGCATGGTGAAGATGTAACGTGTCACCCGGGCCTTGTCTTTATTTCAGTCTGTTGGTGGTGGAGACCGCGAACCGACACTCAGTTATCTTCTGCGAGAATACCGCCAGCCCGAACCAAATGCTTTTCTTCCCTCCAGCCACGACAATAGCGTCCTCCTCCTGCCCCCACCCCCATAAATTAGCAGTGTTTAGATGGAAGCTTGCCCACATTCTATAGCTTATTTTCAGGAAAAGCGCCATCATCCATAATACATTCGGGCTTCTTTCTAGTTGAAGATTTATATATTTTTTATTGATGGGTTATGAATATTGACACAGGAGATATTCTTTGTTTATTGAAGGCTTGTTTACATAAAAGATCTTCACAGGCTACCCCCTAAGTCTAGAGGTCCTAAACCAGTGTCAGGGAGCTGTCTGGGTATTTTTTCCCACGTATTCCACTGCCATTCGACCAACAATAGAGGCCCATTAACGTTTGGCCCTTCAAGTCACTGCAGCCCAAGCCGCAGTGGCAGGACGTCTGCCCAGTATGTAAAATAACGGCATGAATGGATTCCTTGGAAACAATGATAACAAGACCGGGCTGAGCTGGCCGTGACAGCGTGTGGTAATTTTCCAGCCCGCTGGCCCTGTAAAGGAAACGGGACACAAAGCCTCCACTGCGGGCCAGGCCGGCCTGAATAGCTGCAAACAAGTGCAGAAGACCTGATGATGTCATACGCACAGTTTGACAGATGGGGCTGGACAATTTTCCCCCTTCAAGCATGCTCTTAACTATTTGTATTCCATCGGCTTCTCACTTGAGGAGTTCAATCCTGTAATCACCTGCTTGAAAGACTAAACAAACCTTAACTGTCATGTGCTTGATTCAAGTACCACCAGTTTTATGAAGAAAAATGATATCCATTATTAGTGGCTGAATGCTGAGGGGAGCCATGGGGGAGCAGGGTGTTTTTGTGGATTAATGCATCATCTCTGCTTTCAGCTGTGGGCCAGGCTTTGAGTCTCGCGCTGACTGAATCCTACCATCCACTCTGAATAGCATAATGAAGTATTGTTATTGCCTCAGTCTAGCCATTACATCAGGGAAACAGACATCCAAAGTTATCAAAACTGATTACTAGCTGAGCTTTTTATGTCTATAAACCATATGCCTTAAAAGAAAGCTTTTTTTTAAAAAAAATTCAGTCTTATGGGTGTTCTATCCAAGTGGGATGTTTCCGTTTTTATAGTGTTCTGTGCCGCTCTGTGTAAGTTGGTGTTAGGGTGTTAGGGATTGTAAGCCAATCCGCTCCCAAGACACTGGAATGTGGACCTGTGTGTGTGTGTGTGTGTGTGTGTGTGTGTGTTTAAGCTGATGCACAGGAGACAGAGAAAATGAAGATTGACAACATTTATAAAAATGAGACACAACTCAATTAAAATTCACCAAAAATAGTAAATGAACCAGTGTACTGGGTTTAATTGTAATGACACAAGACTGTTTTCTGACACCCCCTGCCCGCCCCCCGCCCCCCCATCCATCCACCCCTGCAAATAAGTAGTTGCTTTGGAACTCACATGTCTTCTCCATTTTATTCATGGAGTTCTTTTTTATTTACTTTTCTAGGAATTTATGTAAATATATGTGAGCAACAGAATGGGTCCCAGATAAAGCTTTATTCTTTAATCTTTTCATCAAATAGCTAACCAAAATAGGATAGCCAAAGGATTCCCTTTATGGAAAAGTGATACCTGTCCCACAGAGAAACACGGCACAGCGCCTAGAAATAAGGATAATACCAGTAGTACCATAATGAAATTGATAGGCAGAATCTGCACAACACCTTTTCCACTGGGAAATCCTACATGCCGAACTCTCTTCTCCAGTCTTCCAGCTTACAGAAGCTGTATAAAAGCCATTTCACACTCAACTTCCTATATGTTAACTAGCACCGATGTTGGGCAATGGGAAAATAATTGACAACTAAAACTAAGGGAACGCCTCACTCTTATCTTCAAAGTCTAATAATTCCCTACTCACCTTCACCCTCCAGTCCACCGTTGCCTTTTAGAGATGAAAAGACAAAGCACCGCCTGCCTGTGTGCTACTCTTCCCCAGCGCATTTACACAGAGCCAGGTGGGCAAAGGTCTGCTCAGCTGTTAATCATTCATTAAGTATGAAGTGCCTACTGTGTGATATTTTAGGAGCCCTGGTGGGACAGCGGTTACTCGCTGGGCTGCTAACTGCAAGGGCAGCAGATTGAAACTACCAACCAGTCCAGGAGGAAAAGATGGGGTTTTCTCCTCCCGTGAAGAGTTACTGTCTTGCAAGCTCACAAGTGAAGTTCCCCCTTGTCCTGGAAGACCACGGTGAGTTGATACTGATTTTATGACAGTAAGTTTGTTTTGTTTTGAGTGTACCTGTTGCTGTCCTATCACTTTATTCTGGTCTATAATCCAATTGGAATCATGTAATTTCTTCAAAGGCATATAAGAGAAGGATTTGCACATTGTACATGTGCACCGAGAGATAATTTCAATCAGAGTTGCGGTTCATAAGCAGTCTCAATCTATTAATGGGTCACCCCACAGTCTGAGGGCCAAAACGTGGTTGCCAGTGCTTACATTGAATGGGAAGTCAGCAACAGGACACATTGTGAAGAGGAGTTTATGCTTGTCCTCGACCTTTCCCACTAAGGAGCACCAAGGCACTCCTCAACGTGTTTCTACCAGCTGGAGCTCCCCGTCGGTTACAGAAAAGTCAAATTGGTTTATGAGTAACTGTGCTGCTAATGTCTCTATGTGAGTGAAATTACACAAGGGAAAGAAGAATGAAAGTAGAGACAGCTAACAAGAACTTCCGACTATCATGCCATCACTGCAGACTGTTGTTGGGGACCGGTTTTGGTACATCGATGTCAGCAGGTAGGTGGGACGCCTTGAGAAGCCTTTGCATTTACAGCCAAGGAGTTCCGTTGAAGGACAGTACGGCACTGAATAGGGAGGGAAAACAGAATCCCACATTTCCATTGGTAACCATGAGTCAAGAACACAAAGTCCTCATCTGGCCCAAACAAAACAAATTACTACAACTTAATTAAGGCATTTTAACTAGGATGACAATCATGATAGTATGTTGGAATAGCTATGACCTCCCAGGATATTTGGAAGATGATGATAGATGAAGCTACACATTCATTCAGAATATCTTGTAAAATTATCAGTACGGATAATGCCATATGAAGTCAAACCAAGGACTAGCTGGTCCAATGTGCTAGTTGACAGTAGCAGCCAGAGATGTTCTAATGGAAGAACACACTCCCATTCAAGTTTACAGTAAATATATATATTTCTGAAAAGATATAAGTGCCACGGCAATGAACTACAGATGTGCTGTATGTAATTTACCTAAGGATTTTCTTGAATCTTCTGAGAATTTAAGTCTGTTACCAGTTCTTGACGTAACAAGATTTATAAAGATATTAGCCACTTCGTAAAATCATGCTTCATGTTTATCTGGGTTTAATTCAATAACTACTTTTAAGGATTATCCATGCGAACAGTGTTATGTAAGATTCAATGGACAAGGAGCCACCAGGAAACACCCAAGCACATAAAGGGTATTGCATTGCTCAGGTGGTTCCAGTTTATGCATGCGCCAGGTTATTCCAAATAAAACACGCATAACGTATGTGTATATTCCAAATAAAACACACGGAAACATGTCTCTGAGCTCAGCAGGTGGCTACAGATGAGTTCTCTTGCTCACACACTTGTTTCAGTTTCATCAGAGAACACTTGAAAGAAACCCCACCTAGCTCAGAGGGAAACTCTTGGGACAAGTAAACTCAAAGCAGAAAGGGGAGCTCAAAAACCTACGAAGGCTGTTTGGGAATATTTCAAAATGATAATCTTGTTAGAATTTTCTCCAAAAACACAGGATGATTGTGGGTGACTATTGGGAAGAAATTTTAAAGACATGGATAACTATATCACAGGGGAAAGGCCAGGGAAGCAGCACCAGGGAATTACCACCCATCGCTGCCTGACCCTGTAAGAGGGAGACTGTCCTACAGAGCTCACAAGTGTGTCTTCTGTATGGAAACAGACTGCCACCTTGTTCTGCCCCTTAGTGGTTGAGGATTCGAACCTCTGACCTTTCAAGTAGTAGTCAATTATTTAGTCACTCTGCTCCCAGGGCTCTTCGGGCTTAGGAAAAGATATAGAAGTTATAGATAAAGCCTAAAAGGAATAGCCTTTAAGCAGCATGCTAGAGTTTAGGGAACATATCCATGCTTGATCTGGAAATATTTTAGAGCAAGTTTTTTAAAAAAACTTTCATTAAGAAATCACAATTTAGGAGCCTGCATTTTTCTAGATTCGGGCTTATGCTTGTCATATGTCAACCTTCAGAAAACACCCTTAAAACTTTCAACTTTTCAATCTCTCTTTTCTGAGCATTTTCTAGTTTCCTCGTTTGTTTCTATGATTTCATTAAGCAAGTCTATGTAAAAATAAAAAATGGGAACTCAGTCAAATCCAAGTCCAACATACTATAGGTCAAAGCACTGATATATATACAGTTTGAGAAAAGGATTTGAATATGGAGGCAAGGAAGTTTGTGTGGTTCTTATCAGTTACTTAGCAAAACCACTGATCAAGAGCATATTCTCTATCATAACACTGAACATAGACCTTAATTCTGCTTCTGTTTGTACAATCAGAGTTGGTATATGGGTTAAGATCTAGTTTCACAAACATTTGTTATGTTCCTTCTCAAAAGAAGGCATTGAAAGAGGGTTTGCAATAAATACAAAAATGAATAAGGTCCCATCATGGACCTGAAGACACTCACAAAACAGGGAAGGCATAAGACAGGTACACAAGTGACCTGTGCAGTGGGTCTCTTCTTTTATATTTTCCAAGTTTAAAGTTTGGAAAACCACTGAACCCTTACTGTATATTGTTTCTCTACTGGTAGAATGGAAATAACATCTACCTCACAGAGCTCTCAGATCAACTAGAATAGAGTCAGTTTGGTTAATTCTATAACCTACTAATTTTCACTTTAAAAATAAAATAAAAGGTCTTGCTTCAATTGCAAAACAAAAATTTGGGGGTCGGTTATTTGAATTGTTGTAGTTCTACAATCTAGGTTTCTGCAAAGAGGAAATCCATATTAAGTAGGATGATAAATATCATATTTTGCTTATTTATTTTAAAATAGAGACACACAGAAAAGACAGAAACTTGGCAGCCGGTGTAACTAAAGACAGGTGACGCTTATAGCCCGAAGCTGGTGCTCAGCCCCACCTCTATTCCTTGTTCTTCTGATGGGTGGCACAGCCCAGGGAACCTGAAGTCATCAATAATCCTGGCAGAAACACAAACAAACATTGCAGTTGAGTCACTTCCAGCTCATAGCAACCCTCTAGGACAAAACAGCCTTGCTTCATAGAGTTTCTCAGAGTGGAAATCTTCAAGAGAGCAGCCAACCTCATCTTTCTCTACAAGCGTCCCTAGGAAGGAATTATTGATGCTTAAACTCGATATGAATGCCTCTTGTGAACTTTAACGTGCTGTAGCATCATTGGTTATTACCGTCACCGAGGGTCTTAGAACCTTTATCTCTACCGTCAATGGTACGGCCATGACCTCTCAGCTTCTTGAAAGGCATTTCAGCACTTCTGACACCTCAACTATGAAAGCTGAAAACTGCTCAGAGCAAACTTTTCCAGTATTTTACTCAGAGATTTACTTACACCTGGCAAGCATTTCAAAATTCTTCTTGGAAGGGTTCACAATATTCATTTAACTTTATTAAAATTTCACTTTATTGAACTTTCTGAAGATAATAAAAGCTGTTTCCTGAGCAAATTTATCCATGTCAGTGGAAGTTCACGCTTCTCATGCCATAAGAACTTGTAGCAAAGGGTTCCACTTCAACTGAAGATAGTTTGTTTTTTAAAATTCTTGAAATCAATTCCCAAATGTTCATTATGTTCAACCACCTCCCAGGGGGACGAACAACAGAAAAGTAAGTGAAGGGTGACAGAAGCCAATGTAAGATATGACCATAATAAACTGTAATGCATCAACGGTTCATGGGGGAGGGGAGGAAAGCGGGGTAGGATGGGGGTAAATGAGGAGCTGATATCAAGGACTCAAGTTGGAAGAGAATGCTTTGAAAATGATGACGGCAACATATGTACAAATGTGCTTGACACACTGGATGAATGTATGGACTGTGATAAGAGATGTAAGAGCCCCCAATAAAAGTATTTAATAAAAAAAGAAAGAGGGCTTGTAATAAATACAAAAATGAATAAGGTTCCATCATGGACCTTATGACAGTCACAAAACAGTAAGGTGTAAGACAGCTGCACGTGTGATTTTGCCTGGGGACAAGATAAATACCCCGAGAGACATGTGACCAAAGTCTTGTGAGAGGATCACAGATAGAAAAGGTGCGCGTCACTGAGGGAATGCTCCCATTTGCAATTAGAAAAGTTATCCTCAGGATGGGTCTGCCAATAACTTGCAAATTAAATGTCTGAAAAAACATAATTAAAATGCAGGGTGGCCCATTTAGAGAAGTTTCACCTAACATGATGTGCTTTTAACAGTAATAAGGTATTAAAAATGCATACTTGACGCACAGATAGATCCTCTCTTCTGAAGGGCCCACAGGATTTTTACCAACATTGGGTTTTTTAAAACAAGGGCCCACTCCATCTCACAGAGCCACAATATTATTTTCATTAAGGCAAACGTGAGGAGATGATGCAAACATCCGCACTGAAAAGTGGTCCCTTTTATTTGTGAAGTGGGATATCATTTTAAACTCAGGTTTTCCGGTCCTGAACTCTGTGAAGTTCCATGTGGTGTCTTCTGGCACGACTGCGGGTACGTTAACTCTTTCAGCCACCAGGGCACTGCCAGGTCATGAAGACCTCCAGAAAGGAGGCGGCTCTCAGAGAGGCCCTTTCAGGAGATCTTGCTTCGAGGTTTACAGACCTCTTTAAAGGATTGGGGTCCCTCACCCCTGTACCTTTGCCCTCCCCAGTGTGGGTCTGGGTACCATTAGTGCACTGGAGCAGTAATTTCACTACATTGTGCCTCAGTGGCCCCCCATTACGAAAGGGAGAGTGAATGCTGCCAAAGGCCTTCCTAACTGGCAATGGAATCACAGGTCAGAAAACATCTTTAGCAAGCATAAATTATTAGGCTCGCTATAAAAGAGAGCTGACAGATGAAATAGGCATTTCCATGAGTGAACAATACAGCTTCAATTCAAAGACTGCTGATTGGGTGTTCAGCCTTCCAGCATCAACAGCTATTCAAATTTTAAACTGTATCCAAGTGAATAAAGAGAAGGAATGCCAAGGCCACGTCGGGTTCTTCAGAACGATTCAACACGAGATGCGTGATATAAATAAAATGTCAACCGATAGGGTGGGATTCCCCCCTTTACCCCCCCTTCACACACCCCCCCACACACACACTACTTCTTCCCAAGGGTGTGTCACAGCCCATGGAACAAAGGCCAGTGTTTTAGACGAAAGGCTCATCTGGAAAGCCAGAGAGCCAAGTGTCTTCACTGTCTCCCCCAGACCCCCACTAGGAGATGGTCACTGAGCACGTTGTCCCCCCTCTCCCCGACCCTGTCTGTCTGCGATGTTCCCAGCCTCCTCTTTTGTGAGAATTATCTATGTTCATGGGGTGAGGCTGTTAGGGATGAAGTCACAACCATGTCTTTATAAACCATGCACAATGCCAAGCATTCGGCTCCTAAGGGAAGTAGACCCTGTCCGTTTCTGGCTGAAATACCACAAAAGAAGAGCACCTCCCTCAGAGACAGGACTTTATATAGTCAACAAAACGAAAAGCATGCATGTCTGCGCTTTGCTCAGGTCCCGGATGTCTCATGTCTCGTGGCATTTCGTGGCAGAAGATGATGAGAACCTGGCTAGCTGCAATACTTGGTTGCATGTAGCTTTCTGGTTAAAACATGCAACTGCGCGCCTAGTGGCAGCAGACCCCTGAGTGATTCGTCTCTGCTTACAGAGAATGCTTAGCCACTTCAGCAACACATCACACTCTTTGAATGTCACAATGTTGGACACTTCCAGGTGGGGCTCAAATATGGCTCCCTGGAGTTTCCAAAAATCAGCTAGGGAGATTTCAGGCCAAGGTAACAAAGGGCGTGGCTGGCTTTGCTTTCCTGCGGGACCGAGATCTGTCCCTTCTCCTAGCCTAGGTGCAGAGCTTTAGCTTAACCACCTCTGCCCCTGGCGGATCCCTTGAGGTCTCTCCTCCTGCACAAGAGAGCACCTGTTACCACAAAAGCCTTTACTTGCCTGCCAGTGGTGGTTTCCAGATGGATTCTGCTGTCGTTTCCTCTCAGTGCCCACCATATTTATCTGGAAAGTCCCCAGGTCAGGGCAGTACTTGATTGCTTTTAATGAGTTAGAGAACACATATGCTTCGTTTACATCGACAACCCCTTTAGAAAAAGGTAAATTGTGACGCCCGTGTAGTGGGAAAATGTACAGGAGATGGAGACATCACTATTTTACAATCTGTTTGGGGATAATTTACGTGGTTTTCTTTACATTGATTTTATTTATTAAAACACCAGGGCCTTCTGTTCTGAGGTCTTACTTTCTAACCTCTCTTGGAGCATACTAGGGACATTGTTTCTCGATGCTATCGATAATTCAATTATGTACTATCACACAAGGAATCCTACCGCTGGGTACTCCTCTAAAACATGATATAAAAAGAGATGAATGAGCTTTAAGAAAGAGAAAAGTGCACTTGTTTTCTGATAGGTATGCCTTTGACAACCCAGGACCTCAGATTGAGTTCTTGTTCATTTAAGAACCTATTCATACTACATTTTCTTTTTTTTAAATCATTTTATTGGGGACTCATATAATTCTTATCACAATCCATACATATATCCATTGTGTCAAGAACATATGTACATTTGTTGCCATCATCATTCTCAAAACATTTGCCTTCTACTTGAGCCCTTAATATCTGCTGCTCATTTTCCCCTTCCCTCCCCACTCCCCCCTACCTCATGAACCCTTCATCATTCATATATTATTATTATTTTGGTATATATTACACCATCTGACATCTCCCCCTGCCCTTTTATCTGCTGTCCCTCCCCTAGGGAGGAGGCTATATGTGGATTCCTGTAATCAGTTCCCCCTTTCTACCCCACATTCTCTCCACCCTCCGGGCATCTCGCCACTCTCATCACAGGTTCTGGAGGAGTCATCTGTCCTGGATTCCCTGTGTTTCCAGTTGCTATCTGTACCAATGTACATCCTCTGGTCTAGCCAGATCATGATAGTGGCGGGGAGGAAGTATTTAAGAACTAGAGAAAAGTTATATGTTTCATCATTGCTACACTGCACCCTGCCTGGTTCATCACTCTCCACAACCCCTCAGCAAGGAGTTTCCGGTTGGCTACCATTGGGCTTTGAGTCTCCACTCTGCACTCACCCACCTTTTCAATGATAAGATTTTTTGTTTCTTGGTGCTTGATACCTGATCCCTTCGACAGCTTGTAGTCACAAAGGCTGGTGTGTTTCTTCCATGTGGGCTTTGTTGCTTCTGAGCTAGATAGCCACTTGTTTATCTTCAAGCCTTTAAGACCCCAGATGCTATATCTTTTGATAGCTGGGCACCATCAGCTTTCTTCACCACATTTGCTTATGCACACCTTTGGCTTCATTGATTGCCATACTGTTTTCAATAAGGGACTGCGTGACCTATATGATTTTAAGAAAGAGTTGTTTCATGAAGCACATCTGTTGCTACTGAGAAATGACAAGATTGTGGGTATCTTGTTATGAAAAGTGCCTCTGGAGAGGCCAGATTTCAGCCATTGTGGTGGTGGTGTCTAGAAATGGAAATCTCACACAACTATGATATGTTTTGATGTGATATGCTTTGATCCAAGTATAGGACTGTTGATTATGTGATGAAAACCAAAGCAAACTCACTGCCATCGAGTTGATGCTACTCAGAGCCCCCCCCCCCAGTCCACATCCGTCTCCCCCATACCCCGTAGGTTTCCAAACCTGTAACTATCAGTCTTTCCAGTCAGAGCTGCTGGTGGTTTTGAACGGCAGACCATGTGGATCACTGTCTGATGAGTAATCACTACAACACGAGGGCTCTTTGTGATTATGTATTAAGTAGTTTTTACTAATGTGTATAGTTGCATTGAATCTCTGGTTGACACAAAACGTTCATCAACAGCCTAAAGGTTGGTGATGCTTATAACTCACATAGAGTTGCCTCAGAAGACAGGTCTGATGGCCCCTCGCTCCCTCCCCCACCATTTCAGCGCCATGAGCATAGGGTTGCATGAAGGAAACGCTGCATTATCAGGAGGAGGAGGACCTTTTTCTTTTCTCTGAGAAAAAGGTGGTTAGAGTTAAAATTCCTTAATTCCCACTTAGGAGATACAAACATATGAACATAGTAATCAGGGGCATTCCTGGTCCATCCAGATTACGGGTCAAGGAAGGCTCGAGCAGAAGCACCATGGGAGATGCTCATGAAGGGCAATGATCTGTCCACCTGAATATACAAAGAACAACTCAGTCTATCTCTGAAGCTAACTCGTCTTTCATAATCTATTTACAGTTTAGTTATGTCCATCTCTCGGATAATTGAGTTCTCTGAATGCGCTCTTTCCTCCTCATCCAGGCTTTGAGGGGAATTCCCTCCGGTTACCAGTGGGTACTTCCCCAGGGGAAACCATCTGTGATGTCACTGACTTCGACTGCATGCCTGATCGCCCTATCTCTTTCCAGTCCGTACTCCTAGGACCGCTCAGCCCTGCCTCTTCAGCATCTTTGTTCTCTAAAAAAGCCAAATGTAATTTTCAATGTAGAAGTGTACTTCAGAGGAAATTTAAGTAGTTTATCTCAGCTTTCTCCTTCCCTGCCATTCTTTTTCCTCCTAAATAAAACTTTTTGGTGTCTAATTATAAAATAATTTAGATGGTTCTTTCTCTTTCTCGCTAACCCCTTGATTTCTCTTTGAACTTCATTTGTTTCTGGCAGTCAGTTTTGACATTTACTGAACAGCCAGGTCTGTGCCATTTGAGTTTTTCCACTTTTTCAGAGTGAGTTTGACTTTTCAGGGTTTTCTTCAAAGTTATTTTACCTTTTTACAGTTTCTTTTTCTCTTCCCTTGGTAAATATGTCTTTCAACCCCTCCTCCCCCTCCCACTGTTTCCTGGGAGAATTAATGAATATCTATCTACTCCCTTTGTTAGACTTCCATTCTCATAGTTACCCCTCAGCCCTGGCACAGCTACATATTTCCTGAAGTAAATTGGATTACTCACTGCATCCAATTGTCATTGACAGACATTCAAGTTCATATCCCCTCAAGCCTGTTGTAATTTATTAGCTTGAATTCTGACTTTTAGGATTCTATTTGACAAAGAATGTATTTAAATTCCTATTGATGATAAAACTCAATAATAATTCCTACTCAAACTACGCTTTACTCATAAAGGACATGTACTTTCTAAATAAAAAGATGCATTCATCTTCTTAATCCTCCAGTGAGCCAGGAAGAAAGAATAATTATTCCCATTTTGCATATAAAATCACTGAGGCAAAACAACGTGTATTTCCCCGGTGGCTAAATAGAGCAGGAAGGAACTAGATTCCTGACTCCCAGTTATCTCCTGTGCCATGAAGAAAAACATCGTTGAAACTCAAAATTATCTAGTAAATTTCTAGTGCCAGTGACTAACCATTGCCACTCTTAAAATGATAATAGTGAATATTTATTCAAGAAACTCTGAGATTGTTCCTGGATGTCACACGAACCCTGAGGAGGAAATGTCAAATGACTGGATATAAAAGAAATGCCATGAAGCATATGACCAGCAGAGATGATTAATGTCGAGTTTATCCACTGGTGTATTAAATTTAAATAAAAATCCTGGACTTCAGTTAACCTGAGAATGAAGAGTTCCCGAAGCTCCTTCTGGTTTTGTAGTAGACGCCATCCAATCAGTTCCAACCGAGAGCGACCCCAAAGCACCACAGAAGGACGCCCTCTCTGGCCCTGAGCCAGCCTCGCAGATGTTTCGTTTGAGTTCCTTGCTTCAGTCGCGGAGTCAGTTCATCTCATCCCAGTCCCTCGCCCTTTGTACCGTTCCTCTACCATAGGAGCACGAGGTTCTTCTTCCATATGCCTTATGCATGGTCCGGCTTTCACATGCCTACGAAGTGACTGAAAGTAGCATAGCTTGTGCCAAGTCCATTTAATCCTCCAAGTGACATTTTGGCTCTTTCACACATCAAGTGGATCTTGTGCAGCAGATTCATCCAGCGCAATATGTTGTTTGATGCCTTGACTGCTGCTTTTGCGACCATTGATTGTAGATCCAAGTAAAATGAAATCCTTGACAGTTTTAATCTTTTCTCCATTTGTCCTGATGTTGTCTGTTGGTCCACTTGTGGGAATTTTGTTTTCTTTAAATTGAGTGGTAATCTATACTGAAAGCTAGTCTTTGATCTTCATCAGTAAGTGCTTGGCACTTGTCTTTACTGAAAGCCTCTTGGCTTGGTTGCATCATCTATCTGCCTAACACAAGCTGTTAATGCACCATTACTTCTAATGAGGATTCTTCAATGCCATACTACCCTTTAGGGACGTTAAGACTCATTTGTGTGACCGGCTTGGTGTAAGGCTGGGAGATAGAAAGAGAAAGAGCTTTGGTATGCCCCTATGCTGCAAATTAATAAGTGAAGGTATAAGAGAACTAGTTACAGGGTCTTGTTGGGGTCTGGTTTGGTTTGACAAAGTACCATTTTGTTGATTTCATATTGAGATATTGTCTGACTTCTATTCGCAATGTAGACACTCATAGCTTCCTGCCATGAACACGGAAAGCCATGCGTACCAACAGGCTGACTCCATCTTCAAAAGGTCATGATCTGCGCTCACAGTGTTTTTTCCTCATCACGTGTCCCTTCTGTGGGGTCTCTTTCATAGCCTTTCCCTGTGGTGTCAACATACGTGTTCCTCGCCACCTGTTTGACACTCTGACTTCAGAGGCATGTTTTATTCTTATTCCGTCAAATGCATGTAGTGACATAAACTATTTTTAATGGCTCAAAATAATTTTATGGAGACAGATATCTGTAATAGTGAAAATACTTCAACAGACTCATAGTTGTTCTTTGATGTTTACACAGAAGGTCTCTCCAAATTTGGTGAAGAAAACAAATGCAGACATCATTAATATTTGGTGAGATTAAAAAGGACATTTCACAGGAAGGTCACCCTAAGTTTACGGAATTGGACCTCTTCATGGAATCGATTTAAGAATGAAAGTTAAATCTCCTCTTTTTCAGCTAATGCTTTCTTAATGTAAAACAATACTAAGTAGTGGACTATTGCGATATAAGGCTAGTGGAACTGCAAGTTGGAATCCAACCACCATTTCCCTCCATTTCAGCTCAGGGAAGTAGGAAGAAAAAGAATGAACAGGTTATTTGTTGTACTGAATCTGTAGGAAATAGACGTGAAAAAGAAGAAAAGGGAAGGATCAAAAATCTGCCCTTTCTTCCCAGTCCTTATTTTGTCTTTCTTTACCTTCAGTCTCCAACCCCCATTTTCCCTCTTCTCCCTCACACCTCTGAAATGCATTTTAAAATATTAGCTCATCTTCAACTTGGTAATCTAGAAACTTGCAGGGATGCATAGTGCAATTCAAGATCCACGGCTTGAAGAAAGACTTCCATGACTAGCTCTTTCTCCAAAAAGAGCACTCTTCAATTGTGCAGGTATTTCCAGATAGAGCAAGCACATCTCAATGTAGGCAGAGTTATCTGAGAACTATGCTATATCTGGGTATTTCAGAAGTGAGTCTTCCCATGATCATACAACTAAAACTCAAGTCAACTGGCCTCAAAACCTGCTAATACCACATTGCCTCAGAATCAAAATTGTGTAGCTGAAAATAGTATCAAACCCAAGAAACTAGGCTACATGTAGAAGAACATGACTTCAGGATTAGAGGAGATCTCATTAACATTTTGGTTTTTGTGCAGCTGACATAGTCTTTCTTGTTGAAAGACTTAAAGCTTTTACTGATAGAAATAAAAAAGTATAGCCTTCAGTATAGATCACATTCCAATATAAGAAAACAAAAATACAATTGGATCGATAAGCAGCACTCTGATAAACAGGGAAAAGATTGAAGTTGTCAACGATTTTGTTTTACTTGCATCAACAGTCAATGTCCATGAAAGCAGCAGTCAGGAATCAATGTATCATGGGGAAAACAATCTCCTACAGAAGAACTCTCTAACATGATAAATAGTAAAGATGTTCATTTGAGGATTACAGGGCACCTGACCCAAGCAGAATATTTTTTCAATGGCCTCATATGCATGTGAAAGCTACATAATAAAGTTATCAGAGAAAATAGACAAATTTTAATTAGATTGCTGGCAAAGATATTGAATATACCATATATTGCCAAACAAAAAAATAAAAGGACAAACGGAAAATAAAAGAATGGAGTACAGGTAGGATGCACCTTAGAAATGAGGATGTTCAGACTTCCTAGATAGTTGGATGTGTTATCAGGAGGATCCATTCCCTAGAGACGGACATTCTTAGTAACATCAGAGAAAAAGAGAAACACCCTTGATGAGATGTATTGATACAGTGGCTGCAGCAATCGACCAAACAGAGCAGTGATGAGGCCGGTGGGGTAGGACTGGGAAATTTTCATTCTGTTGTACATCAGATCACTGAGTCAGAACTGACTCAATGGCATCTAACAATTTACATGTACAATATCCTGGACAAATTATTTATGACAGTTTCCCTAAAAGACTATCTAAAACCAGAAAATGCTAGCTTTCCCATGTAAAATTTGTTTCAATAAAAATTTATAAATGTCAAAGAGTGAGGATATTTCACTTTTATCTAGTATAACGAGATCACTTATGAATTAGATTGTTTGCCCTAAATTTTCTTGTTGTCATTCTTGTCATTGTCATCTCAGTGAAAACAGGGATTCTATGTCACACTGGTATTAAGTTGCTTCCAACTCATAGTTCATTACTAAGACTGTTAACCTTGTGGGGCAGATAGCTTCACCTTCTCTCCCCACCGCCCCTGAGCAGCAATTGGATTTTAACTGCTGACCTTATAGTTAGTAGCCCAACATCTAGCTCACAGGGCTACCATGGCTCCTTTTCTCAATCCCAAGTAACCCAAGTACAATGCTGGAGCACTGATAATCAGATCTTGAAGACTCTAGGTTCATTCAAGCCCCAAACAGCCCAGCAAGAAACAGTCTTCCATGAAGGAAGGCCATTGGTTGTTGATGGTTCCAAAAGCCTGGCAGGGACTCATAAGGATCCATGCTTTAAAACTATGTCTTACAGTCTGGGAAGTGTGCCCAGTCTGACCCCATCACACTGGAATGAAACACTAAGGACTTGTAATGGAGCCGCAAGGGGAGCAAAGGGATGAAATCCTTGGGGAATACCAAAAATAGACTTTGGAGACAGGGTGTGGCACCTCATCAGACTCGATTTGGAAACCAATAGTACAGGCCAAGAGAGGCTTTTCTATTTTTGTCAGTGACTTTATTTTTGTAGCTGTTATTTTGTTTGGGGTTGTTGTTGTTGTTATTGTTTTTTTTGGTTTTGACTTCCTTTGCTGTTAATGTTTGGCATTGCCGACTTTTTGTGCTTATTAATGTCTCTGCATGTCTATCTAGACAAGATAAGCAGGATAAACAATTCAGAGGTGAAAAGAATGGGAACAATGATTCCGGGGGGGATACGGGAGAAGGGGAGGTGGGAGAAATGAAATGGGAGAGGAACCAACCCAGGGACAAGGGAACAACAAATGAACTAAAATCAATGAAGAGAAGGGCGTAGGATGCCTAGTGGGGCTTAATCAAGGCCAATGTAGCAGCGAGGAATTACTAAACTCAAATGAAGGCCACACATGATGGTGGGACAAGAGGAAAGTAAAAGGAAATAGAGGAAAGAACCAGGAGGCAAAGGACATTTATAGAGGTCTAAATACAGGCATGTACATATGTAAATATATTTTATATAACGAGAAGGCAATAGATCTATGTATTTACATCTATATGTTAGGAATTAAGGTTGTAGATGGACATTGGGCCTCTAATCAAGCACTCCCTTAACAAAAGAACACTTTGTTCTAATAATAGAGCATCCTGTGATAATCACTGAAGACAAAATCCGACATGATCACTGAAGAAAAAATGGGCATAGAAGCAAATGTGGTGAAGAAAGCTGATGGTGTCCGACTATCAAAAAATACAGCATCTTGGGTCTTGAAGGCTTGAAGATAAGCAAGTGGCCATCTAGCAGGGAAGTAAGAAAGTCCACATGGAAGAAGCACACCAGCCTGTGTGATCATGAGGTATCAATAGGATCAGGTATCAGGCATCTAAGACCCAGCACAAAATCATACCCACAGTGAATAAGGGGCATGGAGTGGGGACCCAAAGCCCATCTCTAGACAATTGGACATTGGACATCCCCTCACAGAAGGGACACAAGGAAGAGATGAGTCAGTCAGGGTGCAATATAGCACCGATCAAAGACACAACTTTCCTCTAGTTCTTTAATGCTTTCTTTTCAATTCTATCTTAAAAATCATATTAGACCAGAACATGCACAATGATACAGATAAGAACCCCAAACACAGGGAATCCAGGATAGCTAAACCCTCAGGGCCAACAATGAGAATAGAAATACCAGGAGGATTAGGGGAAGGTGGGGGAGAAAGGGGGCATGGATCACAAGGATCTGCATATAACCCTGTCCCAGGGGGATGAACAATGGTAAAGTGGGTGAAGTTCAACAGAGGATGATGTAAGATATGGAAATAATAATCTATAACATATCAAGGATTTATGAGGGAGGGAGGGCAGGGGAGTGAGGGGGAAAATGAGCTGATAACAAGGCTCAAGTAGAAAGAAAAATGCTTTGAAAATGATGATGGCAATATATGTACAAATGTGCTTGACAAAATGGATGACTGTATGTATTGTGATAAAAGATGTAAAAGTCCCCAATAAAAGTATTTGGTAAAAATAAATAAAATAAAGTGCTGAAAAGCAAGGATGTGACTTTGAGGATTAAGGTTAAAAACAACAACAATTATGTCTTAGGAAAGTCAAGAATAGAAAAGGTGCCATTCAACTATTAAACTGTCTGCTTCCAACACCTCAGTTTTCCAAAGGCTTCTGCACAGTGAAGTAAAAGTTATTTTCTGTCATTGCTCCAGAAATAAATGTGGGAGAAGATTCTTGCACTCTCTTGTCTAAGTTCCCTACCCAGCCCTTCCTGAAACAGTAGCTGTCTTTTCCCATGCTGCTGAGCTTGCTATCTTAATATGCTGATAATTTCAAAGTGTCCAAAATTTTTCATTTTCATGATATTAGCCATCAAATTTCTTGTTCAGCTTCTCAAGACACAACTAGAAAATCATCAAGAAACCATTCAGGCAAATCCCACTTCCCAGTTCAAAATGAAAATATCACAATCAAACCAAGGACACTCTCATTGCCCTTGGCTGAAGACAAGCCCATTCTGTCTAAATGGCCCCGAAGAGATTCTAAGGTTTTGTGACCACCAGGCAGGTAGTCCTGACCCAAATATTCCGGAATTAAGTACTGTTTTCTTTATAAAATTCAAGCTGGACCTCTTATACTAAGAATAGCAACATAGAGCTCTAGACTAAACCTCCTGTTTGCTTAATTTCCATGCCCTATGGGTCCCCAGATTCAAATATTCATCGGCATCCCACTCTAGTTCTCCTGTGTCCCCAACTGCCAACTAATAATAATCAGTCAAACATTCTGTTTCAGGCACGACACTAAAGATTCTTATTCATTATGTCTTTTCATATGAATAACCCCCCTCTAGGTAGGTATCATTATTCCCATTTATAGATAAGGAAACTAACAGATCCCATGGCTCTTGGACCTTCTGTAAGTGAAGTGACAGAACTGGTTTCAAATATGCTCCCAAACCCTTTGTCATGTTGCTCTGTTCAGAAAGGAAAGAGAAAAGCAGTTGCCATTCAGTGGATTTTGCCTCCTGGTGACGCCCATGGGTTAGAGCAGAGTGTGCCCTGTCTGGCTTTCAAGGCTGGGGTCTTCCAGAGACAGATAGCCAGGCCTTTCTTCTGAGGCACCTCTGAGGAGACTTGAACCACTAGCCTTTCATTTAGTAACTTAGGCACTTGATTGTTTGTGCCATGCAGACACCAAATGAATATTTGTTGAATTGAATAACTCCCAATCCTTCTCCTGCTGAAGCACTTTCAACCTGGATGCTTACTCCTCTCGCTTCTTCAAGTGACGAGAAGTCCCTTCAGGGCCAAGCTTGTGATCACCGGCCGTCATTGTCGGCAAGTCAAGGAGCCCTGGTGGCATAGTGACTCGGCCCTTTGAACCCACTGGCCCGTCACAGGGAGAAAGCTAAGGCTCTCTTCTCCAAAAAGGTTCACGGCTGCAGAAACCCACAGGGACAGTTCTACTGTGTCCCACGGGGACACTCTGGGTTAACATCAAAAGGATGGCAGTGAGTTTGGTCGACGTATCGTAGGTGGCCAATAGCAGAGTGAGTGAATGAATGAATGAATGAACTTATAATGAGTAGCAAAGATGGTCTTCACGTGGGGTGCAAGTGGTTACAATCCAGCCTGTCTGTCTGAAGGAGTCTACCTGCTCCAGGAAAGGCAGAGAAGGCAAGTGTGCACTCTTGATAGAAGTCCAGGGAAGTGTAGGCGGGGCTTCAGAGCATGACACAGCACCCAGCAAAAGAGGTAACAGCGAAATCTCTTAAATAATGACGCAGCCCATTTACAGTAGATTCTATCAGGCGGCATCCTAGAAATAAAACTATATGTGATATATATGGTATTATTTTTATTAGCTCTCCTTTATGACAACTCTTTCTGTATTCAAGATGGCTGCCAAGGTGGGACAGCCTTGCTTCTGTGCATTGTTCGTCCTCCTTTATTATTCTCTCATTGGCCCTGCAAAGTGACCTGTGAGCTGAGCACAGACACATTCTCTATCGCATAGGATCAGTCATGACTCTCCTAGGCCTTTTTGCTCTCCCAGAATATATCAAACCACCTTGAATCCTTTGTTGGTGCTAGAGTCCCAGAAACTGCCCCTCAGAGTGGTCAGGAGAGCATCTGCTTCTGTGTTCAGATTACTCACGCCCAGGAGAGAGACAACGGGAGGATCCTGTGCCCATCGTCCGCGCTCAGCCTCATTCGCCAATGGAATCACTAGCTCTGCACCTCACAGCAAGAGCACAGGTGAAAAGCCTCAGACCCCCCTTTCTCATTGTGATCAAAAGCAGCCATGGAAGACCAGCAAGGACGTTCAGCCCCTCTGCTCGCTGCTCTCAACAATGCTCTGCACTTGTGTGTGTATGTGCTGCCCCAGGCCTGCAGGAGACTTTCCAAGGTCACCTTGTCCACTCTCTCCGACAGGACAACAGCTGTGCAGCGGCTCACCTTTGCTCGGAGGTGCTTGTCATGCTGCAGCCTGACCATTCCACCCGTTTTTGATGCCATCATCTCTTTCAGAAATTAGTTTCATTTCCCAGTTGATCTTACTGTTAAATTCTTCCACTCTCTTTCACAAGCATCTTGTTCAAATTTAAATCCATTAATTCTATTCTTATCTTTGCTAACTAATGAGAACGATTTGGTTTCTTCTCTTCTGGGAAGCTACCAAGTTGTGTGTATAACTGCATTCACATTTTCCTGTGTGTTTTTGCTCATAATTTTAAAGGTTGTCACAAATTCCGAAGAAGAAACCCATTTTAATTAAAAGCAGACACATAACTTCATTCTTGCTTACATGTTTATTTCCTATAACGTTTGTTTCTATAATTTTCTCATAGAAATACAGAAGTAATAGGAAAGATGTTTTTTAGATGCTGTTTAAAGATGAATAAAACTAGTATCAAAAGCCCACAATTAGGTGACTTGACTGTGGACATTTAAGCAATGTGGTCTACATAAAAGGGGCTCTACCTGTGCTCTGGGCTTGGAGTGGTGCTACGGCAATATCAGCAGTTCAAACCCATCCGCTGCTCCTCAGGAGAAAAATGAGGCTGCTTGCTCCTGTAAGGATTTAGAGTCCTCTATTGTTGTCAGAGATAGTTGGTTTGAAGGTTTTTATTATTGTTGCTGTTTTAGTCTCCATAAAGATGGTTTGAATATCATACCATTTCCCTGAGTGCCATAGTTCCAAATTCTAAATCTGTTAACAAATAACGGGCAGTTCTGGGGTATGCATGTGTGCCATCCACACAATGTGTAGTTACACACCAACCTCCATAAAACCTATTGTATGAAACAATTTAGAGTCATATGATGGTTTATGATAAGAAACAGGTACCGCTTTGGGAAGCAGATCATGTACTATTACAATACTATTCTGTTAGAGCTCTTCAATTGCGCCTGGAAATGTTTAAGGTTTTTTGCATAGACAGGAATTATATACTAAAGCAAATATTTAATTAACTGCTATTGGATACACACCATGCCTAACTGTACTGACCTCACTGTAAACTGAACTTCAAGTTCCAAGACTGCCTTAGGAACACAGCTCATTCTTACCCCAGGACTTGCTATGCTATAATTAGATGTACTATTTATCTAATGGGTGATGAATAAAGATGAGCCATTTTCCATGTCTCAGTCTTCTGCACCGAGGGAGAATCTAGTCATGTTACTTATAAAATAATACAACCAATCAATTAACAAGTATTTATTGAAGACCATTTACATATAATATTGCTAAATACTATGGGACTACAAAAGGAACTCTAGTCTCTCAGTTGAGTAAGCATTGGCCCGCTAACTGCGAGGCTGACAGTTCAAATCCACCAGTCATTCCACAGAGGAAAAGGGAGACTGTCTGCTCCTGTAAAGATTGGCAGACTCAGAAACCCGCAGGGGCAATTCTACTCTATCCTCAGTTTCTGTAAGTTGGAAGCTACTTAGCTCCTTGATGGCAGTGAGTTAGATAGAACTACACTGGAACACACAGAAATGCATCAATCTCTTTCCTGTCTCTTAAATCCCAGTCTGATCACCAATGATAGAAAAATAATCATCTTTCGCCAATATGGAAAAGCTATCCCAAGGACACATCCCCCTTGCACATAAGGCAAACATCATCATTCTGAACTGGCAGAACCAGAATACCACTCCCTAAAGGGAAGAGAGAGAAGTACCCTTGAACCTTTTCTGGATCATATCCATTAGCCAGGACCTGTCCTTAGCAGGTCAAGTCTCACTCATGTTGACCCCATGTGAGTCAGAGTTTCACAGGGTTGGTTGTTTTCTTTTAAAACCATTTTACTGGGAGTAAACACAGATGTCACATCGTTCCATAGTTCAATAACATCAAGGAGCATTGTACAATTGCTACCATAATACATTTCAAAGCATTCTTGTCCTTCTTGAAGTCCTGGACATTAGCTCCCTTTTACACACACACACACACACACACACACACACACACACACACACACTGTACTCCTAAGAAACCTTTTTTCTGCTTGCTGTCTCTATAGGTTCTTCATCCTGGGTTTCATAAACTGAAAAACATATAACAAAAATCCAAGAGAGTCACCCCAATGACAAAATACATCTGAAATAAACCCCAATATGTGCGAATAAAGAGAAAATGTTGAAAACCAGACCAGGCCACATGTGCATCAGATTGGGGATCAACTGAGGTTTTAAACGCTCACATGAGGTTTATCATTTTGATCACTTACAAGCTTCTCTCCAGCGCACTCTATTTGGTAAGTACTCTCCTCCCATCCCTCTATTATGGATCAAAAGAAATCACTGAAGGCTTATTTCCTCAGTATTTCTCACAAATGTATCTTGGGCTTCCTCTGGCATCCATAGACTTCTGCAAACTCGAATCTCACAATTGAAGCTCATACAATTCCCTCCCTCAGCTTCAGATTACATGCTTTACAATCCTCCATTCCCTGATGTTGGTGATACATTTTTTCTGAAGAAAATCATCAGTCCTCTCTTCTAAGATATTTATCGGCAGATGAAGATGTATAACCGTAGGTCATTAACCAAACAGATTAATCATGTCCACCTCTCAATCACTCACGTAGCTCTTTAGTATTCCCAGGACCCCTAGTCTTATAGTGGGTTATGCAGTGGACTGCTGACTGAAAAGGCAACTGTTCGAAACCACTAGCTGCTCCATGGGAAGAAGATGAGGCTTCCTACTCCCATAAAGAAGTATCCGATGGAAAGCAAAGCGATTTAGATAAGCAAGAGAGCCTGAGACCTTAAGGAGTGACAGGTTCAAAGATGCCTTCTATTTCTCTCTTTCTTATTTTTTATATAAATAATTTTATTGGGGGCTCTTACAGATTTTATAACAATCTATACATCAACTGTATATCAAGCACATTTGTACATATGTTGCCATCATCATCCTCAAGACTCTTTCTTTCTACTTGAGCCCTTGGTATCAGCTCTTCTTTTTTTTCCTTCCCTCTACCACCCTCCCCCCTCATGACTCCTTGGTGTTATAAATTATTATTATTTTCATCTTACACCAACCACTGTCTCCCTTCACCCATGTTTCTATTGTTCATCCCTCAGGGAGTGGGAATTGCTATATGTCCATAATTGTGACCAGTTCCCCCTTCTCCCCTTCTCTCCCCACTTCCCCCTACCCTCAGGGTATCGCCACTCCCATGATCGTTCCTGAAGAGTTTATCTGTCCTGGATTCCAAGTGTTGAGAGCTCTTATCTGTACCAGTGTGCATCCTCTGGACTAACCGGTTTTGTAAAGGTAGAACTGGGGTCATGATGGGGGGGTGGAGGGGAACATTAAAGGTCTAGAGGAATGTTGTGTTTTATCGGTGCTATACTGCACCCTGGCTGACTTATCCCTTCTGTGACCCTTTTGTGAGGGGATGTCCAATTATCTACAGATGGGCTTTAGGTCTCCATTCCGACCCCCCCTCCTTCCCATCGCTATGATTGTTTGTTTGGTTCTTCTGAAGCCAGATGCTGCCTGCTGTTTTGGTGAGCCACATCTGCTTTGTCCCATGCTTGAAGACCTTTATATTTTGTAGCAAACCTGTTAAACATACCCGTAAACTTGCCACAGAGTTTAGAGCTTATAACTTGTTTGATTTTCACTGAATCTTTGAAGCAGTGTGAAAATGGCAAGCCCCAGTGTTTCCTTCTGGCAAGCTATTGCAAAAATAAACTTAGAAAAATAAATAACTAAATATCCACAAGGGCTGGGCTACCCTGTCCCGTTGGGTCACTATGAGTCAGAATTAACTCAATGTCAGTGAGCTTATAGTCAGTGAGTTTGAAGTATTCTCATAAACTCAAACTCTAACACCAAACCAAAACCATACACATTGCCATCCAGCCAGTTTTGATTCTCAGCGACTTTGCAGAACAAAGAACTGCCCACAGCATTTCCATGATTATAAATCTTTAAGGAAGCTGACTGCGACATCATCCTCCCATGGGGTGGCTAACTGGTTTCAAACTATTAACTTTGTGGTTACAAGCTGAGCATTTCAACCACTTTACCACCAGGACAGTGGACCCATTAGGCCCCAAATCAGGTATAAATGAATATTCATTCAAGATTAGTTTTGAACATTTTTTTCCTTAAGCAATTTTCAATAATTGTGAGATTAGTACACAGTGCAGAAAATAATTAACTGTCATTTCCATGGCCCAACTAAATTCTCACCCAATAAATCACCATAGTATCTGTCTCACTAAAAGTTCCTTAGAAACAGAACAAATAAATTAATTAAATTAATTAATTATGCTATTTTTATAACAATATGTTATTGTTGTTAGGTGCCGTTGAGTCAGTTCTGACCCACAGTGACCTTTTCACAACACAATGAAACACTGCCAAATCCTGCACCAGCCTCACGTTGCCCCTAGGCTTGAGCACATTGCTGCAGCGTCTGTGCCAATCCTTCTCCTGAATGTCTTCCTCTACTTCACCGAGCATGATGGCTTGCTGCAAGGACTGGTCTCTCCAGTCTTACAATATGTCCAAAGTATGTAAGTAAGTAAGATATAGTTATACTAGAGTAGGTCAAAAGTATTGCCACAAAATCGTAAATGGCTTTATTAAACTTAAACATCAAATTGTAAAGTTATTGTTTTCAATATATTCTCTACCTAGTTAGATACACTTTTTTTAGGCATCAAGGAAGAGACAGAACTTTAGTAAACAAACATTATTGGTTAAACTTAAGTAGACAATTCCTTATACTAAGAAAAAGTGACTAGAAGAAATTTTATTTTTTATTTTTTTTTGAAATTTTATTTTTAACACCTTATAATAATCGATTTGCAATCTTTTTGTAGTTGTATTTAACTGAGCCTTCTTGCTGTGAAGAATCCAGCTCATGAACAGATATAGTAAAATGATTTGTACATTTTTCTGGTATTCAGTGAATATTTTCCTATATGCATTAGGTTTCAAAAAAAGATTAAAGGCAAATCCCGAGCCAAAACTCCAGACTCACTGCCATCGAGTCCATGCCGACTCATAGCGGCCCCCTTGTGGGTTTTGGAGACGGCAACCGTTTATGGGAATAGAAAGCCTAGTCTTTTTCCCAAGGAGCTGCGGAGAGTTTTGAACTGCCAAGCATGAGGATCACAGCCCAACGTGCAACCACTATATCACCTAGGGTCCTGCAAACCCCTCCGTAATCTTCATTTGTGTTGCTCTTTTGTATGTGGTCACCTACAGAGAAGACTGTGCAGTTCTGGACCATGAAATAGGTAATGTAACCAGCCTAAACTTTGTTGAACACCAAGGTTTTCCTCCACTCCTCTTAAGACTTTAGATGGGTTTGGGGTATTTGTTTGGAAAGATCTCTGGGTTACATGATATGCCAATATTCATAAATCTCATTGAAAAATTTGTCTGAGTAGCCCTTTTGCTCGTGGGTCATCCTGTCAGCCGCACAGTGGGATAGGTAGGTAAGGAGCGTGCAGAGCAAGACCAGTGGCACAAATGTTCTCACCAGGCAACAGCGACCAGACAAGTCAGTGTATTCACTTTGGAAAGCAATGTTTGCACATCTCTATCAATTTCTTTTAAACTTCAAAAGAAGCCCCTGTGATTTTACTGTGTCCTTTGAGGACACTGTGCTCCCCCTGCCCCCTCCCCCCACCAAAGGTCAACATAGCTCTCTAAGTTAACTTTGATTTTAATTAACTGCTCCAGCAGATCCCTTCAGAAGCCACTATGTTGTTTGTTTGTTTGTTTTGTTTTTACAATCATTTTACTGGGGGCTCTTACAGCTCTTCTAAGAATGCATACATCAATTGTATCAAGCATATTTGTACATATGTTGTCATCATGATTTTCTAAATGTTTACATTCTATTTGAGCCCTTGGTATCAGCGCCTCTTTTTACCCTCTCTTTCCCCTTGATAAATTATAAATTATTATTAATTCCATATCTTACACCAATCATGATCTCCCTTCCCCTGCAACTTCTCCCCCCTTCCTCTCCACATCTTCCCCTTACCTTCCTACATTTCTGTTCCTGAGGGGTTTATCTGACCTGGATTCCATGTGTCCTGAAGTCTTATCTGTACCTGTGTACATGCTCTGGCCTAGCCCACAGTGAAAGGCCTGACTGGGGTCATGATAGAGGGGTGAGCAAATCTCACAGAACTAGAGGAATATTGTGCATCTTATTGGTGCTTTATTATGCCCCAGTTGCCTCAAAACTTCCTTGCAACACTTCTGTGAGGAGATGTCCCACTGTCAACCAACGAATTTTAGGTCTCTGCTCCAACCCTTCTTGTTCTCAACAGTATGTTTTGTTTGGTTGGTTGTGTGTGTATGTGTTTGGTCTTTGATGCCTGATACCTGATCCCATTGACACCTCATGATCATGCAGTCTGGTTATGTTTCTTCCATGTGGATTTGTTGCTTCTCTGCTATGTAGCCACTTGTTTAACTTAAAGTTTTTAAGACCCCAGATGCTACATCTTTTGATAGCCAGGCACCATCAGCTTTCTTCACCACATTTTCTTATGCACCCATTTTATCTTCAGCGATCATGCAGGGGAGGGTTAGCATCACAGAATGCCAGCTTGTTAGAACAAAGTGTTCTTGCATTGAGGGAGGGCTTGAAAAGAGACCAAAAGTCCATCCACTTTCTCCATGTATTGCCCTAAAAATATATGTATCTATGCCAATACCTTATTTTTATGAATTAATATATTTATATAAGTGTATACCTATGTTTATACCTCTATCTATAGTTTTGATTCCTAGATATTTACTGTTTCCTTTTACCTTCCTCTTTTCCCACCATCACACTTGCCCTTCTTCTGCCTCTTAGTCATTCCTCTCAGCTGGATTGCTGGTGCTCCAAGAACCCCAGGGTCTCTGCAGTTGTTGTTGATTTTAATTCCTGGTTGTTCCCCTGTCTATAGCACTGTTTGCTCAGCGATCCTTCCCATGCCTTCTCCTCTCCCTCAGTCCCTCTGCAACTGTTGCTTTTTCCTCGAGTCAGAAAACACTGTTCTGATGAGGTGGCATCCTAATGAGATAAAGACAAGTACATTACTGAGAGAACATCTCTGTAGCCATCCACTAGTCACATAGACTTGTTTAAACTTTGTTTGGAACAAGCCCATGCATTTATGCACTGGACCTCTAGTAGAAAAATATATATATGCATTTATATTTCATTGGTGTGTATATATATATTAATATGTTATATATTAATATATATTTCATTGTCTTAGAGAACCTAATCTAAGAGTCTTCCGTCTGGAGACAACTGACCAGTGATTAATGAAAGTGAAGAAGACTTGAAGCACTCTCACTGATGAAGATCATAAACTACAACTTTAGGTATGGAATACACATTAATATAAAGAAAACAAAAATTCCCACATCTGGACCATTATGCAACATCATGATAAATGAAGGAAATATTGAAGTTAAGGATTTTGTTTTACTTGGATCCACAATCAATACAATTGTATTGCTAGCAATCAGTAAGTTCACTGACATATTGCAGTGGGCAAATATGCACCAAAGACCTCTCTGAAGTGTTAAAACAACGACTACAAAGATATCACTTTGAGTACTAAGGTGCATGTGACCCAAATCATAGTATGGTATTTTCAAATGCCTCCTGCACATGGTGAAGCTGGACAATAAATAAGGATGACTGATGAAGGGTGGACACATTGTATTATGGTATTAGAAGACCACTGACTAGACCAATGGACCACCCAAAGAATAATGTTTCTTTTCTGTCCAGAAGATTGTCCAGGCCATAGTCTTCAGAAGTGGACAGCCTATGCCTTGAGGCACTTGCTGACGAAGACTGGATTGCAGCCATCAGTATGGGTGACACCTCTATGGCTCAGTGTAAAGAGACCAAAATCCTCATAACTGGACCAGTGGCTAATATAATAAATGGAAAAAAAATGATTTAATTTACCATGGATCTTGTCTTGCTTGGATCCACAATCAATGTTCATGGAAGCATCAATCAAGAAATCATATGAGACATTGAATTTGCAAAATCTGTGGCAACCTAAGACACTTTTAGTGTGTAAAAGCAAAGATGTTACTTTGAGGACTAAGGTGTTCCTGACCCAAGCCATGGCGTTTTGATGGCCTCATAGGCCTATGGAATTTGGATATTTGATTTTAAAAAAAAGACCAAAGAAGATTTGATCTATGTGAGTTATGGTGCTGGCAATGAATATTGAAGGTACTGTTGACTGCCAACAGAACAGATCCGTCCTGGGAGAAGTTCAGCCAGAATGCTCCTTAAGGCAAGGACGTTCATTCTTTGTCTCGTGTACACTAGACATGTTACCAGGAGAGACCAGTCCCTGGAGAAGATCGTGCTTGGTAAAGCAGAGGGCACCAAAAAAGAGCAAGACCTGCCCAAGATGGAGCAACCCGTGGCTGCCTGGAAGGACTGAAACTTAATGAGTATCGTCCAATGCAATAAGCCAGTTGATTTCAGTAACTGCTGCTTCCATTAGTATTGATTGTGGATTCAAGAAAATGAAATATCTGACTTCAGTCTTTTCTTCGTTGATCACGAGGTTGTTTATTGGTTTAGTCAGGAGGATTTAGGGAGATTTTTTGTTTGGTTTGGGTTTTTTTCAATGGAACCTGCACTGGAGACTATAGACTTTGATCTTCATTAGTAGGTGCTCCAAGAGCTCTTAATGCTCAACAAGCATGATGGGTCATCTGCAAATCACATGCTGTTAATGAGTCTTCTTACGATCCTGGTGGCATGCTTGACTTCATATGGTGCAGATTCTAGGACCGTTGTTCTCCATCCTCCTAACGCTGCCACCCTTTCATGCAGTTCCTCATGTTGTGGGGACCCCCAACCATAAAATTATTTTCATTGCTACTTCATAACTGTAACTTTGCTACTGTTATGAATCAGACAACCCCTGTGAAAGGTTAATTGAGCCCCAAAGGGGTCGTGACCCACAGGTTGAGAACCACTGCTGTAGGAGTTATTGCTGGGCACACACGGAACATGTGTGGCAAAAGGATACAACACTGGCACACATGTTTTCCAGTTTAAAACTAGGCAATGACCTTTTGTTCATTTCAAACAATTGGCCCTTAATGTATACACAGCTTCCATATGAGCACATTCGAGTGTTTGGAATCCCAATTGCCCCCAGTGTACTCCACAACCTGTTATGATCCACACTGTTAGATATTTTTCATAGTCAATAAAACTCAAGTATGCATATTTCCGATAATCTCTGCTTTCACCAAAATCTATGTGAATAACGATAGACCTTGTTCCATGTCCTTTTCTGAATCTAGCGTGAACTTCTGGCAGTTTCTTGTTAACAGGTACACTTTTTGAATTAGCAATAGAAAATTTTTACTTGCATGTGCTATTAATGATACTGTTGATAATTTCTACATTCTACTGGGCAACCATGTTTTTAGAATGGGTATGAATATGAATCTTCTCCAGTGTGGTTGTCCAACTAGCTGTCTTAGAAATTTCCTGGCGTAGACCAGTGCTTCCAACATTGCATCCATTTGTGAAAGCCTCTCAATTAGTATCTTATCCATCAATTTTGGAGCTTTTAAGGTTCACTTGTTGTAACTTATTATTGTACATGGTCATTTTCTATATATCATTTATAATTTTCTTAATATAAGCTGACTTTAAACCCAGAAAACTTGCTAACCTTTCTTACTAATTATAATAACTAATCTGTAAGCTGTTTGAGATTTCTAATATGCACAATCATATTGTCTCAGTACAGAAACATTGTTATATATTTCTTTCCAATTCCTATAGCTTTTTCATTGTTTTGTCTACAATACCATATTGAATAGAAATAAAGTCTAACTTTCCAATTCTGAGTTCAAAGGAGCATGCATTACTTCTTTAAGTATGTTTCTTGGTATAGGCTTGCTATTATTGTTGGGAGGTGCCAGCGAGTCTGTTGCAACTCATAGCAACCCTGTGTACGACAAACTCAAACACTGTCTATTGACTCTGCATGACCCTGCTGGTCCTTAAAATACCAGTGACACCGCCTCCAGCATCACATCCACACACAAGCCACTACAGAACAACACCCTGGCAAGAAGTGGTGAAAGCTTGTTACAGATGTCCACAATCAGATTTTAGAATAAAAAACTCCTTTTAATTTTTAGTTGACTATTAATTTTTGTTTTAAGTTCATGCTAAATTTATCAAAAATGTATCTAATTTTCTTTTACTCTTAGTGTGGTAAATCACATGGATTGAATTGCAAATATTAAATCAATTATGTATTCCTCGGCCAAATTCCATTTCATCGTGATGTACTGTATTTTTCAGATACTATCTGATTCCGTTTAGTATTTTTAAAAATCTCACTGCCATTGAGTCCATTTCAGCTTACAACAACCGTATAGGACAAGGTAGAACTACCCCTGTACGTTTCCAAGGCAGTAAATCTTTCCAGGATCACACAGCACATCTGCCTCTAGTAGAGAAGCTGGTGGTTTTGAACTGTTGATGTTGTGGTTAGCAGCTCAGCTTGTAAGCCACTATGACGCTAGGGCTCCTTGAAATTTTGCATACACTTGCACCCCTCCCCTTTATCCCATCCAGAACATTTTATATGTGATTAGTATTTTGTTCTTTAGAGATTTAGTAGATTTACCAATGAAACAATCTGAATTTTCATGGTGTTTTTTGTAAGGAATACTAACTTAATTTACCAAAAGTTATACAATGGAAATAATTAGTAGAAGATCTGCAATCCCTCTCTCTTTTTATTGAAAGGCACTGAGGTTAGAAATGACGATGTCTTTCCTTAGTTTTCTAAGGCTCCAAACCAAGTAACTTAAGGTAGGCATCTGCAAAGAATGAAAAGGTATTTTATCACAGTTCTGGAGGCTAGAAACAGAAAGTTCCGACATTGACAGGGCCAGGGTCTCTAGGAAAACATTCTCCTTTGTTTCTTTCATTTCCTGGTCATGTTGTGTTTTTATTTACTGGTTTGTTTGTTGATGGCATGACTTGGCTTGCAGGTATGTCTTCTGCCTGTGTCTTCTCTTGATATGTGACTCTGTCTCAATCTGGTCTCCACGCTTGTTGGATTTGGACCCGCTCAGGTCCTGTGCTTCTGTTGTGAGGTGGTGCCAAGTTAGTTTGACCTCATAGAACCCAGTGGAAAACTGACAAACACACGTCCATTTGGTGCCGTCCTCGCAATTTTTATTATTTTTGAATCCATTTTTTAATCATGGCGTCAATGCATCTCATGGAAGTTCTTCTTTTTCGCTGCCTCTCTGACTCACGGAGCATGGCGCCCTTCGCCCAGGGCTGCTCGTTTCGGGTAATATAGCCAAAGTACATGCCATGACATTGCCCCGACCCTGCTGCTAATGGGCGTCCTAACTCCACTTATTCTTCTTCCACAATACGTTTGTTTGCTCTTCTGGCAGCCACAGTAGTTTCCAACATCTTTGCCAACGCCATCATTTAAATTTGTCCCTTCTTCCCTGGTTTTTCTGATTCTCTTCTTCGTAGGGCTTCATTAATTTAACTGTTACCATTTAATGCAAAGGAAACGCCTATTTGCAAACAAGGTCGTAGTGAATACACAGGAGCTCGTATATTCTTCCGGATTGCCTGATCTCTGGCAGGGAGAACGTATTATATTTCCTTGAGTGTATTAAGATTTCAAGAGAGAGGTGGCTTTTTCTACTACCGTAAACAGCCTCAGAAACTCCCAGGAGGAGTTCGACCCTGTCCTACGGGGTCCCCGAGGGTCAGCGCCGACTCAGTGGCAGTGAGCGATATTAAAAATTAAGCTTTGCTAAGTGCTTGTCAGGAGTGCTGGTGATGTAGTGGGTTACATGCTGGGCTGGTAACTATTAGTTCAGCAGTTAGAAACTACCAGGTGTTCTGCAGGAGAAAGATGGGCTTCCTGCTTCCGTAAAGATTCACAGCCTCAGACACCCACTTTTACTCCATCCTAAAGCATCACAATGAATCAGAATTAACTTGATTGCAGTGATTTTTTAAAAGAATTTTAATGTGATTCTCTACTGCCCCTGGTTATTTTTAAAACAACTCCAGGTCTTGTATGATTTTCTGTTGTTCCTTTTTAATCATTCTTCAATATAACTGGCTGACTGGGAAAAGAATATATTTGTTAGAAAACATATGTTATAGAAGCACAAATTACTTGAAGGTGACTTGTAATTGCTATCAAAGCAAAACTGTTCCGTCTTGAAAGGTGAGACCAGGCCAAATCGTTTCCGAGGTTGCACTTGCGTTCAACCACAGTTGCCCTCCCACAGGAAGAACCCAGAGATAAATAAGATGCTTGAGTTGACAGTTTGATATGGGAAACACTTAATCTTCCGATGGTTTATTTCAGTCAGGATTCAGTGGTTATTTCCCACCGTAGTCTAATAACACAAAAGGCAAGCAATCATGCCATGGGTGTCACGCCCTTCGAAATGTGATTCAAGACAGTCACAATGCTCCTCAAGCATGTTTTCCTCTTTCCTGGGTCGTTTTTAAACAGAGTAACTTACATTTGAAGTGACATTGAAAATGGCTTTTCTCTTCGTACACAAAAGAGGAATATATAAACCCTTCTAAGTTGGTGCTATGAAATTCTTTTGGAAAAATCTATATCTCAAATAGGTAAAACATAGTGTTGTTACACAAACCACGTTTCCAATGAAAACATAAAGGCCGTCCTGGTGCCTATTTTTTTTTTAAGACGGCAGCACACTGGTTAAGCACTGGGGTGCTAACCAAAAGGTTTCTGGTTGGGAGAAAGATCTGACACCTGCTACCGTAATGATTTCCAGTCCTGGACAGACTGTTGTTAAGGAATGGATTCCTTTTCTCCCAAAATAAGTGGAGTTTTCTAGAATTAGGCTCTGAGATGAATATTATTTGCAGGAAATGTAACTGGGGAATGTTCTCAGAAGCAGTAGACATAGGAGGAAGGTAAGGATTGGGGAGAAAAGGAGTCGTTTACAAGACAATTGTGATTGGGGCCTAAGCTTATCCTATGGGGAACACTAGCTGAGATGGCCCTTCAAAGTCCTTCAAGGGAACAGACTCTGTGTTCTTCACATGATCCAGTCATAATATGAAGGATGCAGTGGAACTGGAGGGATGGGGCACAACTTGAGCAAAGTGGCTTCACTTGGCCAAGGTCAAGAGGACACGTATCTAGGATGGAGCTGGAGAAGGTTGAGGGAGTAAAAATCGGGGGGCCCCATAGCATCTACTGGGATGCACCACTGCTTTATTCAAGTCCATTCACTTGAAAACATTGACAGCCCACATAAGAACAAGTGTCTCTAGGATTCTGGCAGTCTTTTTCCTATGGAAATTAATAAACGGAAAATTAGTGGTGAAATGTATGTATCATTATAATGTATCTTGAGATTGCAACTATGAATCACATTCTTTTCTTTTACCATACATTCTAAATTCCTCTCACCTTTATTTAGACCTCTTCATGGAAACAGATTGACACATCACTTAAATGGTGTGGTTGTTACATAACATGATAAATAGGTGTAGGGGTGGAGTCTAGCCTGTCAATCATGTTACAGCCTGATGATGCCTCCTTGTGGGTGTGGCCTTCTAATGAGGATTCTGTGAACTTCCTCCCTTTCTCCCTGGAGGTGGGTCACACAACAGGAAGGTGGGAGGGCTTCATCTTCCTGTTGAAGAGCCTTACTTGGAGAGCTGGAGGAGTCTCAAGGAGACCCACACCAGTGCTGAGATGCTTCCACTGCCACTGGATCCACAAGAGTTTGCACCCACCAGCTTGTGATCTTCCTGCATTTTGCATCATTGCATGTGACTGCGTGAGTTTCGAAAAGGATTTATGGACTAGTATTGGACTTATGGGCTAATATCAGATTTATCGACTTGATCTGGACCAGGCTGGGATGTTTCCTTAAGATACAATTACTCTTTAATATAAAGTTCTTTCTTATAAATATATGAGTGTCTCTGGATTTGTTTCTCTAGTCAAACCAGTCTAACACAATTGTTATCTCTCAACTTTCCTAATAAACCCATAATCACGAGCTTCATTTGTGAGTTTTATGTGACTATTGCAATGATTTATCAAGCCCAGTCACAGAAGTGGAGAGTGCTATTGGAGGGAGAGTTGGTGTCAGAATAGGGGGAGAAGGGATAGAGAGTGGAAGCAACCTCTGCCTTCTGGCAATCAGTCTTGGGAAGCTCAGGAGGTCCGATGTGGCCTCACACTGTTTTTCAAGTTACTATGAACAAACACTCCTTTTCCTCATTAGAACTGATGTGATTATGAGCACCCCATATTTTCAAAGACAGTGTCTAGATAATGGATTCATGTAGTTGTAAAAGAAGGGATTCTTCAAAGGCTTTCTGGAAGCAAAACCCCACTTGAAAAGTGAAAATTCAATGAACTAGATAGCTATTTCTTCATAAAAAACTGTACAGTCTTCAGCCACTAGACCTCAGAAATATTTTCAAAGTCATCTAATACATGCTTTAATTTTACAAATGAAGAAACTGAGGCAAAAATATTTTTTGTAAGGCTAAGGAATTTGCCTAATATATTTTCAATTTAATTTGATCAGTCTAATTTACATGCAATTATATTCCCATAAAACTAAGTCTAATATATTCCATATTTAACAATTAAAAACCAAAATCAATCAAATCTAAAATGCAATCAAGTAAAAGAGATTCATATATTACATCATAAAAAATAGAACAGGTGATTAAACAAGGAGTCATTTGCCCAGTCATCTCTGTATCTAGATACATAGTTCACATATCATGTGGTTTTAAGTCTTTATTCTAACAAAATTCCTTTACACAAACTCATAATGACACAAAGTTGCTAAAATTTACGTTCCCATTCCTCCTGATTAATTTATAGACTGAACATTATCACTTTTAATCATTTTATGAGACTGATATTTTTATGACCAGGAAAAAAAAAACCCTCAAGGTTATCTTTGGTGTTAAGGATTTGGCCTCCAAGCTCTATGAATTCAAAGTTTGATGGTCCAGTGAGCCAGAAGTTAAAGATAACTTGCTCCTCCCAAACCTATATAAAGCTAATGGCTTAATGGAGGTCATAAAAGTAGGAAATTACTCAGACAAAATTTTCTTCTGATGTAATCCTGTAGACCCCTTAAACTTGGGGTACACTGGCTCTTTGCTTTAATCCAAACCTATCATTTTCTGACTCTCTTTCTATAGTCTGTTCACTTTCTCGGTTTATTTCTGATTTCTTATAACTCAATCCTTAAGTGGTAGGACTTCCAAAAGTTCTATTTGTACCTTCTTCTCTTCTTGCATGTTCTACAATAGGGATTCCTAACAGATTAAGTGTGGATTTATGTAGGAAAACTTAAATCTTTATTTTTAGTGTTAAAAAATATTTACAACCCATATTGAATGGTTCAGTTTAACTTGATTCCTTTTTCAATAGTTTATTGAGGTAAAATTCACATACCATGCACTTCCATAGTCCAACCACATTTAGAAAGAGTTAAATATACGTCACCTTAATCCATTCCAATGCACCTCCACCCCCTTCTCCATTCACCATTTGTTCCCAAATTCACCTCATTCTCTCCCCACTACCCCCACGCCCACTTCCAACAAGTCATTACATCAATCATTGTCTCTATACATCCGCCTTCCTGTGTTTCATATTCTGGGAAACATACCAAAGATTAATAAAAGAAGAAGACAAAGACCACCAGCAACACTAAATTAAGCCAGCGGGGGGGGGGGGGGGGAACCCACCGTTGAGAAACAAGTGAGAAAATTATAAACTTAGAACAAAGCCAGAATGGGTCAAGTGGGAGATGCGTTGACCAAATACCCTATTCTTCATTAGGTCCATCCACCAAAATCAAGTTAAAAATAATGTCTGCCTGATAGTGAAGCTATTCACGTCCCTTTACTTTGGTCAGAGGGGATCTGCCAGAGGTGTAAACCAAATCAGTACTCTGCAGATGGGTTTTGGACTCCCACTGTCCCCCATGGCCTTCACGATGCAAACTCTGATATCCTTCCCTCCATTGGAGTTGGATGTTGTTCTGTAATCATCTTTGCATCGTACAGGCTGGTGTGCTTCTTCCTTGTGGATTTAGTTGAAGCCCCACTTAGATAGCTGCTTATTTGAAGACCAGCCTTTAAGACCCAAACACTATTCTTAACGATTGTGGGGGCCCATGTGCTTTCTTCACCATACTTGGCGGCAACAGTAACAGCCATAGAGTTAGAGGTCTCTTTATGAAGGTGAGGATCAAACAGACTATGTCAGAATAACTATTTTTTTTTAATTGGAGTTAGAATTAATTGGAAGCCCAGAATCCATTTACTTCCCCATAGATGATGTACAGTTCTGGTTTACTTTAGCGGTCTCATCATTTTATAACAAACAACATTGTCAGTCATCCCCCTGGGGCATAAGGCAATTACATTGATAGCATCAATAATGTATGCAATGGTATTGAATTTTAAAACTGGTTTATAAAAAGGCTTATACAAGTATAGCCCAACTGCAAACCACAAACTGTGAGTTGTTACTTTGTGTAGCTTGAATTCTTAGAATGATGGAGCTCTATTTATATTGATCAGAGGGGTGGTGTGAGGGGAAATTTTCTGGTAGCGTTCCTTTACAAAGGCAGATCTTTGCCTATCAGATTGAGCAAGGAGACATTAAGATAGGGCATGTATATGGGGGCTCTGGCACACCTCGTATTGAACACCCACTAAATCAGAGATCCTACTCAAGGTCTAACAAACACCAACCCCACAGTCCTGGGGTGGCCATCACTAGGGTTTTTTTGTTTGTTTGTTTGTTTGTTTCTCATCAGGGAACTTCAGACTTAAGTCCAAGGGGTACTTAACTTGATTTTTGCTGAATTCTACTGGTTGGTTGGTCGGTTGGCTGGCTGTTTTTCACTGATTCGTCTGCTTTGAAATCCACTGTGCCATAACAAGTTCTTGTTAGTGGGCCATGCTAATAGCAAGGAGCTAAAACTGCAATGGTGGCTTCCCTCTCTAGTTAAGTTAGGATGTGAAGGAAATAGATGCCTGGGAAAAGAACGTTGACATGGCTGCCTGTAGTGGACAGTGTGCCGGAGGAATATTTCTCCATGACTAAGATGCAATAAGACAATTGCTGGAGAGGGTTTTGAAGCTTGTCTTACCTGAACATTCCCAATTAAAATGTTCAATTAACAGGTTGTTTGGGGGAAATGAGAGTCCAGTATCAAGATAAATTCACACACGTTCTTGAAATATCTGGCTAACGCTGTGCAAACTTCCACCAGTGCTGCTTTATGATCACACACACAGGAAAATAGGGAACTTCCCAAAGTCAATTCCTATCATTCTTCATAACTAGCCATCCAATGGAAGCCTGCTTCACAACCCTACCAGTCCTAATCGTGACCTGAACCCAAACCTAACCAAATAAATCAGATTATCTTTGTTTTGTGAACTATGTCTACCATTTTGACAAAAGTTTAGTTGTGATCCATTCTCTTAAATTCTCTTAAATTTATTAAATTTATTTTTTATGGATTGGATACTTCTCTGAAACACTATAAATTCAGGGTTTTTTTCCCCTCCAGTTATCAATGTATCTAATACACCAAATATCAGCATAACTGTGATTCTGGAGCCATTTTAAAAATCACATGGATCGATCACATTACAGTGGTTCAGAGATATCAAATGTCTATACTTACCACTTTAAAAATACCAGAATAATCTTTCACATGAACAAGAATATGAGGATGGACACAAAAAGTGAAAGAAAAAGTGTTATGGAAACAGCATAGATAAATGTTAACTCTCTTTCGAAAAGTGAGGAGTGTTATAAACTAGAAATGACCGATAATATTTCTCCTCTGAGAGATGAATGACGGCTTCCCCACGAGAGCAGGAGGAAAGGTCTTTTCCGAGAAATCGCCATCTCCGGGACTTGGTGTTGTGAAAAAGAGGCAAGAAAGATCCTTTTCCACGTGGAGCACAAGACGCGAATGAGAGAGGGAAGGAAATGGCAGAGGTGGTCAATGAAACTAAGAGGGTTACTGAGCACACGGTCGGGGGAGGGCATGTAATGCTAAGACTTTCGGATCTTTCACTATGGACAATGGCAAAACAGCAAAGATTTTTAAACTTTCCTATTTGTCTATTTCTAGCCCAAACTATGCCAAGCGTCAGCTATTTTCCCATAAGTTAATTTAAATGTGAAAACATAGAAATAAGCTTTGATAATTTTTATTTAGAGAAACCCTGATGGGGTAGTGTTTATACATTGTGCTGCTGACCATAAGGTCAGCAGTTTGAAACTGGCAGCTTCTCCTTGAGAGCAAGATGAGGTTTTCTACTCCTGTAGAGTTACAGTCTCAGAAACCCATAGGGGCAGTTCTACCCTATCCTATAGAGTGGCTATGAGTCAGAATTGACATGATGGCTGTGAGTAAGTTTTTGTACTATACACATCATAGGTTGAAATGAAACTTATATTACATGATTTTTTTTTCCAGGTGTAGTATACTGTGTATCATTTACCTGTGTGC